>NW_024704745.1:70009081-70609081 GCF_018977255.1 Callorhinchus milii | reverse complement strand
ATATCTACAATATAGCTGATATTAATTGAGAGAATACCATTTATTTAAAATACCATACTGCCATTCACTGAAATGTGCATGGTCTGGATAAAATATATTTGCACTCAATTCCAATGTTGACACAGGAATCACTTTAGAAGGCAAAGAGTGGGATTGACCAGTACAGGTCAAATACAAATACAAATAATAGTATTTGTACTGCACCAGTACAGTATTTCCAATTTTAAACTTCAGAACTTGTACATTTATAAAACCTATATTTAACACTCTTTGTTTTCAGAACATGTATTTTCTTTTTCCATCATTAAAATCAACCAAATCAGATAGACCGCCAAAAGGCAAAATACTGCAGATGCTGGAAATCTGACGAAGTTGTGATGAAAGATCATCGACCTGAAACATTAACTCACTTTCCTCTCTCCATAGATGCTACCTGACCACAGATGAGTGTTCCCAGCGACTTCTGTTTTTATTTCAGATAGACCTTCATCTGTTGCACAATTAGTTGCATCAAAGGAAGCAATATGTGGGGAAATACTTTCAATAAGATGCTCTTTCCCTTAGTAATTTAATGGTATCCCAAAAATGTTTTTCAAACAGATTCCTGTTTTTGTTGGGTGTTCTTCTCTCTGTGAACATCTACTATTCCAGAGCATTAAAACTTGATATTGAAGCATGTTACTTCTCCTTCAATATGTGATCTAGTTTGTCATATGTCCCAATACATAACTCAGTTCCCCAAAAACAGCCCAAACCCTTGTGCATGTATTTGTGACCTCCCTCTTGGATTTTCTCTAACACACTCCTCACTGGTCTCCCCAGCTCCCCCATTCACAAGATCCAGTTCATTGAAAACTCTGAATACTGACCTGGACCAAACTCCGTACACACATCTCACCAGTTCTGGCCAGGCTCCACTGGTTCCCCATCACCAAACGGATCGACTTCAAGATCCTCACATTCATGTTCAAATCCATTAACTCCCTGGCACCTCCCTATCTCTCTGATCTCCTCATTCCCCAATCCACCACCCAGCACCTCCGCTCGACTGGCACCGGCCTCCTGCTTGTCCCTCGCACCTTCTGCCCCACCATCGGAGGTCACGGTTCCAGCCACTATGCCCCAAAACTCTGGAACACTCTCCCTCAATCCCTCCGCCTTACCCCCTCTCTCCCCTCTTTCAAGTCCCACCTGAAACCTTTCCTCTTCAACCGTGATTCCAGCCACCTCCCCCCAGCTCGGAGTCAGGCTCTGCCACTGTTAAGCGATCTCAGACGCTACCCTGAGTGGAAGGCTGTATATAAATGCAAGTTGTTGTTGTTGTTGTTGTCAATCACATATTATCATGGCTTCAAACAACATGAAGCTAAACTGACTGTCATATTGGTCACACTTAGATGAACATTTCAAGATTAAAGATATGAAAAGATATGGAGAAAAAGAGGGGAAAAAAGCTCAGAGTAGTTGACTCCAATATAATTTACAATATAAATGATATATACACAATATATTAGCTTTTCTTTTGCAGCTCTCGAGTTTTAAAATTATAATTTTGTTTTACATTATTTTTTCTATCATAAAAAATTGATGTGGTGCACTGTGAGATTCCTATGTGCTCAGAATCACAAAGATTCAATTTCAAAAGCTATTGTTGCAAAATTGTTCTTTGACTATTCTCCTTCAGGGGAGAGGTAAGCAGGGTCTCCATGGAGCTACGCTGGCTCCAAGGTGATGTGTTGTGATCCACCCGATCATAGGGGGCAAACATTTTACCCTGCTCTTTGGAATTCCATCTTAAATCCCCTACTTTACCCCCACTTTTAAAGCCCACCTGAAGGCTTAGCTATTCGACCGTACTTTTGGTCACCTTTTCCCCTCCCTATCCTTCTTGCCTCCCCTCCCCCGATGCTGCTGAGTTCCCAGCCAGTTGTGTGCAGTGCTTTGAGACCTGCTCCCCATGTGAAAGGCACTGTATAAATATAAATTGTTGTGTATTATTGTACTTCATTTTGCAAATCACATGGGGAAAGTTACAGAAAATACTTCTAAACTTGAAACTAATTACTCCACAGTTTCAGGTACACAATTAAATCTTTCACATACCTCATGTTTCAAATCTATGGTAAAATCAGCAAAAGGCTTTTCATTCTTCACTTGTTTTGCAAGTCTGTAAGGGAACACAAATTAAGAAAAGCAATTATATCTGAACATTTAAAAAGGATAATTTTCTCAATTTCGCAGTGAGCTCAAAATATGACACATTATCTCATCACTGATGAACATCAAAGAGGTATTTGAAATATAACTTGATCCAAATCAAGGCTGTGCTGGTAAGCTTCTTTATTTGTCAATCCCAAATTCTGAATACTCCACCACTCTATAAACCACACACTTTGTCCCATTCCGTGTTCTTTTGTACTTTCGGCCCATCTTCTTATTGACTCTTTTGGTAATTGGCAAGTTACTCTTAAAGGATAATCCAACAGTATTTATTTTTAATGACTCTAAATTAATAGATGAATCAATGGCAAACCTGTTGACAAGCGCAGTATTCAGAGCCCAGCCGGCAGCAAAATCTGGATACTTAAATGCTGCAGGATCCTCAGCAAAGGCATAATGGTGAATGATTGTCGACTGCTCATCACACAGTCCCTTGCCCAAGAACCACTCCTGTAACAAGTTATTCAATTTACGAGGAAGAAAGCATAGTGTTCAAGTGAGTTTAATGAATGCAACGCAACTTAACTTGACTGCAAAATTTTCCTTAAATGTGAGAAAATTATACAGCAGACATCCCCAACCCCAAGGGGGCAACTTATACGTCTGAAAAATAAAATGATCAAAATTTTACCGCAATGAACAACTAGAAACATTCATTCTTCTAGCCAATGTGTATTTCTTAAAACGATTTAATAAAACTGCATTGTTATAAACAAGCAAAGTATTAATATTTGTGCATTTATTGTACCGGCAGGTCCAGGTACTATTTTCTAGTTTAAAACTAATTCTGTTTAAACTACATCACATGTGTTTTTCATTCTGCAGGAACTCAAATTAGTAAAACTATATTTTGCTAAGGAGTATAAAAATAAGCTGTATGATTTTCCTAACTGGTTAGGTAAAATAAATATAATATCAATGTACATTTATTACTTACACCAAAGTCTAACATCAGATGTAACTTATTGATTAATTTAAATATGCTCTTGTGGAGGTGTTCAGCTTTCCACATTCACTAGAATACCTTGTTCTTGTCATATCTGCCAAGCACATCCAATAGCTTTGGTACTCGTATTCTTGTTTGTTCTTCACAGAAGAAAAACCAGGATTTCTTGCTATAAGTGGTAGAAAGGCTAAAGAGAAAAAAACTGCATTATTTATTATCACAATGAGTCCCTGCTGATGCTGTAACTGATAATTGTCACCTTTCATAAATTCTCATTTTGTTTTTCCTGTTTAAAGTCAGTAGTATACATCATTAGGCCTGTGTGATGAATTCTGGCCAGCAGATCAATCCTATAAGCACTACTGAATTGTCCTTTCAAGCTAGCTGGCCATCAGTGGTCCCCAGAGATGAAAAAATTAATTTTGCTGGTGATGTGCAGTACAGCTGTTGTGGAAGTGTGCCTTGTGCATCTCAGGGGGTGGAGTGCAATTGGACGGAATCTAAAGAAAGTTCTGCCTTGAATACACATTGATAGTTCGCTCTCAGAATGACATGAACGGCTTGATAGCAGCCTGTGGTATTTTATGATGTTACGGCACTGATTCCACCCGATGCTCACTCTGGGTATGCAGTACTGAGAAAGATGCATGCCAACCTGCTATTGTGGAGAAATTGCAAACTACTGAGCTTGAGCAACCTTTGTATCAGAAATTACAATGGGAGGGTTATTGAGCTTTTCACGCACAAACTTTCTCATGGTCATAGCATTGTCTTGAATTTAAGATCATGCAACATTTCTGAAAATCCTTAAATGTTTCAATCCTGGAGCATGCTGCTGTGCTGTGAATTAGCAGTCTGCACTTTCGTGTACACTTGGGAATATTCAGAAGGTGCTCATGCATAAATGTGGCAGCTTTTATACAGGGTCACCAAAAAGTCAGGATTTATACTCTATTATCTAAAAAAAGTCATTTATTTAAGACTTATTAGACATTGTAATGGTATCTCAACTTTTTGGTCACCATGTATAAAAGGAAATAATTGGACAAAGTAAATTAAGGCTTTATCGACTGAAGCAAGGATATGAACAGAAGCTTCAGAGTAACTGAAATATTAGCACAGGAGGTTATCTGAATCAGCATCTGTGCTCCCAGTGTGAGCTAACCACTCTTATCTTATTTCCTTGCTTTCACGACAATCTTTAATTCCTACATTCAGTCCTTTGCATTCCTTCATGTTCATCTAATTATCTTTTAAATAATGCAATTGTCCTAGCTTCAGTAGCCACTTGTGATCCACATCCTAATAACTTTGTGCAAAAAGCATACTCTTAACTACTCCCATTTTTTTTGAAGTCAGCTGGGTGTCAGACACATGCGGAAACTCATCGCCATGCTGAAGAGTATCCAAACCAGACAGAGTTCCATGCATCCCACCTACATGTGGGATTGGCAATTGGCCATTGACAATGAGAAGCAAGCAAGTATAAAAGGATTCTGGGAAAGTGACTGGCCAGGTAGTGAAAGAGAGTGGAAGTGTAAGGTTTAAATAAAGAAACTAATGAATATAAACTGTGTTCTGGATTAACAAACATTACACATCCCAAGGCACTAGACAGTCAAGCATTTTGAACTCGTCTGGAGGTTGGGTTCAGGAGGGGTGGACGGCAGACGGGGTAGCGATAGGAGAGTAACCGAAGGTGCAGTTGAAGAGGAGGGTCTTGAGACGGGCCTTGAAGGAGGCAAGGGAGGGGGCGTAACACAGGAACTCTAATATTAATGGGAGGCTTTTAAATGATGATCTGTTCCTATCTGGAAACTAGCTGAAGATCAGGTGTTGTAAGCAAGCATGTCCTCAATTATTTGAAAGCTCTGTCTTTTGGATTTTGGGTTAGATTTTATAGGCGACATTACCCAAAACACTCAGCCCTGAGGACCAACGATTCCTGAGATATAACAGTAAAGGTCCTGAAACTACCAGGAGTTGGCTAAAACATAGCATTTCCAAATAATGTAATACTGTGACATCTTGGCACTTAAATGTAGACCTGGGATAGAAAAGGAAGATTTCTTGCAACTCAGGTTAATTAAAATGTGACACCAAATCCTATGAACTGAAGAAACACGGGTAATATCTATCTGTGGCTGACTTTGAATCTCTTATGAGTTTATAGTAATATACATTATAAAACTAATTATAAAACTGACACTAAAAATATAAGTAAAGCATTTTGGAATAGTGAAGATACGATTTGTAAAGTTACTGCCTGCAGCACGATTTCAATGTTATTACACTGTTCATGATTTAGGACGTTCAAAAAGAATAAAAGACATAAAATAGTCATTTTCTTTTATATACTAATAAAACGGCAATTTCTGTCCACGTGTCAGCCAAGATCTCAATAACTAATAACCATGATACAGAAATTATCGGAAGGGCCTTGAATTTGGGAGTGTCATGGGCATTTTTTTTTCAGGGACCTCCATCATTGTTGAATTATGTATGGCAATTTTTTTGCGCTGCAGTTACACCTGGTGGCCGCGCCAACTCCCAATGGCACTATGGCATCCCGCGTCACAGAGCACGCACGCAACATGCACTCAGACGAAGAAATGGCGAGAACAAGATAAAGATGCCTAAGCAAACAACAAGCCTTTCAAGTACAAATCAAAGTGACAGACAAAAGAAAGAAGGTCAATTAAATGAAACCGAGGAACAAAGAACAGCACGACTGCATTGCAATAACTCGAGGACCCGCCAGGTCACACAGTAAACCCCTTCGGTTAGCGTAGCTTTGATAAGATATTCTATCGTTCATGAGCTATGACCCTTTGATAGGATCTTCTATCTTTCATGAGCTATGACTCAAACAAGCTCATTGCACATGTATGGCAGTTTTACTTAAGGTGTACGCACAGTGTTTATGGCATGTTAAATGGTTTGTGAGTGGTATCACTGAAATCTACGTTCCATACTGGATCCTTTGGTTGCATGTGTCGCTGCAACGGGTACAGCTAGTGTATAATATGTCTAAATTTTCTAATATTAATCACTTCATAAGAAGGACAAGACATGGACATGGATTAGCTAAATGGAAGGAATTACTGGGTAGTTGTAAGTGGAGCTAAGTCACAAAGGGGAGATTGATGCCCAGGAGTCCGCTCAAACATTAAATTGAGTCGATCCCTAGAGACCATTCAATACCTCCCTGTCTCAGACAACAAGTTTTCACACTGGCTCTGTGAGGTGGAGTGTGTATCCATGTAGATTGATGATGTGAGTTCCTGAGGTGAGGAAGCGCTGACAGAAGCCAAGCAGAAGAGCCTGTGGTTTGTCAATATTTAATTGGAGGAAGTTGGCTCTCATACAAGACTTGAGGTTTAACACGCAATCGTTCAGAACAGCAGTGACTCTGGAATCAAGGATGGAAGCAGAGAGATAGAGTTGGATGTCATCCGCATACATGTAGAAGTTAACCCAATGCCTGCAGATGACACCGAGCAGGAGCATGTAGATATTAAAGAGGAGAGGACCAAGGACAGAGAAACTGGCTGCTCTTTTCACCTATAAAATAGTTAATACCCTTTACTGTAAAATCTGAAGTTTTGACATGTCCTTCTGACATGGAAGACCTACATCAAATGCAAAATGTAAGGATTATTAAAGGCACTAAATAAGTGTAAACTGCTGTTGTTGCTTGCGCAGATGTAGAAAGTGTATTCCTACAAAGTGCTGAAGCTGCAGGTTGTTCAAATGCGAAACGTTTATTTTCATATAACTTGCTTTAGTCCATGTCCATTGTTATCCAATAACATAGCAAAGCTTAATATTCTTAAGGCAAAATACTCAAAGAGTCATAGTAAACTTCCCAGGTGATGGTTTAGCTAAGCTTCAATTGTCTTTCCAAAACATAATTTGCTTTTGATTAAAAAGAATGGACTGTACATTCTGCAAAGCCTAGATTGCAGATAACACATTCCAGGTATTGCTGTTTTATTGAATTTCAGAATCCTGAAAGTACCATCGGGATCTATTGTTGGGCTCCCCACCAAAATTAAACTGGAGCTTCAATGGTGAATCCAGTGTCCCAGTTACAATTCCCTCAAAAATGTAAATCAAACTTCCTTTACAGAAATATAATGTGTGATTATGCCTATGATGATTTGTGCAGCAAGGATATATACAAAGCCTGTTACAGGGACTTGCATGTTTCCTCTTTCGCAAAAATAAGATGGATTAAATTTGTTTGGTTGCAATGCAATCTAAGTGAGATAACTAAATTCTAGTCATCATCGGTGAAATAACATGACACGGTATTGTTTTGACTCACGCGGCTTAGGAACCAGATCACCAACACTGCCCGAGAAGGTTGACGATTACAAGATTCCATTGCCAGGTTGGAGCCAAGTCAGCCAACCATCTCCAAGGACAGTCACTTCTTGGACCTTGTCCCTAAATACAACCGTTCAGCTGCTGTCTGTTTTCACATAATCTTTTCAGTAGTAGCGGAAAGGAAATATAACAACATTACTTACTGTTGTAGTATAGGAATGATTGTCCAGGCTCCTTCATGTTTGCTCAACTCATGAATAAGCAGCACAGTAGGTAAATGCTATATATAAAAAAAAGAAAGAATATAATTAAAAACAAATTGAAAGAAACACAATTTGTTCTCCCTGTAAGGTATGATGCCTCCACAAACCAAGGTTCTGTTCAACTGGGAGAGTGGTTAATCAGGCTATTGATGTTGCCACCATTGCTGGAAATCTCAGCGTACACACAATGCACTCAATTACTTAAGTACAGTAAAAGCCTGATACCTCAACCCTGTCTTAAAATGTCACTACCATTTCAGTCATCGTGCTGTCAATATCCCAGCTGCATTTATTTATCTATTTATGCATTTGCATAACTCACTACTCTGAATAACTAGTCACAGTTGCTTTCCCTTGGTGTGACACGTTATTAGGAGTTTAGCCACCTAAACAGCAAGTCTGAAGTTTAATTAATCATCATATCTAATAGGATATACTGTTAGACATGACAAGAGATAAAACTCATTAAATCCTCTCAGGTTATATTCATCACAACATCAAATATATCTTCGTTACGTTTGTTACTGGGCAATAATGGCCACTGTCCATTGAATTTTTTAGCTCCATACTGGTAAAGTGATCTTGCGTAAAGTGATCCACACACCATGAACTGTTTTAGTTATAAATATACTCCACAAACCCAAAACTTGATTGGTGGAGACAAAGAAAAGACATTTCCTTTCATCTCAAATGTTGTTTGAGGCTTGTTAATGCTTTTAACGTCCCAGGTGATCCTGGAGGATAAGATCAAAAATACATCACATGCACATAGATTTGAGACATCTCAACAACGTAACAAGGCACTGTATCAAATGCAAGAATTATTATCATTATTAATTTATTATTATCAGAATGAAAGAAGTTAGTAAATGATCGACTATGTAACTGCTTCACTGTATTGATTTGGGTAACCAAAAATGTTACACGATATTGCCAATTAACAACAACAATAATCCCTGCATTTCATTCAGCACTCAATTCTCAAAAAAAAAACTTTGGTGAGTGCTGTCAGGTGTAGCGTCCATGTATTTGTAGGCAGACATGGCAGTCAATTTGAAGGCAGCAATATCCCACAAACAGTCATGAAGCAAATGACCAATTTACCTGAAGGATTGTTGGTTAGAACATCAGGAAGATCTCCCTTGTTTTTGAATAGTGCCATTGTATCTTTAAAGGTTTCTCCACTCTCTTCCTCTCCAAAACCAAAATCTCAATCTACTCCAACAACAACAAAATTACATTTGTAAAGCACCTTTCATGTTGGGAGGACGTCCCAAGGTGATCCTGGAGGATAAGATCAACCTCAAGCTCCTCTTTGCCACTAAGAATGACCTTGTCTGTCTTCTTCCTTCCCTAGCCCCTTCCATCTCCACCTCGAAAACCGAATGTGAGCAGGTCATTAACTTCATGGCCAAAAATCTACTTGGCTGCATCGTCCTCTCCTTCATTCCATCCTCTCCCCAATTACTATCCCTTCCCCGCACTTTTGCACCTATGTCTCTCATTCCTCGCCACCCTCATAACTCAAAAATAACCTGCCCCCTTCAACCCTTCCCTACCCAGCTGCTGAACGGATACAGTCTACTTGTTCTACTTCCCTTCAAGACCAATGTCATCATGTCATCACCCACCTCCTCCAAAAATACACCCTCGATCCCTGCAAAATGCATCAACGTTTTCATAAAATCATAGAATCGTACAGCATAAAAAGAGGCCATTCGGCCCATCAAGTTTGTGCCGGCTCTTTGAAAAGAGCAATGTAATGTCAATCCCACTCCCTAGCCCTTTCCCCATTACCCTGCAGACCCGTCCTCCTCAAATAACCATCCACCGCGTTTTTAAAAGTAGTTATCGAATCAGCCTTGACCACCATTCCAGATTCGAACAACTCACAGCTTGAAAAAATTTCTTCTCACCTCCCCTCTGTTGCTTTTAGAGACTATTTTGAATCTGTGACCTTGAGTCACCAACACACCCACCAGTGGAAACAGTTTCTCCCTCTCTAACCTATCAAATCCCCACATGATTTTGAAGACCTCTATTAGGTCTCCTCGTAACCTTCTCTGCTCCAATGAGAATAATCCCAGCCTCTCCAGCCTTTCCTCAGAATCAATGTCCCTCATTCCTGGTACCACCCTCGTAAATCTCCTCTGCGCCCTTTTCAATGCCTTAACATCCTTCCTATAGTGTGATGCCCAGAACTGGGCGCAGTATTCTAACTGAGGCCTAACCAGTGTTTTATATAGGTTAATCATAACCTCCTGACTCTTGTACTCTATGCCCCTATTTATAAAGCCTAGTATCCAGTATGCCCTTTTTACAGCTTTATCTACCTGTCCTGCCACCTTCAAGGATTCATTTACTTGCACCCCCAGGTCTCTCTGTTCTTTTACACCCCCCTTAAGATTGTATTACCAGTCTGTATTGCCTCCCCTCATTCTTTCTACCAAAATGCATTACCTCGCATTTCTCCACATTGAAACTCATCTGCCATGTGTCTGCCCATTTTACCATTCTGTCTATGTCTTCCTGCAGTTGGCTGCTATCCTTCTCACTGTTTACCACTCTACCTAACTTTGTGTCGTCCGCAAACTTGGAAATGGTACTTGCTATACCCAAGTCCAGATCATTTATGTATATTAAGAAGAGCAGTATATTAAGAAGAGCAGTGGTCCTAATATCGATCCCTGGGGGATGCCACTGTACACTTCCCTCCAGTCAGAAAAGCAGCCGTTCACCACAACTCTCTGCTTTCTGTCTCCCAGCCAGTTCTGGATCCATGCTGCCACTGTCCCTTTTATACCATGGGCTTCTATCTTTCTTACAAGTCTTTCATGTGGCACTTTGTCAAATGCCTTTTGAAAGTCCATATAAACTACATCAACTGCAGTACCTTTATCCACCCTCTCCATTAGCTCATCAAAAAATTCTATTAGATTTGTGAGACAAGATTTGCCTTTAACAAATCCGTGCTGGCTGTCCCTAATTAACCCATATTCTTCTAAGTGAAGATTTATTCTGTCCCGGATTATAGTCTCCAGGAGTTTCCCCACTACTGATGTTAGGCTGACTGGCCTGTAGTTCCCAGGTTTGTCCTTCTGTCCCTTTTTGTACAGGGGAGTCACATTGGCCACTCTCCAGTCCTCTGGCACCATTCCTGTGTCCAACGAAGATTGAAAAATTGTAGCCAAAGCCTCCATTATTTATACCCGTGCCTCCCATAGTAACCTTGGTTACATCCCGTCCGGACCAGGCGACTTATCTACCTTCAGCCCAGTCAACCTTTTCAGTACTTCCTCTCTGTTTATACTTATCCTATCCATTTCCTCTTCCCTCCCCTCCAATACTGCAGCATTTGATGCATCCACTTCTTTTGTGAAGATAGATGCAAAGTACTCATTCAGTACATCAGCCATCTCCTCTGCCTCTACAATAAGATTTCCCCCTCGGACCTTAATTGGCCCCACCCTACCTTTGACTAGCCTTTTTTCCTTGATATGTTTGTAAAATACTTTAGAATTCCCTTTAATGTTACCCACTCACCTTTTTTCGTGTAATCTTTTTGCTCCCCTTATTTCCTTTTCAGTTCTCTTCTGCACTTCCTATATTCTATTTGGTTGTCTTCTGTATCTTGGGTTTCACATTTGTCATACACCTCCTTTTTCTGCTTCATTCTAGATACAATTAACTTTGTCATCCAGGGAGGTTGGATGCGCTACTTTTCCCTTTTGTGGGAATGTATTTGTTCTGTCCCCGAGCTATCTCATCCTTGAACACTTCCCACTGCTCTTTAGTTGTTTTACCTGCCAATCTTTCTTTCCAGTCCACCTTGGCTAGGTCCCTTTTTAACTCACTGAAATTTGCCCTCTTCCAGTTGAGTATCTTCACCTTAGATGGTTCCTTGTCCCTTTCCATATGCACTCTGAATCTAATGATGTTGTGATCACTATTGCCCAGATGCTCTCCCACTGAAACCTGCTCCACTTGTCCTACTTCATTCCCCAGAACTAGATCTAGCACTGCTTCCTTCCTCGTTGGACTGGAAATGTACTGATCAAGAAAGTTGTCCTGTATGCATTTTAGGAATTTTTCCCCTCCTTGCCCTTTGCGCTGTTGTTTTGCCAGTCTATATTGGGATAATTAAAGTTCCCCCATTATCACGACTCTATTGGCCTTGCATCTGTCTGAGATCTGCTTGCAGATCTGCTCATCTATTTCCTTCCCACTATTTGGTGGTCTCTTGTATACTCCTACCAGCGTAACAGCTCCTTTTTTGTTCCTTAATTCCAACCAGATAGATTCTGTTTTGGGGCCCTCCAGCACCTCGACCCTTTCCACGGCTATAACCATATCCTTGAATAACATTGCCACACCCCCTCCNTTTTTTCCTTCCGTATCCCTCCTGAATACATTGTAGCCATGAATATTCAGCTCTCATTGCTGTCCATGTTCGAGCCAAGTTTCTATTACTACTACTGCACCGTATCCCCCTATGACCAATTGAGCCTGCAACTCACCAATCTTGTTTGCTAAACGCCGTGCATTTAGGCACGTGCACTCCAAGACCGACTTGACCTGTTCTGCACTTCCCCCCATTTTATTTCTCCATTTTCAAACTCTTCGTTTTTTGCATTCCCTTCCCCCCTTAAAACTAGTTTAAACCCTCCCCTACAGCATTAGTTAGCCCGTCTGCAAGGACATTCGTCCCAGCCCTGTTTTGGTAACCCATCCATATGGTACAGGTCCCACCTGCCTCAGAACTGATCCCAATGATCCAAAAACCTGAAGCCCTCTTTTCTGGACCATTTCTCCAGCCAAGCATTCGTATGCTTGATCCTGTTATTGTGGTACTTATTTGCCCGAGGCACAGGGAGTAATCCAGAGATCACCACCTTGGATATTCTATTCTTTAGTTTGTTCCCCAGCTTTTGATATTCACCTTGTAGCATCTCAGCCCTTTTTTTTACCAATATCATGGATATTGGTTTTGTCCATCTCTAACCTACTCTTCCCATCAAAGTCCTGGAATGCTTTGTTGTCACCCATCGTCACTCCCACCTTTCCCTCTACTATTTGGTCGGGCCTCTTCAGTCCGCCCTGCTCACAGCACTGAGACAACCCTTGTCAAAGTTACCAATGCATACTCTCTCTCTTGTGGTCAGGGCTCCTCCGCTTCCTTGCCCTCCTTGACTTCTCTGCAGCTTTCAACACTCTCACTGTGTATCATTCAATCTGCCCTAATCACCTCTCCTCCCTCATCCACCGATGTGGACTGCATCCTTTTGGTTCAATTCCATCTAGACCCACCACCTCCACTTTGTCTCTGACGACGGTTTCTCCTCCCCACCTTCGTACAGTCAGCTGTGGTGTACCACATCAATGCAAGTTGTTGTTGATGTATTTCCTAAAGTTGAAACATAATCTTTGCAAACTTGTTGCAAGATGGGAAAAGTGCTAAATCTGTGAGATGTGATGGGACACCGTTCACAAGTTATTATTAAGGGCATCCGAGTAGCAGTCAGTTAGTTGTCGAATTCAAGATCCTCATCCTCACCTACAAGGCCATTCACGGCCTTGCTCCCTCCTACCTCTCCGACCTACTATCCCCCTACCTACCTGCCCGTACCCTCCATTCCTCTGGCTCCGGTCTGCTCCACATCCCCCGCCCCAACCGCCCTACCATCGGTGGCCGGGCCTTCAGCCTTTCAGCCCCGAGGCTCTGGAACTCTATCCCCCAGTGCCTTCGCCGCTTCCTCCCTTTCCTCCTTCAAGGCCGGTCTCAAGACCTTTCTCTTCGACCGTGCCTTCAGCTCCCCTCTCGACTCTCTACCCCCTCCTCGCTCCCTCCCTTCCCTCCCCTCACCCTGACCATTTCCCCCTTGCTCGGGTCCTGACCCAACTGTACAGCGTCTTGGGACGTCCTCCCGACGTGAAAGGCTCTCTATAAATGGAATCTTGTTGTTGTTGTGGTCAAAGCTAATGTCCTGATATCTGCAATGCACCAAAGCTGGAACACCATCATCCACTCCAGTGCAATATTAAACCATGCACATTGTTGAAGGTACTATTTTGGGATGAAATGTCAAACTAAAGTCTTTAGAAATCTGTTTAGAAGGACATTAAAAATCCCCTGGCATATTTTCAAAGAGCAGGAAGATTTTATCCATAAAATTGCTGAATCAACCAATTAAATGGTTATTCATATCATGCTGTTTGCAGGACATTGGTGGAGTAGATTACCTGTTGCATAACAACAATCATTTCACTTCAAAGTAACACACTGTAAGCACTTTGAGATGTTTTAAAGGTATTCTGATTAATATTTAATAGTATAATAATCCTTGCATCGGATACAGTGCCCTATCACGTCTTCGAGATGTCTCAAAGCGCTTCACAGAATATACTGTAAAGTGAATTGAGTGTATATTTTGTGGGCAAAACACGGCAGACAATTGCGCACAGCAGTGTCCCACAGACGGTCATGGATTAAGTGACCACATTTTTTAAAATAGTTTTTATTTTGAAAGGATTATTAAGCCCGGAAAGCGATTTGTGCAGAAAAACAAAATGATATTATTGAAAAATAGTTTTGCTGCCTCGTTAAAAAAATTGTAGATCTCACAGCAAGCTCAGAATCATGGAAAAATACTTTATCAAATTTGAAATACATGGGTACCAGATGCTGATTGCAAGCCAATCACTCTTACCACCACCCCCAACCCTGCTCAGCTCCCCTAGCTCCCCATCAAATTGAAAAATCTTATTCTCACTTTACGATTTCTCCACAGCCTCATCCCACCCTATCTCTGCCACCCTATTATCCCATCCAGTCCCTCCATTTTGCAAACAAAAACCTGATTCATGGCTCCTCCCTGATTGACCCCAACATTGTTAGATGAGCTTTCAGAATATACTGTAAAGTGGATTGACTGTATATTTTGTGGGCGAAACGCAGCAGCCAATTGCACACAGCAGTGTCCCACAAACAGTCGTGGATTGAGTAACCAAATTATCATTATTANTTTTTCTTGGATGGTGTATTACCCCCAGAAAAGCAATCCGCCAATCAACTAACAACTGGGTTCCTACTTACTGCTAGGTAAACAACAACAAAATTACATTTGTAAAGCGCCTTTCACATTGGGAGGACGTCCCAAGGCATTGAACAGTCAGGGATCAGGACCCAAGCGTGGGGGGTGGGGTGGGGGCACAGAGGTAGGAGGGCGGCTGAAGGCTCGGTCGAAAAGAAAGGTCTTGAGTCATGCCTTGAAGGAGGCAAGGGAAGGAGCAATGTGAAGGGACAGTGGGATGGAGTTCCAAAGGGTGGGGGCAGAGAAGCTGAAAGCCCGGCCGCCGATGGTAGGGCTAGTCAGGCGGGAGACATGGAGAGAGAGAACAGGTTGAGTGGAGAGAGAGGACAGGTTGATAGGGGGTCAGCAGACCGGGGATGTAGGAGGGGGCAAGGTCGTGGAGGGCTTTGAAAGTAAGGACGAGGATTGTGGAAGCGTATGGAGTGATGAAACTTTCCCAACGTTTCGCCCTGCCCGGGAATCGAACCCAGGTCCTCTTGCTTGCAAGATGAATGCTCTAACCACTAATCTACAGGACTCCAGTAAAACCCATTCTAAACCTTTTGAAGTCCTGTAGCTCAGTGGAGGATGAGCATCAGGCCTGTACTAACCTTTCTGGGTAAGTGATTAAGTATTTACGAGGAACTGGCTCAATTTAGCAGGTGAGAAATGATCTTCATCAGTGATAGGCATTTCTAAAGACAGCAGGTACAAGATAAAAGGAGACAATTCTATAAAAAGTAAAGTGTCTTTCGCATTTGTGGTGTTCATAAGTGTTCTTATAGATCCAAACTTTGTTTTTCCATTACAAGCATATACTGTAAACACCATATTAAGTGGTAAACTGGAACATATAGATTTGTTTTATTCCACTCTTGAGGAAATGATACAAACTGACTCATGGAATAAATTCTGCATTTGGCAATTGCCTACTGAGAACCCTGTGTATCAAGCCTGTTATTATTTGACACATAAACACCTAAATGGGCATGGAATAATGAACCCATTGTTAGTCTGTGAGTGCTTTAAAGGAACATATCTGAGTTTCAAATTTCAATTGTTTGTGTACAACAAACATTCTCCTCACCACAAACGCCTGGATTCATCATGATATAGTAACTAATTGGGAAACTGGTAATTATTTCCGTGAAAATAAATAGTTTAGTAAGAAGAGCAGGTTAACAGAACCACACTCTCACATCTCAAGCTTCTTGTCTTCCTTTCAGTGAGAAAGCCCGCATGAGGCACACTTACAAATACCACACACTACCTTCAATAAAGGAAAAGCACCAGTATTGATTTCAACACTTCCAAGATCAGGCTGACCCAATATTGTGCTCTACCTTTTTTTAAAACAGCCATTCTCTACGAACCTTTGAGAATAATCCCCGATGCAATATTTCTCTGCAAATTAAAACAGTTCCACGAGGGAAAATCTCAGAATTACCCATCCTAAAGCATTCACAATAATGCTTGTGTTCATTGTATTCAGTCTATTGAGCAAATGTATGGCACAGGTGGAAGGTGTTGTGGAAACAGTGTGCATGTATTCTTAAGAAAAAAACATTTTGACTACTATTTAACATTCACCCTTTTTGTGNTTTTTTCTGTGTATGCCCTTACCTACTCAATTATTTATTATTTTGCATTTATAATATCAGGTGACTTTGCTCTCAGTAGTTTATCACCATTCTGCTTTGCTGCTCTCCACTTATTTACAGCATTCAAAAGTGAAAGGCATCTAGTAGCCAAAAGTGTTCAGATAAACCAATGTAATTCATTTCATTTTCGTTACTGATTTATCTGAGTGCAATTACTGATAGACATGCAATGCAGTATAATAAATAATAATACTCCTTACATTTGATATAGTGCTTTCACGTCAGGAGGTTCAAATCCCAAAGTGCTTCACAGAATACACTTTAAAGTGCAGTGATTGTGTGTTTCGTGGGTGGCTGCCAATTTGCTACAATAATGTCCCACAAACAGCCATGAACTGTAGCTCAGTGGTTAGAGCACTCACCTCTCAAGTGAGAGACCTGGGTTTGATTCCTGGCAGCGCAAAACCTTGGGCAAGTTTCTTTACTCCACATGCATAATAATCCCTCAAAAAATATCATAAATTGGTCAATTAAATCCACGGCTGTTTGCGGGACACTGCAGTGCGCAATTGGCTGCCGAGTTTCGTTCACAAATATACAGTCAATTCACTTTACAGTCTATTCTCAAAGCGCTTTGAGATGTTTAGAAGACGTGAAAAGCTCTAAATCAAATGCAAGGATTATTATTTATTTCTGAAGTTAATGATCAAGTTTATTAGGTTTTTTTTTGGTCAGGACAATGGGAGAAACTCCCTTCTCTTTTCGAACAGTGCCATGGGATCTTTAACATCCACCTAAACAGACAGATACGCCTCAGTTTTACTTCTCATTCAAAGGAATGCATCTTTGAAAATGCAGCAAACGTCAGCACTGGATTGTAAAGTTAATTTAGACTATGAATTCCAGGCATGGGGCTTGAACCCACAATCTTCTGACTCAGAGGCGAGAGTGTTGCCAACGGAGCCAGATTTCAATCCTAAACATTAGAAGAACATCCCCTACTTTTTACAATATATTTTTTACACCAGTCATTCCGTAGCTTTGATGTCAAACTGAGGATAATCTTGTATCATGGGGCCCTACCAAGTAGAAACTAGGTTTACATCAGGACATTACAAACCACTTAAGAGACGAGAATATTATCCTATTAATCTGACACTGGATTTGAACCCAAGTTCCAGGGGTAAAGGATTATTGTGCTAACCAACTGTGATACAATACTCCTCCTGGGCCATCATAGTAAAATCAACAACAACTACTTACATTTGTATAGCGCCTTTCACGTCAGGAGAACATCCCAAAGCGCTAGGATCATAATTTTATTAAATTATTTTTATGACAACTCATTTCAAAACATTAAAATTAAAGCAATTAATTGCACTTTTATGTATAAATCCATAAATAATAGACTATGTTCAAACTTTAGGTTGTACAAAACTAATTTATTCAGGTTTTACATAATTAAGGTATTCACAGTTTTTCCACATTGTACTGACAATCAAGGATGACTCATGTTCAATTTAAAAATAAACATCAGACGAGTTCCTGTAAACAACTGCTAAATGCCCCCAGTCTTATTTTTGTACCTCCTATTACAAAAATAAATTATCTTATAAGAGCATTCAACCTTCAATGCAACAGTATCAGTTAAGGCAATAACTGACACAAACATGTTTGAAGGTCTATCCTTAATATGCTTCTATTAAAAATTTCTATATATTAATATTTTATCTAGTCAGATAGTCTCCTCCCTCCCGCTTCCTTCAGGGCACAACTCAAGATCCTCCTTTTCGACCATGCCTTCAGCCGCCCTCCTCCCTCTCTGCCTTCCCTCACCCCAATCCTGCCCCCCACGCTCGGGTCCTGGTCCCCGACTGTTCAGAGTCTTGGGACATCCTTCCGACGTGAAAGGTACTTTACAAATGTAATTTTGTTGTTGTTGTTATCAAATTAATAAAGGACATGGAAATTGATGTAGGTTAAGTACCACCTTGCTAATGCTATGTAACATGGGTTTTATGTGGTGCAACAAGAATATTGATTTCCTTTAACAGTTATCCGCAAATACATTTTTTATAGTATCTAATCACATTGTGGAGTCCTGTAGCTCAATGGTTAGAGCACTCGCTTTGCAAGCGAGACACCTGGGTTCAATTCCAGACAGGGCGAAACCTTGGGCAAGTTTCCTTACTCCACACGCCTAATAATAATCTCTCTAAAACAAAACAATAATAAATTGGTCATTTTCAATCACGACTGTTTGTGGGACACTGCTGTGCGCAATTGGCTGCTGTATTTCGCCCACAAATATACGGTCAATTCACTTTACAGTCTATTCTGTGAAGCGCTTTGAGATGTCGAGAAATGTGAAAAGCACTATATCAAATGCAAGGATTATTATTATTATTATTATTAGAAATGTTTCAAAGCATTTTGTAGTAATTCTGCTATTGTTGATAAATTCTGGCAAGTATTTTGCACATATTTAGATCTCACAAACAGTCTTGTAGGTGAATAACTAATTTTAACCAGAAATTGTTATGGTCAAGGGGAGAATTTCCACTCTTTTTTCAAATAGTGCTACTTTTTACCCACAAAATATATAGTCAATTCACTTTACAATATGTCCTGTGAAGCCGCTTTGAGATGTCTTGAAGACATAAGGCCCTATATCGAATGCAAAATTATTATTATTATTGGATGCAGGTTTTGCTGATAAATTCCTGTTTTGAAATGAGTTTATACATGCATGAAATTGCACAAATAAATAGATGTACTATGGAATTCTGGATTACCTTCCATCACAGTTTCAATTCTATACATCACACAAGATGTATTTAACTCGCTAAATATACTTTTGTTTTTGGCTATACAGCTTCTATTGATAATAACTTTCATGCCACTTTCATATTGTTATGTTGATGGAGGAATGTTTCTTCTTCCTTTCCTTTCATGGGAATCTTCACTAGTCTCTAACTGATCCCAACGGATTGATTTCATGGTACTCACCTTCACCTATAAAGTCATCCATTCCCTGGCACTTTCATATCTCTCCAATCTCCTGCTACTACCCTATTCCTCCACTCGGCCCCTACACTAAACTAACCCAGGATTGCTGCAAATTCCCTACTCTCTCATTTACCACGGTATCAGTTTCTAACCCCCTAACCTCTGGAACTTCTCCCTCTACCACTCTGTATCACCCCCTTTCTGTTCCACCTCAAATCCTACCCCTTTGAATGTTTCTAATGTCTTGCAGCACTTTCCAGGGACTAGTTGGACACCAAGCAAGGGAACCTTCCTTTGCTCAGTTTCCAACCCATCCCTGGAAAGTCCTCCAAGACGTTAGTGAAAGGTACAGTATAAATATGTTGTGCTATGGTCAAGGACTATGCATACTACAGCTTCCATAATTATAACTATTATAATCCCCATCCACGCCCGTCTCCACTGGTTCCCTATCCCTCAGAGGATCAAGTTTAAAATTTTCGTCCTCACTTTTAAAGCCTTCCATTACCTTGCTTCTCCCTACCTCTAAGACCTATCAACACCATACCAATCTGTCTGTTCCCTCCACTTGGCAGGCACTGGCCTGCTCCATGTCCCCCGGCCTACCTACTCCACCGTTGGCAGTCGGGCCTTCAGCTTTTCTGCCCCCACACTCTGCAATTCCATTCCTGAATCTCTCCCTCTCGCCCTTTCCCTCGCCTCCTTCAAAGCCAGTCTCAAGACCTTCCTATTTCATTGTGCTTTCGGCCACCGTCCCACCCATGGAATTCTCTTTACAGTATATTCTGTGAAGCACTTTGAGATGTCTCAATGGCGTTATAAGGAGTTACATCAAATGCAAGGATTATTATTATTGGTATGTTCAAAATACACCCTCCCTTGGACACTGGTGTATTAACGGAGGGATCTTCTGAAATTGAGATTATGACACATCCAGGTTGGGTTAGAACTCCAGAAGATTAGAATAGAGGTACAGCTGAAGAAAGCTCTTCAGCAGAAAGACCATTTGACCCAATGTTCTCATAATACCCATTCTACTCTCTTCCCATCTCCAGTTAGCTGTGCTATATTCAATGATTGTTGTTTGTATTGGGTGTCTGAAATAGAGAAGATATCCATTCCCCATCACTGAAATAATTCATCTTCATAAATAAGAAATTAAACAAAAAACAAGAGCAAAGTTGACAGTTTTCTGAGTACAGGTATTACAGATTTGCTTATGCTAATACTAATAATGGTATACTATATTCATAACATTAGCACAACCAAATATGTGATACCTGTAAATGTGATATATTACTAATATTATACTATTAATCGTATTAGCATCACCAAAAATCTCATTAATAAATTTAAATACCTATGTAATCTTGAGGTCTACTAAAGGATTATGGTTATTACAGTATTGTTGTCTCTTAAGCACAAAAACTGCTTATTTTAGAAACACTGAATAAAGTTCTATTCACCTTTCTAGATTTATTCCTCCCAGTCTGAGATTTAGTTTGTGAGAAAGGTTTTTTATATTTTATAATGAGCAATCAAATCAATTTCATCAAAGGTATTGAGGGAAATCTATTCCTTACAAATCATAATTAACAGAAATTTAAACAAATGCAAAGCTTTTGATGCACTACCAGACTATCTGCATGCAGAGTTACCTCCAAAACTCACACTTAATCTCAATCAATCTTCTGAGGAAAAAGAACCAGGGAGTGGAGAGAGATGGGAGTATCAGATGAAAGAAATGTACAAGGCCACTAACATCCAGCAGCCAAACGCAGAATTGTATGATTAGCAACTCACCACTCTGACAGGGACAGTTGAGTAATATTAGTAACATCAGTAATAATCCTTACATTTAGTATAGCGCCTTTCATGTCAAGAAGAAGTCCTAAAGCACTTCCCAAGATATACCATAAAATGTTTTGTGGGCGAACTGGGCAGCCAATTTGTACACAGCAATATTCCAGAAACAGACATGAAGTGAATAACTAATTTTATTTGGGGGATCCAACAACAACAAAATGATATTTGTATAGCGCCTTTCACGTCGGGAGGACGTCCCAAGGCGCTGGACAGACAGAGTTACGGACCCGAGCTGGGGTCGAGTTGAATGTTGAAGAAGACAAAAACATGAGAAAATCTGAAGTGAAAAAGGGCAATTAGTCCATCAAACCCGTTCTTTCCACAGCCAATGTCTAACAACTCATTCACTAAAACTCCACCTTTAAAAAAATCTCTACTATACTTATTCTAGATATGTTTTCTCCTTAATCCAGTTAGCAGATGAATCAACAACAACAACGACTTTGATTTATATAGCGCCCTCCACGCCGGACGGCATCTCAGAGCGCTTTACAGTTTAGGATCCCGGGACCGAGCCAGGGGAAGGGGGAGAAAGGCGCGGTCGAAAAGAAAGGTCTTCAGCAGAGATCTGAAAATGGGAAGGGAGGGAGCGAGACGAAGGGAGTGAGGAAGGCAGTTCCAGAGCCTCGGGGCATAGTGGCTGAAGGCACGGCCACCGAGGGTGGAGCAGAGGACTCGGGGGACGAGGAGGAGGCCAAACCCGGAGGAACGAAGGCAATGGGTACTGTTTTGAGGAGAGAGGAGGTCAGAGAAGTGGGGAGGTGCAGAGGAGTGTAGGGCCTTGAATACAAGGGTCAGGAGCTTGAAATCGATCCTCTCTGGAACAGGCAGCCAGTGCAGTCTGGCAACGATTGGGGTGATCGGGGAGCGGAGTTTGGTGCGGGTGAGAATGGGGGCGGCAGAGTTTTGAATGATTTAGATTTTATGGATGGTAGTGGATGGGAGACCGGCAAGGAGGGCGTTAGAGTAGTCCAGCCGAGAGGTGACGAAGGCATGGACCAGGGTTTCAGCAGCTTTTGGGGAGAGGTATTGGCGGAGATGGGCAATGCGTCGAGAATCAAGAGTAATAGCCTACTAAAATTGTGTTAAATTCTAAATTACTAAAATACTTTATGTTTCCATAAGATTTGGTGAGGACACATACACAACAGTTACTAATAATCCAACTCATTTTTCGGGGACTTTACATACAGTAATGAATTTGACAAGTGTAAGTCTCTTGGATCCAATTTGTTGTTTCTCTTCATAGGATTCCAAGTCATAAAAAGACCCTCTTTCTGATAACCAGAAGGCAGTCACGTCTTGTTGACCCACACAAAATTACACTCGAAAGCAACAACAACCTGCACTTATATAGCGCCCTCCATGCAGGATATGGTCTCAGAGCGCTAAATAGTGGAGGAGCCTGACTCCAAGCTGAGGTGGGTGGGTGGGTGAGGGGTAAGGTAACCATAAGCATGGTTGAAAAGAAAGGTTTTCAGGCAAGATTTGAAAAAGGGGAGAGAGAGTGCAAATACAAAGCAATCTACTTCCAAAGAGGAGTTCACATGGATCGATGGGAATTCTAATGAGATTAAAGATAAGGAATGTCATTAAGAAATACTACAATTTAAACTCCAGAATCATAAAAATTCAGGAGGTGGTGTAACATTAGAATTATTGATTGTCCCATCCATAAAATATAAGTGCCTCAACAGTATCAATATCCATTAGCAATAATGACCAACTATTGGGCCATGATTTATTGAATATGTATTCACATTTTAACCAATGTTGTAGTTAACGAGTACCAAAAGGACGTAGCAACCATATTACAACCTTCCGATATTATGACTTGGTGAAGCATAAAAAGATATCTGAAACCTGCAACAATGAAATACCACTTTATCTTTTAAAACAACTACAGGTATCACATCTAGCAAGCCACACTGCCACCTGTTGATGATACAATTTAATTCCCCCCCAAAAGAAAGAACTTTTAAAACAAGCATTATTATAATGCCTCATTACGTTAAAAAGTCTGAAAGCATGTCATAAGCAGAGTATGCAAACATTATATTGGTCAGGAATAAAACCAAATGACAAGGAAGATAATCCTCTATCTCTTGTAAAAAAATACTTCTAAGTTTAAAAAATTGCTCTGTTTGGGTTGGTGGTTCAGTGGATAACACACTGGCTTCAGTGTTTTCAAATTCAGTCCAGACCAGACCATGGGAATAAGTTCCCTCTGTCTATTTATGGTAAAGATCCTATATGACAAGTATTTGAACAGTTCTCACCAAGGCCACATACCAATAGTTCCATTTCATTTACCCAGTGGACTGATATCAAAGAACGTGGATTCACTCCTAGCTAAATTATGTATTTGTGGAAGTGAATGTAAAAGGTGGGGTACGAAACTGAAGAAATTAAAGAAAAGCTACATAAACAATGGCTGAAAAAGTTAACCCACAATATATTATTTCAAGCATTTTTCATTTAGGAAGCTTGTATCAAAGAAGACAACCATTTAACGAAATAATTTTTTTAACTTACTAAAACAATTGTGGATGAAAGCTTCTAGAATTTTTTGCTTAAATGCTTCATTCACTGTTTTATACAGACAGGACACATCACCCATTTTAAACTGTATTTAAAATTTATACTTTCATCAATTTTTTGGCTCCCTAGTTTTTTAAAATTTTGGAGGTTATTTGGCAGGTTTAAAAAAGGATTTCTTTGAAAATGTATTCTTGCCCCTATTCCATTTGAGTCAAAAATAGCTCTGCATTGCATAACCTAGAATTAATTTGTATAATAATAATAATCCTTGCATTTGATATAGCGCTTTTCACCTCTTTTAGATGTCTCAAAGCGCTTCACAGAATATGCTGTAAAGTGAATTGACTGTATATTTGTGGGCGAAACGCAGCAGCCAATTGCGCACAGCAGTGTCCCACAAACAGTCGTGGATTGAAAATGACCAATTTATTACTGTTTTTTTGTTTTTTGGAGGAATTATTATTAGGCGTGTGGAGTAAGGAAACTTGCCCAAGATTTCGCCCTGTCTGGAATTGAACCCAGGTGTCTCGCTTGCAAGGCAAGTGCTCTAAGTGCTCTAGCCACTGAGCTACAGGACTCCATACAGTACTCATTTTATTCTGATAAGGATTCAGCATGGCAGTCCAGTCTATGGTTAATGTGAGAAAGAACTGATATGAAAATAAACACTTTTGAAACCAGTAAAGGTTAATATACAAGGAATTTTTTCTTTAATCTCCCAGATGTGCGTCAATCCTGACCTTAGAAAAACATTATACATTCCTGCTCTTATCAGTAAGAGTATTTTTAACACCAACCATACTTACAATTTCTGTAAATGACACTGTCATATCAGTGTTAATTACTACCATGTCCTGGACAGCTGACTATTGTGGCAAATTACTACAAAGAACCACAAATTCAAACTCATGTCATAGTAAGCTATTAAGAGTGAATTAGCTGTAAGTGAGCAAGACATTTTCATGACATTAATCTCATCTGGATGTAAACTAAGGACCCAGAAGAGAAAGGCAAGTATCTTTTATATACACAATAAAATAACTGATGGCCTTAATTGGGAATCAATTTTGCCCTTCAAAATATTTCAGCACGTATTGAATGCAGTCAACTTCACCTTTGTTAACTAAGGCAATCATTTTTTGAGATGATTCAACAGTTCAGGGACTATAAGTATTTTTCAGCCTGAGCTTTAAGATTGAGGATATTCTGTGCATTTTTGTATCAATTTCCAAATAGGGCTCATTCATCTTTTAATGTCTACAGGTGCAGAACAAGGCAATTACCAGAGCATGGATTACTGTGGCTAGTTATAAATTATATCATCTCCGAAGGCACTTACCTGACTGATAGCCTCAGCCTGCAACAAAATGTCTTGTTTAAGCTTCGTTGCTTGTTTTGCATGGAATGACTGCTTTTGACTCTGAATAATGAAAACGATGTCATTTGGTTCTGTAAAACAAAAAACATACTACAGTACTGTAAAAATATCCAATGTTACATGTAAAAAAAAGACATTTAAACAAAATTAGCTTTTCGGTTTATTTTCTGTAAATGATCCAGTCAAAACTTGAGCGGTGAGCTGTCCTCGGATATTCCCTCCATTCCCTAAGGAGATGCAACCTCTAGGCAAGAGCGATGAGACTGGAGAAACTGCCCCGTCATTCAGTAATACTTGAGACCAAAATCCTGTACAACTAGGAACAAATAATATATATATAAACATGCTAGTTTAATGAACTATTGTATAGTTACGTCGAGAGGCATGGAAACAGACAACTGGTCCTAACTGGTGAATTTAATTTCCTCTTAAATTCAGGTTGCTTCAACCACAGCATCGAGCAGTGTGTTCCACAGCATAATTGTCGCATTTAGTATAGGTGCTTAGTGTAGAATGCATCAGATACTAATCCACAGTCACTTTGAGTTCAGATCAGATCCAAGGTGTCTGCAAATTGCATTAAGATGATAAATCAGCTCAATACAGGCCAAGCAATGAAACAATATTAGCTTTCTATTAACTGATCTTATTGTATTATTATGACAATATGTAAATTTCTAATCTTTTCTCCCTTTTAGCTTACTGCTCAATGGATTTTATTTTATTAATTGGAAAATAAAATCTTAATTCAATACACCCCATTTATCTTCTCCCCAACACATTTTAAAAATGTCATATGAAAAGTAGTTAAAAGTCTACAAGTAATAATAATAATCCTTATCACGCATTTTCACATCGTCGAGACATCTCAAAGTGCTTCACAGGATATACTGTATAGTGGATTGACTGTGTATTTTGTGAAGGACTTTACAAGTAATTAAATAAATAATAATAATAATCATCCTTGCATTTGATATAGTGCCATATCAAGTCATTCAGACGTCTCAAAGTGTTTCACAGCATTTACTCTAAAGTAGATTGACTGTATATTTTGTGAGCGAAACACGTCAGCCAATTTGCGCACAGCAATGTCCCACAAACAGCCATGGAGTGAGTGACCAATTTTATTTGGGGGATTGTTGGCCAGGTCATTGGCAGAATTCCCTTCTCTGTTCGAATAGTGCCATGGGATCTTTAACATCCACCTGAACAGGTAGACGAGACCTCAGAGTTTGACGTCTCATCAGAAGGACGGCAACAGACCCATAGCACTGGGGTGTCAGCTTAGACTGTGATTTCAAGTCCTGATGTGGCGCTTGAACACACAACTGTCTGACTCAAGAAGCGAGAGTAATACCACGTTATTTGTTCATATGTGTACAAGTATCTGAATAATTTCTTAAACCTATGTGTTTGTACACTTTTTAAGAAATATGAGTTAGGTAGGAATGGTTATAGGTTCTAATACATAATGATATATAATACAATTCCTCTGATGATGATGTGAAGCATTTTTTTGTATTAAGTTTTATCTTTGATTGAAGGGTAACTGGTAATGGGGGAGGCGAATACAGTGGTTCAGCACCATGGGACGTCCTCCCGACGTGAAAGGCGCTATACAAATGTAATCTTGTTGTTGTTAACTGTGCAGAGAACCTAAATATAAAATATAAAAACCTGCACAAGGTATCACATGCCTGTAAATGCTTCCCCTCACTTCTTATGAAGTCCCCTTTACATTTACAAATTCCTCAATAAGATAATTTCTTAGAACCTAAAGTATATATTGCATTTATAGAGTTGTGTCTTCACAAAATTTATATAAAAAATAAAATAATAATCCTTATACTTGGTCAGGATGTCACAAAACAGTTACAAAATTTCACCCACAAAACACACAGTCACTATACTTTACAGTATATTCTGTGAAGCGTTTTGAGACTTACTTATGTTTGGACATTTCTTTTGGGTGTAAATATAGAATAATGTATATTTTATTCAAAAGTATGTGGCTCTCGGTGATAACGTAAATTGGTATTTCCCACCCCTGTTGCCCAACATTTCACCCTGCTGGGAATTGAACACAGGTCTCTTGCTTGTGAGACGAGTGCTCCAACCACTGAACTACAGGACTCCACAATTAGAAACGATTATATATTAGAAACAAAATGTCTTCTAATTGCTTATCCTATGTGACAACAACACAATTACATTTGTAAAGCACCTTTCGTGTTGGGAGGATGTCCCAAGGCGCTGAACAGTCAGGGATCAGGACCCAAATGTGAGAGGCAGGGATGAGGAAGGGCAGAGTGGGTCGGACGACGGCTGAAGGCACGGTCAAAAAGGAAGGTCTTAAGTTGTGCCTTGAAGGAGGCAAGAGAGGGAGCAAGGCAAAGGTACTGTGGGATGGAGTTCCAAAGGATGGGGCCAGAGAGGCTGAAAGCCCGGCCGCCGATGGTAAGGAGGGTCGGTGGGGGGGGGAGAGGAGGAGACATGGAGCAGGCCAGAGTCTGCTAGACGGAGGGAGCGGACAGGTTGATAGGGGGTCAGCAGGTCAGAGATGTAGGAGGGGGCAAGGCAATGGTGGGCCTTGAAAGTGAGGACAAGGATTTTGAATTCTATCCTCTGAGGGAAGAGGAGTCAGTGGAGCCGGGCGAGGCTGGGGGTGATGGGGTCACGGAGCCTGGTGCAGGAGAGGACACACGCTGCAGAATTTTGGATGTGGAGGGAAGAGTTAGGGAGGCCGACAAGGAGAGAGTTTCAGTAGTCGAGCCTTGAGGTGACGAAGGCATGTATGAGGGTTTCCGCAGCCTGAGGAGTGAGGCCATGGCACAGTCGGACAATGTTGAGGAAGTGGTGGAAGACAGAGCAGGTCATGGCACAGATATGGGGGAGAAAGGACAGTTGAGACAGCATGATTTAACTCAACCTTAAAGCTCATAGCAAAAGAGTTGCAGTTCTAAACGGTCCTAAAAATAATAAATTGTATCTGGTGAACTGGAAATTGAGTTAATTCAGTGGGGTGAGAAAGAAACCAGATAACAGGACATAAATCATGCTTTGTAAACTTACATGAATAGAACATAGTCTCCAAAAGATCACTCTAAAGAAAGCTCGAGCAATATACAACTAGTGATTATTTATGCACATCATCAAAAATATCAACTTCTATTTATATTATACCCTTCAAGCTGTTTGGCACCTCAGATTGCTTAAACAAAGCACCAAAGCTAGAACTTCCAATTCTTTACATTCTAGTGATATGTGATATAGCTACAAACATTGTTCAATTAAATATCATACAGCACATACTTCATGGCTCAGTCAAACTGAATTTTTCAATATCTTTTTGTGAAATCCTGTGGCGTAGTGCTTAGACCGCTCGCCTCGCAAGTGAGAAGACCCGGGTTTGATTCGCAAGTAGGGCAAAACCTTAGGTAAGTTTCCTTACTCCACATGCCTCTGCTTACCTGCAGTATGTAGGAACCTGTTTTTTAAGTTGATTGGCAGATCTCTTTCCCAGGGTAATAATCCCTTCAAAAAATAATTTGGTCACTAAAATCCATGACTGTTTGTGGGACCGTACTGTGTACAATTGGCTGCCGTGGCTCGGCTCAAAAATATACAGTCAATTCACTTCACAGTATATCCTGGGAAGCGCTTTGAGACGTCTCAATGACGTGATAAGGTGCTATATCAAATGCAAGGATTATTATTTATCATTAATTGCAATAGTACAGATAGCATCTTCATTCTACAATCTAAAATAATACTGTGTTCAGTCATGCAATTTTTTAAAAAAAGCTTTAGCTTTTGAGAGAAGAATTAGCTTTCTATTAGAGACATTAGGTTTCCACTCCACCAGCAATCTACACAATTTTAAAACCCAAGCTTGGCATCACTTGTCCTGGACTATGTGCCTTGTTTCTTCATCAAGGT
Source organism: Callorhinchus milii (assembly GCF_018977255.1). Lineage (NCBI taxonomy): Eukaryota > Metazoa > Chordata > Chondrichthyes > Chimaeriformes > Callorhinchidae > Callorhinchus > Callorhinchus milii. The sequence continues at coordinate 70,579,916 of NW_024704745.1, read as the reverse complement.
TACTCGGAATAAGAAAAATCCTAAAAGTTAAACTGGGCAAAACAACTGTTTGCCCCTCTTATGTAGCATATATTTATCCAAGGAATAGTACAAAACAGCCTTGATGTAAGAGGTAGTGGATCGAGGATCAGCTTCTGTACTTGCATTGCTTCCTCGCTCAAATCAGCTGTATCACCAATAGCACACTGAATGATTTATCAGTCATTTCCTTCCATCTCAGCAAACAGCCACTGTCAAGCATTACATTCATAATGTGACTGGGGTCAACAGTTAAAGAGTATTATACGCTCACTGAATTTATTTTCCCACCTCATTGCCAAACATAGATTGAGCAGACAGATTACCCGATCCATCTGGAAATTTCATTTTATTTGGATCCTGTCACAACTGTTGAAGTGTCATCACAAACAACTCGTAAGTATCTCTGTGTGCAATGGAAGGTTCTTTTATAAATTCCAAACTCAGGTACTGGATCTTTGGAAGTAGCATTTGATGTATGAATTTCTCCTAGCATTTATTCACTATAAGTGAGTGGATGCACATGGATTAGAGACCTATTTGCCTGGAGAGGAAAATTGCACAGTTCAGAAACAATTCATGTTTTGAATCACATACCCTAGTCAAAAGTTTATGATCTACAAAGCAAAGAACAAAGTACAAACGATCCACATTCATTTATTAGGGTTTAGAGATTTCTGAAAAACAATAGGCACCTCTTAGTTACCTATTTTAACATTCTCTACTATTTGTCAGTAAACTTTTTAATTTGTTGGGTGATATCAGGATTTATAGGTATATAACTGTGATGGAGCTGAATTAAAATTAACTGTAACTGAAGCACCATTAAATTATTGATTTATTTCTGCACTAATATTTCAGCTTCCTCATGCTGTTATAACTTAGTTCCTTATCTCTAAAAACAACACTGTATCAGAACCTTTTTACTATTTAAAATATACATTTATTAAATTCACTACAACAAAACGTTTCACTTCAACGGGATACCAGTACTCATGAAATCACATATCAGAAGTGGAAGAAATGTTGAAAGAAAAATATATCAGCTAATTGTTTTTTACTTGATAGCTTGACAGTTTCTACTTGACAGATTTAGGAAGCAAGTCCCAACTAAAAGAGGATTGATCAATCCTTACCTACAGTCATCTTCCTCTGTTCATTACTCTCCTCTGAAATCTGCACAAATAAATTTTAGATAGTAATACCGCAAGCATATTCATATTGTACAGATTGTTCATGATAATTGCACCACACTCATTTATCTTTGTTTCAGGAGAGGGTAAGGAGGCAACAGGGCTATAAATGGAAGCATCTGTGTACTTTTTCCTCAGAAAGAAAGTACTTCATCAATCATTTTCATGCTAGAAAGTATTGCAGCACAAAATTATTCAGCTTCAAATCTTAAAGAGCATCCAGTACTGCCCTTCTCCAATACCCTCTGAAAAAGGGTGACAAATTAGTGAAGGGTTTAGAATTTTGGCTCTGTTGTGTGAACTTATATCTACAGTTAGTTGAAATATTAATGCAATAACTGATCTCTGACAACAGTAGATAGCTGCAATGCAGGACCAATCACCAGCATAGACGTAATGGGCCAAATGGCATTTCTGTGCTGTGACTTTCTATGATTCTAATACTTTTACCTGAGCAAATATTTCTGAAGCAAATACATAAATGTACACAGACAATACATTTTACAATATGTTAGCATGATTACTATTCAAAATCTATCATTAAAGTTATGTTATAGTCGTACAGTGTTGATCTTTCATTACTAGTGTACTTCTAGATATATCTATGAACATAGAATGAGGCCATACCTGTGAAGATATACCATTTTTCTTCAAACCTCCTAAAGCAATGTTAAAACCCAGCACTACAGCAAGAACAAAAACAAAGCCATTAGGGGAGAAAATGTCAAATGTAAGGATTATTAAAATATGTTTCCTGTCCTTGCACTTTAGGTGAAATAAACATTGCACATTATCACAATTGTTAGGGTGAACATTGGAAGTGACAGATTGACCATAAATACAAATGCATTAACTAATAACTAAATATCCTTGTTTCTGTGAAAAATATATAAAAATAAACGTGGGCATGTTTATTTGCAAAAGGGCTTCACATGAGGACCTGGATTAAGCAGTAGGTGCCTGCTAAATGGCATTGGAAGTGGACTTAGAAGCTGTTTGAAGCAGAAAGCATCAATGCATCTTATGTGGAAACAAAAGAGGGTAGGGAATAGAAGTGATATGCGAGAAGGGATGAGGAGGAGTGGAGACTCAGGTGGAGTATAAACACCAGAACAGACAAGTTAATTAGTGAACAGACTCTTCGACCGTGCTTACAGCCACCTCCCCCTCCCACCAGCTCGGAGTCAGGCTCCGCCGCTGTTAAGTGCTCTGAGATGCTACCTTGCGTACAATGAGATGGGAATTTCTCCCAGTGTCCTGGCCAAGAGGCCCCATGGTTGTTTGTGGGGCATTGCTGTGCGTAAAGGGATATGGAACCCACTTTACTTCTGCAGCAGTTCATCAACTGTCATCTTGAAATTACTAGGTGTCAGCTTGGCTCAGTTGGCAGTACTCAGGTAATTACCTGAGTCAAAAGGTTATGAGTTCAACTCCCACCAGGACTCTGAACTCTCAGTCTAGGCTGACACTTCAATACACTGTTGGAGGAGCACTGCACTGTTTGAGGTGCTGTCCTTTGGATGAGATATTAAACTGAGGTCCTTCTGCTGTTCCAATGGACACAAAAGAAAATCCTATTGCACTAATTTGAATAAAATAATATTTGCATTTGATATAGCACGTTTCACGTCTTCTAAACGTCGCAAAACACTTAAAATAAAGGAATGTCTCCCAGTCTCCTGACTAAGAACCCCCTGATAAAATTGGTCATTCATATGGGACATTGCTATGTTTAAATTAGATGTTGCGTTCAACTACAAAATACACAGTCATTACACTTAAATCCTGTGAAGCACTTTCAGCCATCCTCCTTATGTGACAGGCACTATATCAAATGTAAGAATTATTATTATTCTATTTATCATTACTGTAATACCCACAGCTGGTGGGCAATAACTCACACTTGTGATGCTTTGCACTGGAGTCATTTTGGTATCTGACAAGAGCCGTTTAGAGATAAGAGGAACCAGGATCTCTCTGGGAGCTTCCTAGTGAGCAACACAGCTCAGCATGAAATATTATCACCATCCACCCTCCTGCCCACAGCTCAGATGCACATCTCCACACATTGAGTAATGGGTCCACTATTTGGAGGTGCAGAGGTTTAACAGCATCTGCTTACTTCTTCACATACTATACAACTTGAATACCAAGCACTGGTTATATGAACATTTGTTCATGAATCCAGACTCCAGGTAACACCTTCCAGCAGCTGTCATTCCAACCCAACCCTTAGAGTTACAGCTATTTCATGCCTTCAGTGTACTGGGACTACATATACCAGACAGCTTGTAACATGGCAGCCACTTTGATGTCCAAGAGCTCCAAGTCCAATGCCAAGTCGTACTCAACACAGAACTGCTTAATATAGTGATGTGCAACACACGTCCCCTCTGATCTCATCCTTCTAGAAAACCCACCCGAGCATCCTCCCATCACAGCAACAAGCTGCTTTTAAAATAAGCGCAGTATCCTGGCCTCAACCACCTTTCCTGGTAACATTAACAAGTTTGCAAGTTGTTAATTACCATCAGAGAAAATAAACATTTCTTGGTATAGGTCCTGAAATTGCACTTTGTAACCTACTCGCCCCTGTTCTATTGTTTTGGTGCATCCAAAAGTATTATTATTGGTTTGCTTTTCAGTCCCACTAAAATTGTAATACACCTCTTATGAGGTTCCCTCCGAGTCATCTTCTCTCAAGGCATCAAACGCATCAGATTATGTAGTTACACATCAACTCCCTTTGTTACACTGGAGCCAGTGCATTTACTCCATTACCAGAGTACCCTATTGGGGGCACATTTTGGTCAATGTCCAAGTCTAAATAAATTGTTTAAGATTTTGGCAAGTCATCAATCACATTGGCTACGGCACTCCCGACTACAACTGGTACAAAACTACCCTTTATAACAAGTTTTTTTTTAAAAAAATCATAGTTGAACATCTTAATGCATCAGAGGTTGGAGTATTTACATTGGAACCTTATTTAACACCTGGTTATAGATTCTATCATTTAAAGCATCCAAAGCATTCAAGTAATAATAACCCTTACATTGGATACTGTACATGAAGGGAAAGGTACCTTAAAGTGGAATTGGTACCACGGGTTGAGGAAAATAAATAGCTCTCGTGTCTTAGTTTGGATAGAGTATAACCCTCCAGGGTATAACCCTCCAGAGAGGGGGGAGTGGGAGGGGGGGGAGGGGGGGAGGGGGGGAGAGAGGGAGGGGGGAGAGAGGGGGGAGAGAGGGGGAGTGGGGGGAGAGGGGGGCAGAGAGGGGGAGGGGGGAGAGAGGGGGGCAGAGAGGGGAGGGGGGAGAGAGGGGGAGGGGGAGAGAGGGGGAGGGGGGAGGGGGGAGAGAGGGGGATGGGGGGAGAGAGGGGGAGGGGGGAGAGGACTTGGTGGAATGCAAAACAGACATGCCAAACTTGTTGCCGGGCCGCTGTGGGGGGGCTGTGTGTGTGGGGGGGGGGGGGGGGGGCTGTGTGTGTGGGGGGGCTGTGTGTGAGGGGGGGCTGTGTGTGTGTGTGAGGGGGGCTGTGTGTGTGTGTGTGAGGGGGGCTGTCTGTGTGTGTGAGGGGGGGCTGTGTGTGAGGGGGGGGCTGTGTGTGAGGGGGGGGCTGTGTGTGAGGGGGGGCTGTGTGTGAGGGGGGGCTGTGTGTGAGGGGGGGCTGTGTGTGAGGGGGGGGCTGTGTGTGAGGGGGGGCTGTGTGTGAGGGGGGGCTGTGTGTGAGGGGGGGCTGTGTGTGTGAGGGGGGGCTGTGTGTGTGTGGGGGGGCTGTGTGGGGGCTGTGTGTGTGGGGGGCTGTGTGTGTGGGGGGGCTGTGTGTGTGGGGGCTGTGTGTGGGGGGGGGGTGGGGGCTGTGTGTGGGGGGGTGGGGGGCTGTGTGTGGGGGGGCTGTGTGTGGGGGGGGCTGTGTGTGGGGGGCTGTGTGTGGGGGGGGCTGTGTGTGTGGGGGGGCTGTGTGTGGGGGGCTGTGTGTGGGGGGGCAGTGTGAGGGGGCTGTGGGCTGTGTGTGGGGGGGGGGCTGTGTGTGGGGGTGGGGGGCGCTGTGTGTGGGGGGTGGGGGGCTGTGTGGGCTGTGTGTGGGGGGGGCTGTGTGGGGGGGCTGTGTGTGTGGGGGGCGGCTGTGTGTGGGGGCTGTGTGTGTGGGGGGGCGTGTGTGGGGGGGGGCTGTGTGTGTGGGGGCTGTGTGTGGGGGCTGTGTGTGTGTGTGTGGGGGGCTGTGTGGGGGGGGGCTGTGTGTGTGTGTGTGGGGGGCTGTGTGGGGGGGGGCTGTGTGTGTGTGTGTGTGTGTGGGGGGGGCTGTGTGTGTGGGGGGGGGGGGGGGCAGTGTGAGGGGCTGTGGGGCTGTGTGTGGGGGGGGGGGGGGCTGTGTGTGTGGGGGGGGGGGGGGCTGTGTAGGGGCTGTGTGGGGGTCTGTCCATCTGTGCTGTTGCAGCGCACACTGCAGCTCAGGCCGCGGCGCTGAGAGGGAAACCTCATTCCTGGACTCGGGGCCTCTCCACCGGAGTATGTGACCCCTCACGAGTGGAGGAGAAGCGGCGGCGGCGCTGCTAATAAAGAAGTGTCCGACACATGTTCCCCCCCCGGGCGGGGCCGCGGCTGCTCCTTACCCAGCACCAGGGCGGTGAGGTGCGGCAGTTGGGCTGTCGGCCGACCCCGGACAGTCACCATGTCCCACAATACTCGAGTCCGGCGGCGAGGAGGCGAGTGGCACTTCCACACTGCCAGACAGGCAGCCCGGGCCGGGGCACGGCACCAGCCACCAGCACCAGCCAGAGCACAGCACAGCACAGCGCCCTCCCCTGCCCTGCCTCCCGCCCTCCCCTGCCTCCCTGCCCGCCCGCCCTCCCCTGCCTCCCTGCCTTGCCTCCCTGCCTTGCCTGCCCTCCCCTGCCTCCCTGCCCTGCCTGCCCGCCCTCCCCTGCCAATGCCCTGCCTCTGCCCTGCCTGCCCGCCCTCCCCTGCCCTCCCCTCCCCTGCCTCTGCCCTGCCTCCCTCCCCTGCCTCTGCCCTGCCTGCCCGCCCTCCCCTGCCCTCCCCTCCCCTGCCTCCCTGCCCTGCCTCTGCCCCGCCCTCCCCTGCCTCCCTGCCCTGCCCTGCCTGGCCCCCCCGCCCTTCCCTGCCTCTGCCCCTCCCCGCCTGCCTGCCACCCTGCCCTGCCTTGCCTGCCCCCTGCCCTGCCTCCGCCTTGCCTGCCCGCCCTCCCCTGCCTCTGCCCGCCTGGCCTCTGCCTTGCCTGCCCGCCCTCCCCTGGCAGTTTGAACCACATTACATTTAGCGGCCGGGCTCCGCAATCAATCACAATACCTGTCCCGATAAAGTGCCAATGCACCTCTGATAAATCACAGGTTAAAAAGCCGCCTGGGATACATATTGAGGAAATAATCTGCAATAATAACGTCCCTTATCTCCAGGTAAAGCCCTTTGCTTCCCACCCACAGGTCCTGTCAAAGAGCAATTAATGTACAGGCATTTTTTTTTGCAGAGGAACACTCCAGCCATGACCAGGTAAACCGATCCCCAAAATACTGCAGATGCTGGAAATCCGAAATAAAAACAGAAGTGGCCGGGAACGCTCAGCGGGTCGGGCAGCATCCATGGAGAGAGGAAAGTGAGTCAACGTTTCGGGTCCAAGACCCTTCGTCGGAAACCCGAGGCAAGACAGATCTTGCTGAGGACAAGAAATATAGCCGTGTTCAGCGCCTTGGGACGTCCTCCCGGTGTGAAAGGCGCTATATAAATGTAATTTTGTTGTTGTTGTTTATATAAAAAAAGAAAAGGTACTGAGTAAATACTTCAATAAAAATAGCACCTGGAGCACATCATTTGTGCTTTATCAGAACTCTTTGTCTTCCTAATGGCTGTCTAATGACACTCTTTCCCCCCCACCCCCGCCCAACTCCCCAGAAAATTGTGTATTTTCAGAATCTAGTTCAGTTGTACTGCCTCCAATGTCGAGAGATTACTCACAGTTCCCTTTCAGGATGGCACAAGGATTTTTCATCGCACATATGAAGAATGGCCATTTGGACAAACTTACACCAAACAAGACAATTGGCAATGGTCTGAGGCATAGGGATTCTCTAGTCCTCAGCTTTCCACATCCAGCAGAATTGATCAAAACGATTGTTATTGCTGTTGCTGTTCTATCATTCGTTTCCTATTCAGCAAATAAAAACAGATCCTGAAACTAATAATAATAATCCTTGCATTTGAAATAGCGCCTTATCACATCTTAGAGACATCACAAAGTGCTTCATAAAATGTACTGTAAAGTCAATTGACTGTGTAATTTGTTGGTGAAATTACGCACAGCAGCGTCCCATAAACAGTCATGGATTGAGTGAATCAATTATTTAATTTTTTTTTAAGGGATTATTACCCCCGGAAAAGTGATCTTTTCGTGATCAATCGATTAACAATCGGGTTCTTACTTACTGCTAGGTAACTAGAGGCGTGTGGAGTAAGGAAACTTGCCGAACGTTTCGCCCTGCCTGGGAATCAAACCCAGGTCCTCTCTCTTGCGAGGCCAGTTTTCTAAACAATACGCTACCTCTCTCCACATTTTCAGAAGTCGAAAATGTAGAGTTGGTCTAAGTCATATTGGTTTTGCCCAGGATGCACAGACAGGTTGGCCAGGTATCTGCAGGGGGATGAGCTGGAAAAGATGTTTATTCAGTTACATATTTGCAATTTGCAGTCAACAAGTATTGAAACTTTGGACCCTGATGCCACATGTTTGCTCCTCAAAACTGAATGGCAAAATTAACTACAGTAATTCAAAGAAAAGGGTAAGTGTTCATTCATCTGTATAAAATTGTTAGATAGTAATTGGACCTTGTAAAACTGATTAGTTATGCTATTATCTAAACCTCAGATGGATGCAAAATTGTTAAATAACACCTCACATATGCACTCCACAGTTATTCAATAACTTTGGGATATTGAAACATTGTAAGATTGTGTTGCTTGAATCATTTGCAAGGGCATTGTAACATACAATACCAATTTTTATTTATCTAGTCAGGGAGATTTCACAAAGACACTTATCGGTCCTAGATTGGTAACCAAAATGGGAGTGAGAGCTGAGGGAAATAGGGTGGGGAAAGATGATTGCAGGTGCGGTCAAAGAGATAGGTCTTGAGATGCACTTTGGAAGAGGTGAAGGAAGGACTCTTGGATGAAGATAGGCTGAAAGCCCAATTGACGATGGTGGGACAGGCAGGAAGGGGGACATGAAGAAGCCTCTGAGCGACTGGCCAGGTCATTATTCTTGGAGGAGCTTGCAGAGATAGGGTAGGGCAGGTCTGTGGAGAGATTTAAAAGTCAGGTCGATCTGCTCAGGGATGGGGAGCCAATGGAGCCGGTTGTGATGGGGGTAATAGGCTCATGGAGCCTAGTGTGGCAAAAGACATACCCACACTACAGAGCTCTAGGTAGTCTGCAGCTTGTGTAGGGAAGTGTTGGGTAGTCCAGGGAGCTAAGCAAGCCTGGACATGATAAATGCATGGATTAGATTCTTGGCAGCTACTAGAATCAACCCATTACAAACAGTAATTTAATTATCATATGTTCCATGCTTCACAACATTTATCAAAAGTAGAGGCATCAACATGTTCTTTGAGGAATAGCAATTCAAAGCTGTGTACAGATGAAGTGAGTGTCCATCACTTTGAGGATAAATAGCAGCATATTGTCATGTAAATTTGAGTGCATCTCTTTAGCCACACAATTACAAGCTAATCTTGAAATCAAAAATATGTTTTCTCTTACTTGAAAAGAAAAGCAGTTATATTATGATAATGCATTATTTAATTTATTGGAAAGCAAGACAATTGTGAAGATTTAGTGTGGAATAAGCATGGTTTATTCAAATTAGTTATAAATAAACTTAATTTATTATAAATAAATAATAATATATGATTCATTTAAATTAATTGTTTGTTAGATGATTGGCGGATCGCTTTCTGGGGATAATAATCCCGCCCCAAAAATAAATAAATAATTTGGTCACTCAATCCATGATTGTTTGTGGGACACTGCTGTGCACAATTGGCTGCCGCGTTTCGCCCACAAAATACAGTCAATTTACTTTACAATATATTCTGTGAAGCGCTTTGAGACGTCTCAACGATGTGACAACACGCTCTTTCAAATGCAAGGATTATTTTTACTATTATTACTGCTAACAATATGCTCTTGCTATCAGCGTGCTTTGGTGTTTGTTTCACTTTCCGTATTCCCAATTGTGCACTTCTATGTCTTATTGTAATGTTATTATTATATTGTGCTTCCTTAATAGAGTGAGACATACTTGGGGCGAAAATTGCAGCAAATCACTTCAAATATTGCAGTATAAACACAAATCAAGGTTCTCTGTTCCACAATTATTGGTTTAAATAGTTAACATATTTGATAGTAGCAATTACTACTGGGCATTAAATCAAATTGGCAAACTTCACATAATTCCATCCTAATGCAATTTCTGCACTGATGGTAAATTCGAACACAGTGCATGATACAGCCTTTTGTACTATAAACTAAGGAACTAAAATAGTGGCACACATATATCTCAATTAGGTGCATAGAATGCTTTATTAAGCAAAAACCTTCACCAAAACTGGTAAGAAGAGTATAATGCATAATTGGAAATGCATTTTTCTCAGACACCAATACACTTTACAGCTGAAATCAGTTAGTAGATAAGTATGTTAAATTAAATTAATGGGGCTTGTTAGAACCGTACTGTTGCTGACGGAATCTATCCAGCCAGCCATCCATCCATCTATCTATTTATACATATATATATTTGAGGTGTGACCTATCAATAGAAGACAAAGTATAATTATAAAATACTGTATACCCTTAATTAATTGAGAATTATATTTAGAAAGTTGATTGGAGAACATAGGATGTACCAGAAGTTTCCAGACATAAATCCTCATTGTTAATAATATTTGGTACATTCCTCAGCCATTAGAGCCACGTACTCAGAGTTTCATGACCTTTGACTATGTTCAAGCAAACTCTCAGTGTCCTCAATATCTAAAATTGCTAGTAGATTAGTGCAATAATGCTCTCTCCTCTTACCTGGATAAGCATGCTTGCCAGCTCCTGTAGAGTATCTAATATTAGGGGGTTTAGAGTTAGGTAACTCATCGGGTGCTCATCGGGGAATCATCGTGGGCTCCTCAGGGGCTCAGGCTTAGGTAACTCATCGGGTGCTTATCGGGGGCACATCGGAGGCTCATTGGGGCCTCAGGTTAGATAACTCATCGGGGGCTCATCAGGGGCTTATTCGGGTCTCATCGGAGGCTCTTCGGGGACTCTTCGGGGGGTTAGGATTAGGTAACTCATCGGTTGCTCATCGCGGGCTCATTGGAGGCTCATCGGGGGTTTATCGGGAGGTTTGGGTTAGGTAACTCATCGGCAGCTCTTCGGAGGCTCATTGGGGCTCAGGGCGAGGTAACTCATCGGAGGCTCATCTGGGGCTCAGGGTTAGGTAACTCATCAGTGGCTCTTCGGAGGCTCATCGGAGCTCAGGGTTTCGAGGCTCAGGGTTAGGTAACTCATCGAGGGCTCATCGGGGGATGATCGTGTGCTCAGGTTTAGGTGACTGATTGGGGTCTGATCGGGTGCTCAGGGTTAGTTAACTCATCGGGGGCTCTTTGGGGGTTTAGGGTTAGGTAACTCACTCATCGGGTGCTCATTGGGGTCTCATCAGGGCTCATTGGGGGCTCAGGTTAGGTAATTCATCAGGAGTCTCATCGGGGGCTCAATGTTAGGTAACTGTTCGGGGGCTCATCGGGTGCTCATTGGGGTCTCAGGTTTAGGAAACTCATCGGGGGCTCATCGTGAGCTCAGGCTTAGATTACCAATCTTGGTGTTCAGTGATTTGTGCCGGCGTTACTTCCTTAAGGATCCTTGGATGCAAATTATCTGGCCCCTGAGATTTAATAACTAAGTTTGTATAGCTGTTTGGCAACCATGCTCGTAGTGATATGGATGGCATTGCAACTTTCCTCTGTGGCATCCTTGAGTGCCTTGAGTTCTCTTTCCAGATCAGATGGGTTACCTGTCTGCTCCTCAGTAAAAACTGAAACAAAGAACTTATTTAGCACTGTTGCAACCTGTGCAGCATTATTTGATTTTCATGTTGCCAGTCTTATTTCAGTCTCTCTAATCTGAGCCAAGTATTTTAGCAATATTTGCCTTCAAGTACTCAACAGGGGGCAGTGTTGCCCTACAAAGCAGGAGGTTTTCTGCACCTTGGGACTCTATCGTGTTGACTTTCTGTTAAGCTCTCTCTCTCGTTGGGAAGTGACTTTGAACGTATTTGTACCATTATAGTCTAAAACAGATCGTTGGCTATGTCTATGGTGTGAGAGGGTTGGAATGCTTTTTGGAATGTACCTCTGCACAGAAAATGGGTATGTAGCGCGGCACAGGTATACATGACTCACAAAATGCTTGTGCAGCACCATGTGGAACAAGAAGAATGATTTGAGATCCTTGATTATATTCAAGGATGATATTGCTGAATCTTAAATGTGTTACAAATTGTCACAGCAATCAGATATTACAATGGATAATAATAATCCTTGCATTTGATATAGCGCTTTTCATTGTGTGTCAGGCTGACTCAGTTGGTTCCACTCGCCTGTGGGTCTTAAGGTTGTGAGTTGAATCCCCATGTTGGGTCATGGAAGCCATGGAGTCTGACATTCAGTGTAATTCCGCAGATACTGTCCTTTGTATGAGACATTAAACTGAGGTCTGTCTGTCTATTCAGGTGGATGTTAAGATCCCTTGGCAGTATTCGATAAGAGAAGGAAGTGTCTCTTGATGTGCTAGCCAACATTCCCCCAAATAAAATTGAACACACACTCCATGGCTGTTTGTAGGACATTGCTGTGCACAGGCTGCTCTGTAATATAAATGCAAGTTGTTGTTGTGAATAGGTTTGAGCATGCCAGTTCTGTATTGACTGCACCAATTCCCACTTGCTAGATGGTTCTAAGGTGATGTGAATGCAACTGATCTGGCAGGAAAACAAAAACTAAATGACATTAATTATTTTAATATTTGTCCACTGGAATTTCATCCAATAGACTGGAAACAAGTAAACGTGGATGTTTTATTCCAAGAGAGTTGAAAAAGTTACATTTGTCAACTATAGATCACAATAAATGGAAAACACATTAAAGCACACTAGAAGATTATCTGTATGAAAATAACTCAATAAATGACAGTGTGATAGGAACATAAACCCTGTCACTGCCTTTTATGGTTATTGTTAAAGGGAGCTAACAGGGGTTGGGCATTAGTTTGTGATAATTGGGCACCGGCCCCTAAGAATAATTGAGTGCCAGTATAAAGCTGGGGGCTTGGGAGTGCGAGAGGAAAGTCTGGAGAAGATGGATATGCAGAGGTAGAGCTCCCTTCTCAAAATAAACCTTTGTTGGGGTGTGACCTACACTGTCCTGCAGACAGCCATGAAAATTTGAAGTCCAGATGATTTTATTACTTGAGTTCTTTCGGAAACCACTTGATATTGGGTTTGGAAGACAAAAGGATTGGTACTTTGGTAAGCAAACAAATATATTATTTTCCTTCCATTCAAATAATAGTCCCTTCCTGGATTGTTTTGTGCCCATGTGAAGTAGTTAACATTTTTCCACATTGTCTGATGACATTCCCTGTACCACCACTCTCCTAGTTCTTCCAGGCAACCATTTACATATACATTGTAATGCTTTTCCATTTATTCCCATTTTACTTACAGTATCAAAGGCCTTACTGAAATTCAGATATACAACATCCACAGCATTATCAAATTCCTTTGTTACACCGTCAAAGAAAACCAGTAAATTTAGTTGGGCAAAACCTCCACTTCATGAACCCATATTGGCTATAATTTATAACTTGATTTCTGCCCAGGTGTTCTGTGATTTTATCCTTAAGAATCTCCAAAATTTTAACCACAATGGACATCAAATTTACTGGATATCAAGTTTACGTTCTAACACTAAAAACTTTTGTTTGCTGTTAGTTCATCGTCCCAATCAAGCATTTAGGAGGGTGCAGTGTTGCTCTACAAATCAGCAGGTGTCTGAACCTTGGGAATCTATTGTGTTGACTTTCTGTTAAACTGAATCCCACTCGATGGGAAGTGACTGTGAATGAATTTGTACCATTATAGTCTTAAACAGATCTTTGGCTAGGTCTATGATGTGAGAGAGTTGGAACGCTTTTTGGAATGTGCCTCTTTACATAAAGTGAGTATGGACCATGGTACAGATATGACTCGAATACAGCATTTGTGCAGCATAATATGGAACAAGAAGTAAGAATGATTTGAGGTCCTTGATTATATTTATGGATGATATTGCTGATTCTTAAATGTGTTATAAATTGTCACTGAAATTGGATATCACAATGGATGTCTTACATTGACATTGTGTGTCAAACTGGCTCAGTTGGTAACACTTGCACCTCTGGGTCTTAAAGATGTGAGTTGAATCCCCATGGAAGCTATGGAGTCCGACATTCAGTGTAGTGCAGCGGGTGTTGTCCTTTGTATGAGATGTTAAACTGCTCTTTGATTTTATCCTAAATAAGATTCTCCATAAGTATACCCACAATGGATGTCAAATTTAGTGGTCTTCTTTCCTGGGTCACTTTTGTTGCCTTGTGTACAACAGTCATGCTCTAGCAGCAGATTGATAGCAATAAGTTGCGGTCAAAATATAGTCCACATAACCAATTCTTCAGAGCTAACAAATTTATTGTCATTGGTTTGTTGAAATAACCGGGAGGATAAGAAAGAACTTGTATAGGCAAACATAACAGTCACAAGATGAATGATCATTTTATCAAGAGGTTTTGTAGGCCAAGTTAAAATTCTCTTCTCTTGATTAGTATCATACTTAAATCAGTAGTGTATCTACAAAATAAAGAAATGAAAAGACCCACTAGAATAGACTGAGGAGTTTAAAAATGAGCATGACAGAGATACTACAAACCTTGTTTCCTCCAGAGACCATACAAAATCTACCCCATCATCCACTTCAGCTTACACAGATACACCCTGAACTCCAATGGCAATTGAAACAAATTGAGTGAATTCTACTACAATAATTCAAACTTGGTTTCCATTCCTTGGCAACAACAACTTGGATTTATATAGCGTCCTCCACGCCGGAAGGCGTTTCAGAGCGCTTTACAGGGGAGGGGTTGGAAGGTGATCAAAGGCGTGGTTGAAAAGAAAGGTCTTTAGCAGAGACCTGAAAATAGGGAGGGAGCAAGTTGAAGGGCGTGAGGAAGGCAGTACCAGAGCCTCGGGGCATAGTGGCTGAAGGCACAGCCACTGAAGGTGGAGCAGAAGTCTCGGGGGACAAGGAGGAGGCCAGACCCAGAGGAACAAAGGCAACGGGTACTATGCTGAGGAGAGAGGAGGTCTGAGAGGTAGAGGAGTGCAGGGACTTGAATACGAGGGTGAGGATCTTGAAATCGATCCTCTCTGGGATAGGGAGCCAGTGCAGTCTGGCAAGGACTGGGGTGATCGGGGAGCGGAGTTTCGTGCGGGTGAGAATGTGGGCAGTAGAGTTCTGAAAACGCAGACATTTTCCCCCCTCCATGCAGGATATAAGCATTCATTTCAGTCTACATCTGTCCCTGTAATGCATCAATACTCTTTTCAAGCAGATACTTATCCACCGCTTCTTTGAAGGGATTTACAAATGCAATGTCAAATACTTTTATTTTATATGTTTCTCATATTATGTGGGGAAAAAATCTTGCCTACTTCCCTAAGGCTGTTTGAATTTTACATTTCTAGTTCTGTTCTCACAGTCTGTCAAATAGCCTGTTCACATCTTCCTGATCAGTGTTGATATAATGATATTCTCTGGTCTTTTTTCCAATTAGAACATGTTCAGCTCCTTAAATCTTATGATTTACCAGCTCTAAATCTCACAATTATTTTGTTGCCCTTCTTTGAACTTTCTTCAATGCTTGAAAGTTCTTTTGAAGGTAGAGTGTCTGCATATTCTAGTGTGATATTTGTGGTGGTTTAAGCCAGTCATCATGTTAATTAGCACAAAGAACGAGTTAAAGAATATAAATGTGTTCCTATTACTTAATATATCTATGAGTTCCTCAATGAAAACTCATTCCTGGTGTCCTGGCTAATAATTCTCCAGATACAAATTGGTAATTCAATTCAAGTTGCTGGCTCCCACACTGCTGTACGCAAATGGGTTGTAGTGTTTTTGTTCACCAAATACAGTCACTTCACTTTACAGTAAATCCTGTGAAGCACTCTGAGATATCCTTCAGCGCTTTGGGAAGTCCCCCTGACATGAAAGCTGCTATACAAATGTAATTTGTTGTTGTTAATTTGAAAGATATTATTATATATAATCCTTGCATTGGTTTACAGCCCTTAGCATATCATTGAGACATCTCAAAACACTTCACAGGCTATACTGTAAAGTGGTGTGACTGTGATTTGTGGGTAAATATGCCAGCCAATTTGAGATCAAATGCAATAATTACTATTATTAAAGCCTTGCATCTTTCCAAAATTCTCTATCGTTTGGTAAGCAGATGCCTGCATCTGGGAAAGTGCGTACTCCATACCCGCCAAAGTGAAATCAAATATAAACCATACATACACATACGTGGGTGCTCTCAGAAGATTGTTAATGGCGACTGTTAAAGCTTGGTGTTGTACTGACTGAAAAACAATAACAACAAAATTACATTTGTATAGCGTCTTTCATGTCGGGAGGACGACGTCCCAAGGTGCTGGACAGTCAGTGTTTCGGACCTGAGTTGGGGGTTGGATTGGGGAGGGCGGGTGGTGGAGCGGGTGAAGGAGAGTGATCGAAGGCATGGTCGAAGATAATAATACATTGGGACACCTCAAAGCGCATCACAGGATATAATAATAATCCTTGCATTTGATATAGCGCTTTTCACCTCTTCTTGGCGTTCTCAAAGCGCTTCACTGAGTAGACTGTAAAGTGAATTGATGTATATTTGTGGGGCGAATATTATTGTAAAGTGGATTGACTGTACTTTGTGAGCAAAACCAGGCAGGCAGTTCGCGCATAGCAATGCCCGACAAAATCTATGGAGTGATTTGTGTGTGTGTGGGGGGGGGTGTTGTTGGCCAGGACACCAGAAGAAACCCCCTTTTCTTTACATAGTGCCACAGGATCTTTAATGTCCGGGTGAAAAGCCAAGGGGGGACCTGGGTTTAACTCATGGGCAGGACAGCACCTCCCACAACACCACACAACACAACCCCCAGCACTGCACTGGACCATCAGTTCCCACGTGAGGTTTGGACCCACAACCTCCTGACCGCTGAGCCCGGGCCACGATTCCCCCTCGTCTCGGGTGCCTTTTGTCCTCAATGACTGAATACCTTTGTGAATAAAATCCGTCCGCTCGAGGCGGACTCTCTCACGCGTGGAAAAACCGCCCATTCTCTGCCTCGGCGGCCGGCACTCCCGTCGGCGCGAGCGTCGGCGACGGTCAAGTGGGGGCCGCGACGCGATGGAAGGCTCCAGAAGGCGCGAGGCGTGACGTGGGCGGGCGTGACGTGACGTGGCGTCGCGAGCGGCCGGTGACCGTTACCGGACGGTTACCGGCCTCCGAGCTCGCGGCGCTTTCGACTAAAGGCGCCGACGGCACTCACTCCGACGGCACTCACTCCGGCGGCGCGGCTAAGATTAAAAGGGGGCGACAACTGACTAAATATATATATATATATATATGTGTGTGTGTAGTGAAAATGTCGGTGGTGGGATTTGACATCGGAATAATGAACTGTTACATCGCTGTGGCCAAGATGGGAGGAATCGAGTGCATTGACAACGAGTACGGTGACCGGTGTACCCCGTAAGTAACTCCCCCACACGTCAGTGTAACTGCGGTAAAACCACCCGTTACCTTTCTCGTGGCTCAAAGGCAACGGAACAAGAATGATTATGATAACCATTTAATAAGCCCTACATTTGATGTAGGCGGTTGAGAAAAAAAAACGTCAGTGTAACTTTTATATACAAAGGAAGTCCGTGGAAGAAAGTCTATACAAAGCAATGCATTTATCCCAAAGAAATTAGTAAGTGAACGTGGTCTGATTTTTGAGGTCACAGTCTGTAATTCACACGGTATAACTGTGGTTTGAACCAGTATTTTAAGAAACGCAGGAAAAACAAACTTGTATTAAATTACAATGAGTGTTCATTCGTTCATAACAACATGGAAATTCTACATTTGATGGGGCTTTCAGAAGGGTATTGCTGGGTGTGCCAGGCTTTGATTTGTGGCTACCAAGTCAGATTCCAATCCATGCCCTGCTGACAGCCATTAAAGATTGTGTTGGAGACTGCCCTTGGTTAATTCATAACACTGTAATAATAGGAGTGTCTTTCACTATATACCTCAAAGAGCTTTACAAATTTTTAATGAGAGCCCGAGTTGAAAAGGCTACGAGGGAAATAGGGAGAAAGTGGTCAAAGATGCAGTAGAAAAGATTGTTTTATAGGTGGGTTTTGGAAGTAGAGAGCTTATAGATATACTGAAAGGTGTACAACATTTTAAATAGGTTGAAAAAGAAAACCAGAATACCTTTGAATGCACCAAGACAGTAAAACAAGAGGACATAGGTTTAGAGTTGCAAAGTGCACTTTCAGGTCAGATACCAGGAAGTTTGACCACCTATTCCCTACTCATACTCAACACCTTGTAACTTGTGTCCAGCAAATTACTTGATATTTTTAAAATTGACATTGTTAATGTAAGATGGAATTCTATTTTGTTCTTCTACCAGGGCAATAGTGTCTTTTGGGTCGAAAAACAGATGTATTGGGATTGCTGCCAAACATCAGGTAACTTTAAAAATGATCTGTTAATTTTGAACTACAGAATGACCCTTTTATAATGCAATGTCTTTGATCTATGTAATTAGACACCAACATATAACGGGTCCAGAAAAATATTGCTGCTGATCGTACTTCTGCATTGAAATGTTGCCCCTGATGTCGCTCACAGCACCGACTGGCTTTCTGTGGATACCTGGTATGCAAGAAGTTGGCCAGTCAGCCCCAACTCCACTCACAAACTATCCTAGCATTTGCAAGAGCAGTTGTGGCTAACCAGCTGTCTTGCTAAGTAGTTCACGCCTGCACAGAAAGCCAACCAGTTCACACTGAAAATAGAAGTTTATTTCTGACTTCTGATAACTATCATTCACAGGACATCCACATTATAAGCAGACTTGTGCTTTAGCATGACGTCTTATAACAATGTCTCTATGGTTTATTTTGCTTAGTCAGGTGTCTGAAACATGCAAAAACCATTGCCATGCTTAAGTGTATTCAAACCAGAGTCCTGTGCATGCCACCTACACATTGAAATTCCTGTGTTTGGAGTGGAGTGCACAGTGACATATCCAGTTTGCCAAATTCTGGAGAGTATTAAGTGCAGGGGATACCAGAGTGTGGTTTGGGAGTTTAATCAGCTAAAACTGCTTAGCTTGCGATTGAAAGGTCTGCCTTGCAACTGAAAGGTCTGTCTTGCAAGCTTCCCACTGCTTGTCCAGCTGGATACGATTAAAGCTTTGGCATACAAGGTTAACAGGAGATGAATTGGAAGAAATCCTGCTCGCAGTGACTGGTCTGCCCCTCCAAGTCCTACTGATGAACCACACTGGCAGGTCTGTCATCAGCAGTATCCTGGAATACTGTGGATCTGCCCCAGCTCAGAAACCGGACCACCGAGACTGCCAAAAAAGGTTCACTCGATTCTTACATTCCATTGCCAAGCATGTTATTCTTCTCAGCTAGAAGGAGATCTCTTTCCCCCTTCCCAAAAGAAGGATAGTTACTCGTTAGTCATCCGACAAGCACAGACCCTCGCTTGGTGAATGGCAGATACGAGGAACTCTCTACAAGCCTGCTGGTGAGCAGCACAGCTCAGTATGAATTGCATGAGAGTGCTGTCACCATCTTGCTGTCTAAAGCACAGATGCACATCACTGTTCATTGAGCGATTGAGCAGCAATTAACCAAGAAGAAAATATCATAGAATTTATCATTGACCCATTTAAGTAGGTATAAAAGGCTGTAACCTAACACTAAAGTTCATAAATGGAAGTTTGACAGACTTATCACAGCCATCTGAATCCTGAGCTGATATTGTAGCCTCAATAACTGTGGAAAGAAATAGCTTTTGCTTTAATCGCATCTAATAAATTAAAAAGGCTACTTCTAGACCAGGTATGGCCAACATGCAGCCCACAGGCCACATGCATTACATATTACACATGAGCAAAATAGTCACACTGGCCGCATAGTTGGCCATCCCTGTTCTAGACAATGAATTAACTTGTATCAAAGCTGAATCTTTGTGTGAGCAAACTTTTGCCATGTCAGTTTTAAAAAAAATCCTTGTCCAATAGAAATCACTGATTAGTTATATCTGTGGCGACCTCATCACCATTTTAGACACATTGATTCATTTTAATAGAAAATACCTTATGTACACTCACACAATACATGTACTTCAAACGTTTGTTTACATTTTTTTGTAATTTATTTTGTCTGACTCATGCAGAAACCCATCACCATGTTTAAGAGTATCCAAACCAAATTGAGAATTCCATGCATCCCACCTGCACATGGAAATTCCAGAGATAGATTGTTGGATGTCAATCGGCATGTATACTTACTTAACAAACATCTACTTAACAATCCTTCGCCACCATTCAGCGTGAAACTTTGCAGTTACCTCTTTATGTTGTCTTTTGCGTGACGCGCCAGACCAGCCCCTGTTCTCCATCCAAAATGCAATAGGATGCTGATTGCCCTTTGCCATGACTTGCCCTGTTGGAGCTGCTCATTATTTCTGGGATTGTTTTTTTCTGTTGGCCTGGAGCAGTTATTCTGATTGGTCAAGCTGACCATGATTGACAACTCCACTCTCCAAACAGTATTGCTGATGTTCCCATGGTGCTGAAATCTGAGTTCTCACCCTTGTTACACACCATTTTAGGATTTTCAATGTCCATTTGAAGAGGGACACGTGACCTTTAATGCCTGAAAAATAGTACCTATGACAATGTAACCCCCTTCTCCCAGCATTGCACTGGAGCCAGTCTTGACTATGAGCTCAAAAGTCCAAAAATGCTACCAACCTTTCATATGTTTACTGGTGATCAGTCTTAATTTCAGTTATATTCTGATTTACAGAGTGTCATGAATGCAAAGAACACTATATCAGATTTCAAAAGATTCCATGGTCAAATATTGATTGATTCCATTGATCAAACAAAGTTTAAGCGAACTTTTGACCTTGTTCTCGTAGAAAATAAAATTGGAATGAAGGTAAGCCTGCCTGAATATTATCACCAAATGTTCTTCTTATCAATCTGTCCGCGCCCTCCGCTCAGCAGACTCTGGCCTGTTCCGTGTTCCCCAACTGGCCCATCCCATCATCGGTGGTTGGGCCTTCAGCCTCTCCGCCGCCACCCTTTGTAACTCTATTCCACATTCCATTTGCCTCGTTCCCTCACTTGATTCCTTCAGAGCACGTCTCAAGACCCTCCTCTTCGACCATGCCTTCGGCTAGCCTCCCTGACCTCCACCCTCCCTTATCCCAATCCACTCCCTCTGCTCGGGTCCAAATCCCTGACTGTCCAGCACCTTGCGACATCCTCCCAACATGAAAGGCTATACAAATGTAATTTTATATTGTAGTGTATTACAACAGAATAGCTCTACAAAAGTATTTTGCTCACAAGAAACCAGCATTCTGATTCTGTATAGCTGACTTTCAGCTTCAGTGTTGATGAATATTTGAAGATTGAATGCGGAAATTTTAAGCACCCTGCATGAAGGGCACTCTATAAATGCAAGTTATTGTTGAGTTTTCAATAAAAAACTTTTAAATTGATTTGAGAAAAATCTGCAACTAAAAAATCAAATATACACTTAAACCCTGGCTAGCTAGACTAGTGGCGGGTGGGGGGTGGTCATATGGGGGTGATCCGATCCGGCAATCTGGAATTTCCAGTGGAATTACAATTCTGGTACCGGCATTTACCAGCATTTTTTAGAAATGACAGTAATTACCAATGCCAGCATTGTAATTGTTTGAATACACGAGCAGAAGATGGCGAATAAACTATTTTTTGCTCATGGGATTCAAACAATCTGAGTCAAAAGGTCAATAAGGATAGTTACGTGCTAGGAGAATTGTGAGTCGACACATGACCAGAGGAAATTGTTGGCCGCAGAATTTATTTTTAAGTTTTAGGTTTCAGGCCTGGTCCAGCTAGGTTTGGATTCCAGATACCCAGTAAGCCAGGGGGTATTGTTGTGGCAGTCGGTCTCAGACAGAAGTTTTTTTTTAAAAAAGTGATTAGGAAGACCTAATTGTTTCTTAAGAATCTTAAGTATGATTCAACCTAGAATAGTGCAGACCGTTGATCGCAAACCACAAAAATTGAAACTGTATAGAAAGGAGTAATACGACTGATTTCAGTCATTAAATAAGTTTGTTATTAATAAGTGTTTCTAAATTAGTTGCTCATTATGTGTTGTGTGCTTCTAGGTAATGTACTTGGATAATGAGCAACATTTCAGTATAGAACAGATCACAGCCATGCTGCTTTCCAAACTGAAGTCTACAGCTGAAATTGATCTGAAAAGGCCTGTGTCAGATTGTGTGATTTCTGTAAGACTTTGAAATTTGTTTGAAACTTGGTATAAACTTGTTTATCAATTTCTTAGTCTATAATACCTATTATACCCATAATACCTATTATAGACTCCTGTGGAGTCCTATAGCTCAGTGGTTAGAGTGCTCGCCTCACAAGCAAGAGACCTGGGTTTGACTCCCGGCAGGGTGAAACCTTGGGTAAGTTTCCTTACTCCACACGCCTGATAATAATCCCACAAGAAAAAAACCAATAATAAATTGGTCACTTCAATCCACGACTGTTTGTGGGACACTGCTGTGCGCAATTGGCTGCAGCGTTTCACCCACAAATATACAGTCAATTCACTTTACAGTATATTCTGTGAAGCGTTTTGAGACGTCTAGAAGACTTGGAAAGCACTCTATCAAATGCAAGGATTATTATTTATTATAACTAAATACAGATACAGAATATAATTTGGATTTACAGTAAATATGTAGTCTATCACAGGGCAGTTATTGGCCAATGATGGAATTTTACTACTTTGCCACACTATCTAAAAATGTTCACAACTCAAATGTGAACTCTTATTTTGTAAAAGTTTTAAATATTTTGTGTTTTTTAAAGGAGAGCCATCTTAAATCACCACTTGTAGATGCATTGCAACTTAAGGTTTTAAAGGATTAAGCCAAACAAGGTAGTTTTTATTGCTTTCTTTTGATCTTTTTGTAGGTACCTTATTTCTTCACAAATGCAGAACGGAACTCGATGCTGGCTGCTGCTCGTATTGCGGGCTTGAATTGCTTACGATTGATGAATGATACTACTGCAGGTGTGGTGTTAGATACAGTTTTTTTTTAAATTGAAGCTTATTTATTAAAAATGGTGTTGATATTTTACCCTTTTATATTTTAGCTGCTTTAACTTATGGAATCTACAAAGATTTTCCAGCTGCTGATGAAAAGGCCACAATCGTAGCATTTGTAGACATGGGTCATTCAGCTTTTCAAGTTTCTATCTGTGCTTTCAACAAGGGGAAATTTAAGGTAATTTAATATATTGGCTACATTTTTTGAAAACATGTAGCAGTGATACATTCTCTTATGGTAACCAAAATCCATCTCGTAGATTTTTCCATTCATCACTTTGATGACTTAAATCTGTTCTCACCGCCCACTGCCAGAACTAGATGGACCACACTAAAACCTATCTCTTTGCCCTCGCCTTAGCCAATTTATCCTACTCCACGATCAATCTGGAGGCTAAGGACAACCCTAGCTCTGCTCCACCAGGAACCACCTCCTTCACCCACGTTCCTCCTGTCCTCTCCAATTCCAAATGATGAGATGATTGACTTTCTTAGGACTAAACTATAGAAGGATCTGCTCTGCTGCTTCAGCCAACCCCCTACCACACTCCTTCCTCACCTCTCTTCCACCCTCACCTCCCTCCACATCTTTGACGCCCATCTCTCCGTCATCCCTCTCTTCCCTCATGAAACCCAGGACCTGCTCTCTTGACACACATCCTCACCCCTCTCCTGATCAACCAACTTCATTTCCTTGCCTCCTGCTAGTAGACTGGTGAACCCCTCCCGATTCCATGGAGTCCTGTAACTCAGTGGTTAGCGCTATAGCAAATGCAAGGATTATTATTATTATTATTAGTTCCAGCATCCTGAAGAGAAAGGGCAGGTAACAGATGAAATGGTAATTTGAGAGCACAGAAGGGTCGATTGTTTTTTTTTTTTTTTTTGAGAAGTGGGAACTGCATCAAAATAATAATCCTTGCATTTGATATAGCGTTTTTCATGTCTTTGAGACGTCTCAAAGCGCTCCACAGAATAGACTGTAAAGTGAATTGATTGTATTTGTGGGTGAAATGCAGCAGCCAATTGCACACAGCAGTGTCTCACAAACAGTAGTAGATTGAAATGACCAATTTATTATTATTTTTGGGGGGGATTATCATCAGGCATGTGGAATAAGGAAACTTGCCCAAGGTTTCACCCTGCCAGGAATCAAACCCAGGTCTCTCGCTTGCAAAGCAAGCGCTCTAACCACTGAGCTACAGGACTCCACAACTAGTCATTGCCTCCTCAGCTTCACACTTTCCTTTCCAAGCACTTTTGCCCAATCCATAGAACCAAGATTACCTTAGTCAAAGTCTCCAACAAGAGTCGCTGCCTGTGACCAGGACTCTTTCCCTGACTCCACGTTCTCCTCGATCTCTCTGTCGCCTTCAACACAGTCAACCAGTATATCCTTCGCCATTGGTTGTCTTCTCTGCTCCATAATAATAACAATAATAATCCTTGCATTTGATATAGAGCCTTATCACATCTTCGAGACAACAACAACAGCTTGCATTTATATAGCACCCCTCATGCAAGGCAACATCCCAGAGCACTTGACAGTGGCGGAGTAGGACCCCGAGCCGGGGGGCAGGGGATACATCTCAAAGTGCTTCACAGAATATACTGTAAAGTGAATTGACTGTATATTTTGTGGAGAATCCATCTTCAAGATTCTATCCTATTCTGTTTTCATTCTTACCTATAGCAGCATTTCCACTTTGTCTCTTCGAATGGCTTCTTTGGAGTATTCAGTAATATAGTTTATTATGGCATATTCAGTATACAAGTGAAGTGAATTTTTCTTTTATTCTTCATATAAATTTACACTGATCAGGCCAAGTTAATGTAGAATTTTTCATATTTTATACTGTTGAATAAATGTATATAGCAATCATGATCCTTGTAATATGACATAATTTAGCATTGAAAATTATGTAATTTAAAAAAAAACAAATTGCATTTACGTAGTGTCTTTCACATCGGGAGGATGTCCCAAGGACTGGATAGTCTAGAGTTTGCATTGAATTCATTCCATGCACACAAAACTTTCATACTGCTGTGGTTCTTTTTGATATTTCTTTAAATGTTTCTTTAAAACCTTTAAAAGTTTTCCGTCCTTTCTCAATTAAGGTTCTAGCAACAGCCTTCGATCCTTATTTGGGAGGCAGGAACTTCGATGAAATATTAGTGGAATATTTTTGTTCAGAATTCAAAACCAAATACAAACTGGATGTAAAGTCTAATATTCGAGCTTTCCTGCGACTCAATGAAGAATGTGAGAAACTAAAGAAACTAATAAGCACCAACTCCATTGATATCCCACTCAACATTGAATGCTTAATGAATGATTTAGATGTAACTGGAAAAATGAACAGGTAAAGCAAAACATTTAAACACTTTGACAGATTTGGAAATACAATTATGGTGTGTAAAAAGAAACATGATTAATGTTTTAACACATGAATGTAAACTATTTTGTTCCTAATATTAACAATATACGAAGACAGAATTGCTCAAACCCTGGACATAATCCCTTAGCTGACTCAAACTATTTATTTGTAGAACGGATTTGCTCAAAACCTGGTCATAATCAGTAAATATTTCTTAGCTGATTCAAGCTGCCTTTTTGATGCAAGAAGACTGGCTTAATTAATTGGAAATTGAATTTTGGAAATTACAGTGGGTGAAAAATTATTAAATGAAATATACAGTACCTTGCTTCACTAATCTTGTATTTGAAAATTGTACAGTTAATCAAATGTTGGTCACATTTAAAAGATCAATCTACTCATTTGTGTCCCAGGGCTCAGTTTGAAGAGCTATGTGCAGAGCTGTTAAAGAGGATAGAAATTCCAGTTAAATCAGTTATGGAACAAATAAACTTCAAACCTGAAGATATTAGTGCAGTAGAGATAATTGGTGGTGCCATACGTATTCAGGCAGTGAAAGAAAAGATAATACAATTATTTGGCAAAAATATCAGCACCACTCTCAATGCAGATGAAGCTATCGCAAAAGGCTGTGCTTTGCAGGTAAAGAAAATATGTACTTAGCCAATGGAATATTGTTTGAACAGAAAGCTAAGAGTTACTATTGAATTATTGTAGATCAAGGGGGATAAAACTAATTATATTTTTAATCTTAGAAAAAGCTTATTGATGTAAAATCTGGGAAATGGTGTAATTACAATTTTAAAAATTGAAAAAAATATTATTTTGCTTCTAGTTGTTTTCTTATATTCTTATTCTTACAAGGTTTGTATTATTTCCACTAGCTTAAATGTACAATATCTGAGTAAATGCATACGTTTGGAAATTACTTTATTAAACTACATGCAATAGCGGTCTACAATGTTGTATAATATTAGATTGGATGATTCAGACTGTCGATACTAGTCTTCAAGTAAACTGATAATTATTGATAATTTTAGGTACCTATAAATTACTGCCCTACTCCTTTGCCAGCTCCTGCTCTGCCAACTCTGGCCTCCTTCACATCCCTCATAAACTCTGCCCCATTTAGCATTGAAAATTATGTAATTCAACAACAGACAACAAATTGCATTTATATAGCACCTTTCACAACGGGAGGTTGAGCATTTACCCAATTTACGCCTGCACTTCCAAAATCCCTTTACTTTGCTCCTTCCCTCTCTGCTTTCACAATGTATCTAAAAGTCTATCTGTGGACAGCCATAGTGTCGAAATGGATTATGGACCAGTAGTTCAGTTTCAAATTCTAGTCCCTGGTCTCAGGAGATTAAATTGTGCCAGCTTCCCCAGAAAAATAACCAGGTTTCCTGCTCTTAGTCCCTTCCTCAGCTCCCCGTCCTCCTACTCAGTTCGTCCCCCACCCTAACTTGGACTCCCAGTTAGCTCAGGGAAGCACTTTTAACAAGGCAAGTATGTCACCACCGTCTGACAAGACCTCTAAAGTCTAAGGCTCTATTCTCGGCCTCCTTTTTTCTCATTTATGTGCTCTCTCTTAGTGATATGAGATGCTCTGAGTCCCCACCCTGCGTGGAGGGCGCTGTATAAGTGCAAATTGTTCTTGATATCATCCGCAGACATGGGGTCAAATTCCACGTGTATGCGAATGACACATAAATCTATTTTCTCTGCTTTAGTCGCTGCCCCAGTCCTATTGATGTTCTGATTGCCTGCTTGTCTGACATCAAGGCTTGGATGAACCCCAAATTTCTGCAATTGAACATGGATAATGCGGAAACCATCTTGCTTGGCTCTTGTCAATGTCTTCTCACCTGCAGTTCTGAATCCCTTAACCTTCCCATCCCTCAAACATACCTTGGAGTGAGCCGATCCCCAGTTATCCTGCCTACCATCCCATCTGGTCCCTGACCAGTACTGCCTTTGTCCCTATCTTACTTCAAACACTGCTAAAACCCTCATTCTTGCTTTCGGTACCTCCAGCCTCAATTTTTCCAATACATTCCTTGCTGGCCTCCCCAGCTCCACTATTATCAAGGTCCAAATGATACAAGACTCTTCCGCCCAAGTCCTTATCCGTACCAGGCTCTGCACCCCTATCATCTGTTTTTGCCAGGCTCCACTGGCTCTTTGTTGCAGAACTAATCGATTTCAAGATTCTCACTTTCAAACCATTTAACACTTGGCACCTCCCTACCTCTCCGATTCAAATGTTCACCACCCCACTCCACTACCTGCCTCCTTCACTCAGCTGGCACGGGTCTTCTGCGCATCCCTTGTCCCCTCTGCTCCACTATCGGTGCTTTCAGCCATTCTGTATCACTGGAACTACTTGCTTCAGTCCCTCAATGTTTTCAGCTGGCATATATATTTATAAATAATATATATGTATTTAGTAAAATCAGGGCTGGCAATGTAGGAAGAAAAAAAACAGCATTCCCACTCCCAATTGCTATCATATCTGTAATTGTTATTCATAATGCTGAAAAATATGACTAAGGCGTTGAAATATGGATAATATGAAAGCCATCCTCCTTGGCTCAAACCAATGCCTCCTCCCTCTGACTTCCTCAATCTCCCCGACCTCTTTCAAACTCACTGAGCCAGTGCACGATCTTGCCATCCAGTTTGATGATCCTCAGCTCTTCTTTCCTCCTTTCTCACTTACATCCAGTCCCTAAGCAAGACTACTTTTCTGCACCTCTGCCACATTGCCATCCTGTTCCCTATCTCACACCAAATGTCATCAAAACCCTTATCCATAGCTTCATTACCTCTCACCTGGACTTTTCAAATGTATTCACTGGTCTTATTAACTCCACTATCCATAATTTTCAATTTATCTAAAACTACACTGCTTGAATCCTCACCTAACCCACACTCCAGATAGCCACACCCCAGACCTCACAAGGTTCCACTGTCTCCATCTCCCAGTGGATCTATATTAATAATATTCCTTACATTTGTTTGAGCACCTTAACACATCTTTGAGACGTCTCAAAGCGCTTCACAGAATATACTGTAAAGTGAATTAAGGTTTTCACCCTCACTTTATGCCCCAGTTCCTGACTTTTTTCCGATTAGCCCAGGATACCAAGCCTAATTTTACTATATTTCTGCCAGTTGAGAACAGCGACTTGAGATCAAACTCAATTAAGACTGAAATTAAGAATTTTCCATAATTCAGTGCTTTATTTTTAAGAAAAGTAATAGGCTAAGGCTAGGTAAGATTTGGGGCCTTAGGTGTCAGTCTAACTGGAAAGAAGTTTTTAATGTCTTGTTATTAAGAAATACATATTTTGTCTCCCCTACTTTTAGTGTGCAATACTTTCACCTGCATTTAAAGTACGTGAATTCTGTATTATTGATGTAGTACCTTTCCCAATCATCATGAAATGGACTACAAAAAAAAATGCACCAGAAGAGTAAGGCAGAATTTATTTTTAGTTAATATTTAATTATTGGATAAGTTCCTCAATGTAGAAATTATTTTTTATATTGCTTAAAATGTGTGAATGACTTTTTTCAAGCTAACTAAAGCATAATGACAGGTTTAAAGGTACATTTGTTAAAATCATCATTACTTGCAAATTAATTTGAACTGCTGTTACCTATCATCAGGATCCAGGAAATTTTTTCCCAAAATGATCCAGTTCCTGCTTCAAGGATTCTCACTTTTGTTAGAAAAGGACCATTTGAATTGGAAGCTTCTTTCAAAGATTCTAAATCATTTTCTCAACCTGAAAAAAATATAGGTAAGGTAAAACCTTGTATATCATAGACCATTTGATACATGAAGTTTGTTCCATTCACACACGTGCATAACTTACCTTATCCTGGGCAGAGTAAGAGGGTGAGGAACAACTTGATAAGCCAGGACTCTTAAGCATCCCAGAAGGTCCCTTTCAGAGGTGTCAAAGATGACAAATAGAATTGACAAAGTAAACCCCAAACAATATAGAATTCACCAAGACTGTATTACAAGTCACAGATTGAGGGATTTGAAAGGAAATTCTATAACAGACACCCTGAAGACAGGGATTAAAAAAATATATACACAGAACAATTAATTGCAGGAATGATTACAATAACTTGCATTTTTGCATTTTTCTGAAATTACCTTTGAAGATCAAAGAATATGTATGCAGACATTTGTTAGTGAGTTTGGTGGAATCATGATAGGGTAGGTTTTGTTTGGTCTGTGAAAAGAACTCAAATTGAGTTCAAGGTCATCATTTTGACCTTTTAAATCCTCCATGGTCTCAACTAACGTATCTCTGCGACCTCTTCAAATCCTACCAACCTGGTCGCTCCCTTGTCTCAGCAGGCACCAACCTGCTTTATTTTCCCTTGCCCGACCAAAGGCGGGTAAATTAAATATAAATTTCAGTCTATCTGCCCCCACTATGGAGCTTCCTGCCAAGTCTCTCCCTCCCTCACCTTTTTTAAGTTCCGCCTCAAGACTTACCGCTTTGACCATACTTTCAGTCATCTTTCCCTACTCCTGTTGGTTCTCAGCCTGGGTGCAAGCACCTTCAGACACCCTTCTGATGTGAAAGGCGCTAGCTACATAAATGTAAATTTGTATTGTTTGTTGCACTGAATGCCACTTTTTTCATTCCACAGTTTGTCTATGATTTACTGCAAACTTGAAATCTACTGTTTTAAATTTCAGAAATGTAGCTCAATATCTTTTGCATACCCTCATGGACATTTCAGCCCTACAAATAATTTGACCCCAGATGCTCTCCAACTTCTACGTTTAGGGTGAAAAATGAAATGTCATGCTGCTGTAACTAACATTTGATTTTCCAAAATTGAAGTTAAGGCACATTAGAGCCTTAATATTATTCTCCATCTAGTGGTGTTGTAAGTTGAGATTTTATTTGGGTATACTTGAGGCTAAGACTGATTGCCTAAAATGGAAAGTATTGTATATTCCAGCAATTATGATAAACGCCCAAATTTGTAGAATGTTTCCAAATATCATTACTTAAAAGTAATTTTTTTTGGACGTAGGACATTTTGTCATCTTAGTACCTCAGGCAAAGAACGAAAACTCTATCGTGAAGATAAAAGTGATTATCGACACTGATGGCATCTTCAGTGTTTCTAATGCATTTATAGTGGAAGAGCACACTGAAGATACTTCTGTGGAAAAAGAATCAAATTTTTCCCCATCTATTTCAATTGAGAGCAGCACACCTGGTACTTCTGATTCTGGGAGCATTGAGGTAAGTAATTCCTTTAAAAGTATTTCAATCAACAACAAAAACTTGCATTTATATAGCACCCTTCACGCTGGGTAACAATTCAGAGCGCTTAACAGTGGTGGAGCTTGACACCGAGCTGGGGAGAAGGGAGGTGACCGTAGACCTGGCTGAAGAAGAAGATCTTCAGGTTTGATCAGAAGACAGGGAAGGAGGGGGCAGGCAAGGTGAAGGGATTGAGATAGAGTTCTACAGTTTTGACTGAAGACATAGCTGCCGATGATGGAGCAGAGGAGACCAGGGACGTGCAGGAGGCTGGAGCCAACTGAGCAAAGGGGAGTAGGAAGGTAGGGTGTAATCAACCTGTTCATTGTAGGTTGTCTGTTTTCCAGCAAACTATTTGTAACCAACTGAGAAGTGATGACATCTATAATCAATATTTTTTTTCCAGAGTTCTGTTTGTGACTCACCGCATACAGTAGTAGGTTTCTCATTGGTTGAAAATTAATAATAATAATAATTCTTGCATTTGATATAGCGCTTTTCACGTCGGGAGGATGTCCCAAAGCGCTTCACAGAACACACTGTAAAGTGAATTGACTGTATATTTGTAGGCGAACGCGGCAGCCAATTGCGCACAGCAATGTCCCACAAACGGTCGTAGATTGAAAATGACCAATTTTTATTTTTGGGTGGTTTTGGAGGGATTATTATTTGGCGTGTGGAGTAAGGAAACTTGCCCAAGGTTTTGCCCTGCCTGGAATTGAACTCCGGTCTCTCACTTGCAAAACGAGTGCTCTAACCACTGAGCTCCAGGACTCCACATTGAATTAGTGAGTAAATTAAGTGCTGAAAATAAAGGAAAGGTCTGAGGGAAAGTCGAATTTAATAATCCTCCTTGCGGAGTCCTGTAGAGTACTGGTTAGAACATTCGCCTCACAAGAGAGGACCAAGAGATCGATTCCCATGCAGAGCGAAACGATAGGGAAGTTTCTTACACACCTCTGTTTACCTAGCAGTAAGTAGGAACCTGATTGTTAGTTGATTGGCAGATCGCTTTTCCGAGGGTAATAATCCCTTCAATTGGCTGCCGAGTTTCGCTCACAAAATATACAGTCAATTCACTTTACAGTATATTCTGTGAAGCGCTTTGAGACATCTCGAAGACGTGATAAGGCACTATATCAAATACAAATTATTATCTTAATTACTGTAACATTTATTTAAGGAGGGAAGAGGGGGAGATGGTGGAGATCAGGGAGGTGGGGTGGGGGGATCAGGGGAGTGATCAGGGAGGTGGGGAGTGAGATCAGGGGCCTGGGGGTGAGATCAGGGGGCTGGAGGGGGGAGATCAGGGGGCTGGGGGGGGGGAGATCAGGGGGCTGGGGGGGAGTGGTTAGAGCACTCGCTTTGCAAGCGAGAGACCTGAGTTCAATCCCTGTCAGGGTGAAACCTTGGGCAAGTTTCCTTACTCCACACAGAGCCCTAATAATAATTCCTCCAAAACCAAAAACAATAATAAATTGGTCATTTTCAATCTACGACTGTTTGTGGGACATTGCTGTGCGCAATTGGCTGCCGTGTTCGCCCACAAATATACAGTCAATTCACTTTACAGTGTGTTCTGTGAAGCGCTTTGGGACGTCCTCCCGACGTGAAAAACGCTATATCAAATGCAAGGATTATTATTATTATGTACTAACACTTTCTTTAAAACTGTACTTATGGCAGCTAACCTATACCAAATATAATATATGCATAGCCACATGTTTAACATGGCTGGTCCTCTGGTCAATCCAGTTTGCAATCAGTACTGATCAGTCGTTGATGTTCATGCAATCCTTACATCCCTGAATAAGTGCAAATTTAAAAAAAAGTCTGCCCAAAAAGTGTCCATCACAACTTTAAATATGTGCTCTTTCATCTTCTGCCTATGCGTACCTTATAATATTTTCCCCGCGAGGATAACAACAACAAGATTACATTTGTATAGCGCCTTTCACGTCGGGAGGATGTCCCAAAGCACTGGACAGTGTACAGCATTTCAGACCTGAGCCTGGGGAAGGGGAGGGGATAGTCACAGTTTTTCATTTTTTTTCTTTACATCTTTGTCTTCATGTATAATTTTGTACTCAGCTGTATGGACGTTTACCAGATTTCCTTCAGGGCTAATATATTCTTTCTAAGGTGAAGTACACAAATTTCATATGAATTCTGAACAGTATGTTTCAATTGTATTTTCTTGCTTTTAGGTTCTGAGCTTCTTGTGAAAATGACCAGGGTCCAATTGGCCTTTTGAATGTTTTGTACATGTCTCCTAGCTATTAATGATTTATTTATCTGGAACCAAAATGCCTATTACCCACCGTATTTAGAATGCATCCTGTCAATTGCAGTTCCTGATTTTGACTTTCTAAAGATCGCCAACTTTTAAATTCCTAAAGTGGGATTGCTGGAATAAATGAAGCTGCTGCTTTACTTACCAGCAGTTTGTCTCACTTTTCAAGCCTTTTCTCAGCCAAAAAGGTAGGATTACAAATCCCTTTTTGTCCAATTATTGCTGAGATGCTGTCAGGAATGATTGGACCTTGAAGTACAATCAGTTCCAGTCGGATCCACAGAACTGGCCACTTGTAGCATCCAACAAGCCAGGAAAGCACCCAATCGCTCTGCATTTATTAAGCATCACAGTATCAACCACTTATGAATCGCAACATCTTATTTAATCTTAGCAACAACAGAAGAGGGCCTGATTATAAGAGATAGGCAGATCTGAAGTTGAAAAAATTAAGCTGCATCCTATGATTAGAGGTCTGCACATGCCCAATGGCCAAAAAGTGCCCAATGGCCAAAACATTACAGAAATGTTCTGAAGCAAGCAACATGTTTAATCTGCCAGCATCATCTGATAAACAGCATTATACCATATTTGTTTTTGGCAATCTGACTGTGGTTTATCAGTTATGATATCGATGTTCAGATATCAGCCTGACTAAGTTTCTTGCACTCTCACCTCTAAGAAAGTTGTGAGTTCAAGTCCCACATTGGAACATTCTACTCTCCCATTCCAATACAGGGATGGGGAAGTGCTGCATTGTTTAAGGTGCTGTCCTTCAGATGAGCCATTAAATTGAGATCCTATCTGTGTGTTCAGGTGTACTTGAAAGATCCCACGGCACCATACAAAGAGAAGAGAGTTTCTCCTTGGTCTCTTGAACAAAATTCCCCAGATAAATTTGTCATTCCTCTCCTTGGCTATTTGTGGGACATTGCTGTATGCAACCTGGCTGCTACGCTTGCCGACAGACAACAGTCATTATACTTTACAGTAAATACAGGAAAGTGCTTTGAGATTTCCTCCCAATGTGAAACATATATTAAATGTAATGATTACTATTATTTCTGCAGGTGTTGGACATCTACATTTGTATGCTGTGGAGTGCCTATTTATTTTAAGTAGTTTGATACCATAAAATTAGTTTGGTACCAAATAGATGTTTAATAAAAATGAATACTCATTTTATGTTTCATTTCAGAGCAAGAGTTCATTGGACAGTATTGAGTATATAGCTTTGGTCCAGATAGCAAAGCTTAAACAACAGTCCGAACCAGAAGTAGAAACTGAACATCATCACGTTAGTGATTTGTATTACACTTTTTAAGACTTAATCCAAATGTACAATTTCTAAATTATTGTTCAGATCTTTCAGGCAGTCACATTGTTAGAATGTTTTACTTTACTTAGCGAGCTAGCATACTTATCAAGGTGGTTGTTGGCAGCAATCACCTGGATATAGGAAATTTGACTTGTCAACTGCTTGATGTAGGCTCAGTACTTAAAATACAGGCAACAGCAGATCCTTGTGGACAGATGGGTGAAATTTTAAGATGTTTTAAAGAGTGCGCTTAGGAATATTTAAGAGGAATGGAAGAAGTAAGTTTTGTTTAGAACATCATTTGTACCCATTATTTTTATTCAGATTGCTTGTAAAAAGAAAGCTGGTCAGGTTTCTGTTTCCAAAAATCCAAACCCCTTGCCTGTTGAGGTTAATCTGGTGTGGCAAATTAATGAAGACTTGCTTGAAGTATATTTTAAAAAAGAGGTAAGAATAGTACAGATTATTAAAAAAGTTAATCTATGTTTCTTGATGTTAAAACGTACAGTATTCCTTTAATTTGAATTGTTTTGATAATATAAGGCTTAGTAGTTCCTTAGTTACTTTAACAAGAATTATGTTTGAAACATTTTTTTCTTAAGTTGCTGATTTGTTTTGGTTTTTTAAATAATTTAGTGTGTCTGATCATATTTGTAATTTTCTCAGTTCTCCTCATGTTGGAGTGCAATACACAGCATTGTATAGCACTGCAGTTCCTTGCCCAATTGGCAATGAGTGTCAGCAGACTGGTAGAGAATGTTGAAGAGGGATTAGGACCAGTGCCAGCTGGTTTTATCCTCCCATTCCCAAGGAAGGCTCGGCAATTTAGCTCTCCACACAGCTTCTGCCAGGATTCAAACTAATTTTTTTAAAAACAAAATCAGATGAACTAATCTTCCCACATCAGAAGCTTAATAAAGTAAAATGGCTAAAGTTTCAATTAATACTGAACCAAGTATAATGTAAAAGCCTTGTTCTAGTTGGTATGCTCTATTTTAGGAGTACAGATTGGAGGCAGCCCCTCCCTCGGTTAAAGGGGCTAGCTGGTAAGTCTGGAGTCAATCTGTCAGTGAATCCACTGACGTGCAAATGATAAAGAAATGTTAGCCAAGTGTGAAGCTGAAGCCCCTGCTCCTTCAAAGATTGGCCACAGTCTACGGATTTTTCGAGATGTGTAGACTTTTTTTTACAAGTGGTTGGCAAACACAGATGCCGGAGTCGTTGATACAATTTTAATATTTTATTAACGCAACTTTAGTACAGAAAGTCAACTCGAGTTTCATATGTAAGTACAGATATAACACTAATAGGATAGTCCCCTCGGCATTCTATGGACCAAGGAGTACACATGTTAGAATTGTCATTATACTTTATTAGGAAAAATAACAAAAGATTATTGGATAACTAATAATTCGTGACACAACAGGAGATAATCAATAATTTGTGATGCAGTAGTAAATAATTAACGGCTTGAATGACCCACTGAGTCTCCCAATGAAACTATATTACCTGTTAAACAACAGTGCCGACCGGTGGCTCCCTTCCTTTCTCGTTCTCCTCTGAAAGGTGGATTCCTGGTTCGGGCAACTGGTAATCCCCAAACATGGGCTGCGTGCCTCTCCCCACCTGGTATCGCCTGATACCGGTTACCAGATGATCTGGTCCACCTGCTCCTTTCTCCCTGTCGAAGAACTGACTTGCCAGACGATCAAAAAGTTCGTCTTTTCACTAACAAGATGTCATTCCCAATCATGAGTTTCTGTGGTTTTGGTCGGAGAGGTCTAGCCTTCACAAGGGTGACCACAGAGCTCCTCCTCTGTTCTCTTCCCCGATCCGAGACAACTTCACTCAGATTTCTAAAAGTACAGACTCTTACAGTTTGGACCGTTACCTTCTTTCAGATCTGCTCATCTTATCCTGCACGTGATGTTCATTGTATCGGTAACCCTCAGGCTTGGGTTCTCACACATTCCTTTGCCCCTTGTGACTCTTCCTCAGACTCCAAACCTCCTTGTCCCAGTCTCCCTGTCCTGGCCTTGAAATTGTTTTCTGACCTGTTTCTGTTACTGTTACTGTTCTGGAAAATGTAACTTTGTCCAACTTCTTTGATATCCCTAAACCAGTTTGTACCAGCCTGCTGACCGGTAGGTTTCATTTTACTGCTTACTTAAGGGGTTTCATAGGTCATTCAATTGCCCATTCTCCTTATTAAACAGCAAGTACATTACCTGTAATCATACGAATCAACGACTTGTGGAGTCCTGTAGCTCAGTGGTTAGAGCACTCGCTTTGCAAGTGAGAGACCTGAGATCAATTCCAGGCACAGGGCGAAACCTTGGGCAAGTTTCCTTACTCCACACAGAGCCTAATAATAATCCCTCCAAAACACAATAATAAATTGGTCATTTTCAATCCACGACTGTTTGTGGGACACTGCTGTGCGCAATTGGCTGCTGCGTTTCACCTACCAATATACAGTCAATTCACTTTACAGCATATTCTGTGAAGCGCTTTGAGATGTCTAGAAGATGTGAAAAGTGTTATATCAAATGCAAGGATGATTATTGTAATCATACATAATGACATAAACATTCATAACAGTCATTATTTGCAGTACCCATCTTAAGGGGGAAAGGTCTAAGCCTTGATCCCTCACCTCCGAATTAAATCTTATCAGGTCGGCCTGGATTGCTCAATGTTGTAGCTCGCGAACTAGTCGGTGGACCCAACACACTGACCCAATTAACACTATGATTACTATCGTTTGAACAATAATGAAAATCTGGGAACCTTGTCGTATCAATGGATGCTGACGACTGGGTAACATTGATCCTGTGAACCTTAGGACATGGAGGGGGTGTTGGTGCAGCACATGTCATGATGATCCAGATCAGAAGATGGTACCATAGCTCCATCTTCAGTTTTGCTTCTGTAATAAATCAAGCATTGTAACATGTTACTTATACAGTTTTTAACTGGTTGACATGATGCCATCGTGTGTGTTTCTTTGGAGTTATGTCACAATAAATATACAGAGAGGCTGGCTTTGTCAACTATAGGAAATAGCCCTTTGTATGTGAAAGGGGTGATTTTTTTTCCCCAAAATCAAGAACCATAACTGTGTCTCCCACCATATACTCAGTTACTGTGACTATCTTATCAAAGCATCGCTTCATCACTTGCTGAGATTTGCTGATGTTAGCCGCCACGTTCATATTAGTGGCCTGCATGCATTCTTTCATCTTAAACACCCATTTCTCAGTAATGGTGGCAGTTTTTAGGGGAATGGGAACAGAGCCAGAGGAGAGGGACAGGTTGATGATGTCTGTGAGAAGTGGGACAAGGAGGTGGAACTGGGAGGAGTGGAGATGAGGTCAAGGGAGCAGGTGGTGGGTTTCAGGGACAGGATGAGGGTGGTGATAGAGGGTGGGGAAATGGGTTCGAAGGTGTGTAGGGGAGATGGGTAGGAGTCGGAGTGTGGGGGGTGGGTGGAAGTTGGAGGGGCAGTGACCGCGGAGCGGATTCCCTTGATTTTGGATTCAAGGAAATCCAGCATCTCTCGCAATGAAGTTTGGAGGAGATGACCTGTGCGGGGTGGCGGGGGGGACGGAGGAGTCGGGATGTGGTAGAGAACAGAAGCCTGGGGTTGTTCTTCGCCTCCAGGATTATCCTGGAGTGGAAGGATGACTTGGCCGAGGCTCGAGTGGAGCGGTAGATTTTGAGGAGGGCCAGCCAGATTTGTCGGTGGACCGTTAGGCCAGATTTGAGGCAGGTGCGTTCAGCAGCCCGCACCTGGCTCTTCAGTGAGCGGAGGTGGGTGGTGAACGGGGAGGAGCGAGAGTAGGAGACAGTACGGGAGGTGATGAGTGCAAGAGTGTTAAGTGTAGTGGAGAGGGTGTTGAGGAGGGTGAGAGCAGAAGAGGGGTCAGTGAGGGATGAAGGCCAGAGGGAGAGGAGTTCAAAGGACTCCAAGGCAGCGGTTAGGGATTGTGGGGGTAACTTCTTCCAGGGGCAGTAGAAGATGGTGGTGGGTCTGGTGGAGGTGGGGAGGGGGTGGAGGTGGTGAAGGAGATGAAGTGGTGATCGGAGACGGCCTTGTCGGTAATGGTGACATCCGAGACACTGAGGCCCCGGGTGATCACCAAATCGAGTGGGTGGCCGTGACCGTGAGTGATGGAGTTGATGTGGAGGGAGAGGTTGAGCGAGGAGAGCAGGGAGGAGAAGTCCGAGGAGATGGAGCAGGAGGGGGTGAAGTGCATGTTGAAGTCGCCCAGGATGATGAGGCGATCAGAGCAGAGGCAGAGAGATGTTAGTAGGGTAGAAATATTGGAGATGAAGGTGGGAGAGGTTTTAGGGGGCCGGTAGAGGAGGAGGATTTTGAGTGAGAGATAGGAGGGGTGGGAGAGGGTGAGGTGCTCAAAAGAGGGGAAAGAGCCAGAGGAGTAGGGGAATAGGGCAAGTGGTGTCCTTGAGATAAGGACTACACCACTGCCACGGCGGTTGGATCAAGTGGGGTGAAGTGGGACCCTTGGTCACTCTCCACTTGCACCGATATTCCCCACCTGCAGACCACCTCACACAATAAAAGTCTTACGGCAGTCAGGGCTGTGTTTGATTTTGTTGGGCAGGCCTCCATCCATTTCGTGAATTTGTCGATTACCACCAAACAATACTTGTAATGACCTGGGGCCTTAGGTAGAGGTCCAATAAAGTCAATTTGTAAGTGAGTCCATAGACCGTCAGGGGATGGAGTGGAGACTAGCAGTGCACGATGGCTGCGTTTTGGTAGGTTGTGCTGCAGGCACACCAGACATCGCTGAGTCTGTGAGGTGATGACGGCGGACACCGATGGCCACCACATGTTGCACAATACGAGTTGTAAGGTAACTGCTGCTGCCATGTGTTCATCTGTGGGATGGGAATGGGAGAGAAGAAAGACCTCGTCGGTCAGAGATGGGGGTACACACACCAACTTTCAGCTGGGGCGTACATCAGCTGAGGGGCGGTCGTGTTGTCGCTGGAGGCGCCTACCAGACGTGTGTCTGAGGCCCAATCAGTGGGAGGCGGGTCAGGCCTTCCTGCTCCATGCCAGTCTATAACACGCTTGTATGGTTCATAGGAGTTCTGCAGGGACACCAAGTCAATCGCAGGGCTGATGCTTTGTTACTTGTCAATCATTTCCACTGCACTGGGAGACTGCGTTGGTGGTGACCACAAGGTGGAGTGTCATGCAGCATACTTAGGGGATTTATCTGCTGTAGCATTGCCGACAGCCTGGGGGTTGGATGTCTTGGCACGTCCCCTTACCTTTCCCAGATGAAGGGGCATTGGACAGGCAGATATAACTGCCAGATATTCATCAGTAGTGTGCGGTGAACCAACAGCTTGTTGTCCCTGGAATTAAAATTGTAGGCCTCATATAAGGGAAGTAGCGTGACCTTGTTGACAAAATAGGCACTATCTGACCAGATGTTTGCAGCCACATCAGTTGTTTGAGCAACAGCTTCTTTCAGAGTACCGAGTTCGCCGAATTGTGCTGAGTGGGGCGCGCAGTTGAACTAGAGTTCTTTATCTTCGTCCATGATGACGGCGAAACCCATATATGGCTTGCCTTTGTCATGAAAGGAAGATCCTTTGTAGGAATTAGGAAGCCTACTGATGATGGACCAGCTAACTTGTCTTATCAACAAGACTTGGAGCAGCAGACTTATCTTGTGCACGGGGATTAACTTCTTCCTGTTGGTTCCTGTTAACTCACAAGCTAAAGCCCTCAGGGCTAGGATGGTCCGAGTTGGTTTTGCCCCGCCTTGGTCCTCTTGGTACGCTAACCACTACACTACTGGACTCCACTGCTCCACTAGTAAGAAGTCAAGGAGGTGGATCTGGGAGGCGAGAGAGGTAGAGATGGGGTCAAGGTGGTGGGCTTTGTTTGAGAGATGATGGAGATGAGAAAAGAGGGTCAAAAGTGTGGAAGGAGAGAGGGATAGGTGGAGGCCAGAGAAGGAGATGGGAATGGGTTGGCAGTAGAAAGGGCAGAGAAGGGAGAGTTGATCCCCTCGATTTTAGACTCGAAGATGTCCATCATTTCCTCACATTTGGAGATTGAGGAGAGAATGGGCACAGCATAGGAAGGTGTGGGGGAGGAGCTGGTTTGTGGTAGAGAAGAAGAGCCTCGGATTGTTCTTGGCCTCTGGAGTAGAAAGATAATTTAGCTGAGGCTCGGGTGGAGCTGTAGATTTTGCTGAAGTCAAGCCAGTGGACCATTACATTGAATTTGTGCCACGTGAATTCAGCAGCATACACTTGTGACTTGAAGGTGTGGAGGGGACTGGAGTACTGGGGGACTTGTGGGAGTAGAAGGCTGTGCGGGTGGTGACAGCGGCAAGTGTCGAGGCTAACAGTGGAGGGAGTTGTGATGGAGAGTGACCGAGGAGGTGACTGTGATTAAAATGGTTGTTCTCTACACTTCCAAAAGTTCCTCACAGTAATAAGGAATTTCTTAAGCTAGTCTTAGTCCTCCCACCAACAAAATTCTGACTTTTGAGAAGAGATTATTTACTTTCCTATCAACCAGAAAACTTTGCAATTTAAATTTCAATTTAAATTTTTAAGAGATTAGGCAAATTTAACCGAATCCGACCCAAAGCCTCAGTTGTAGCTAATGTTGAAAGGGCAGCCAGCATAAGAACAACTTTTGCATTCTGAATAAAGCTACCCATGGCCAAAAATATGTTGTTTATTGTTGTTTAACAGAACATTGTTGTATTTCTTTCAAAACAGAAGGAAATGAGAGAACTGGACAGATTAGAAGAGGAGAGAAATGATGCTAGAAATGATGTTGAAGAATATCTGTATTCCTTTAGGAGTAGCCTCTATGGGCCAAACTTCTCTGAAAAGGTTAGTTGAAAATTGGCAGATCTATACAGGTGTGAAATGTACCTGTTGAAAGAAACCATCAAACTGTATTGATATAAGGCTCCTGATACAAACCTCCTTTATCTAACCAACAAGACATTTAATTTTATTATCTAACTAGATATAAGAACATAAGAATTAGGAGCAGGAGTAGGCCATTCGGCCCCTCGAGCCTGTCCCGCCATTTGATAAGATCATGGCTGATCTTCAGACCTAACTCTAATTACCTGCCCTATCCCCATATCCCCTAATCCCTCTGTTTTTTAAAATCTTATCAGTCTCAGCCTTGAATAAGTGCATATTGCACTCTACAAAACCTCTATTTTCAAAGTAAGCTATACAACGATAACAACTAATAACATTTGTATAGCGCCTTTCAAGTTGGGAGGAAGACTGTGGACAGTCAAGGATTTGCATCCGAGCGGTGGGTTGGAATCAGGAGGGGTGGAAGGTAGGAAGGGGAGAGGTAGGAGGGTGGCCGAAGGCGCAGTTGAAGAGAAGGTTTTTGAGGCTTGTCTTGAATCAGGCAAGAGAGGGAGGAAGGCGAAGGGATTCTGCGATGGTGTTTCAAAGGGTGGGGGCAGAGAGGCTGAAGGCCCAACTGCCGATGGTGGGGTGAGCCGGTTGGGGATGTGGAGCAGGTTGAGCAGAGAGAGAGGACAGGTTGATAAGGGATTACTAGGTCACAGAAGCATTTCATAATACAATATAAATTTACATTTATGTAACACTTTTCACATCAAGTCGGCATTCCATAGCACTTAATAATAGCATAGAACCCAAGCTGGGAGCCAAAGAAGGTGGGATAGGAAAGATGACCGAAAGCGTGGTTAATGAGTTGGGTCCTGAGATGGATGTTAAGCGAATTGGAGAGACTACTGAATGGGGGCAGATAGTCTGAAAGTGTGTTGGGGGAGATGAAGCAGGTTGGTGCCCCCTGAGTGAAGGGAGCAGCCAGCTTCATAGGGTTTGAGGAAATTTTAGGTATTAGGTTGGGGCGAGACTGGAGGGATTTAAAGTTAGAATGAGGATCTTCAACTCCATTCATTGGGGGATGGGGAGCCAGTGGAGCTGGGTGAGGATAGAGAATGATAAGCTTTTGGAATCTGGTGCAGGAAAGGACATGAGCTGCAGAGTTCTGGTTAGTCTGCATCTTGTATAGGGAAAAGCTGGGAAGTCCGGCTAGCAGTGGGAATTGGCGTAGTCAAGTCTGGGCATGATAAAAGCATAGATGAGGATCTCGTGGGCCCAAGGGTAGAGCTAGTGGCTGGAAAACTAAACGGGTCATGACTTAGATATGGGATTTAAAAGACAGTTAGGAATCAAATAAGACATCAAGGTTCCTCACCAGCTCCATGAGGTGGAGGGTGCATCATGCAGGTTAATGTGTTAGCGCCTGAGGCGAAAAGGTGCTGAACATGAACCAAGCAGGAGAACCATTCAACTGGAGAAAGTTTGAGCTCATCCGGGACTTGATGTCTGACAGGCAAGCAGTCAGAAAAGGGTGGAGGCAGTGAGCTAGAATCAAGGGTGGAGGCAGTGAGCTAGAATTGGGTGCCATGCATTCATATGGAAGTTAACCCCACAATTGCGATAACACCATCGAGCAGGATTATATGTCATCTACAGACATGAGGTTAACTTTTCCATTTGGAGCTCAATTGTTGGTCCTATCCTCTTCATAAAAGGAGCTCTAAAGAACAC
The DNA here is from genome assembly GCF_018977255.1 of Callorhinchus milii. Taxonomy (NCBI): domain Eukaryota; kingdom Metazoa; phylum Chordata; class Chondrichthyes; order Chimaeriformes; family Callorhinchidae; genus Callorhinchus; species Callorhinchus milii. The sequence goes on along the minus strand of NW_024704745.1, from coordinate 70,537,190 downwards.
CACATGTGACTGTGCATGGGCTGGAGGAGAAACTATTAGAATAGATAAAGTTGGAGATGCTGGGATAGGTAAGAGTAAAATCAGGATAGCACAGAACTATAAAGGTGGAATTGAGAGAGGCAGCAGAGAAGAATAGCGTGGTTGACGAGGTAGAAGTCATTCTACTTGGTGACAAGATATACAAGATAGTTGTGGTAGATATCAAAGACACAAGGAACGTTGAAACATGGACACATTATGAAATAACAGATTGAACCCCATTATTGCTGTCAACAGAACATTTTACAAAACCGAAGCAAGTCCTAAATGCATATGGAGTCCTGTATGGTGGAGTCCTGTAGCTCAGTGGTTAGAGCACTCGCTTTGCAAGCGAGAGACCTGAGTTCAATTCCAGGCAGAGGGCGAAACCTTGGGCAAGTTTCCTTACTCCACACAGAGCCTAATAATAATCCCTCCAAAACAAAACAATAATAAATTGGTCATTTTCAATCTACGATTGTTTGTGGGACATTGCTGTGCGCAATTGGCTGCCGCGTTCGCCCACAAATATACAGTCAATTCACTTTACAGTGTGTTCTGTGAAGCGCTTTGGGATGTCCTCCTGACATGAAAAGCGCTATATCAAATGCAAGGATTATTATTATTATTATGTTATATATTTAAAGCAATTGCAACATTTAAACTGCCTAGACTGTGCTTTTCACTCTCAAGGAGAGCAAACAGACCATAGATTTCACTCACCCACATGCATGCTCTCAAATAGAGGATGGTTGATTAGGTCCAACTTTTTCTGAGTGAATCTGTTAATCACAAACCAGGTTGGTAATTTTAAACTAAAATGCAATGTCATTGCAATGATTTGTCTTCATTTTTATATTACAGTAATTCAAAATTATTTTTTCTAGTTTAAGTATTAAGTGGGTCAGCCACTATGCCCCAAAACTTTGGAAGTCCCTCCCTCAATCCCTTCGCCTCACCCTCTCCTTCCCCATCTACAGTTCGCGCCTGAAGACCTTCCTCTTCAACCGCGCCTAACGTCACCATCCCCCTCCCCCTGGCTCTGCCTCGGGCTCTACCATTGTTAAACTCTCTGAAACGCCGCTCAGCATGGAGAGCATTATATAAATGCAAGTTGTTGTTGTTAATATTATCTCCACCTAAACTCCCCTTGCACCATCTCCTCAGATTTCACTGCCCTCCGCTCCTTCCCAAACCTCAGCCTCCTCATCAACTCGCCAACCACAACTGTGGCCACTCCTTCAACCTCGTAATCACACATGGCCTTGACATTTCCGACCTATCCATCACGGACAAGGCCATCTCGGACAACTTCTTCGTCTCCCTCTCCTCCTGCAACCCCTCCCCTTTTCCAAGCCCTCCACCATTTTTTTCCACCCCTGGAAGAAGCTTCCCCTGAGTTCCTCAAAAATGCCCTCTCTTCCTCGGACCTGCTCTCCCTCTGGCCCTCTATCCACAGCGATCCTGATGCAGCCATCAAGCTGGTGAATGTCCGTCTCTCCATAATCTTTAATTCCCTGGTTCTCCTGAAATCCAGGAGAACACTCCCCTTGGTACAACAGTCATCTCCACTCACTTAAAACCTGCGCCCGGACGCTCGAGTGCAGATGGCAGAAATTCGGCTTCACGATTTACCGCCAGCTGTGGCTGAAGCACCTCCGTATTTACCGCCTCTCCCTTTCACAGGCCAAAACTAACTTTTATTCCAAAGTCATCCTGGAGACCAAAAACAATCCAAAGACACTCTTTCCACCACCCATCACCTCCTCCGTGCACCCCCTCAAGCCCCCTCTATCCTCACATTAAACGCCAAGTGCGTATAGATTCTAAACTTTTTCGCGTCAGAGATTGAAAACATTCGCTTGGCTGCATCGTCCTCCAACCCCTCACCCATGTCCCCTTCCACCCTATCTGAGCTCCTTATACTTCATGGGTCTCCCCCATACTCACCAAGCCAGTGCGCAATCTAGGCGTCCAGTTTGACCCCCAGCCGCCCTTCCTCCCCCACATTCGGTTCCTGAGCAGGATCGCCTTCCCGCAATCTCTGCCACATTGCCCGCCTCCGACTGTACCTTACCCCAAACGCAGACGAAACTCTCGTGCATGCGTTTGTCACCTCCCGCCTGGATTACTCAAACGCACTACTCGCCAGTCTCCCCAGCTCCACCGTTCAAAAAATCCAGCTCATTCAGAACTCTGCTGCCTGCATACTTACCCGGACCAAACTCCGTACCCACATGTCATCAGTTCTGGCCAGACTCCACTGGCTCCCCATCACCCAGCGGATCGACTCCAAGATCCTCACACTCGTGTTCAAATCGCTTGACTCCCTGGCACCTCCCTACTTCTTCGATCTCACTCCCCAATCCACCACCCGGTGCATCCACTCAACTGGCACAAGCCTCCTACTTGTCTCTCGCACCCTCCACTCCACCATTGGAGGTCGCGCTTTCAGCCACTACGTCCCGAAACTTTGGAACACTCTCCCTCAATCTCTCCGCCTTCCCCCCTTCCCATTTTTCAAGTCCTGCCTTAAAACCTTCCTTTTCGACTGTGCTTATGGTCACCTCGTCCCCAACCCCGGCTCAGAGCCAAGCTCTGCCTCTGTGTGGAGGGCACTATATAAGTGCAAGTTGTAGTTGTAGCTATCTTTAGCATAATTCACTTACAGTAATAATAATCCTTGTATATGCAACATCTTCCTACATGGTGGGCTATGTATTTAAGCTAATTAATGTTCGATTTACTAATTAAATACTAATTGACTTTATTATTGCTGAACAAGCTGTAGACACTATAGACAAGAGTAACACAATACATGCAGAAATTTCGTAAAGGTTTCAGTGAAAGGTTAATCCTAAAATAAATTCATGGCAATGCAGTTTTACATTACCTTAAATATCTAATGATAATTCTGTCTTTGGTTTTTTAAATTATTGAGAGTTTTTGTAGAAGGCCACCTTGTAGAATGCCAAAAATATGCAATTTATAAATTAATATACAGCCATTAATGTAAAGAATCCAATCTCTTTTCTAACCTACAGGATCGCATCAAAATGTTAGGATATTTAAATCAGATAGAAGAATGGTTATATGAAGAAGGAGAGAATGTTGCCAAGCAAGTATATCTTGATAAGTTGTTGGAGCTAAAAGTGAGTATCAGAAATGTTTCATTTTCTATAGGACATAGATCAGAACAACAACTTGGCTTAGTTCACACAATTCAAAACAAAATAGATGTGACTATTTAAACAAATGTTAATTCCAACAAATTTTAGTTATCCTTTTCATTTTTTGGTTTAATTGTTATAAGATATGAATATAAGGTTTCAAAATTAGCAGGTGACAAGATTATAAATATTAATGTACCCAATAGTGACATCCAATATCAACCAAAAATAAATTCTGAAAGTTTGTTGTTCCTGTAGATTAGAAAATAAATTGGATTCTTTACTTCAAGCACTATACATTAATTCATAAACTGCATATGATGTGAGCCTGTTGGTAGCACTCTCGCTTCTGACTCAGAAGGTGGCGGGACCAAGCCCCACTTTGAGACTTCGAATTTACAATATCTAGGCTGCCGCTCCAATGGATTTCTGGTGGAGTGAGATGTTAAACCAAGGTCACATCTATCTGTTCAGAAATTAAAGACTCCATAACGTTATTCAAAAAGAGAAAGGAGTTTTACCCGGGGTCCTGGTCAACAATTCCCCAAATAAACTAGTCATTCACTGGATGGCTGTTTGTGGGACATTGTTGTGTACAAATGCATTCACTAGTTTCCCGTAAATCATGTAAAGTGCATTGTGATGTCTTCCTAATGTGAAAGACACTTTATCAAAAGTAAGGATAATTATTTTATAACCTTTCTGGTATGGTTTCAGTGGCCAGAGTTTGTGTTCTGTTGCTAAATTGATGCTTGCCTGAAATTTGAATTTATTGACTAATTCATTCTCTGCCAAGATCTTCTTAATGCTATAAGTTGTTCATACTGAAATTATTTGAAATTTAAAAACAATATTGCTCTTGCAGTAAATAAAATTTGTAGTTTGTATTTATCAATAATTAACTAGCCCCAAATCTTAAAATGCAGAGTGTAACAATATAATTTATGTGCCTAAAGTTAATTGTGATGATGAGTAATGAGTAATAATATAATATGATTGTTGTATGTTTGTGTGAAATTATTTTGCACATATTTAAGAAATTGTTTTAAATGTTTCAGGCTTTGGCACAACACTCGCTCAGATATAGTCTGTAACTTCAGGATAGCGCCCATCCTCCGCATGCCAGCTAACTGCTTTCTTTCAACCACAACGTGGTTGAGATCCTGGAATATTGTAGACAAAATTCAAGTGGCATTATGTAGTTCTAATTGGTTTTAGTATCAATCAATCAGAACCCCAAAAGGAGCGCACCTGAAAACAGTGTCTGATGAGAAACTCCCTTATTGGCAGAACGACGCCTGTCCACCCCTCTTTCAGGTAGCAGTGGGCCAGAGAAATTGAGCCAGTTAACCCAAGTCCCAGCAGCAGAGAATGGCTTTATCAGGTTAAATCCCAAACAAGCTCAAATCTCAGCAGCAGAGAGTTGCCCAAAAAAGCCAAAGTCCTGCAGGGTGTGACCTCAGGAAGCCCAAGTCTCACAGGGAGTGTTCCCAACAAGCCAGTCCTAGCAACAGAGAGAACTCCCAAGCCTATGTCTTGCAGCAGTGGCCCCAACCAGGCTGAGTCTCAGCACCAGGGAACAGGGGCTCAGACCAGCCTGAGTCCCGGCAGCAGAGATCGGCCCATCCAGCTTGGCAGCAGAGCATCCCTGACCAGCACTCTTCCGTGTGAGTAACAGTTACTAATATTTACTAGCATTTCCCAACCCAAGTACCATGGGCAAGATGAGGGATGGGCAGGCGGTGGAAGGAGGAAAAGAGATAAAGGCTGGCATCGTTTAGGGAACAGAGAGAAGGGTTGGCATATTGTACTCTAGAAAAGCACAGGAGTTATCAGGGTAAGAGAAGAGTTCACGCTGTGTGGAGAGATTGAAAGTATTTTTGAGAGGAGAGAAAGAAGAATTGGCACTACGCATATGAGGTATTAGAGAAAAGGTCTGCCCTATGGGAGAGAGAAGGGATGGAAGTGGATGGCAGAAGGGAAAGATCATGTATTTCTAGGATTCTATGTTTGTATTTCTTACCTTTCAATAAAATTTAGTTCATTGAAATTTGTGTGGTACTGCAATAACAGTATAATAATAATAATAATAATAATAATAATTCTTGCATTTGATATAGCGCTTTTCACGTCAGGAGGACGTCCCAAAGCGCTTCACAGAACACACTGTATAGTGAATTGACTGTATATTTGTGGGCAAACGCAGCAGCCAATTGCGCACAGCAATGTCCCACAAACAGTCGTAGATTGAAAATAACCAATTTATTATTATTTTTGGTTTTGGAGGGATTATTATTAAGCGTGTGGCGGGAGAGGAAAGAGCGAAGCTGGGACGTGACGACTTGTTCCAGGGTATTGGAGAGGAATGGGAGGTGAAGATGGGGCGATAGCTGGAGAGCAGTGATGGATCCAGGGAAGGTTTTTAGAGGGTGTGAACAGTGCCAGTGGATAAGGAGAGGTTGATGATGTCAGTTAAAAGAGGGGCCAAGAGAAGGTAGTTAATATTAACCAGACACAGTCTCGCCAATCTCTCCTCATTCTGTGATCCACACTGACACCCTCAGTCCAGCTCTGGTTCCCTGCAGTAAGTTCAGCTGTTTCCCTCCATCTGAACTGAACTGATTCTCCCACAACCTGATCTCCTCCAGGCTGGTGCAGGTCAGTATGAGGCGGCGGAGAGCGGGGACAGAGCCATCTGTGAAGGAGTTAGTCCCCAGGGACAGGAACCTCAGTGAGCAGCTTGAACTAAGAGCGGAGACCAGATCATCGGTGCAGCCATCTGTCAGACTGTTATCACACAGCCACAGTCTCTGTATTTTACACTCCGGGTTCCTCAGAGCCTCACACAGTCGCTTCACTCCTGAATCTCCCAGATCATTATTACTCAGGTTCAGCTCCATCAGTGAATAGTTTGTACTCAGTGCAGAGACAAGATCCTCGGTACAATCAGCTGTCAGACTATTATAGCTCAGCCACAGACTCTGTATTTTACACTCCGGGTTCCTCAGAGCCTCACACAGTCGCTTCACTCCTGAATCTCCCAGATCATTATTACTCAGGTTCAGCTCCATCAGTGAATAGTTTGTACTCAGTGCAGAGACAAGATCCTCGGTACAATCAGCTGTCAGACTATTATAGCTCAGCCACAGACTCTGTATTTTACACTCCGGGTTCCTCAGAGCCTCACACAGTCGCTTCACTCCTGAATCTCCCAGATCATTATTACTCAGGTTCAGCTCCATCAGTGAGCAATTTGTACTGAGAGTGGAGACCAGATCCTCAGTACAATTAGCTGTCAGAAGGTTAGATGCCACCCCCAGACTCTGTATTTTACACTGCGGGTTTCTCAGAGCCACAGACAGATGTTCCACTCCAGAATCTCCCAGATTATTGCCCCACAGTCTGAGATAATAGTATAATTCCTAATAGGAGTTTTTAATTCAAATAAAGATTGTTACAAAATATGGGTATTTCAATTGTTTTTGTTGATGGCCTAATAATATCTGCACTGTTTTCATATCTATAATGTTTATATTGAGCTCTCGAATATAATTTTCACAACACTCAAATTTATATTTTTTTCATAAGAAAAATAAACCAAAAATTGTTTACTTTTTTGGAAACATCTATCAGAGGGTGTGTTCACGAGCTGCTTACCTTCAGATTTTTCAATGTACCATAAATTTACCTATCTCTATCTCTTGTTCTTAACTTTCTCATGGCCTAAAGACTGAAATCCTTGTCTTTAGTTTTCCTTCGAAATCCAATTTACAAGTTTTTAAAGCTCACATTTGGCAGTACCTAAACACTTGTTGGTATACAATGGGTCTCAGCTCTTCACTTAGTTTCTGAACAAAATATTTGTGGTGGATTATAACTTGTGTATATATACTAATCCAAAAAAATCCATCTGCTTTAAAAAAATTAAGTACACCAATTGAAGAATTGTGCAGGGCAGTGGCTCTCTAGCAAGTATTTTTGGTGGCCTCAGTGTGCGAACACCAGCATTTTCTGGTGGCCGCAGTGCAGCACCGCAACCTTAACTTTCAATCAAACTTGGAGCACTTGAGATGATTGTTGCGGTCTACCAAATAAGGGATCAGAATTGTCGGTACAGTTGTAATTGGCTTAACAACTTGCGACTGCAAGTTTGTTCTATAATTTTGCATGACTAGCACTGTATTGATGCTGGTCAATAGGAGCTGCATACCTCATGTGGTATGGGGGCCGGGGTGGGGGCTGCTTTGACTGCAGAAAATAATGTGGGTAGCCTTGTGGCTGCAGTTGAGAAACCAATCTAGACTCCAGAGAAGTTTAGTGTTCTTGCATAGAAACTGCAACATTTTGCAAATATAGTAGAGGAATACAGGATAAATATAAATCAAATTCACAAGTGTTGAATAATAATACTTACAATTGGTATACCCCCTTATGATATTGAAACATCTCACAGTACTTCATAAATTAAATTACTTTGAAGTGATAATGAATTTTATTATCAATTTTAGTGCTGAATTCTGCATTTTGCAGATGGATAATTAACTTTATTCATTTTTTTTGCCGTATAGCCACATCACAGCTAATGGAATGCGGAAAGTGGAAAAGTCAGTAAATGAAATAATAAAATGGATGAGCAAGAGAAACAAACTTAGTCCTGATCAGGCACCCAAAATGTGTGCACTCCAAATCCAAGCTAAACAAAAGGTGTATAAGATTTGAAACGTATTTACCCATCTGCATAGACATTTTAATTGTTAGCTTACTTAATCTCTAAAAAATGAGTTGCAAGACAGAACATGTTTTGAATGAAGTGGTAAAGATTTTCATTTGCAAAACTTTTCTTTAATATAGTGATGTAAGGATGGACAACCAAAAATAATTTTATTCAAAATACATTTGTCAAATTTTGCGCTTATTTTTCTCAACACGAGCCACATAATCTAATCACACTCTTCTCATCATTCCCCATACTTTGTTATACTTTTTTAAACTTCTAATTCCCTTTTTTTAAAAAATATGGATTCTGCCTCAATGGTTTGTAGCAGAGGGTTGCACTTTCAAACTACCTTTTGTGTAACAATTTCTTTTCTAAACTCTTAATTTATTTTGTGATTCGAATGATAAACCATAGAAATTTACAGCACGGTAGGAAGTCATTCGGTTCATGTTATTACTGCTAGTGTTTGCTCCTCTGATTATTTTAAAATTTGGGCTCTCCAGTTAATGGCTTGCCAACTAGTGGAAATCTCTTGCTATTTAATGTATCCTAATTCTTCATAATCTTGACAGTCTATACCAGCTCACCCCTTAACCTTCTCATCTCCTTGCTTTAGATATTCTGTGCCTCTAAATCAGCGTGGTCCAATAGGTGGCCCGTGGGTCACATCCAGTCCAGATTTTATACGACCTGAGACCATTTCCAACATTCCAACTTCCGCTCCCTCCCTCACTGGTGAACTTCCTCCCATGGCAGCGACAGGAGCCGGCGGTTGGGAGGACGCAGCTCATAGAGTGGAAATGATACCAGCCATTACTGCAGTGTTTCAGTAAGGCAAGCCAGTCTCTTACAACTACATCCTTAACTGCCAGCTCCTGCCGTTGCAGATAGTGATTGCCGTGCGGCTGATTAGGAGAGAGAGAAGGGGGAGGGAGTGAAAGTGAGGGATGAGGAGAGAGAGAGAGAGAGAGAGAGTGGGAGATTGAGAGGGTGATTGAGAGAGAGTTTGAGAAGGGATAGAGAGAATGTGTGGGAAAGGAGTGAAAATAATTGAGAGAGGGAGAGCGTAAGAGGAGGAGAAGGGGGCAGGTGGAGTGAGGGGGAAAGAGAATGAGAGGGTGTGAGAAGTGGTGAAAGCAAGTAATTGAGAGAAAAAGTGTATGAGAGAGGGGGAGAGGAGAGAGTGCATTTATTTATGTATTTATACTTATGCCTTACTCGCCACTCTGGATAACTCGTCACCCTTTTCCCTGGGAGTGACAAGTTATCAGGCATTTACTGTATTTGTGATTGTAATGTACAGGAGTTGCCTCATTAAGACAACAGATGACAAGTTATTGTACCTTTGTACGCTCTGTCTGTATGCAGCTTGTAGCTCGTTTCTAGAAATGCATTATAATGCATTATACTGTACATAAATTTTTCCAAACCCTTAATTAGATTTGTAGTCATTACAGTAAATCCTACACTTTGAAGTGTCAGTCTGGCACAGTGGTAGCACTCTCGCCTCTGAGTCAGAAGGTTGTTCCAGACCCACATTGGGACTTGGAATCATATAGTATAAATGCAGTGCTGGGAGTTGTTGCATTGTCGGAGGTCTATTCTTTGAGTTAAACTGAGGTCCCATCTGCCTGTTCAGGTGAACGTAAAGATTCCATGGCATCTTCAAAAATCCCCAAAATAAAATTGTTTGCTCATTTCATGGATAATTGTGGGATTGCTGTGTGTAAACTAGCTACTACTTTTCGCCCACAAAATACACAGTCACTACACTTTACAGTATATTCTGTGAAGGTTTTAGGGCATCTTGACGATGTGATAAGGTGCTATATCAAAAGCAAGAATTATTATTCCAGTCTGTACCTCACTCGGCAGACCATTATTCAATATATTAACCATCCAAATTAGATTCCAGCTTGTAGATTAGATTCCAGCTTGTAACACACTCCTCTATTTAATCAACAACAACTTGCATTTATATGGTACCATTCACATAGGATAACTTCATGGAGTGACATCAAACGATGGATAGGACAGTAGGTTGAAGAAGTAGATTTTGAGGTGGTATTTAAAGACAGATAGAGGGTGCAAAATGAAGTGGTTAAGGGAAGGAGTTCCCTAGTTTAGGCTTAGTTACTTAGGGTTGGTAGTAGAGCAAGGGGGTGAGGAGAGGAGTGTGGTAAGGATCGCACAGGTGGGTGCTCGGACATAAAGAGATTTATAGGTTGAGAATGACCACCTTGTTTGGGGATAGTGAGTCTGGCGAGTACGGGGCTGTTGACATTGATGTGGGTGGCAGAGTTTTGGAATAGCTGGAGCTTATGTGTAACTAGGGAGACCAATGAGGAGAGCATCTGAAAAATTTAGGTGAGAGATCATTCACTTCATGGCTATCTGTGGGACACTACTGTATACGCCTAAAAAATCAGTCACTGAACTTTACAGTACTACTTTACTGCAGTTTACTGGACTCTTAACGCCCTCCTCATCGGTCTCCCATCCACTACCATCTATAAAATCCAAACCATTCAAAACTCTGCTGCCCGCATGCTCACCCGCATGAAACTGCTCCCCGATCACCCCAGTCGTTGCCAGACTGCACTGGCTGCCTATCCCAGAGAGGATAGATTTCAAGATCCTCACCCTTGTATTCAAGTCCCTGCACTCTTCTGCACCCCCCTACCTCTCTGACCTATCTCCTCAAAACAGTACCCTTTGCCTTTGTTCCTCCGGGTCTGGCCTCCTCCTCGTCCCCCGAGTCCTCCGCTCCACCCTCGGCAGCCGTGCCTTCAGCCACTATGCCCCGAGGTTCTGGAACTCCCTTCCTCATTCCCTTCGACTTGCTCCCTCCCTTCCCATTTTCAGGTCTCTGCTGAAGACCTTTCTTTTCAACCGCGCCTTTGGTCACCTTCCTCCCCCTCCCCCTGGCTCAGTCCCGGGATCCGTTACTGTAAAGCGCTCTGAGACGTGTATGTGCAATGAAAATATAATGATTCTGTCACATTGTGACTGCAGGGAGCATTCAGATTGGTTGGTTTGGGTTAACTGGACATTAGTTTCCAAGGGAACAGTTGTTAAGGATGGTGTTTCCTCCAGCTCATGGCCAAAGGGAAGGAGCTCACCTCTTTAATTTTTCTGTTATCCACCTATTCAAACTTGTTTTCCTTGATTATTGTGACCAAATATGCTGGATATCTCCTTGATTTAATTAATGCCAACTTGTGTCTAATACTTTATGAAATTAGGAAAGCAGGGAGAGAATGTGCATTCCATCCCAACAACTATCTCTGGAATTTCCATGTGTAGGGGGTGGTGTATGGAATTATAATAATAATTCTCAGTTTCTACACATGGAAATTCCAGAGATAATTGTAAGCTGTTGAGCTCTTAAGCAAAATTTATAAATGGAATATCTATATTTCCATGACATTGCCAAGTGTGTCTCCTCTGAGCGAGTTCAGTCTCATGGAGACACCAAATTTGGATACTGAAATGAAGGATAAGTGGCGTTCAGGATATGTCAGGTTGTAAGATTCAGGAGGGGACAACCAAAATGGTAGTGTATCACTAGTAAGTTTATTGAACATATAATAACAATAGTCAACAAGTCAAACTTAGCTTAACAATCCTTCAAGCTGAGACAATAGATAACAGTAAAATCGTTATTACCTGATTCCACTGGGAAGAAGCATTGACCCTTTATAACGACTTCGACTTGTCCAAAGTTATTTCTCTTTTCAGTGTTTTGAACTCTGCCTATACTTCCTTGGTCTGATTCACCATCCTCCATGCCTTTGTCTCTGGTTTTCCTCTTATCACGCTCAAAGACGCAATTACTCAAACCTCAAGATGGGAGGACATCTTCCCAGGAACTGACGAAGATAACCAAGAAATGGAATGTTATCAGAAACGAATTAATAATAATAATAATTCTTGCATTTGATATAGCGCCTTATCACGTCTTCGCGGCATCTTAAGGTGCTTCACAGAATATACTGCAAAGTGAATTGACTGCATATTTTTGTGGGCAAAACAACACCTATTCGCAGGAACCGAAAGAAGATGACCAAAGAATGGAATGTTATTAGAAACTGACCTCAGCCGGTCAATCCAATATATCTTTACACTTGCTAATGCTAATTAACACAACACTCTCAGGGGCCCGAAGCTAGTTGTTAAAAGCAAACAACCTCATCCAGGCTCTAGTAATTATTTGGCCATACCGCGAAGGATTATAGATTACATTCTAAAAGTATATAACGATTAATTAAAAAGCATTAAAACATTAAGCACTACAAAAATAATCTTACAAGGTGATCTTAGTATGTTGTTCCTTATATGGTCACTGCCTTTTATGGTGTTGAAATGATATCCATTTCTCACTTTTATGATTTATTTGATGATGCAGATTATGATTTCAGTGTACCTATAAATATCAGATACACACTCAGTCTTTATTCTCAGGCATGTTTCAGACACCTTCGCTTTTTTTTAATCAATTTTTGGGGTTTCATTCTACTGTACCAGCCGTTGCCAAAGCAGCCAAGTCTGGGTTAGGAGCACAGCAAGTCTTCGGAGCGGTGATGATGTTGATTTCTCCCCATCCTGGAAGAAAGGTAACAAGTTGTGGAGGGATGTTGACATGCAGGCCATCCCTCAATGCACTGAGAAGGAAGGCAATGATGGTAGCTCCAGGATTTTAACAGCGATAATTGAAGAACAGCGATATGTCTCCAGAACAAGAAGCAGTGTAATTTGGAGGGGAACTTTTTGGGGTAGTGATGGTGTTCTACTGAACAGTGGAGGTCACAGGACTAGGACGTACTGTTCAGACGTGTAGGGTAGTTGCTGCAGGGGACTCTGCAGAAAGAAGAGTGGATTAGTGAGAGGAGCGTGTCTTGTTGGAAATGCAACACAAATATAGTACCTTTCACATCGAGAGTACATCCCAAAGTGCTGCACATTCAGGGATTTGGACCTGAGCGGGATGGGGGGGGAGATGGGGTAAGGGAGGGTAGGAGGTAGCCGAAGGCAGGGTCAAAGAGCAGAGTCTTGAGACGCACTTTGAAGGAGGCAAAGGAGGGAGCAAGGCAACAGAAACGTGGGATGAAGTTCCAAAGAGTAGGGGTAGAGAGGCTGAAGGCCCGAACACTGATGGTGGGGCGGGCCAGGTGGATGACATGGAGCAGGCTGGAGCCTGCTGGCCGGTGGGAGCAGACAGGTTGATAAAGGGTTAACATGTCACAGGGGTAGGAAGGGGAAAGGCCATGGAGGGCTTTGAAGGTGAGTACAAAGATTTTGAAATCTTGTGAAGGGGAGCCAATGGAGCCGGGCGAGAGTGGGGACGATTAAGTCACGTAGACTGGTGCGGGAAAGGACACAAACTGCAGAGTTCTGGATGATCTACAGCTTGTGGACGGAAGAGTTAAGCAGGGAGATGGCGTAGTCGAGCCAAATGTGATGAATGTGTGGATGGGGGTTGTGGCAGCCTGAGGGGTGAGGCAGTGGCGGAGAATCGAAAGGGAGAAAATTGATTGGAGTTCTGTTAAAAAAAATATTAGGCGATTCCTAATCTGGTTATGGTGTGTAATTAGAGAGATATCCAGATATAAAGTCTGGTGGAAAGTTCAGGGTAGTGTGGGGGAAATAGATGTTGAATTTGGTCTGAGTGTCGGTTACTTGGGAAAATTGCAGAATAGACATAATAGAATTAACCCACATGGAGAAAGGAACAGGTAGTTAGAGGAACAAAACCTAACAAAGGTTTCAGGTTGGAATATATCTTTCCGATGACTGAGTGGATGATATCATTTTATGTAGTCCTGAGCTGCATAAAACACAAGGTCATGGGTTCAATTCTGGATGCTTGGTGAGTTCCATTGCAATTTGCGTGCAAATGGCTGCAGTATTATTATTATACCTCAATAGCTTCTTGATAATGGCTTTAGTGGGGAAAAGCAGCACTTAGTGCATCACTCATAGAAACCGGAGGGAGGGTCGTAGGTTTGATTCCTAGTCTATTTTGTATTTACAGAACCTGATCTCAGCAAATAGCAGTTATAAGAAAAGGGTAAGTAGCCTCTGATTGTATCCAAGTCACACCTCGAAAGGTTTTTTCTTGGTTTACTAGCAATTTAGGGTTACAATTGGCCTCTAGAGTGGAGCGTTTTTGGATTAGAAAAACAGAAAATCAGTTGGTTCCTTCACTTGCCTCAGCTGATCCGGTGGCTGGTGTATGTCATCAGACCTGTGCTTCAAAAGGTGAAGGAGGGGAGCTCAAGGACTGCTGGGTTTGTGTGTGGTGTCAGATTATTGGAGGTGTTGTGAATGAATGGTCAGCCGGGAGGATTAATAGAAACACAGATGGAGGAGCAAGACAAGAGATCCACACTAACAGAAATGGAGGTATGTAGCAGTACTGCTTAAATAACAATGATTAATAGCTACCAATTTAAATTGTTCTATTCATTCCCCCATCCGCCTCCAATGGTTAGTGCATAACCAGCAAGGTCCCACATTTGATTCCTGAGTTGGCTAACCCCAAAAAGGTGTTACAATGTCTCAGCACCCCTGTACGTAGGGGACAGGGAACTATCAGCCTGCATTCCCCCATTGTCTTCTTGTAGACGCTTTGCTGGAAGTTGTATTCATGTGTGTGGACATGATCCGGCTCAGCTATAATGCCTCTGTAATCGTACACCTGGCAACACTGATTCTAGGCCCACATATGAATAGTGGCCACTTATATGAGCTCCAACTCTTTGCTCCTCTACTCACAGACATCATAGACCTCTCCCTGTCCACTGGTACTGTTCCCACCCCATTAAAAATGGCCATCAATAATTCCTATCCTGGACCCATCACTGCTCTCAACCGACTTCCCCATTTCCAACCTCCCTTTCCTCTCCAAGGTCCTGGAATGAGTTGTTGCTTCCCAGCTTTGCTTCTTCCTCTCCCGCCACTCCCTTCATGAACCCCCTCCAATCAGGCTTCCATGCCGCCCACAGCACAAACAACCCTGGTCAAAGTGCCAAATGACATTCTGTCCATCTGCAACCAGGGCTCCCTCTGCCTCCTCCTTGACCTCTGCTTCCTTCGACACCACTGACCACTCTATCCTCATCCTCTCCTCTCATCTCAACCTTCATGGCTCTGTCCTTGATAAGTTCAGATCGTACCTCTCACACCGCCTCCACTTCAACTCCACAAACAGTTTCTCCTCTAGCCCCCGCACTGTATCATTCATGCTCCTCAGGGCTCTGTCCTTGGTCCCCTCCTCTTCAATATCTATATGCTCCCTCTTGGTGACATCATCTGCAGACACCCAACTGTACCTCTCTGCCTCCACCCTCGACTTCAGGACCACTGTTGTCCTGACAGAATGTCTGTCAGACATCAAGTCCTGAATGAGAGCTAACTTTCTTCAGTTGAACATCAACAAGACCAAGGCTCTGCTGATTGGCTCCTGTCAGCGCCTCCACACCTCAGATACTGACAGCATCACCATCCATGAATGCACACTCCATATTTTGTGGAGACCTGTAGCTCAGTGGTTAAAGCACTCGCTTTGAAAGTGAGAGACCTGGGTTTGATTCCCGGCAGGGTGAAACCTTGGGCAAGTTTCCTTACTCCACGCGCCTGATAATAATCCGTCAAAAAAAACAATAATAAATTGGTCACTTCAATCCATGACTGTTTGTGGTTCACTGCTGTGCGCAATTGGCTGCCGCACTTCTCCCACAAATAAACAGTCAATTCATTTTGCAGCCTTGCCCTCTCCTATCTCTCTGACCTGCTGACTCCCTACCAACCTGCCCACTCCCTCTGTTCATCAGGCTCCTGCCTGCTCCATGTCTCCCGTCCGACCTGCCCCACCATCAATGGCTGGGCTTTCAGCCTCTCTGCCCCCACACTCTGGAACTCCATCCCACTATCCCTTCACCTCGCTTCCTCCTTCGCATCCTTCAAGGCCGGTCTCAAGACCCTTTTCTTCGACAGTGCCTTTGGTCTCCCTCCCACCTCTCTGCCTTCCCTCACCCCTACACATCCCCTCCCCCATGCTCAGGCCCAGACATCTGACTGTTCAGCGCTTTGGGACATCCTCCCGAAGTGAAAGGTACTCTATAAATGTAATTTTGTTGTATTCTATGAAGCACTTTTTTGAGACGTCTGGGAGACGTGAAAAACGCTATATTAAATGCAAAGATTATTATTATTACCAAGCCAGTCCGGAGCCTCAGAGTCTTGTTGGACCCTCAACTATCCTTTCTACCTCATATCCGTGCCATGACCCACTCTGCCTTCCCCCACCTCCCCAACATTGCCGGCTCTGGCACTGTCTCACACCACAGGCTGTCAAAACCCTCATACACGCATTCATTACATTGAGGCTTGACTATGCAAATTCCTTGCTTGTCGGCCTCCCAACTCCTCCCTCCATAGCCTGCAGATCATTCAGAAATCTACAGCCCATGTCCTCTCCCGCACCAGGCTCCGTGACCCTATCACCCCTATCCTCACCCGACTCCACTGGCTTTCCATCATACAAAGGATACAGTTCAAAATCCTGGTCCTCACCTTCAAAGCACTCCATGGTCTTCCTCCACCCTACCTCTGCGACCTCCTAACCCCCTACCATCCTGTTCGCTCCCTCCGCTCAGCGGGCTCAGGCCTGCTTGATGTCTTCTGCCTCACCCGCCCTACCATTGGTGGGTGGGCCTTCTGCCGCTCTGCTCCAAGGATCTGGAACTCCATCCCGCAGTCCATCTGTCTCTCACCCTCCCATGCCTCCTTCAAAACTCATCTCAAGATCTTCCTCTTCCACCATGCTTTCGATCACCCTGCTTCCCTCCTGCCCTCCACCCTCCCCAATCCCGACCCCCAGCTCAGGTCGAAAACTCTTGACTGTCCAGCGTCTTGGGATGTCCTCCCAACGTGAAAGGCGCTATACAAATGTAATTTTGTTGCTGTAATAGAACATTCATGGAACCATATTTATGTAATGTTGGCTCAGTCGGGAGGACTTGGTTCTAAGTTGGGGAGGATGGTGCATTGAAACTCCATGACACAACTTAATCTCATAGCCAACACTGACACCACCATTCAAATAAACCCATACAAACAGAATGTAGGAGGTGGAACAGGGAGGAGAGTGCAGGTTTGTAGCGATGATTAGTAGCTAAACAAAAGGCAAAATCCTGCAGATGCTGGAAATCTGAAATAAAAACAGAAGTTGCTAGGGACACACAGCAGGTCAGGCAGCATCTACGGAGAGAGGAAAGTGAGTTAACGTTTCAGGTTGATGAGTTTTCATCAGATTAATGATTAATATCTACTAATTTAAATTGCCTGCTCAGTTAGATGTTAAGATTCCATAACATTATTCAAAAAGGTTCTTTGCGGTGCCATTGCCAGCTATGTATATGGTGTGCTTTATAACAAGTTGGGCTTGTTTGCAGAAGCACCAGATCTTAATAATCTTAATAATAATCCCTCCAAAACCAAAAACAATAATAAAATTGGTCATTTTCAATCTACAACTGTTTGTGGGACATTGCTGTGCACAATTGGCTGCCGCGTTCGCCCACAAGTATACAGTCAATTCACTTTCCAGTGTGTTCTGTGAAGTGCTTTGGGACGTCCTCCCGACGTGAAAAGCGCTATATCAAATGCAAGGATTATTATTATTATTATTATCTTGTTTTGAAGTTTCAAGATACATAATTGTCGGGTTATGTATACAGGGACATCAGAACCAGAAAATTTGGGGATAGGAGTGCAACAACAACAACAAAATTACATTTATAGAGCGCCTTTTATGTCGGGAGGACGTCCCAGAGTGCAGATAGAGACAAAGAGAGAGTGAAAGAAATCACCAGGATAGAGAAAGCTTCATACATACAGGTTTGTTGCAAATAATTAATAACTTACTAATTTCATTAAAATTAATTGTTTATGTTATTTTCCTTAATGGCCTAGTGAGCAAAGGGAAAGGGTAGGAAATTAACTGATCTCAGCTAAAACTGCAGAGCACCTATTGTAAGTCACTCAATCAACAACTATTTGTGGGACAATGCTGTATAACATTGGCTATTGCATTCTGCCTACAAAATGCTGTCAATTACTTTACAGTATATTCTGTGAAGTGCTTTGAGACGCCTCCAAGATGTGATAAGGTGCTATATCAAATGCAAGGATTATTATTATTGGTTCGCCATTCAAATTCCTTCACGGTCTTCCCTCTTCAAATCATACCAATCCCAGCAGCTCCCTTCATTCAACAAGCAATGACCGGCTTTGTGTCCCTCACCAACCCAGCACAGGTCCAAAACTATGTCTGTCCAGCGCCTTGGGATGTCCTCCAGACATGAAAGGCTGTATTCAGATGTAATTTTGTTGTTGTTGTCGTCATCAGATGGCAACCCTCTATTTACCCCTTCCCCACCATGTGCTGACTGGAGCTATTAGTCCTGTTATTGGGGCACCTCTTCTATTTCTCTCCCTCCCCCTCCCTATCGCAGACACTGACAGTCATTTTAGATCCTAGTATTATTGCCAAAGATTACAGTTAATGTTGGATTGAAAGTTTAAGGTGGTGTGATGGTACTATGTGATGTTGTACATACTCCGATAATAATTTTTGCGTTTGATATAACGCCTCACTTGTTAAGAGGACGTCCCAAATCGCTTGAAACGTTGCGAGTGTATATTCTATAAACCAACTAACACAAACCCTCCACACCACTGAGCTCTGGGAAAGTGAAGTGTTCTCACAAATGTAGAAGTGAATCCAAAGATGAGTAGTTTCAGTTCAGAAATGACATCCTGAACCAGAGAAACTTACAGCACATTCGACCCATTGTATCACAGATAGGACTGACTTCAAGATTCTCACACTCATCTTCAAATCCCTTCATGTCCTGGCTCCTCACTTCCCTGACCTGCTTTCTCCCTACTCCACCACCTGCCACCTCTGCTCGTCTGGCTCTGGCCTCCTGCTCGTCCCTCGATTCCTCCACTCCACCATCAGCCAATGTGCTTTCAGCCACTACGCCCCCAAACTTTGGAACTTTTCCTCAATCCCTTCACCTTTCCCCCTCCATCTACATTTTGAGATCATGCCTGAAGACCTTCCTCTTCGACCGTGCCACTGGTCAGGCTTTGCCGCTGTTAATCAGTCTGAGATGCTGCCCTGGATTATGGGTGCTCTAAATGCAAGTTGTTGTTGCTGACCCTTTTGAGAGCAATCCCTTCAGTCTCATTTACATGCCTTTCCCCCTACCCCTGACACTATGAATAATAATACACCTGATAATAATCCCTCAAGAAAAAGTAAAATAATAATTTGGTCAGTCAATCCACGACTGTTTGTGGGACCCTGCTGTGCACAAATGGCTGCCGCATTTCGCCCACAAATATACAGTCAATTCACTTTATAGTATATTCTGCGAAGCGCTTTGAGACGTCTTGAAGATGTGAAAAGCGCTATATCAAATGCAATATTATTATTATGAATGACACTAGGAGAAACTCCATTCACATTTTGAATAGTGCCAGTGGGATCTTTTACTTGAACAGGCAGGTGGCACCTTGATTTCTCTGAATGAAGACACCCCCAGTAATGCAATGTTTGAAGTGTCAGCCTGAACTGTGAATCAAGTCCTGCTGTGGGTCTTAAAACACAATCTCACTCAGAGCCAAAAAGGTTACCATCTGAGCTATACTGACACATGGTTAATATAACAAGACTTGCTACCAGATTCTTTTTTTATATATCTCTGCTCTTTAAAATCTTCCTTTCTATATACAATATTGCTAAAATGCAAGATAGACGATCATCATTACATAAAGTATTTCTATTCATTGCAATCTCAATTCTTTATTGAAGCCATACACAAAACACCAAATATTAAAATCAAAAACTTACATGCTGTGATCAACAAGTAAAAGTAAAGAATCCTCCAAACAGAATCCATAGTTGGTGACCTGCAATTTCCCTTCTCGCTGTACGTACTGAATATGATGATTTGGTTCAAAGGACTATCCATTTATTCACACGAAGGCCAAGTGCCAAACCCCACAGAAACCATAGGGTGACTAGTTTAAATTTTGAAGAAACAGTGTCATTAACTTATATCGTGTGTACATTAACATATCATGAAAAATTCAAAACTGAGACAAAAACAAGTTGGATATATTGCCTGAGATCAAAGACTATTAGTGTCCTTCTCAAGGAAAGTAGTGAGGAATGGGTCCATGCTTGCTGCTGATAGATCAGGCTTCTTAAATACAATTGGGGTATTGGCAATTTCAAAACACTTTAAGGTATGATAAGCAGTGGGTCCTCCGTGGTTCAGTGGTTTATTCAAGCTCCTGAATCTTTCATGTCGAAGTCTAGAAGAAATGGAATATGATTACTCATATCCCTGGCATAGCATTATTCAGCCTGTGGCAGATGCCAAGTGGAGTGTCTGGAAAGATTAACTGGTAGGCTTATGGTTCAAAATTCCTTAAGGTGTGGTAACATTTTCTACATCAACATCGGATTTGTTGATGTACAAAATGTTACTACATCTCAAGTAATTTTGTAATTATTCTACCAGATAGTACCAACATCTCTCATTTCTCAAGCATTTTGGTATTCAACACTTCCCAATTCTACTTTTTCTTGTTATATAGTAAAACTCACATAAGTCATAACATTTTATTTGATTTACACGAAATTTGAGTTGCAGGCAAACTGTACAAGTCGTATAAGATCAGATTTAATCAATAATCTACACTGCATGTGGAATTTAATGCAGCCGATAAGTGCACATGTGGTGACGGGTCAAGACTACATTTCCCGTGACTCAATGTGTCTTGACCCGTCGCCGCATGCACACTTACCGGCAAGTTTTGCAAACGCATTGAATCGCGGGAAATAAAATTCTTCTGTGCATGCGTCAACGGATCAAGACCATGTTTCCCATGATTCAATGCAGCCGGACGGTAAGTACAAATGTGTCAACGGGTTAGGATGTTATTTCCCACGTCGCTTCAAAGCAAATAGTAAGTGCGGAAATATGGAGGATAGAGGAGCGGCGTTACGAGTGATTAATACGAGAGGTGCAAAGAAAACTAAGTAGTTTTGATAGGAAACTGATTGAGCCTCAAGTGCATGTACGACGTAGGGAATTTTACGATTCCTAAGTATAAGACTTATGCGAATTTTACTGTATATAAAATAGAAGGTTGTTCAGATAAAATATCTATTAGCAATATATTATTTTTACAATCCATAAACAGTTCTGACATAAACAATTTCATATTATGTTATAATAAATAATGTTACTTTTTTGGAACGCTCCAGCCCAGAAAAACAATAACCTTTTGCCCAGGGTGTTCTGCTTTGTCCTTTTTCTGATTTCCTCTTTGATGTCTGCGTCTGAAGTGGCCAATTGTGAAGATTGGCCTGAAGATTTATATTGAAGGTATAGCATAGTCTGGAAATTAAAACAAAACAGTTTTGCCTTAATGTGCCCAATTTGGCACCAAATTTAATAAGGGATTTCCAAGCTTTTAAATTACTCATGATAAAATCTGTGTCAGTGGTCTCAGTCTCACTACATCAGGAAATCCATAAAATAAAGGAACAGGGTAATATTATAATATAATCCTTGCATTTGATAAAGATCCTTATCATGTGTCAAGATACCTCAAAGCGTTTCACAGGATTTTACTGTGAAGTGAGGTGATTGTAAGTGAACACAGCAGCTAATTTAAGCAAAGCAATTTCCCACACCAACCATGAACTGAGCAATTGTATTTGAGTGATTCTTGGCCAGGACACCAGAAAAAACTCCCTTCTACTTGATTCGTGCTATGAGATCTTTAACATCCACCTGAACAGGTAGACGGGACAATGGTTTAATATGTTGTCCAAAAGACAGCACCTCCAACAATGTAACATACGCCCCCACCATCACTGCACAAGAGTATCAGCTATGAGTTCAAAGTCCCCATGTGAGGCCTGAACCACAACCTTTTGAATCGGAGGCAAGTGTCCTGCCAGGCTGACACACAATCAGAAGGTGGAAGGGGTGTGGGGGGAGTTCTCCACCAAGATCCTGAGGCGCTGACCCACATTGGTGAAGGTTTTGCAGATCCTGATTCCTCGCTGGTACCTTATCTAAATGGGCGATTCAATCATGTGAGTAATCAGCACTGGACACTGTGGGAACCCAGGATGATTTTCATTCCACTCGCTTTCCTAGGCTATGGAGGCAACAACTTACATTTATATAAGCGCCGTTCACGTCAGGAGGATGTCTCAAAGTGCTTTACAAAGCTACCTAGGTACCTGAAGTAATCAGGATATGGGGGCAAAAAGACCACCGAAAGCACTGTCAAAAACAAATGTCTTAGAACATAAGAATTAGGAGCAGGAATAGGCCATTCGGCGCCTCTAGCCTGCCCCACCATTCAATAAGATCATGGCTGATCTATTCTAACTCCACCTACCCGCCTTATCCCCATATCCCTTTATCCACAAGAAATCTATCAATCTCAGTCTTGAATATGTTCAAGGACTGAGCATCTACAGCCCTTTGGGGTAGAGAATTGCATAAATTCACTACCCTTTGAATGAAGAAGTTTTTCCTCAACTCAGTGCGAAAGGGCTTACCCCTAATTTTAAGACTGTGACCCCTGGTTATAGTTTCTCCAACCAGGGGAAAAAGTCTCCCACTATCTATTCTGTCGTGCCCCTTAATAATCTTATAGGTTTCTATAAGATCACCTCTCATTCTTCTATATTCTAGAGAATATAGGCCTAAATTGCTCAACCTATCCTCATAACTCATCTCCCTCATCCCTGGTACCAACCAAGTGAATCTAAGTTGTAACCCCTCCAAGGCGAGTACATCCTTTCTTAAATAAGGAGACCAAAACTGCACACAATACTCTAGGTGTGGTCTCACCAGTGCCCTATACAGTTGCAGCAAGACTTCCCTACTCTTATATTCTAACCCTTTTGTAACAAATGTCAACATACCATTAGCCTTCCTAATTGTTTGCTGTACCTGCAAACTAACTTTTTGTGACTGGTGTACAAGGACACCCAAGTCCCTCTGAACGCTAACACTATCTAGTTTCTCTCCTTCTAAAAAATAATCTGCTCTACTGCTTTTGCCACCTTGGTGGATGACCTCACATTTCCCTACATTATACTTCATTTGCCACCTATTTGCCCACTCACCTAGCCTATCTATATCTCGTTGCATTTTTTTAATGTCATCCTCGGTGGTTACTCTCTCTCCTAGTTTAGTGTCATCCGCGAATTTGGATACATTAAGTTCGATGTCCTCATCTAGATCGCTGATGTAGATTGTAAATAGTTGAGGCCCAGGCACTGATCCTTATGGCACTCCACTAGTCACATCCCGTCAATCTGAGAAGGACCCGTTTATCCCTACTCTTTGTTTTCTTCCCATTAGCCATTCTTCAATCCATGCTAATATATTCCCCTTAATTCCATGGGCCCTAATCTTGTGGATCAACCTTTTATGTGGCACCTTATCGAATGCCTTTTGGAAATCTACATCCACTGAGTTCCCCCCTATCTAATCTACTTGATATGTCCTCAAAAAAATCTAAAAGATTTGTTAAGCATGACTTCCCTTTTGTAAAGCCATGTTTCCTCTGTATAATCATATTGTGATCCTCCACAACGACATCCTTAATTAAGGATTCTAGAATTTTCCCTACCACCAATATCAGACTGGTCTATAGTTCCCCATCTTTTCTCTCCCACCCTTCTTAAATAGTGGTGTGATGTTTGAGATCTTCCAATCAATGGGAACCGTTCCAGAATCCAAAGAATTTTGGAAGATCAGACACAAGGCCTCCACTATCTCATGAGCTACCTCTTTTAAAACCTAGGATGCAGACCATCAGGTCCAGGGGACTTGTCACTTTTTAATGCCAACAATTTCCCTAGCACCAATTCTTTGCTAATGTAAATTTCCCTAAGTTGCTCCCTATCATTAGCCCCTTGGTTCATCTCTATTTCTGGTAAACTTCTTGTGTCTTCTAATGTGAAGACAGAAGCAAAGTATTTATTTAGGGACTCTGCCATATCCTTATCCCCCATTATAATTCCTCCTGTCTCTGCCTGTAATGGACCCACATTTACTTTTGCTAGCCTATTCCTCTTAATTTGTTTATAAAAACTCTTACAATCTGTCTTGTTCCTAGCTAGCTTGCCCTCATAATCCATTTTCTCACTCTTAATGAGCTTTTTCGTTTTCCTTTGTTGGTCCCTAAAACACTTCCAGTCCTCAGGTTTGCTACTCTTTTTGGCAGTTTTATAGGCCTTTTCTTTTAGTTTTATACTTTCTCTAACTGCTCTAGTTAGACATGGACGAACTGCTTTCCCTGTGGTACTCTTATTCCTCAAGGGAATATGTGACCGCTGAGAATTTTGCACTACATCTTTAAATGTTTGCCACTGTTGGTCTAGATTATCCATTAATCTAATTCCCCAGTCTATTTTAGCTAATTCTGCCCTCATACCTGCAAAGTTAGCTTCATTTAAATTTAAGACCCTTGCTTCGGATTTGACTACATCACACTTTAACTTAATACTAAATTCTATTGTGTTATGATCACTCTGCCCTAGAGGAGCCTTAATATCTATATTACCGACTAGCCCTGTTTCGTTACACAAAACAAGGTCTAGGATGGCCTGTCCCCTAGTATGTTCCTCAGCATACTGCTCCAGAAAGCTATCTCTCATACACTCTATAAACTACTCCTCTACCCTACTTTTGCCGATTTGGTTTTCCCAATCTATGTGAAGATTGAAATCACCCACTATTACTGTATTACCTTTACGACGTGCTCCTCTAATTTCCTGATTAATACCCTGGGCTATGCTGTGATCATTGTTTGGGGGTCTATAAACTACTCCCACTAATGTTTTCTGCCCCTTGTTATTTCGTAATTCTAGCCATACCGTCTCTACATCCTGGTTATCTGATTTGAAAATTTTTCCTCTCTACTGTTTTAATTCCATCCTTTATTAACAAGGCTACCCCCCCACCTCGTTTTCCACATTGTCTATCCTTCCAATAAGCTGAAAACCCCAGAATATTTAACTCCCAACCTAGATCTCCCTGTAACCATGTCTCAGTAATGGCTACCAGATCATACCTATTTGTATCTGTGTCTTTAATTCATCTACCTTATTCCGAATGCTTCGTGCATTCAGATATAGCGATTTTAAAATAGAATTGATCTTAGAAATAATAATAATCCTTGCATTTCATATAGCGCCTTATCACGTCTTCAAAACATCTCAAAGCGCTTCAAATACCTACCTTTCTCTCTGTAGCTTTTTTATTTTCTTCACATTTGCTCGAATTAGTTATCTGTGCTGCAGACATCCCCGTCTCCATTAGTGGGTGAACAGGCATGCTGAACGGGTCGATCAGAATCTCATAGGGGACCATTGGGTGCTTCCAAGATGCTGGGGCACAAATTTGCCAAAGTTCTGGCTGCCCAAACGTACCTTCCAAAGTAGCAAGTAAATATGTATTAAATTGAGAATAACTGAAGTGTTATTGCAATAAATTACAACTGCATAAACGCATGCTGACAAATGAAGCAAAACTTTTTTNAAAGTTGCAGTCATGAACCTGAGATTACCAGATATATGATTTACCTGAGCAAGACTATGAACCAGTAGTTCTATGTGGAGAGATCAGATGCGAGCACTAAGCACACAATTTTCATCTACACAATGGGCTCAGTCCCAATTAGTGTAGATATCTGGCTGCGTCCAATAATCTATACTGTTAAGCGCTCTGAGATGCTACTCTGTGTGGAGGGCGCTATACAAGTGCAAGTTTTTGTTGTTGTATTCAATTCAGGCTTGAAACCCTCGAATTTTCATCTAAAAGCAAGCATACTACCAATAGTCAAGTTGCCAGATATGATTGTAGCCTGGTAATCACAACCATATAACCCTTTTGATATACAGTGGAAGCCAGTTAAGCCAGACATATCAGGACTGACCGCTTTGTCCGGCTTAAGTAGTGTCCGAGGTTAACCAAACGTCCATTACCTCTTCCCGCCCAGCAGAGGAGCGGTAGCTCCTATTGGACAGGAAAGGATCCAATTAGCAGTGGCTCCGAGGTGATTATCAGCTTGAAGTCGCTTGTGACTGGATGGACACGCTAACCATTCACAAGCGACTCCAGCTATCATTCAATTGTGATTTGACTCCTCCCATTCTCTCCCTTGTTTCTCCCCTGTCCCTCCGCCCTGTCAGTAATTGACAGCCCAACTCCAGCCACTTGTGAATGGTTGGAGTCCACGGTCAATCAATCGCAACATAACTCCCCCCATCTCCATCCTGGAGCTACTCGTGACTGAATGGAGCTGCTCAAGTCACAGAAGGCACGGGTGAGTACATTCAGCAGCGACATTTTATCTGGATTAATCGGATTGTACAAATTAACCAGCATATTTAAAACAGGTAAGAATACAAACAAAACAGGGCCGGGCGTTTTGTTTGATTTACCCGACATCCGGTGTTAATCAGCGTCCGTTTAAAGCAGATTCTTCTGTATATACTGTTTATCAGAGAAATATCTTCCTTAAAAAAGTTTAGTTTGTTGTGCGGAAATTTATTTAAAATTCATTGCCATTAAAATATTAAAGACTATGTATTGGTCATTGATACCCAAATTATTATATTTTCAGTAAACATATGATTAATGAGAAATATCTAGAAAACAACATCTAGTATCAATGACTAATTTGAAATGGCACTACAAAATCTAATCATGGATATTTTGTATCATTGTTTGTGAAGCTATATGCAATTCTTTCCTAAATTTAGCAATATTGTATTAATATGACAGGTTCGTTCCACGGAATCACAGAACAGGGTTGGCTCATATACGGGCAGAGACCGTCTGGAATTTGGAGGTGGTTTCTTAGATGACTAGTTGGTGTGGGCTGATGGGAAGGGAAAGGGAATATATAGAGCATTCCAGGAGAAGGAACACCAAATCTGATTGTACACACTGGATAAAGTGCTTTGACCTGTCATTTCTAATGTGGAGAATTAAAGGAACGTCATTAATGTGTGAGCTCAACAAGTTTGGACAATAGCTCGAACCCACACATTGTCAGCCCTGATGTCAGAGGACTACAAAGTTCATCTATATTTAAACATTTGCTGTAAGCAGAATATCATTAAACATTTTTGCTCCAAGATACTCCGAGACTCATCAACCAAGTAGTTTCTCAGTTATGCCCTCAAAAAGCCCATAGTTACCAATAAATGCCGCATCCATGCTCCACAATCGTACAGTGCAATCAGCAGAAGAGGTCAATATCAGCTTTTGCTCATCTATCAGCTGCATGCTGGAACAGAAACAGTTAACAGATAACTCAGCAAGCAGATAAACCAGGAATACAAGTGTTTTAGGATTGTATGCAATATCCTCAAGAAGGTATACAAACCTTGTAACACTGCTTATATGGGCCCTCCAATAGTTAATAGCTGCATGTACACAAAAAGATAAGTGGAACTAGATTAGTACCATTCTGAGCATTTATTACAGTTTTTCGTACAATTTTAGTCAAGAATCCTAAGTATCTCCTTATCATGCTTAAGATTTTCCAAACCAAACTACTAAATTCCACACACGTCTATTTTCTGTTTGCCTGCATGTCCCAGAGAGACATATCCTGCTCACTTATTCCTAAAGAGTTTAACAACATGTTCCATTTATACAGTGTCCTTCACACAAGGTAGTATCTCGCAGTTTAGGTGCAGGTTGGAAACAGCAAAGGCTTGAGACCTCCTAAATGTGCATTGGGATACTGCTGGAGTTCAATCAGCTAAAACCACACAGCTTGCCATTGCAAAACTACCAGTGACTAAAGGAGTCAAGTGCCCAGAATCGCTGCCCCCAGTGACTGGTCTGTTCCTCAACATCCAACTACCTTGGGAGTACTGCAGATCCGCTTGGACTAGGAACCAGATGACAGAGATCACTACTGTAAACTACTTCAGGGGAACACAGACAGAAAGTTGATTGGGCAGAGAAGTGGCAAATGAAATTTAATGCAGACAAATACGAGTTTATATATTTTGGAAGGAAGAATAAAGAAAGCAAGTGTATGTTAGGTGCTGAAATATTAAAAGGAGTGGAAGATCAGAGGGATCAGGTACATAACTCGTTAGAGGTTAGCAAAGCTGCAGAGCTTCAGTAGGAGCCTTCTCTGCAAACCAAAGTAGGCA
This sequence comes from Callorhinchus milii, assembly GCF_018977255.1. NCBI lineage: Eukaryota > Metazoa > Chordata > Chondrichthyes > Chimaeriformes > Callorhinchidae > Callorhinchus > Callorhinchus milii. Next base: position 70,508,986 of record NW_024704745.1, on the reverse strand, counting down.
CAAAGTCCCAGATATACCAGTGTGTGTTCATAAGCCTGGATTCCTGGTAATGCCTTCAACCAGTTGTCCCAAGCCTCAAAATTCTCAGCTTTTCATCTGAAACTATCTGCAGTGGAAAGACCTATATCAAACAACTTTTGAAATGCCAATCATCTTGAGCTTCCAGAGGTCTGAGTCCAATCCCACATTACCAGATTTACTCCTCAACTACTGAATCTACATCCTTCTGAAAGGCTCCTTGGTAAATAGCCTGCTATGAAGCAGGCACTGGCTCACGAGTGTTGAGTGACAGGTTAGAGTTGCAGCATTGCAGCACTGAGTGTGAATGGGAAGAGAACTGCATAATGATAATAATACTTACCAGTGGAAGGAAAAATCACATCACCTCATTTAAAACATTCTCTAAGCAATTTTCTTGAATTATAAAAATATAAATATTTTAGTGAACACAAGTTACAAATCGGTTACATTTCATTACTATGATTTTTACATGATTCTGTGAAAAAGCTCACAATGTGGGACATACAATGGTGGAAGCTTGTAAAATGAGGCTTAAATGATTACAAAATATAACCATCAATTCTACAAATGGTCCACAAAATATACAGTCAAATTCACTTTACAGTATATTTGGTGAAGAGCTTTGAGACATCTTACTTTTTGGTGGATCAACTTCTGGTCCAATCAGAGCATAATCCTTGATGTTGTAAACATAAATAAATCCCATGTGACTGGCAGCGTAAAGTAGAGAATCATCTTCAGTTACGGCCAGTTTAGTTATTGAAGATTGTACTTTAGTCTGAAGAGAAATGATGTGTAGCCAGAACATATTAAAAGGACCATATCACAAAGAATGAAGTAAAAAATTATCTTTTAAAAGGAGCAAAAAATGATGAGCTAAACAAGTTATAATTCAACTTTTATAAAGTGCAGCATGAATTGGGTATAATACTAATTGATCAAACTGCTAGCAGAGTGTCATTCAATTAGGTGTAAAAAATGATACCTCAACCCACCAACTCTTCACAAACACATATTTAGGTGCGGATCTCTGACTGCACAGGGCTGCCCACCTGACGTGAAAGCCGCTATTCAAATGTAGTTTGCGGACAGTGCGTTACAAGAGGAATTAACCTCCTGGGTAAAATTGATTTCCCATTTGCAATCTCACAGGAGAAAGAATTTTGAGTGTGATATTTTTCCAAATTAGATTCAACACAATTTCCATTCAGTTTAGTACAAGTCGTGATAAGAGGAAGCCAAATAGGAAAGCACAGTTAGATCTGTGAGATCTGAATCTGAAGTTTGTTATCAGTAATGCTTTCACAGAGCAGAGCGGTGATGTAGAGAGCAACAGCACTGAAAAGTGATGATATACATTTGTTTACTACTTGGCTGAGTTCAGATCTGAACTGCTCCAGAGAGGGATTCAATAAACAAGGCAAACAGGATGCTGGGCTATATTCCAAAATCAGTTGAGTTCAGATCCTCAGGAGTCACACTCAAGCTGTAGAGTATTGTGGTGAGGCTACACCTGGATTACTACATACAGCGCTGGTCAGTGCAACACAAGGGGGTTGGCTCAGGCCTAGAGACAATGTCGACAAGGAAAATCCCTGAATGTTAGAGGGATGAGCAGCGTAAGGTTCTTCTGCTTTGAAAAAGAGATGCCCGAGAGGGCAACTTATGGAGGCATAGATTTTCAATGGGAATGAGAAAGTAAATCTAGAACAACATTTTCAGATACAGAAAGGTAGAACAAGTTCAGGGCAACATCAGAATGGACACCAGGTGTGTTTTTTTACCAGGAGGTTAATTATCGACTGAAATTAACTTCCAGGAAAGATGGTTGAGGCCAGGTTGTTGAACTCAATTAAGAAACAGCTGTGATGGGAGAACAGTCGGCTGGGTATTCTGGAAGGATGAGATCAAAATGGGCTGAAGAGTTTTCTTCATCTGAAGATCTTGTGAGCATGTGACAACCACCTGTGAAGTTTCCACTGGGCCAAGTATAATGCGGTAAATGGTACGATTTTTGAACCCAACCCATTGCCTTATAATGGGGTCCAAATGTACTGAAATGCAGTTTGTTTTAAATGCAGTTCGACATGTCGACTAATTTTAAAAAAAAGCTAGCACTATTTGCTTTTACAGCTTTGCCAATCTCCCCTTCCACCTTTAAAAAAACTGGTCTACATTAACTCCGTCGCTGGCCCTTTTTAAAAGATTTACATTGAAGTGTACTTTTCCTTCCCTTAGTCCTCCTCCAGGATTTATCATCTCATATTTTCCTGCAAAACAATGCATTGAACTGCCCAATCCATTTCTCTTCACAGATGTGAAAATAGCATTATTCTCACCACCTGCATGATATTACACCCCTTTACACCAGTCCACATGATGATTTCTATAAATAGCAATCCTCTCATCATTATTGGATCAGGATCACTGCTTTTATCTATTTAAATAAATGGTTACCCTTCTCTAGTCTGACTTTAAAAAAGGCCCATTTGCCCCGTTCTCCGATTTTCTAGTCTTTAAACAATTTTCAATCCATGTAGCCATATTTTCAACAATAATAATAATATTTTCAGTAATACCATGCACCTTCATTTTCCTCTGTACACAAGACACATAACAGATCATCCACTGATGTTAAATTGATCCCGTGTGGAACTTTTATCTTGAAAAGCCGCATACATCTTTCAGGAATTACTCATGTGCTAGCGACCATGTGACTGGTGATTCAGACTGTAATATTGAGCGACTTACTGCAGTGAAAGAGGCTGCCATCTGTCCACCATTAAGCAGGTTCCAGAAAAAAATCAAACCTGCGGAGAGCATAAAATCCCCACAAATTATAAATGAAATGCAGCATAACCACATCCTGTATACCTACATGGTAGAATTACTTTTAGAAGTTACTTTGCATGAAAGGGGATATGTAAATTAAAGTTCTTATTGTTGTAAAACTTAGTTTTTTTAAAATCCTGCAGTCAAAATTGCAGATATTTGTAAATGGTCTTAAAAAGAGCATTACATTCACAGTAAGTTATTCATTCAAAGTGTACTGGAAAACACAATACATTTCCAGTTCCTGCTAAGAATCTCTGCGATAATTCTAAATGTTTAATGTGATAAATTTCCTTTGTCCTCCCGTTTATGGAATTTGCTGAACGAAGAATATGATCACAGGCACTTTAACAGGCTACAAAAAACAGTCTCTTGAACCTTCTGGTATTTAGAGGATGCACACGCCTTCTGCTCCAGGCAAGACCATAGTTATGGTGATATCTGCAACTCCATACAGGTTATTGACTCACCAGCACACAAGCACAAGGTTTTCTGAGGTTGGGCCTGATACACATCAGTAAAGAAGAGGAGCTTTGCTTTCCACCAAAAAAAACGCTAAACCTGATCAGGGAGTTATTTGAATAGTATTCCAACAACCTGGAAAGTGTTGTTAGAATATTAGCCATTTTTTAAATAAAACAAACAAAAGATTTTTAATGCTCAAGGCTTCAGCTCACTTCACTTGCTTGCAGAGCACATTTTGCAGAATATAGACAAACTGGTCGATAGATTGCCTACCTTGGGGCCCTGTAGAAACAAGGCAAGCTGCAAATTCAGTCTTCAGCACACGAGTCTTCAGGAACACAACGTTATCTACAAATGCTGTACAAAAATAAGAAAAGTAACTCATCAACCAAGACAAAATTGTAGAATAATTTCAATAAAGAGATGAATTGCTAATTGAGACATTTTTGTAAATTCGGTTTCTAAGTGTTCTTGAATAATGACTGGGGAAGAAGTGGTCAAGATTCAACAATGGTTACAATTTAAACCAATTTGAGAAAGTGTTTATCATCAATGGAAATGGTCTTCAAAATATGATCATAAACACAGGTAGCCTTTATTTTAAAAAAATAAACATTGGACTCGGGATCATAATAGCTCAAGTTTTGAATTTGTTTATATATTATATAGAATCTTGGTTATTCACCCTTCTGAAATTAATAAAATGTTCTTCTTCAGATGCGGGAACAATTAATTGCAAAGATCTCTACCTGACAAAGCCAGGCTCCATCACAGCAATCCAAACTTTGACTAACTTTAGCTGCTTGACGTTTAATGGGGATCTTGGCGGTGAGGTTCTTTTTATAAAAAAAATTGGATCTATAATGTCCGAGTCATGGTCTTTAGTCCTTACCTTCTCTATCTTTGCAGTCGACAGGTAAGGGAGTCTGAAGACGGCAACAGATGTGTCCAGAGATCATTCTCCACACAATTATTTCCCCATCATGGCTAGAGGTGGCGAGGAGAGTGGGAGGACACTGAGCAACACACAGAATATCATCCTTGTGCCCATGTTTCTAGGAAGACGCATTAATATGTGTAAAGGTGAGCGTTCACACCCCCATCATAATGCTATATTTAGCACAAAAAATGAATAATGCTGTGGGATCTTTAACATTCATACATTGAAGGTGCTGACTACCCTATTGACAGTATATCTGTGCTCACTTAGGTCATCCTGCACCAATGACTAATTTTTGCTTCCTCCGGGTGTCTGACACATGTGGAAACCCAACACTGTCTTCTCTCCTGTGCATCTGAACTCCTTAACCTCCCCAGGCTTTCCCTCAGACTCACCGAACCAATGCGCAACTTAGGCGTCTGGTTCGATCCGCAGCTTTCCTTTCTACCCCACATCCTATCCCTGACCAGGATTGCTTTTTTCCACCTGTGTCACATTGCCCGCCGCCGTCACAACCAACGCAGTCAAAACCATTCGGCACTTCCCAGCTGGACTATTCCAATGCTTTCCTCGCTGGTCTCCTCAGTTCCACCATAAACACAATATTCAATTAATTCAAAACTCCACTACCTAGATACTCACCCGCACAAAATGCATACACCCATCACGCCAGTCCTTGCCAAGTTCCACTAACTCCCAATTACCGAACGGATCCTCTCACTCGTTTTCAAATCCCTTTATGCCCTCACACCTCTCTACCTATCCGATCTGCTTACCCCAATCCCACCATCTCAGCTCGACTGGCTCCAGCCTCCTGATAGTCCCTTATCCCCTCACCATCGGTGGACATGCCTTAAGCCACTACACCCCATAAACTCTGGAGCTCTCTCCCTCAATCCCTCCACCTTGCCCCCTCCGCCCTCTACATCAATAGAGGTCAGGAATGTTTTTGGACTAGTGCTCCATACAGATATTTTCTACAAAATGGAAGACTGGTTACAATCACCGTCTCTCACTGCAACTGGTGACAATACAGCATCCATTATCTAATGCAAGTGACGTTGGTGAATCAATCACGTGTGTAATCTTCCAGAGATTCATTGGCACCTGAACACCTCTTTCAAAATCTGTTTTTGCTTCACTGCAACTGTCTGACATAAACTGAGATCCAACTATCGCACTGCCATGTAGTGAATAGTCAATTTTCATCAGGGATTGTTGGCCAGGACACCAGGAGAGACCCATCCCCTTCTCATTTTGAATAGTGCCATGTGACCTGAGCAGACAGACAAGACCTTGAATTAACAGGTCATCCAAAGAATGGCACCTCCTACATTGCGGTGCACCCCAGTACTTCCTAAAACTAACATAAGATATATTCTGTTAAACGTTCATGGTGTACCAAGTCAAGAAAGCCCACTTGTGGTGGGATTTTTTAAAAAAATGCTATGTCTGTTGTAAAAGAATTCAAGATTTTTTTTTAAATTCTAATCCCATCAGTTCTATAACTTCATAATTTACAAGTCCTTCATAAATGAAAAATCTGGCAGCAATTAAAATTTATGGTAAAGATTTTGTTGAATCAAAAAAGCACCAAACTAGTAAAGAGAGAGCATTAAACTAATCACGACTCAGATCACTTGCTAACTCTGAGAAGTCCTGTATTTTACCTCTGGATAGATTATGAATGAGAATGCAAACACTTAAAATAGATGCTCTGACACCGTACACATTTCAGTGAAAGAAAATCTCAGATTGATTTATTTTGAGACCAAATACAATCCATATATTAATAAGCACCAGTGAGACATCATGTGCAAAATGAGCTGATGGAATGATGGATGCTCCTTACCAGATCATCCTCCCAATGTGTGTGAGGACGCTGAATGTGGTTAAGGTCAGCGAAAGAATCCTGTACCACAGAAGGTTAAAACAAAAGGTAGATTGTAGATCTAATAATTTAGTATTTATGTTATAAAAAATCCAGTAGCTATAAAAAATATACTAGACTGATTGCTATTTAATAATAATAATAATAATAATAATAATAATCCTTGCATTTGATATAGCGCTTTTCACGTCGGAAGGATGTCCCAAAGCGCTTCACAGAACACACTGTAAAATGAATTGACTGTATATTTGTGGGCGAACGCGGCAGCCAATTGCGCACAGCAATGTCCCACAAACAGTCGTAGATTGAAAATGACCAATTTATTTTTGTTTTCTTGTTTTGGAGGGATTATTATGAGCCTTCATAGTGACTGAAGGCTCAACCATTAATAATAATAATAATAATAATAATCCTTGCATTTGATATAGCGCTTTTCACGTCTGGAGCGGAGGGGAAAGGACATGGGCAGCAGACCTCTGTTAGCTAATTAATTAGTTAATGACTGATAGAGATGCACAGTGGAACAAATTTGTACTTGGGTACGATCTCTCCATTGAAGAATGGCCAGTCAGCACTCGGTGCTCAGACTCATTCATAAAGAGTGGCCATTTGGATAATGTACTGCAGGTGGTTAGTTGGTGTTTAAGCGTTCTGGGCATTACCCTGTGTTAAGGGTGCTACATAAGTGTAAGTTGTTGTGTTTTAAGACAGGAAGACGAAGCTGTTCAGAAACAGATGCAAGCTGTAAATCACATACTTTTTTTTAAACTATTAGGTTAATATGAAAACAATTATGATGTTTTAGTTATAAATATAATTTAAGAAATTACAATGATTCAGGTAATGAATGCTCACACAGTGACTTGAGCAAGGTATAAGAGAATGAATGACATGGCTTGTTAAACCATACTCCAGTTGAAGGAAAACAGACAAACATTAGGAGAGTAGAGAGAGAGAGAGAGGCACAGACAGATAGAAAAAGAAAGTGAACAACTTGGCAGTTTTTTAAAAAAAACTGTACAAGATGTCTTGACAAAATTTTATATTTTGCAAATTAAACCTTTAAACACTTTGAATTTTGTTTCAGAGGAAAATGTTGATAACATTAACACTCACATAATATATGTTAATTCTTCGATCCCATCCAACAGCAATCACGTATCTAAAGAAATTCAAGGCATCTGGTCATGAAAGTGCATTGTTTCTTTTAAAAACAGTGTTGAAACAAATAGTTCAGGAATTTTAAACTTACTTCCTTTTGTGTATCTCTACATACGCACAATCACTGATTTCAGCACACTTGCCAACTGCAATGAGAGCACAGTTTCATTTTTTCTAGTTTAATTTTGTGAAAAAGTTATTACAATACATTAAGACAAGTTGTTGTAAATTTTGCTCTCATTTTCTCCAATGCACTTTAGCAATAATAATACTTACATTTATCACGCTTTGAGCCGTCTCAAAGAGCTTCAAAGTGAATTGACTGTATATTTTGTGGGGGAAACGTGGCAACCAATTGCGTACAGCAGTGGTATTAGAAGGTACTTTACCCTTTATACATGGCAGTTGGATGAATGATAGCATTATATTCCTGAAGATTAGTGATTGGGAGGGATAGAAGGAGAGAAAGTATGCACAAACCCAGTGGTCCAGGCAACAATAACAAGATTCCATTTATAAAGCACCTTTCACATCAGGAGGACGTCCCAAGGCGCTGCACAGTTGGGTCAGGACCCGAGCAGGGGGGGAAATGGTCAGGGTGAGGGGAGGGAAGGAGCGAGGAGGGGGGAAATGGTCAGGGTGAGGGAGGGAAGGGAGGGAGCGAGGAGGGGGAACAGAGTCGAGAGGGGAGCTGAAGGCTCAGTCAAAGAGAAAGGTTTTGAGACCGGCCTTGAAGGAGGAAAGGGAGGAAGCGGCGAAGGCACTGGGGGATAGAGTTCCAGAGCCTAGGGGCTGAGAGGCTGAAGGCCCGACCACCGATGGTCGGGCGATTGGGGCGGGGACGTGGAGCAGACCGGAGCCGGAGGAACGGAGGGTACGGGCAGGTAGGTAGGGGGATAGTAGGTTGGAGAGGTAGGAGGGAGCGAGGCCGTGGATGGCCTTATAGGTGAGGATGAGGATCTTGAAATCAATCCTCTGGGGGATGGGGAGCCAGTGGAGGCGAGCGAGGGTGGGAGTGATGTGGTCCCGAAGCCTGGTGCGGGACAGTACACGAGCTGCAGAGTTCTGAATGACCTGCAGCTTGTGGAGGGAGGTGCCGGGAAGGCCGACGAGGAGAGAGTTCCCATAGTCCAGCCTTGAGGTGACAAAGGCGTGGACCAGGGTTTCAGCAGCGTGAGGGGTGAGGTAGTGCCGGAGTCTGGCGATGTTCCGGAGGTGATGGAAGGCGGTGCCAGTTGTGGTGCGGATGTGAGGGTGAAAGGACAGCTCAGGGTCAAACAAAATGCCGAGGTTCCTGACCGGCTTTGAGAGGTGGAGAGTGCAGCCTTGGATGCTGATGGTGTCGGCGCCTGAGGTGCGGACTCGAGCCAATCAGGAGGGCCTCGGTTTTTCGCACGTTGAGCTGAAGAAAGTTGTCTCTCGTCCAAGACTCGATGTCAGACAGGCAGGCTGTCAGGACATCGGTGGTCGTGGAGTTGAGAGTAGAGGAGGAAAGGTAGAGTTGGGTGTCATCCGCATACATGTGGAAGTTAACTCCATGTCTGCGGATGATGTCACCAAGGGGGAGCATATAGAGGGTGAAGAGGAGGGGACCGAGGACAGAGCCCTGAGGGACACCACATGAGACAGTGCGGGGGGTGGAGGAGAAGCCATTTGTCGAGACAAAGTGAAGACGGTGAGAAAGGTACGACCTAAACCACTCAAGGACAGTGCCTTGAAGGTTGAGGTGGGAGGACAAGCGGTGGAGTAGGATAGCATGGTCGACCGTATCGAATGCTGCCAATAGGTCGAGGAGGACGAGGAGGCAGAGGGAGCCCTGGTCACAGATGGTCAGGATATCATTGGTGACCTTGACCAGGGCAGTTTCTGTGTATCAAAGATAGTTAATCGTCTGGGGTGGAGGGCTCTACTGTTATAGAGATTACGTTTATGTGCGATGGCATCCTCATTTCCCAACAGTCCAGAAAAGCTCCTGCACCTGCTACAATATTGGATCTTTCACTTTACTAAATTATAGAGTGGAAGCCTGTGAAGTCGACACATTTGTGGTTTTGTCTGCCTTAAGAGGCGTCCAAGGTTAACCAAAATACAATTCCCGCCCAGCAGAGGAGAGTTGGCGGCTGATGCCGTGTAATAATATGTGATAACGTTGTTTCGCTTGAAACAATGTTAACTAACCAGTTAAACTAACCAGGTTAAAGTTACAAACCTGTACTCAACAGAATTCAGTTTGGCTGTACAATACCTTCCCGCCCAGTAGAGGAGCAGCGGCACTGCCTCCCTCCCATTGCCATTCCCATTGGACATGAAGAGGACCAATTAGTGGTGGCTCCGAGCTGATTGACAGCCTTGAAGCCGCTTGTGCACGTTTGGGCTCCAGCCCTTCACAAGCGGCTCAGCTGTCAATCAATCGTGATTTGGCTCCTCCCATTCCCTCCCTTGTTCTTCCCTGTTCCGCCCCCCCTCATCGATTGACAGCCCAACTCCAGCCGCTTGTGAATGGTCCGAGTCCGCTGCCAATCAATATTGCTCCCCTCATCTCCATCCTGGCTGGATGGAGCCACTTGACACACAAGAAGGCCTGAGTGAGTATATTCAGCGGTGAGCATCGTGACATTTTGACCAGATTTTTGTCCGAATTAACCGGCATATTTAAAACGGGTAAGAATACAAATGAATCTACCAGGTGATTTACCTGTCATCCAGGGTACCGTAATTATCCTTTCATTTAATAATAATAATAATAATCCTTGCATTTTAAATAGCACTTTTCATGTCGGGAGGACGTCCCCCGCCACTCCGCGCAGGTCATCTCCTCCAACCTTCACTGCGAGGAGATGCTGGATTTCCTTGAATCCAAGATGAAGGGAATCCGCTCCGCGGTCACTTCCCCTCCAATATCCACCCACCACCCACCCCTTCCACACTCCGACTCCTACCCATCCTCCCCTACACACCTTCGTACCCGTTTCCCCATCCTCTGTCACCAAACTCATCCTCTCCCTGAAACCTACCACCTGCTCCCTTGACCCCATCCCCACTCCACTCCTTATCTCCCAGCTCCACCTCCTTGCCCCACATATCACAGACATCGTCAACCTGTCCCTCTCCTCTGGCTCTATTCCCATTCCCTTAAAAACTGCCACCATCACTCCCACCTTAAAAAAACCCTCCCTTGATGCGTCGCAGCTATCAAGCTACCGGCCCATCTCCAACCTCCCCTTCCTATCCAAGGTCCTGGAACGAGTTGTCGCCTCCCAGCTGCGCTCTTTCCTCTCCAACCATTCACTATTCGAACCCCTTCAGTCGGGTTTCCGTGCTGCCCATAGCACAGAAACTGCCCTGGTCAAGGTCACCAATGACATCCTGACCATCTGTGACCAGGGCTCCCTCTGCCTCCTCGACCTATCGGCAGCATTCGATACGGTCGACCATGCTATCCTCCTCCACCGCTTGTCCTCCCACCTAAACCTTCAAGGCCCTGTCCTTGAGTGGTTTAGGTCGTACCTCTCCCACCGTCTTCACTTTGTCTCCACAAATGGTTTTTCCTCCAGCCCCCGCACTGTCTCGTGCGGTGTCCCTCAAGGCTCTGTCCTCGGTCCCCTCCTCTTCACCCTCTATATGCTCCCCCTTGGTGACATCATCCGCAGACATGGGGTTAACTTCCACATGTATGCGGATGACACCCAACTCTACCTTTCCTCCTCTACCCTCAACTCCACGACCACCGATGTCCTGACAGCTGCCTGTCCGACATCGAGTCCTGGACGAGATAACTTTCTCCAGCTCAACGTGCGTAAAACTGAGGCCCTCCTGATTGGCTCGCGTCAGCGCCTCCGCACCTCAGGCGCTGACAGCATCAGCATCCAAGGCTGCACTCTCCACCTCTCAAAGCCAGTCAGGAACCTCGGGGTTCTGTTCGACCCTGAGCTGTCCTTTCTCCCCCATATCCGCGCCACAACTGGCACCGCCTTCCATCACCTCCGGAATGTCGCCAGACTACGGCACTACCTCACCCCTCACGCTGCTGAAACTCTGGTCCACGCCTTTATCACCTCAAGGCTGGACTATGGGAACTCTCTCCTCGCCGGCCTTCCCGGCACCTCCCTCCACAAGCTGCAGGTCATTCAGAACTCTGCAGCTCGTGTACTGTCCCGCACCAGGCTTCGGGACCACATCACTCCCACCCTCGCTCGCCTCCACTGGCTCCCCATCCCCCAGAGGATCGAATTCAAGATCCTCATCCTCACCTACAAGGCCATTCACGGCCTTGCTCCCTCCTACCTCTCCGACCTACTATCCCCCACCTACCTGCCCGTACTCTCCATTCCTCTGGCTCCGGTCTGCTCCACATCCCCCGCCCCAACCGCCCTACTATCGGTGGCCGGGCCTTCAGCCTCTCAGCCCCGAGGCTCTGGAACTCTATCCCCCAGTGCCTTCGCCGCCTCCTCCCTTTCCTCCTTCAAGGCCGGTCTCAAGACCTTTCTCTTTGACCGTGCCTTCAGCTCCCCTCTCGACTCTCTACCCCCTCCTCGCTCCCTCCCTTCCTTCCCCTCACCATTTCACCCCTGCTCGGGTCCTGACCCAACTGTACAGCGCCTTGGGACGTCCTCCCGATGTGAAAGGCGCTCAATAAATGGAATCTTGTTGTTGTTGTGTTGTTGTCCCAAAGCGCTTCACAGATCACACTGTAAAGTGAATTGACTGTATATTTGTGGGCGAACGCGGCAGCCAATTGCGCACAGCAATGTCCCACAAACAGTCGTAGATTGAAAATGACCAATTTATTATTGTTTTTGGTTTTGGAGGGATTATTATTAGGCTCTGTGTGGAGTAAGGAATCTTGCCCAAGGTTTCGCCCTCTGCCTGGAATTGAACTCAGGTCTCTCGCTTGCAAAGCGAGTGCTCTAACCACTGAGCTACAGGACTCCACATATCAGGAGGACGTCTCAAAGTGGAGGCCTGTAGCATATTAGTTAGAGCACACGCCTAGCAACCAGGATTATCTGGGTTCGATTCCCGGACATGGAGAAACGTTAAGCTAGTTTCCTTACTTGACACCCTGTTTACCTAGCAATAAATAGGAACCCGGTTGTTAGTTGACTGGTGGATCGCATTTCTGGGGATAACAATTCCTTCCAAAAAAAAAATAATAATTTGGTCACTCAATCAACGACTGTTTGTGGGACACTGCTGTACGGAATTGGCTGCCGGGTTTTGTCCACAAAATGCATAGTTAATTCACTTTACAGTATATTCTGTGAAGCGCTTTGAGACATCTCAAAGACATGATAAAGTGTTACATCAAATGCAAGGATTATGATTATTATTATAAAGCCTTCACTAGATTTACTGTCAAGTGTAGTAACTGTGTATTTTAAGCAAACGTACTAGTACTTTTATTGTACTCAATCTCTATCCAAATCCTGAAAAAGCCCTGCTGAACCCCTGTTGAAGTAAATAATAGGATTTACCTTTCTTTAATGTTCTGAGACATTGGCCATTATTGTAATTCCAGATCTTCAAACATCCATCTCTCCCTCCAGTTATTAGTCTACCGGGTAAAAAGGATTTGTTTTAATCTCTGTGTTATGCTGCATTGAACTATTCAAAGCTAATTAGCAAATGACAATTATTTACCTCCTTCCACTGTCATCAAAGGTCATGCAGCTAATGGCAGAATCTTTGTGAGCCTCACTGAACTCAAACATTAGGCTTCCTGTATCCAAGTCCCAGACTTTGACCTTCTGCATTAAAATAAAATCAGTATTACACTCAAAGCTGCTTCATTCCAATTCAAGCCCCATACTGTTTACAAGATTTATTTGGGTGAAGAACACCTTTTGGCCCATTTGATCTTATCCCTTCAGAATAACCACCCTATTTTGAGTCTATTCTAACAAAAATCAACAAGTCACCCTATTTTGTCTCTTTTGGAGTGATTGCGTACAGACCGACCCCCATTATAATAAAGGGATTTGAATACAGAAACTCAGACCCCACTTTATAATGTGGCCACTAAAAGAATGGCTGCTGGTCAGCCCTTCCAGATTGTTCGGTCACCATTCAAGTCACACAGCTTGGTGGGAATCCTTTTCGTAAGGATTGCTGCCAGTTACTATGACACCGCTACACGCTGGAAGGTCTTCTGCAATGGTGCTCTGTCCACAGAGTAGCTTACTCCACAGGGTGACCCAGATATAAATGAAACCCATGCTATAACACGGCTTTACAATGACATATTTACCAAGAAACGTGATGCTCCTCCAGCTGATATCCTGTGTGCATTTATCTGATCAACAAGATGCCATCATAAGCACATTGATTTTTGACCCATAATCTTAAAACCATCCAATAATTACAAGGAGTCAACAGTTATACAGGTCACAAAACAGCTGTAAGTAACATTTCTCTACAGCTATTCTAAGCATCTTCAATAGAGGCAGTATACATTAAACATTGGAACTCTTTGATTTACATTATAAAGGTTCTCGGATTTTTCTTGTTTTTAAAAAAATTTAATTCACTATAATTATAGTGAACAAGCACCACAATATCTTGCACTTACAGATCCTTCTGAACAGCTGACCACTTGTTGAAACTCTTTGTTATATCTGCAACACAAAACTGGCTCTTTGTGGGAGGCAAGGAGATTGGAATCAGGTTTGGGTCTGCAAGAGTGGAGGGAAACACAAACAAAAGTGACTTACCAACCAAAGGCCCCAAATTATATCTAGTCTTAGCCCATCAGGCCATTTGGATCTACATTTTAATATCACACAGAAATTGGGAACAATTCTTAAATTCATGCTTAATTTGAAAGAGATAAATTAGTCATTCATTTCATGACTGTTTAAGCGATTTTGTTCTTTGCAAATTGGCTGTCATGTTAGCCTATAAATGCAGCCACTACAATTAGCCATGAAGCACTTTGAGTCATTCACCGTTCTAGCTCCAATGATGATTGTCAGTATTTATCGTCAGTCGCATATTCAGTAAACTTGTCAATAAGTGTAGGAATACTCTCGGTGGCAGTCTACTCTAATATTTACAACAACAGCTTGCATTTACATAGCACCCTTCAAGCGGGATATTGTCTCAGAACACTTAAACATTTACATTTGATAATCCAACTTAGCACTTCACATCAAGTTTAGTGATTGTTGTGGTATATGTCGCAGCTAATTTAAGATGGTAATGTCCCAAAAAGTGCAAGGAGTTGAACGATCAATTTGGGTTGCAGCACATTTTGTAAATGAACACAAATTACTTCAGAAAGCATACAGAACCAGTATTGATGAGACTTACTTCAGCCTTACACGCAGAAGAGCAATGGAATCTGTAGCAATGAAGAGTGCTTTTATCCCAGGTGCATAACAACACGTTGCAAGGTCTCCTCTGATTCCACTGGCTTTTGCATTGACTGTGACCAGGCAGCATTGATCCTCAATGTCCCAGATCTGCAAACAAAAACAAGAGTTTAGAAAGAAAGTTTTAATATGTAAAATAGACAGATAAATGTAAAATAATCAGCAATCAGATAAGGAAACAACAACGATATGCATTTGTACGGGGCAGCATCTGGAGTGCTTAATACACTGGAGCTAGAACGGTGAAAGTAAAACAAATGTATAGGCAGACATTCGTACAAGAGACAGAACAGAATTCTAAATAAAGGGCTCAAAACTTTTCAAGGCATTTAGAATATCAGGGTGATTTTCAATCGGATCCTCTATCCTGACCCATTTATAATAATAAATAATAATAGCATTTGATATAGCTCCTTATCATGTCTCAAAGACATCTCAAAGCGCTTCACAGAATACAATTGAAGCCACTTAAGCCGGACACATCGGAACCAGGTGTTTTGTCCGGCTTAAGAGGCATCCGAGGTTAACCAAAGCTCCCTTACCTTTTCCCACCCAGGAGAAGATCAGTGGCAACCTCCGCCCACTGCCATTCCCATTGGACGGGAAGGGGACCAATTAGTGGAGGCTCCAAGGTGATTGACAGCGTGAAGCCTCTTGTGATTGAAGGGCACGCCACACGTTCACAAGTGCTCCAGCTGTCAATCAAGCATGAACTGACTCCTCCCATTCCCTCTCTTGTTTCTTTCCCATTCATCTGACCCCTTACTGATTGGCAGCCCAAATCCACATGTGAATGGCTGGAGTCTGCTGTCAATCAATCACACTTTGACTCCTCCCATCTCCATCCCAGAGTTGCTTATACCTGAATAATAATCTTTGCATTTGATATAGATATCACGCCTTCAAGATGTCTCAAAGCGCTTCACAGAATATATTGTAAAGTGAATTGACTGTATATTTTGTGGGCAAAACGCAGCAGCCAATTGGACACAGCAGTGTACCACAAACAGTTGTGGATTGAAAGACCAATTTATTATTATTTTTTGAAGGAATTATAACCCCAGGAAAAGTGATCTGCCAATCGACTAACAATCAGATTCCTACTTAATGCTAAGTAAGGAAACTTGCCCAAGATTTCGTCCTGCCGGGAATCGAACTCAGGTTTCTCACTTGCGAGGCAAGTGCTCTAACCATTGAGCTACAGGACTCCAGAATGGAGGAACTCTACACACAGAAGCCACGAGTGACTAGACTCAGCATTTTGTCCGGATTAGCGGGCATATTTAAAACAGGTGGGAATAAAAATGAATCGGGGCCAGGTGTTTTGTCCGATTTGCCTGGCATGCTGGATTAATCAGCGTCCGGCTAAGCAGCTTCCACCGTAAATTGAATTGACTGTATTTTGTGGGCAAAACATTTAAAGTAAATTGCCCCCAACCTTAACGTCCCAGTGTAAATCGTTCCATTTCCAACAACAATTCTCCTCTCAGAGTAACTACTGATTTGTACCACATCTTGGGCAGTGGTTTTACACCTAACAGGACCTGGCCATTGCACAAAAAGAGCCTTCCAATCTGAGTTTTTATATGTCCCATTCAAACACGGGTTCTAGAGGAGACAAAGTGTCATTGCTATTTATCCCTGTGTTATTTGAAATAGGCTGCACTTCACAAGGTTAAATCAAAGATATATGGAATGAATTTAAAAAACTAATAATTTATGAGGCAGGATACACAGGGAGAGATAGGCAATGTACAGAATATGGTTGACCACAGAATTATGTGACGGGCTTACAAACCTTCACAGTATTATCAATGGAGATGGAAAATATTTTTTTCTCAGCAGTATCGATGCACACGAAGAAGATTGGAGCACAGTGACCTCTCATCACACCAGTGGGTTTCCTTCACACAAAAATAGTGTTAATTTCTTGTCAGACCAACCTCAGACTTTTCTTTGAGGAGGTGACATCCTAAATTGAAGGTGAGAAGCTAGGTAGCACACAATAGATTCCTTCACTGATGTTACTGGGCATCAAGAATCAGAAAATAGATTCCTGGCCATTACAGGTTCTAAATTAGCTGAAGGAAAGGAAGCAAAAGGTAGTTGTTAGGGAATTTTGATCCACAATAGGGAAAGGGAAATTAAATCTAGTGCCTTTGATGCTTATATGGGGTCTGTATATTCCTTCTTATTTATTTTTGGTCAGTCTGGTGTGTTGACACATGCAGAAACCCATCACCATGCTTAAGAGTATCCAGACCAAGCTGAGATTTCCATGCATCCTACCAACACATGGAAATCCCAGAGACAGATTGTTGGAATGGAATGCGCACTCTCTCCCTGGAGGGACACATCCTGCTTACCTAATTCCGGAAAATATTAGGCGCTGGTTGGTAAGAGCCAAGGCTTGGGGACCCCAGAGTGTACGTTGGGGTAACTGCTGGAGTCTAACCAGCTAAATCCACATAGCTTGCCACATTGGGACTTACTGTTCTTTATATATTTTAATGACTGGGATTTACGGAAAGTCAGGCAGGTCGTATTCTGGAAAAATGAGTTCAAATGGGCTGAAGCACCTTCTTCATCTGAACCGAACTTATAAAGAATTCCACCATTTTAAAAACCTGGGTCTTCTCTTCCCTCCACCCCTGAATCTTATGCTACCTTACAAGGACAGCTCCAAAAGCCTATCCAACAACTTGGAGCAAGTCATGGCAACCTCCATGTTCATTGTTCAAGACGTTACAGCAGCACATAACATAAGTTTATAATGTAACAATTATTATCTGCATTCCTTCACTATTGAGCGACAAAAACATAGAAAGGAAGACTGAAATATCAATGGAAAAATGTACAAGAATGATTGGAAAGTTTCTATGCAGCAACTAATTAAGGAAGTTATGAAAAGCAATTCATGTCAGTTCTCTACCAGAATCATTATTTCACATCTTACCCAGGAATATAAGGGTTCCACAATCTCACAATCCTGTCCAGCCCTCCAGTCACCACCAGTTTGGATTTTTTACAGAAATCAAAGGTTTTTACACCTTTGTAGACTTGAAATACAGACTGATCACAGTCTAGCCTTTTTTGAGGAACGACAGCAGAGCTGTGACTCTTTTTCCGCTTTCCCTCTTTCCAAGACTCCTTCAATTCCTTCATCTCTTGTTCCAGGTTAGTGGTTCCAGTGGTGCACCCTTCAACAAGGGTTCAGTAAACAAGTCAAATATCACACATAAATAACAGAGGGTAGCAAATAGATGAGAAACACATGGGGGAAAAAGAAAAAATGAAGTTTTGTGTAGAAAATCTGTTAGAAACCAAAGTATTACATCAACTGTTGCCTAAATATAGAACAATGTGTATGAGTGAGCTTATAAAATATTATTTTGAACTTTTAATCTATTTTACTGTAGAACATTCTATTACTTTTATCAGCATACAGGGACAAATTTCCAAAGCTTCAAGAAGCAGGTACAGCCCACATCAATAGCCATACTTCATGGAGCAGAAAGAAACAATAAATGTTCAAACTTTCAGGGCCTGAGATGCAGTTACACACGGTAGTTCCATTAAGCTAATCACATGGTGAGGAGCATATGCTAAAAAGAAAAGCAATGTTGCAAATCATAAAATACAAGTTGCACCTGTGAATATTTTCCTTCACCTCTCTCAATACCCATGTTCAACGTGTTTACAAATGTCTTAGCTAATGGGTTGCTTTGCTCTCCAGAACCTTTAAAAGGTTGCTGTTTCTTACACCAATAATTAAGGTGGGTGTCCTTCAATCAACCTCCCTGTTGTACTCAGGCATACTGTCACCTGCTCCTATTAACTAGCCACGTATCGACAGCAACAACAAATTACACTTGTATAGCATCCTTCATGTTGGAAAGATTTCCCAGGGTGATGGGACAGTCCGAGGTTTTTGGACCTGAGCTGGGAGTTGGGGTGGAGGGCAGGATGGGTGGGAGTGGGAGGGTGGCTGAACGCACGGTTGAAGAGGAAGGTCTTTAGATGGGACTGAAGGAGGCAGAGCGAGGGATTATGGGATAGAGTTCCAGATCATCCAAAACTGCAGCTCGTGTACTCTCACACACCAGGCTCCGTGACCCCACCCTCACCCGACTCCACTGGCTCCCCATCCCCCAGAGGATCGAGTTCAAGACCCTCGTCCTCACCTTTAAGGCCATCCATGTCCTTGCTCCCTCCTACCTCTCTGACCTGCTGACTCCCTACCAATCTGCCCGCTCCCTCCGTTCAGTGGGTTCCGGCCTGCTCCATGTCTCCCGCCCTACCATCGATGGCTGGGCTTTCAGCCTCTCTGCCCCCACGCTCTGGAACTCCATCCCATAGTCCATCCGCCTCGCTTCCTCCCTTGCCTCCTTCAAGCCTGGTCTCAAGAGCTTTCTCTTCGACCGTGCCTTTGGTCTCCCTCCCACCTCTCTGCCTTCCCTCACTCCTACACCACCCCTCCCCCATGCTCGGGCTCCGACATCTGACTGTTCAGCGCTTTGGGACGTTCTCACAACGTAAAAGGTGCTCTATAAATGTAATGTTGTTGTTGTGTGGGGGTAGGGATGCTGAATGCTTGACCACCAATGGTGGGGCGGGAAGTGTGGGGGACCTGTGTCTGCCGAACGGAGAGAGCGGACAGGTTGACATGGGGTTAGGTGGTCGGAGAGGTGCGATGGTTTTGAAATTATCCCCTTTTCCCGAGAGGCCCAGGATTCAGTACAACTTGCTTCTTCCTCTCAGACATACTGGCATGATTATTGGTCCAGATAAGAGTAAATGAGATGGACCAGTTGAGCAGTGGGAAAATTGGAGAAGACAAAAAATATCATGGGCCACTCTGCAGCTCATTCAATGAACATCACAAGAGTTTAAAATGTCTGCATTTTACAAATTGGATGACATTTCGAAACATAAAATCGAGCAGTTAAGCGAAGTCTGTACAATTTCCAACCCTGCACAGATACTGAAACTCTGAATTAAGATACTTCAGAAATATCTGGAATTTGTTACCTATAACCATTGCTGTAGCCTCATGGTTTGAGGTGGAGATAACTGCTTGGATTGAATCATAATACTTCAGCTGAAAGGAGAACATTACAAAAACATTAAACCATGAAATGGAAAGAATAAAATTTAAAGATAAAAAAAATTCTAATATAAAAACAATCTCAAACGTTCAGTCTGAACTCAACTGATGTAATCAGATCTCAGGTTTGATGCCCCATTGACACTGTGGTTTTACGTGGAGTCAAAGCACCAACAGTGTGTTGTAGAACAATGCAAAAAACATAGTATAAATCAGATTCTTGGGGAAAGAAAGTTAACATTTTGAATAAATCTGAATCCATTAGTTCATTTTCTGTAAATAAGAGCTGGAACATCAGGAATATATTCTGCCTGCACACCCCCAGCCCCCACACCTCAACAACATTGACTGCCTCGGTCACTACCTCTACTTCCAAGACCCTAATCCATGCACTTACCACATCTAGGCTTTAAAACGTCAAACTTCTGCTTACACAACTCTTCCCTACACAAGCTGTGAATATACAGACTCTGCAGTCCGTGTTCTTTCCTGCACTAGGCTCCACGAGTCTATCATCCCAATCCTAGCCCAGCTCCACTGACTCCCCATCTCCAGTGGATGGAGCTCAAGATGCTCGTCCTCACCTTCAAATCCTCCATGTCTTGTCCCACCTTACCTGTGACCTCCTCAAACCATACCAACCCAGTCATTCCCTTCTTTCAGCAAGCATCAGCCAGCTTCACATTTCTTGCCAACCCACCTGAACAATAGTGGGTGGCTTTTAGCCACTCTCTGGAACTCCATCCCAGTGTCCCTCCAACTTGTTGCCTCCCTCACCTTTTTCAAGGACATCTCAAGACCTTCCTCTCTGATTGCGCTTTCAGCTATCTTTCCCTTCTCCACCCCCCTTGCCTCCCACCTCCAGCTTTCATGCTATGCTAGGACTTGTCTCCTGACTTGGGGAAAGAAAGTTAACATTTTGAATAAATCTGAATCCATTAGTTCACTGTCTGTAAATAATCCTGATGTGAAAGACACTATAGAAATGTCAATTTGTACTGTAAAAAATTGAATTGCCAAAAAACTCTGCAATTACTCAATCACAGATAATGGCTAGAGAAGTGAACATATGGACCAAGATTCAGAGACAGATAGCAAGACGTTTAGAATTACCTGAGTTACCCAATCTTCATGTACCTTCCAGCGAATGTAAGTCACATTTGATAACAGCGCAGCATTCTCTAAACTGATACTGGACATATCGTCCACTTTAGGGCACCTTTTCCACATCCTATTAAGATATAAAATGATTTTAAAATAGTATTCCAATGAGATGGGGCACACAAGTGAAAGTGAAATCTGAGAGTGCTATGTATTTTTGCAGAGCTGGAAGTAGGTTAGAAGGCACATCGGATGTGGTGAGAAAACATGGAACTAAAAAAATGAAGTTTCTTTGGAGTCAACTATTGGCGCAACAATACAAAGTTGCCCGATGGTTCAATGGTGAATGCAGTATTACACAGTTGAAGAAAATTCCAGGTTCATTCCCCTGTAGTCTTTCTTAGCTTCCATAAATCTCCTGATTAAGAGGTGTGGGGTGGTGGGGGGGGGGGGGGGGGGGGGGTGAACGAGAGAGGAGAGTTGAGAGAGAGAGAGAGAGAGGGGAGGAACTCTGGTCACTCCAAATCTGTACATCTAATAACTATTGTTGTACTGATAATGTTCCCTTCCTCTTGGCTAATTCTCTCCACTCCAGAAGATGCTTTAACTTGTTCTTCCTTCTCTTGCGGTACAGCTTGCACAGTAGTCGATTGCTCTATTGGCTGTTATTTGTTAGGGAGGAGGCGAGGGAATAAGTTCACAGACCCTCTGTCAACAGAAATCGAGAACGGCCCCATGCTGGCTTTCCCCTCCTTGACCCTTGGTTGGTTGCCGAAGCGAATTGAAGCCTCCCCAACAGTTGGCTCAGCTGTGATCAGCAAACTCAGCACAGACAATAAAGAGGTCTCCAGGCATATTGGCTCTGCAACTTAATGAGCAGTTGGGGGCAATTTCTTATAAGTTTGAAAACTATTTTAAATAGAGTACTCAGCATTTCTTGTTACAATAATAAATGGCTATACATTTTCAATACACATTTACTTCCATACTGCATTTCAATTGAGAAAAGAGAAACCCATGATGTACTGGTGAACATTAATGCAGCAGGTTAAATGGTGTTTAAATGCTTGGAATCATTTGACAGTTCATAAATGTAATTATGGATTAACAATTTTTTCATATTTACAATTCAACACCTTTTTTGAAAGTAATTGAAAAACATTCAACCTCTCAACACAAGCAAAAGTGTGAAACACAAAGTTGTATTTAACTTTAAGCTGATTGCAATTTATTATCTTTGGCAATTTGTGCACCAAAAACTATATCAGGGCAAAAGTCTCAGTGATGGTCGTTCCCAATTAGCTGCAGAGAGGGAATGTTTGCCTTAGGTATACTGGTAAAGATTTAATCTATTCAATCGTAAATCCTTCAAAACATATCAAAAGTTTCAGAGGAAAAGGTCCTGTATAATTATCTCCCAAGCCTACAAAAGGGAAAGTCAAGCAAAGCTCTAGAATATGTTCCTAGCCTTATGTCCTTAATCGTTCTTCTTTAATAATAATCCTAGCATTTGATATAGCCCCTTATCACAGCTTCTAGACATCTCAAAGTGCTTCACAGAATATACTGTAAAGTGAATTGACTGCATATTTTGTGGGCAAAACGCAGCAGCCAATTGGACACAGCAGTGTCCCACAAACAGTGGTGGATTGAGAGACCAATTTATTATTATTATGTTAAAGGTAGTAAAATCTAGACCCAGGAGGAATTTCACACTGTGTAAACTTTACAAGAGGGCAGAACCAAGTGTTATTTTAACAGCGCAAATCGAAACGTTAACAGATCTTTCAGTCTAAATTATAACATCACAGGTTTCAGAGGTCACCTGTGAGCATCAACGATCAAGACTACGATGTCCCAGGAATTCACTTAAAAATGCCACAGAGAGAGGGAGAGATAGGTTTTGACTTTTTATTAAATAAAAACTGGTATTTATGGTGATAAAATGACAAGGTTTGTATTCATGGGACACACGGTTACAATGTTCAAGCAATGGGGTAGGGAAACAAAGGCAAGATGTGGTTGGAAGAGGAAAACAAGCTGTGAGAGTAGAGATGTAGGGAGAAATGAATATCCTGAGCTTATGCTTAAAATTACTTTGGGGCATTTGGAAATATTTCTGCAATATTTTCTCTCAGATTGAAAAAAAAGTAAAGAATTAGGGATTATATATTGTCTTTTGGGATGTAAAGAAAAGCAATTTCAAAAAATTAATGCTACTTAAATAGAATAAATCTAGACCCAGGAGGAATTTCACACTGTATAAAACTTTACAAGAGGTCAGAAACTACAGCGCGTTTTTAATGGATTTTTAAATCTGAGACTAACCTCAAAGTTGCTGCTACAGATGACAGGAGTAAAATATTTACACAGCCCTGTAATAAGAAAGAATATAGTCTGAAAAAAACATGCATAAGTGTCCTTATTAGTAAGAATTTCTACTGTAGTAAAACTTTGATCACAGTGAGAGGGAAAACCAAACAAAGGCAATAATAATAATAATAATCCTTGCATTTGATATAGCACCTTATTTCAGGATAGTTGGCAGGAAGATAGACTAAGCAGTACAATTCAAACTTGTATACAGTCTTTCACTTTGAGAAGACGTGTAACTGCGCTCGTCATTGCCAGCTGGGCACCTGAGCTGGGGGCAGAAGCGAAGGAGGTGGGTCAAAGCACAGACAAAGAGGTACTTTCATAGTGCAGGAGCAGAACGATTGAATCCTGGCCCACCGATGGTACAGTGGATAGGGTAGGGGGGCATGAAGCAGGAGAATTTGACACAGAGATGTTACCATGCCACATATGGTGTAGTAGGTCAAGTCAATGATCTTACCTGGTCATCTCCATATAGAATCATGCAATCATCTTCACCTGTACAACTGAAGGCACAAACATTCAGATCACAACATAACTCCTCATTCTCCTTTAGGTATCTGTGACTAATGCTTTACTAGTTCAACTATTTGATCACTAGACCTGGGTCTCAGCAAGGAAAAGTGCATGAGAGAGACTTTAAATACATTTAGTCCAAAATTTCACTTGCAAGACTTTTATCCAGGTAAGAATTGCACAGAATTTTGGAAAATTCTTAAATTCTGTCTTATTTGGAAACTTTTTTTTAAGAATGATGGAAAATCAACTTACAAATTAAGATTGAATTTCCACAATTTTACAGAATCTTAACTTTTAAGACAAGAACAAACAAACAAACAAACCATCCTTATAGAGGCTAAGATGAGATTCACATGTTACAATAAAATTACAAAATAAAATATTCACAAAATCCTTAAAATTTTCAGGAAGTCCCCAAGTGAACTAGTAATTTCACAAAATCACTGAACATTTCAGGTATTTCATAAAATCCCTGGTTTCACAATCTTACTGTAACACATATAGTGCACTAAAAGCAATATCTCATGAAGGGACCTTGTTAGAACAACAAAAATTTGCATTTATTTAGCAGCCCTCTGGCAGGGTAGAATCCCAGAGCACTTACCAGTAGTCTAGTTGCAGTGGTGCAATCTCCAAACCATTGATCTGACAATATGGTGCAAAGGTAGACAGCTCATAAATCTGAATTTCTCGATCTCTATCTCCGAAAGAGGTAAAAGAAAAACACAAAAGATAAGGAGCTTCACACAATACAGAACATGAGCCACTGAAAGTAAAATAAATAGAAAATGACACGTACCCAGTGCTTAGGATGAACTTATTATACTGAGGCATCAGAGTAAAACCTGTTATCCATTTGGACTTCCTGTTACATGGCTGCTCCTGAAAAGTGAAACTCATGTTGTTAGAGATCCTAAGACTCGCAATGGATTTTGACTTTGATAAATATAAAGAAACTACAATTACACAAGCAGAGCAATGGCACGATGACAGTATGCTATCAAGTATAATTTGATTGACAACTCAAACCCATCTCAGTCTAAACAGAGGCCAAGCTTCATTATTTCCTACTCTCTGATCCTGACCCACATTGAAGTAAGGATTTAACCTTCCAATACCTTGCCCTCATAGCCTAACTTTTGTGCAACCAAATAAGCGAGTGTTAGCCTTGTATTAGACTGTGGGGCATCATCACAGCAGAGGCTGGTAATGTCCTTAAATAACATCCATTAAAACAGGGCTAATTGGATAGTAACTGGACAGATCCCAGTTATTAAATAAAGATATTTCTTCTTTAACCCAGAAATATTATTTACTCCAAGTCAGCAGGTTCTCCTGGCCAATAATCCTCTTCATTAATTAGTCATTCATCTTATGGACACTTGTCGGACCATATTCGCGCAAATAATTGATGTATTTACCAAAAAGAGTGACTTAGACGAGACAGGAGCTTGTGAAGGTGATAAAAATGCAAGTTCTCTGAAGTCATTTGCCTAAATGTCTAAATGTGACCCAACTACGAGGAATTTTTAAAATTGCCAGGGAAATTTACGGGACAAATAGCAATCCTAGATGCTTCAGTGTTCATAAAAAAACAAACTTGTGTTTTGTTTTGTGAATCATTATTTTGTGAATCATATTTGGGACACAGCTATGTCCAATTGACTGCCGCATTTCACCCACAAAATGCAGTCAATTCACTTTACAGTATATCTTGTAATGCACTTTGAGAAACTTCAACAACATAAGGAGCTATATCAAATACAACTATTATTATTACAAGTGTACATACAAAAGCTTTCTTGCTTAGCTTCAGCTCTAGCTGGGCTGACCAGAAAGAGATGGTCCCATCCTCTCTGACCACGATGAAGGAATTATCAGATGTAGGGTAGATGTATATGATCGGTTCTCCATGAAAGTTCTCACTGATGCTTGCAGGAAGCAAGAAGGCAACTTGTTTTGATTGTGTGTAGGACTCAGTGATCCGTGTGTACTCCAGTTGCATGTAGTTACAGAATTCATCCTGCCAAAGAACAAGTTTTAATACAAGGCACAGCAAGACATGAAAAAAATCAAACTAGTCTAATAATAATGATAATAATGCTTCCATTTGATTGCAGCGCCTGATCAAGTCTTCGAGACATCTAGTCATTGACTTAGAATGCATTTATTATATTGTGACACAAGAGGTCGTTGACAAAAGCCACATAATGTTCCCCACTTGCTATATTAAAATGATTCACTTAAAATGTCACCATCACTTAAGCAACCCAAGTGTGTGGCAATCTTCCTTCCAATTCCTTTCATCTGATATTTATATTTTTTTCTTGAATGTACTGCAACTGAGCATAAAGGGTGAGGCTAAACACACTCATTTTGATTTGTAAAATAAGTGCTGATGGCAAGATACCTTTTTAAATATAGAAGTGGACCCTCTCTATCTGGGATAACGCCACAAACTGCAAGATCCTATGATGGTTTTACCAAACAAAACAGTTCCCCCAGTGGCAGGTTTATG
Source organism: Callorhinchus milii (assembly GCF_018977255.1). Classification (NCBI taxonomy): domain Eukaryota; kingdom Metazoa; phylum Chordata; class Chondrichthyes; order Chimaeriformes; family Callorhinchidae; genus Callorhinchus; species Callorhinchus milii. Next base: position 70,482,685 of record NW_024704745.1, on the reverse strand, counting down.
TGTTGCCAACAACACAGTCTAAACAAGACAGAGGTCATGCCATTTAGAATTGGTTAGAATTGCTCCTGCACATGTATCTCATCGTATACACTATATGGTACGTGGATATCTCAGACCTGCTGCATTCAGCTTTACCTCCAGATGCTGGACAACAAAATGAAGTAGTCCAATATTAGGATGTCTTATTAATTTTGTGTTTTTGCCTGGATCAGATTCCACGTAGAAACCTACAGGTAACCCCCTAGTATTGATGAAGATCCCAACCCCATCTTGGATCCAATCAGGCCTGGACTGTTCAGCACCTTGGGATGCCTTTCTGATATGAAAGGTACTATGGAAATTTGTGTTGTTTTGTAAATGCAAGAAATGTAGTGCCCAATGGAAGAGGCCCAAATACATTGGCGCCTCTTCCAGCTACTGAAACCACAAACTAAATGCACCATTAGACTCAATACTTTAAGAGCAGTGAATGCACAAACCAACTACTTAACACTGAGCATACCCAGGCAATCTGACCACTTGCAGAATAGTCAACTTTCCTGAAGAGTTCTCCTATTTGGTCTTCCCTCTGGAACAATAAACAGTGACATTTTAATCAATCTTTCCATTGTAACTAATCAATACTAATCTGATCTACACATATTGCACTGATAAAGGCAACACACAAAAGAACATTTGCTTACAAAAATGCAGTTAACATAAGAATTTGCAAGGCGAAAGAAGACCAATGTCCATTTAGTTCACCTTCCATCATCCTGGCAGTCGCTTGACATGTTGTGTCCCAAACTATATACTGTATCTCGAGATATTATTTTCTAGCAGAAATCTATCTAATTTGTTTTTGAAACAAATAACATTTTCTGCTTCCCTAGAGAGTTTTACGACACTTTACATTTAAAATGTCCTGTGAAGGGCTTTGAGACATCCTCCTAATGTGAAAGGCGCTATATTAGTTATCAACATGATTGAAAAGGAATTCACAAATTGGTTTGATTATAACAAAGGAAATGGCCATTGTTTCCAGTTTGTTAGGGTTTAGTTGACCTTTAAGAAATCGACCGTGGCTAATGGATTGGCGTCTTAACAAAACAATGGTTTTGAAATTATAGAAAGCTGACAGGTCAGATTTCATGATGCTCTGGAACAAACTGACAGAAACGCAACAGCAAGGCTGCCATGAAGGAAAAGTCAGTTAGTCTTTAGTTGACAGGTAATTTCAACTGTATTTTACCCTGGCTTTAGCTTTATCAAATCCCTCTCCATAATCCACTTACTTCAACTATCAGCCAGAAATTCACCTGGACCCAGTGTCACTCCTCTCAATCTGTGTGCACGGTTTTCTCATAGGTTCAATCAACAACCCCAGACTGGCCCAAAATAGACAAACCAACATTTTGTTTCTCAGTTTTCTAAATAAGAAGTGAAAATACTGGCTCACACGCAGGCACAGAGAGAATAGAAAGGATTGAGCAAAAGCAATCAGATAGAAAACTAAATACAAAAGCCACCCTCTTTAAAGCATGGTTTTCCTTGGAACAAGCATGTAGGTCTCTTTGGGTTTCTTGTCCATCTCTCCTTCTATACATCTTCTCGTTTGAGGTTCAATGCAATCAATGGGTTCACAGACTCAAGTGCACACACACCTGCAAATTCTACGCTTGTTCTTTGAATTTTAACAAACCACTCATTGTGTTTAGTTTACATTTCTGTAACCCCACAGGGTTTTCTCACACCTTGGTGTGAATGGAACATCTTAGAGCCAGCAAAACAATGGTCTTTTCAAATATCTGCCAGCCTTGGTTCCTCCACTTTCATATACAAATCCAGCAGCTAAGACGATGGTCTGAAATAACCATATACATGTTTGATACCGTGTGAGTGGGCAATGTTTGGGAGTTGGTGAGAAATTGATTTGGAACTACTGTATGTTGAAGGAAAGTTCTTGGTGTTAAAACTGTTTTCTTCCTTTCCTTCAGTTACCTCCTCAGGGAATAGGTAATGGCTGTCTCCTTGGACTTTATGTACGACAGCAAATTGATCAGAACAGCAGTGATCCTCAATTAGCTGGTAGAGTCAGAGACATGAAAGGCATCTTACAAATGTAATTTGCTGTTGTATACATGTGTCCGTGTCCATTGTCCCAAGTACAAATACTTACTATTCCATGAGATCCCACACATTTCTTCACTATCCTCGTGAATGCTCCCACATCCAGGGATTTTCTGCCGGCCTTTTCAGATTTCTAAAAAGAACAGAGGAAAGATTTTTTCTTCAAACAATCTCCCCACTTTGTCAATACAAGTCATATCTGTTTCACATTGAGTGTTAAGCGCTCTGAGATGCCGTTCAGTGTGAAGGGCACTATAGAAACGCAAGTTGTTGTTGTAAAACAATCTTCTGAAGATATATTCAAGCTTCCATAGTCTTTCACAAGCATTAACCTATATCCCAGACAACATCCTTAGCAATCTGAATTTCTTTTCACAATGCCACTAACAAAGTTTTCCACTTGCACCACACATGCCTGTGGAAGTCTTTACCAGAAAAGTATTTATCCTTGGTGAAAGAGTAATCACAGAGTTATCCATTACATGGTAAACCAGAGTTGTTGAGCATGGATTAGGCTATAGGAAATTATCCCCATGTAACCACATGTATCTATTCTTTTAAATTATTAAATTGGAGTTTGGTTCGGGTAAGTATACGGGCAGCAGAGTTTTGAATGAGCTGTATTTTTTGAATAGTGGAGCTGGGGAGACTGGCAAGGTCCCTATTAGTACATAGGAGTCCTGTAGCTCAATGGTTAGAGCACTCGCTTTGCAAGCGAGAGACCTGGGTTCGATCCCCGGCAGGCAAAACCTTAGGCAAGTTTACTACCTCCACATGCCTGATAATAATCCCTCAAGAAGAAAAAAATAAGAAATTGGTCACTTAAATCCATGACTGTTTGTGGGACACTGCTGTGCGCAATTGGCTGCTGCGTTTCGCCCACAAATATACAGTCAATTAACTTTACAGCATATTCTGTGAAGTGCTTTGAGACGTCTAGAAGACATGAAAATGACTATATCAAATGCAAGGATAATAATAATAATATTCTATTTATAATGAGAATTATATTGGAAAGTATTCATGGAACGTCCTACACTCTTCAGCCAGAAAGAACCTAAAAACTAATCTTAGTTACTCTTCTTTGTATCGTTTCCAAATAATCTAGAACCATTTAAGTAGTGACCAAAGCTGCAAAAACAGCCTTATAGTCCAAAACTGGCCTTACCAATATTCTATACTATGACAGTTTAAATCATTAAGACTGGCAATTTTTAGAGATGTTTAAATAGGTGGCAATTGTTTATTATTACTAAGTAACTTATTAAACATAGTAATAACTTGGGTTTATAGGCCTATGAGACTAAGTCAACAATTAAATGGGAGCATTTTGATCCATTTTTCCAGCTCAAAATATATATAAAGAAATGTCCTTCTTCTGTTTCAGTAAACATTTTGCCCACAAAATATACAATCAATTTGCTTTGAGACGTCTCAAAGATATGATAAGGCGGTATATCAAATGCAAGGATTATTATTATTAAACCACAGATTGATTGGTGGTTCATCTAATTATGATCAATTAGTTGTAAATCTAATTGGTCATAATTAGACAGATTAGATTTAGGATTTAACTAGTCAAATTTCAGAACTACCTATCATGAAGTAACAAAGATATTTGATCCCATAAAGTACTCTCACCTCGAATGCAGCTTGTAGCCTCTGAAGGTGTTCCAGGGAGAATTGCTTTTCAATCTGAAACCAAAACAGACAGTTATAGTCTCTGTTTCAATAGCCACTTGGAGCTTTCCATATTTTAATTACCCTATTACTATGAGTTACTGCTGAGCTTCCCTTCACTCTAATGGAAACACTACTTTTGACTATTCTGAGCACAACCTGTGGCAGGACTGTATTAAAAAATGAGCAGGAAGAGACATTGATATCCAACAATAGTGAGGACTCATTGTATCATTCAATAAATGTACAGAACAGGCATCTGGCTCGATTTCTTCTGTGGTGACCACATAATTCAAAATAAGTCTGCAGAGTGAGCCCCACTTTGTCTGTCAAGGACAGTGCACACCATATTTGTTGCTGGCTACTCTAGTACAATACTGACATTGTTTCCACGTTTCATTTTCATCACAGCTACTATAGGACACTGTGACAGTGCTGAAATTATACCAATCTTAGCTGTCACCCAGAAAATGTTACCTGTTCATTCCTTAAAGAGATCTTTGAACTTCAGGTAACAAGAAAGGCCACCACTCCAAACTCATTAACTGAATAACTGGCTCAATGAGCTAATACACCTCTTGTCCATACTATTATACTAACTGGAAATATCCTGAGATCAATCCCTGTGGAAGATTAAAGGATGTCAGCCAATAAATAAAGGTCACTCAGATTCTGATCCCAGCAACCCCTGCAAGAACATAAACATTTGTACAATGGAGGGTCTGGTTTGGCTCCAATGAAACTGGCAACAGTCAATACAAGATCACAAATGAACAATGAACAGTTGACTAAAGGTGTGGAGTCCTGTAGCTCAGTGGTTAGAGCACTCGCCTTGCAAGTGAGACACCTGGCTTCAATTCCAGGCAGGGCAAAACCTTGGGCAAGTTTCCTTACTCCACCACCTAATAATAATCCCTCCAAAACAAAACAATAATAAAAATTGGTCATTTTCAATCCACGACTGTTTGTGGGACACTGCTGTGTGCAACTGGCTGCCGCGTTTCGCCCACAAATAGACCGTCAATTCACTTTACAACATATTCTGTGAAGCGCTTTGAGAATCCTAGAAGACATGAAAAGCGCTATATCAAATGCAAGGATTATTATTATATATTATTAAAAGTCCAAGACCATTGATCGGCAACCCAAACACAAGCCAGCAGGTTTGGGGGCAGGGAAAGGAAGAGGAGACAAAATGTTACAAACAACATCTCCAGAAGATGTTCTGAGACCGTCAACTCATCACCCAATATTTAAAAAAAATCCATATCTCATAGAACTTCAAAAGGTAATTTCAGGTCAACTGCAGTGACTACTTCATAGGCAAATGCATCTTATAGCACATCTCTTCTCAATTTAGAACATGCCCATTAATGACTCCTACATGTTCTCAATCAGAAAAACATCTCCTATGGGTAAAGGTGGAGTTTATATGTCCACAATGGGGTCCATCAGATAAACTTGATTATTCACTTCATAGCTGTGGATGGGATTAAATTGTCTGCCACATTTGCCTGCAAAATATACAGTCACGAGACATTACAGTAAACCTTGTGCAGGGCTTGGAGGTTTCCTCCTGACATGAAATGCTCTATGGCAAATGTAAATATTATTATTAAATGCAGCAGCCAATTTGCCCCAACAAGATCCCACAAATAGCCATGAAATGAATAACCAATCTTTCTCGAAGGCTAAGAAACAAAGAAGACTAGAGCACTTTGCTGGTTGTCACAAACACAAGTCACAAAGAAATGAGCAAAGGGGTGAAGAATAAATAACTTTGAATTAAATGATGCGAACATAGCCACCTTTTCAGTATAGCGGCTGAATAACTAAAACACTGTCTCATGTCATACTGAGTTCACTCTTGGCATCAGAATTGATGGAATAAAATAGTTGACTGGGTTTAATAGCTATAAACAAATAAATGATCCCTGGCAACTAGACTAATAAATGGTTACTTCACTAGTTAACTCAAAAAAGGAAATGAACCGCAACACTGACACATCTACAGCATTACACATTGGTCACTATAATGTGAATCAGATGCATCATATGCTTCACGTCCCCCACCTCACCCGCCCCACCATTGGCGAGCGGGCCTTCAGCCACTCTGCCCGCGCCGCATGGAACTCCATCCCTCAGTCTCTCCACCTCGCCCCCTCTCTTGCCTCCTTTAAGACCCATCTCAAGACGTCCTCTTCGACCGTACCTTCGATCACCCTCCTTCCCCCCACCCCCCTGCCTTCCACCATCCCCAATCCTGACCCCAAGCTCAGGTCCAAAACACTGATTGTCCAGTGTCTTGGGACATCCTCTCAATGTGAAAGGCGCTATACAAATGTAATTTTGTTGTTATTTAGCAACTTTCATATCAAAAAACAGCTGAAAGCCTGCATACAGGTTGGATGGGGATCAGAGTTGGGGGAGAAAATAAAAGTAGGTGTCCAAATGTGCGGTCAAAAAGATGGGTCTTAATGGAGATTATTGATAAGAATTTACTTTATTTTGGATTGTTACTATAGTACATCAAATTTAATGCTGAACATAAGTAGAACAGAAGCAAATGAGACAGATTTGAGCGTCAAATGTCTTTTTCTCAGATTCTTAAATGTTAATACTTTGCAGATACCAAAATACCCTGAAATTACGTAAACACTTTACAAGAAGATACCGAAGACTGAAGGACTCAGAGATATTATCCTGGGTGAAGGGGGCTCTATTAATACAAGTTGAAATTGTTGTTGATAAAACCAAACCGTATCTGAGTACATAATGCTACAAATACACAGTCGCTACACTTCACAGTAAAATGCCGTGAAACACTTTGAGACCTCTCGACAACATAATAGTGTTACACTAAATGCAAGAATTATGTTTAATTTTATATTGCTGTCCATAAAATGTCTGAACATGCTACAACAACAACATGCATTTATATAGTGCCCTTCACAGAGGGTAGTGTCTCTTGCATTTCTGTTTTCACTCTATGTAAATTTTTGCGAGTTGATGGTATCTTCTTGTAAAGAGTTTACAAAATTTCAGGGTACATTGATATTTGCTTGAAAGTACAAAGGGTTGGTGTCTTAATGGACCAGTTTTTAAAAATGCTCAAATGATTGGTTCAACAATCGCATATTCATTCATTGAACAAACATGCATACAGAATGTCCTGTGATAAAATGAGTTCACAAAATAACTGTATAATCACAAACTAGAACTATTTGCTGTACGTTAGTGAGGTTGGGAGGGAATGTGCCTTTCAAGATTCATTGCTAGTCTATTTTGAAAGCAAGATTGTTGAGGTTATTCTTCAATTATGTGTAATGAATTTGACTGTAGACCGAACACACAATGTCAGATAGATAGTTCAACATTGATCTGATGGTTGATGCAGATTACAAATCCAGGAAGATGGTTATAAAAGGAATGATGTAATCTGCTGTTGCACAGAGTTCTAAAATTAATCTATCATTCACACTTGGTGGTTATGCTTTACACAACAATGAACTGAAAACAACCAGGACTGGGCTGGTATTCCATAATTCAGCTGCAACACCACCACATTCAGTATGTGATCCGTTGTGGTTAACTAGTTTAAACTTTCAGGCATCTCAGCACATCCTTTCAGGTTATCTTCCTACAGTTGTCATTTGATCTCAACACAGCATAGTCATCAATATTCTGTGTGAATTTCTCATCCATGAATTGCAAAATAGGTCAGCATTCACTGCTCATTTCACTTGCATTGTCTGCCGCTCATTCTCCCCAATTTGTCAGACTTTAATTTGGGTATTTAATATTGCTTTCCTCCAAGCATCATTTCCCAAATTAGCCAACATTCACCCCTGGATTGAATGGGCTGAGCCTCGCTAAGTTCTTTCTGTAGCTGTCCCTCAAGCCATTTTCTGAAGAACATGAAAGGAACAAGGACATGAAATTCAATGCCACCATTTCTATTCCTTTCCCTTTATCAAATACCCTTCCTCATCCTCACAACAATATTTAGTCAATATTTGACCTCCACACTATTTAGCTCCAGGAAATAAAGCAAAAAGTCTGTAGTGTTGTCTACATTGGGACGTCCTCCCGACGTGAAAGGTGCTATACAAATGTAATCTTATTGTTGTATCTTGTTGTACATAATCCACAACTAAATTAATGTTACATTATTTAGGTAATGTTTCCTAGCAAACAATCTCCCAAATAAATTGCCTGTTTTGTGAGACATTGCTGTTCAACAAAACAACTACAGAATTTGGTATTCATTTTAATTTAGCAAATCTAAATATTTCTCTATGTTTTGTTACTTTCAAAATATTTTGTTTACTGAGGAATGCATGGAATTTTGACACCTATATTTCCAGACCATCCATTTGATAATCATTTTTGATCTCATCCTCATCTGTTTCCAATTGAGGTGGATTATATGTGAAAAGCACTGCATAAATGCAAGTTGCTACTCCATTCAGGCTGCACCTGGTATATTGCTGGTTACCACAACATAGTGGCTCACCTAGTCCCCTAGGGGCAATGCACAGAATACAAGCACCGAGGCTGATCTTCAGTTTTAGTTGAATGACCTACTGTATGAGGAATAGCTGGACAAGCTAGGGCTTGAATTCAATCCTTTAAAAGCAATATCTCAGAGGAGACCTTAGAGGTATGCACGGTGCTTAATGGGATAGAAAAAGTACACCCAGAACAATACTTTCCTATAACCCGAATTAAGCTTGGATCAAATCCCCCAAATGATAATATTTAAAAGCTGCGTGCCAGTCCATGAATCCTTGACGATTAAATGATCTGTTAAAATGGTCCCAAATAGTTGAGAATGGCTAATTATTAATAGCTGTGCGTCTGCTGATTTAAGCGGAGCCGATTGATCATTAAACCATGAAAATTAATTTAAAATAAGCCATGGTAATAGATACGGTGCATAAGCATTTTAAAAAAATGCTTTAAAAAAGGATGAGACTTTGGCAATCCTTCACAATTGGAATTAAAGGCTTTGCGTTTTGGGATCAGAAAATCACAATAAAAAAGATTTTCTCTCTGCTGGAGGGCTACTTTTATGAAACAGGTTAGGAACAAGTTATTTATTACATTGTTAATACACGTACATTTAGAAAGTTACATATACATTTGAGACGTTCCACTCTGCTCCCACCCTCTGGAACTCCAACCCGTAGTCCCTCCACTTCACTCCCTCCCTTGCCTCCTTAAAGACCCATCTCAAGACCCTCCTCTTCGACTGTGCTTCCCCCTGCCCTCCACCCTCCCCAATCCTGCCCCCCAGCTTGGGTCCGAAACACTGACTGTCCAACGCCTTGGGACATCCTCCTGATGTGAAAGGCGCTATACAAATGTAATGTTGTTGTTTCGAAGACGCAATACAGAGCTATATCAAAATGCAAGGAATATTATGAAGTACTTCCAATAAGATAAGGTCGCTACCATTACAACATTCTCTATACACTTAACTACAGTTTCATTCTTCTTGAGTCTCCAAACTTTAGTTAAGAGATTGGGGAGAGGCAGGCGTTGGGGGGAGAAGGTCTGATCTCCTTACCTGCATGCTCTTGAGAGTTCTGCTTGAATGATGTTAACCACACTTGTGCTTTGAAGCTTCTAATTCACCTGGCTGCCTGCAGACCAACTAGTCTAGCCTCTCACTACACTCATAAATTATACATACACTCACAACCAGCATGAGCCTTGCAATGACAACCCCCCACACTTGGAAACACACCTCACCTCTGCAAGCATTAACATAAGTGCTTTAAGTGTGTGAATATAGCCACAAAGAAACAGATAGATCATTAATAGTACTCAATAAAATATCACTACATCAGCTTGGTACAGGAATATACTGTACTTTGCTTTTGTGATCTTGAGTTGTACGTGTTTCCCTTGCTTTGCTGAAGACAGCAGCTCATGCAGCATTCCTCTACTTCACTCTAAGTACCTATTCCCCATATGGGAACTCAGGCAAGCTATTCAGTCTTGAAGGGATCATTACCATCAGATCCAGTTCTGCCTTTGAACAACCAGTCCTATACAGTTTCCATCTCGATCATTGGATAGCAAATCAAGAATGAGTACCTGTCGGACATCAAGTCCTGGATGAGGGTAAATTTCCTACAGTTGAACATAAACAAGACTGAGGCGCCACTGATTGGCTCACGGCAGCCCCTCAGCACCTTCAGGCTCTGGCAACACTACAACTCACCAAGCCAGTCAGGAACCTAGGTGTCTTGTTCGACCCTCAACTGTCTTTTCTCCCCCACATTCAAGCCATGGCCCGCTCTGCCTTCCTTCACCTCCGTAACATCGCCCGACTCTGCCTCACTCCTCAGGCCACTGAAACTCTTGTTCATGCCTTCATCACCTCCAGGCTCGACTATGCAAACGCCCTGCTTGTCGGCCTTCCCAACTCCTCCCTCCACAGGCTGCAGATAATCCAGAACTCTGCAGCCCGTGTCCTCTCCCGCACCAAACTCCGTGACCCCATCTCCCCCACTCTCACCTGACTCCATTGGCTCTCTATCTTTCAGAGGATCCAGTTCAAGATCCTGGTCCTCACATACAAAGCCCTCCATGGCCTCGCCTCACCCTACCTCTGCGACCTCCTAACCCTAACCCCTACCAACCCACCGGTTCCCTCCACTAAGCCAGCTCTGGCCTGCTCCACGTCCCCCGACCCAAACGCCCCACCATTGGCGGGAGAGCCTTCAGCAACCTCTGGAATTCCATCCCTCAGTCACTCTGCCTTGCCCCCTCCTTAGCCTCCTTCAAGTCCCGCCTCAAGACCCTCCTCTTCAACCATGCCATCGGCCACCTCCCTTCCCCTCCCCTCCCTTCTCCCCCCCTGACCCCAGCTCGAGTCTGAAATGCTGTACACTGTCCAGCGCCTTGGGACGTCCTCCCAACGTGAAAGGCACTATACAAATGTAATCTTGTTGTTGTGGTTGTTGTTGTTGTGGTTGTGGTAGGATGAATTCTTGCTCTGCCCAGCACAGGGAACACATGTCATTATCATGCTGGGAGGATGTCTCAAAGTGCTTCACACGATTTACTGTCAATTGGACTGACTGTGTACTTGTAGACACATGCAGCAGCACAATTGCTCGCGCCAATGTTCCAAAAATAATATACGGAGAGAATGACCAATTTTATTTGGGGGATTGTTGGGAGATATTCCCTTTTGAATTGAGCCATGAGATCTTTAGCATCCACCTGAACAGGTGGACAGACCTCAGTTTAACGTCTCATCCGAAGGACGGCACCTACGACAATTCAACCCCCCCCACCCCAGCACTGCATTTGAATGTCAACAGACTATGTGAATTCAAGACCTAACGTGATATTTGAGCCCATAATCTTCTGACAAAGGCAAGAGTGTTTCCACTGAGCCAAGTTGTCATGACACAGTCACTACACAGTAAAAGCCTGTTGAGAGTTTTGAGATGTCTTGACAATGCGATAACGTAATATACCAAAAAGCAAGAATTTTTATATACTTTTCCTGCCAAATTTAGACGTGCATCACTTGAAATGGTTATTGGCAAATTTAGCTCCTGGGTTTTACTAAGAACCTCATGTACATCGCTTACACTAGAGAGGAGGGGTGTGGTATCACAAGCACCAAGCTGAGGGGTGTCCTGTGCTCATTTATAGAGTTCCACTGTTTACAAATAGAAGACAAGTGGTGAACTCAACTAGAAACCTGATAGAGTGAGGAGTGTTAAAATTTACCATTTGTCTTCCCGCAGCATGTCTACCTTCCGACCAGAATTGATTGTGGAACTAAAACAATCTTTTACAAATACTGTGAATTGACAAAAATGCAACCTATCCTGTCGAAGTTCTAGCAATAGTCAAAAGCTTTATTTTACGCTTCTGCAGTAATCAGGACATCCTTATCAGGACACATTTGCAATACAATTTACACTTGCATGATTAAACATTAATGTCAAACACAGCAGCTCAATTCCTTTGTACTGGCCAGGTCTTTGACAATCTCTCTATTTACATAGCATGGCTCCTTGATCACAGTAACATTACCTACGCCTGCCTGCCATGGGAGAGCTCCTGTTAGAATGATAAAACAATGAAACTTGACACAATCACTATTTTATATTGAACACTGTTTACACTTATTGGGAGATTGGTATTTTGTCCCTACTATATTCTTCACCTTTATCCACATAAATTAAGGGCTTCAGTTGATAAATTATCATGTTAAAAGTGAATAACAGAGATGTTGAAGCATTAGGAATAACCTGCAGCAATAACCCTAAATTACTAAGCTAGTAAAAAAATACAAAAGTACTTCTGCCGTTTAACCAACTAAAATCCACACAGCACGATCTGGCAAGTTTCCAACTACTTGTCCATCTAGGACCATCCTAAACATTAGGGCTTTGGCTTACAGCGTTATTGAGTGACAAGATTCCCTGTCCCCAGGGATTGATCTGCTCCTCCCAAGTCTTGCTGGTTGATCCACAAACACTCGCAGTCTGGCCTCACTTTCTGGCTTAGTCCCACTCCCTAATACCTTAACACAGTCAGATCCCATTATGCCACCCTTTTGCAGTTTCCAGAAGCAAGGAATGCTTCTGGCACTGGCTGGCGAGCTTCTCGAGTATGGCATTACAGACACAGAAGGCCTCCCAGTATCAGTGACATCCTATGATTGTACTATGGCCATTGCTCCTCTGAATTTTAATAATAATAATCCTTGCATTTGATATTGCGCCTTATCACATCTTCGGGATGTCTCAAAGTGCTTCACAGAATATACTGTAAAGTGAATTGACTGTATATTCTGTGGGCAAAATCTTCCTCTCAAGCTCCAACTATCTATCCTACACATCTTCCTTCTTGCATCCACCTTGTGGATTAGATCATTGGTACGAACAATTCACTGAATCACTCAGCACCTACACTATTCAGAACAGAACACTGGATAGCGATGGAGCAAAAACTCTTATGTCAGTTTAGCTCAGGGTTCAAAGATAATCCTGATCTGTAGCATTCAGTGTTAAAACACAGCAAGCATTTATAATAATAAATCTATTTGTGGAGCCATCCACCCGGCCATCTAGATTCAATCTCCCAGAATCCAGTAACTTTGTTTCTTACTGGGATAATAATAAACACCAACAAGTTCATTAGTAGTCAAAATTTCCAACGATATAACCCATGTCATTCCTGCAGCACACATTACTGAAGAAAATGCACGGTTTACTTTCAGTTGAACGATGTTTCCTGTATTCCACTACCGTCAGAGAATTTAAAGAGCCGCATCAAGACTTAGTTTGTTGACCGTATCCCCTTCCCTTGGCTGCCCAGCCATCTGTGTTTAAACGCTTTTCCTCCCAATATGAAAGGCACTATGTAAATGTAAATTGGATTGTAGCTGAGTTGTATTTCTCCTGATCACATATTTTGGCTACCTTTTCTCTTGGCGGAATCTGTCCAGTTGCTCCAAGCCTCTGAGTATCCACATTTATTGCCAAATTCTGGGTAGGTCCGATTGTGTTCCTCCTGCATTTCAATTTGAATATATCCCTCTCCAGCAATTCTTCCCACTCTGGCCATTCGTCTGGTTTTGCTTGTGAATGAATGCCACTAGATGTAGATCCACAACTGGTTCCTGATATGGCAGTTCTTGCACCCGCTCGAGGAGACATGGTAGTACGGTTAGTCCTGTCTGTGCCAGAACTGCCATAGCGGTAAAGGCTGGGAAAACAATACAAACACGTCAGTGCCGCGAGCAGGAAAACAACTTTCACTAGCCAAGGATTCAAATGTCCAAGTCCCAAAAATCTAGATGTAAAGAACTTGCCTTGATTGTTGAGCTATATATCACCCAAAATTCAGTTTGCCTTGTTTCCTGCTACCTCACTCGGATGGCACAAGTCAACTAAATCCCCTCCAAGGAGTTTCTCCTTCTCCTTTATCTGTAAAAGTTACAATCCTTGTATTTGATATATATTGTCTATCACACCATTAAAACGCCTCAAAGCAGCTCGCAGGATTTTACTGTGAAGGATAGTGACTGCATTTGTAGGCAAACGCAGCAGCCAATTTGCACAAAGCAATGTCTCACAAACAGCCATGAAGTGAATGATTGATTTTATCTGGAAGATTGTTGGCCAAGGCCCTGGGGAAGCTCTTTTCTTTGAATAGTACCAATGGATGCCATGGAACAAGCAGATGGGACTTTGGTTCAATGTCTCAACTGAAGGACGGCACCACCAACAACGCAGTGCTCCCCAACACTACAATGGACTATCAGTCTGGATTCAAAGTCCCGATGTGGGCTTGAACTGACTCTGAGGTGAGAGATCAACCCCATCCATGGAGTACACATGCCTCAATTTTCACTCCTATATGCAGCATCTAGAATTCATCTCATATTAAATTTAATTTGACATTCATCAAATGAATTAATAAAAAAAAACATGAATTGAGGATTACAACCAGAGGGGAAAAAGGCTTCATTTTCCTTTTTTATATAAAAAATACAAGAGTTTAAAACGTTTCACTCCAAATGGCTGTTTATTCCCCATGATAGCATTTAAAAGGGAATTGCATGAATAATTGAACAATGAAAGGCTTGAGAAAAGCAGAGGACAATGGGAATTGAATATTTATCCCGAGTGGGGAAAAGCAAGTATCAGCATAAGCACAATGGGCTAAATGATGTTCTCTGTATTGTAAATGATTGATTTATATACACCACAGGAGAAAGAATTTGCTCTGCTTGTGTGAATTGTGAGGAAAACATAGGGTACGTGACTCTCTAAGAATCAACACTACCATTTTGCTTAAATAGCACAAGCACAAACTCACTTGTGTGGTGCATTCGATTTTCCTGTGTGCGCACATTCACATCTGTACTATTTCCAATGCATTTTTTGCAAATAGAATTGTAGACTGTTTACGGCTCAGAATGAGGCCATCTCAGCTCTTCTGTAAAACAAGTGTACACCAGCACTTTTCCAAGTTTTATCATTAAATAATTCAAGCTGTGTGAATGTTTTCTTTTGAAGTTAAATAGGATACGAAAATAAAATGCAAAATCCTGCAGATGCTGGAAATCTGAAACAAAAACACTCAGTTGAGAATACTCAGCAGGTCAGGCAGCATCAATGAAGAAAGGAAAGGGAGAACTTCTTCATGATAGGCATTCCTAGAAGAGAAGTGGCAGTGAATTAAATATAAACAAAACACAAAACAACAACAACAACATTATATTTATATAGCGCCTTTCACGTTGGGAGAACGTCCCAAGGCACTGGACAAACAGAGTTACGGACCCGAGCTGAAGGTCGGGGTGGTGGGGGGGGGGGGGTGGGAGAGCAGGGGGTGGGGGAAGCAGGGAAATCGAAAGCACGGTCAAAGACGAGGGTCTTGAGGTGGATCTTGAAGATGGCGAGGAAGGGAGCGAGACAGAGTGACTGCAGGATGGAGTCCCAGAGGTGGGGGCAGAGTGACGGAAGCCCCCCACCCCTGCCGAAAATGGGGCGAGCAAGGCGGGGGACGTGAAGCAGGCCAGAGCCCGCTGAGCGGAGGGAGCGAACAGGATGGTAGCGGGTTAGGAGGTCAGAGATGTAGGGGGAAGCAAGACCATGGAGGGCTTTGAATACTGCAGATGGTGGAAATCTGAAACAAAAACAAAAGTCATGGGGAACACTTTCCTTTCTCCATAGATACTGCCTGATCTGTTGAGTGTTCCCAGGATATCAAAATACTTCCTTCCCTAATATATGAGACACAAGATTTTTTAAAAAACTGGGCAGAACCTAACAGTGCCCCCATCGCTGGTTAAGTGAAATCACTGCATGGAAATGACTAGCAGCAGAGAGGAAACAGTGGAAGTTGATGTCTGGTGTCCTGACAACAGCATGTACATACACAACACTGGACACAGAGAAGTTGCTGGCTCATTTACCAATTCTCAAATTGACTAAATCAATATTTTTAATTAAAAAAACAAGACGACCATCTAGCAGCTGGAATCTTCTTACACTCTTATGTGCTAAAAGCACTGATTTTTTTAAAAAAACTGAACACGTAACAGTGCAAGAAGATTCCTTTGTTTAATGATTTAGTACCTGCTCACGCTGCACGCTTCTAACCTCGCTGCGGCTGAGCTTGGACGCACTTTCCTCCCCAGTTGCATGGTCTTTGATCTCTCAGCTCAGCTCCTCGCCTAGTCAACCTACTGCTGGCTCTGTGTGGTCAAGGGGTCAAACTACTTACACCCACAGTTACCAGTGCTGCCTGTCTCATCGCTCCCTTGCAACGGTGTGACTAACGTGCAACCTGACACTATTCTTCCTTGCTAAGTAAGCCCTTCTTAAAGCAACAATTATTTCAATTCCAGAGAAAACTAGTGAAATAAAGGACCTATTTTCAAAAGGCTGATTATTATTAACTGTTTCAAAACTGCAGTCTTTACTTTACCGCAGCATACTTTATCCCCAGTATCCCAGTTTATATGATTTGTCTGTACTGGACATTAAACAGAAATGTAGCTAAGATATATTTTACTATCAAAGCTACTTGATACCGAAATATATATTATATATTAATTATAACAAATCTTGCATTCGATATAGCCCCTTATTACATCTTTGAGTCATTGCAAAGCCTTCACAGAATATACTGTAATGTGAATTAACTGTATATTTTGTGGGGGAAACCATATACAGTATGTCTTTATATATTAATATTAATGTGTAATGCTACATTTTAATTGTAACGTCCTTTTGGGAGGAAAATATTTTAAATCACATGCTAGGATAATCAATACTGTTCATTTTAATTTTTTTTCTTTAAAAATTCTGCAAGTCTTGAACATAACTCATGATAAAAAAAGTTTGCATTTGATATAGCCCCTATACTGTAAAATGAATTGACTGTATATTTTGTGGACGAAACATTAATAATCCTTCAGGAGTGGCTGATGAGTTGTGATGCCAATTGGATTTGTTTGAGAGCAGCAGTGGGTCACAGTGGACTTGCAATCAAACAGTGGGGCAGGTAGTTAGGAATGAGTTGAAGTTTTACTACAATGTGGTCAGATTACGATCGGTTGTTTTTCCAGGTTGGCAAAGTGAAGCAAATGCTCCTTGTACACATTGTACTTCTTATACAATTCACCAGCGTTCAATGGCAAACTTAACCGGATGATATCACAATTACTCAATATCCTTAAAGGGTTGATATCATATTTACTCCTGCCGTGTGAATTTGATTGAAAAAGTGATGAGAGCACTCCATAGTGTATACCTATGTTCCAATCTACAGCCTAAATTTCATAGAAGAGGCCCTATTTATGCTGTTTATATTGCATGTCTGGCAATGAATCCAGTTCATTTTGGCAGCTCTTCAAAAGCAAATGAGCAGAAAGTATTGTGTCTGAGCCCCACTAATTCTGCCAGGAGAGGGAAAGAGGCCAGGGTTGAATAGTGGAGATGTGGGGAATGAATATTCTGCAGGTTTTGCATTCTTGCGTGGAAGATAGAGTGGGGAGAAATCTATGGGGTAGTAAAGGGAGCAGCTTGAGAGAACCCAGGGCACTTTCTCGTTTCATGCTAAATTGTGAATGCATTTGGAAACCGTAGATAAGTGGAATTACCATTAGTTTGGTTTGGAGACTCCTTAAGCATGGGGAATGGGTTTCCAAATGTTTTGGATACCAAAAAAATCCAAAGAAATTCAAGGTAACAACCCTATGTGAATTATCGTAGAAAATATTATTAAATAATTTAGCATTCCCAGTGGTGGCAGTCCATTATCCCCAGTCCAATTAGTGCCTAATATCAGGCAAACTGCAGTGGAGAATAAGCAACACAAACACGGAAATTTTATGTAAGATTTTAAATGGGATTGAGAACGTCATCCCAGAACAATACTTTTAGATGCGCAATGACAGCAGAACAAGGGTCTAGAGTTGCAAAGGACAAATATTTGTTCACCCAGAGGGCAATTAATAACTGGAACAGGTTAGTTCCCAGGAAGGCTGGTTGAGACCAGGATACTGGACATTTAATAAACAACTTCATGCAGCAATGGGATGACAGCAGTGGGTATTCTGGATCCAAGAGAAGATCTCTTGTGATCTTTTGTGAAGAGTTGAAATGGCCTCATTCTGAACTATAAACATTCTACAATTCTATTTGGATAAGTGAATTGTAAATAGTAGATATGGATGGGCACACACAGGAAAATCAAATGCATCACACGAGGGTGAGCTGTGCTTATGCTGCTTTTGATGAAAACCGCTGTCATCACACCCCTCCTCAAAAAACCCACCCTTGATCCCTCTAATCTCTCACACAACTGTCCCATCTCCAACCTACCCTTCCTTGCCAAAGTCCTGGAATGCATTGTTGCAGGTCAACTTCAGTCACAACTCTCCCTCCACTCCCTCCTCAAGCCCCTGAGGTCTGCTTTCCGCCCTGCCCACAGCACAGAGACAACAACAACAACAACAACAAGATTCCATTTATAAAGCGCCTTTCACGTCAGGAGGACGTCCCAAGGCGCTGCACAGTTGGGTCATGACCCGAGCAGGGGGGAAATGGTCAGGGTGAGGGGAGGGAAGGGAGGGAGCGAGGAAATGGTCAGGTTGAGGGGAGGGAAGGGAGGGAGCGAGGAGGGGGAAGAGAGTCGAGAGGGGAGCTGAAGGCACGGTCAAAGAGAAAGGTTTTGAGACCGGCCTTGAAGGAGGAAAGGGAGGAAGCGGCGAAGGCACTGGGGGATGGAGTTCCAGAGCCTGGGGGCTGAGAGGCTGAAGGCCCGACCACCGATGGTAGGGCGTTTGGGGCGGGGGACGTGGAGCAGACCGGAGCCAGAGGAACGGAGGGTACGGGCAGGTAGGTAGGGGGATAGTAGGTTGGAGAGGTAGGAGGGAGCAAGGCCGTGAATGGCCTTGTAGGTGAGGATGAGGATCTTGAAATCAATCCTCTGGGGGATGGGGAGCCAGTGGAGGCGAGCGAGGGTGGGAGTGATGTGGTCCCGAAGCCTGGTGCGGGACAGTACACGAGCTGCAGAGTTCTGAATGACCTGCAGTGTGGAGGGAGGTGGCGGGAAGGCCGGCGAGGAGAGAGTTCCCATAGTCCAGCCTTGAGGTGACAAAGGCGTGAACCAGGGTTTCAGCAGCGTGAGGGGTGAGGTAATGCCGTAGTCTGGCGATGTTCCGGAGGTGATGGAAGGCGGTGCCAGTTGTGGTGCGGATGTGAGGGAGAAAGGACAGCTCAGGGTCGAACAAAACGCTGAGGTTCCTGACTGGCTTTGAGAGGTGGAGAGTGCAGCCTTGGATGCTGATGGTGTCAGCGCCTGAGGTGCGGAGGCGCTGACGTGAGCCAATCAGGAGGGCCTCGGTTTTTCGCACGTTGAGCTGAAGAAAGTTGTCTCTCGTCCAGGACTCGATGTCGGACAGGCAGGCTTGTCAAAGCCACAAACGACATTATCTCAATCTGTGACCAGGGCTCCCTCTGCCTCCTCGTCCTCCTGGATCTCTCTGCTGCGTTCAACATAGTCAACCATGCCATCCTCCTCCATCAGCTCCCCTCCCTCATTAACCTTAGTGGGACTGCACTCGCACGGTTCTAGTTCTACTTAACCAACCGCCTCCACTTCATCTCGGCAAATGGCTTCTCCTCTCACCCTGCCCGCTCACCTGTGGGGTACCCCTGGGCTCCATACTTGTCCCTCTTCTTTTCCTTATGCTCCCTCTGGGCGATGTCATCTGCAGACACGGGGTAAACTTCCACATGTATGCGGATGACACACAAATCTACTTTGCCTCCTCCAGTACCAACTCCAGGTTCGCCGATATTCTATCAGCTTGTCTGGCAGACATCAAGGCCTGGATGAATGTAAACTTCCTGCAGCTGAATATGGACAAGACGGGAGCCATACTCCTTGGCTCCCGTTAATGTCTTTACTCCTGTGGATCTAAACTCTTCAACCTCCCTGGGCTCTCCCTCACACTCACCGAACCAGTGCGCAATCTAGGCATCTGGTTCGACTCCCAACTGTCCTTCCTCCCCCACATCCAGTCCCTGATCAGAACCACTTTCTTCCACCTCTGCCACATTGCCCGCCTCTGACCGTACCTTACCCCAAATGCAATCAAAACCCTCGTGCATGCATTTATCACCTCCCGCTTGGATTACTCCAAGGCACTCCTCGCTGGCCTCCCCAGCTCCACCATTCACGAGATCCAGTTCAATCAAAAGTCTGCTGCCTGCAAACTGACTCGGACCAAACGCCATACCCTCATCTCACCAGTTCTAGCCAGGCTCCACTGGCTCCCCATCACTGAACAGATCGACTTTGAGATCTTCACACTCGTGTTCAACTCCCTACCTGGCATTTCCCTACCTCTCCAACCTCCTTGCTCCCCAATCGCCACCGGGTGCCTCCAGTTGACTGGCACCAGCCTCCTGCTTATCCCTCGCACCCTCCACCCCACCATCAGAGGTCGTGCTTTCAGCCACTACGCCCCAAAATTCTGGAACACTTCGTCAATTCCTCCGCCTTGCCCCCTCTCTCCCCTCTTCAAGTCCCACCTGAAGACTTTCCTGATCGACCATGCTTACAGCCACCTCCCCCTCCCCCCGGATCGGAGTCAGACTCCACCACTGTTAAGCGCTCTGAGACTCTACCCTGCGTCAAGTGGGCTATATAAGTATAAGTTGTTGTTGTTGACATCTTGTGTAACATAAACAGTCCAAATTGACATAAAATTATTTTTTATTTATCATGTATATAATCTATGTAATAAAATTAGACAACTCAGGCAAATCTTTGTGTTGCAAAAACACAACTCTCAATTGATCGTCACAGCCTGCTTCTATTTTTACTTTGTTGTCACACTCACACTCACACAAACACACACATTTTCTTTTCCCAATAAATGACATTACAGCTCTTTGTGTGACCACTTGGTGACGTTTTTGTTGTTTTAGCTCTATCACTCCTAGTGGATCATCTTTTTCCAGTGTCCCTCTAGTTTGTTTTGGATCGGTTGGATAATCGCTCTCTGTCGGTTGTATTGGCTGGAAGGACGTTTGGTTGAGTTCTCTGGTTGTTATTTTTGCAATGTCCCAAGTTCATGGCTTTAAGAAACGGCAGCAACACGTTTTGATCTATGAATAAAATATTTAGTTTTTTTAAAAAAGTCTTGAGATTTATTTGGTTAAATTGTAATGGAGACAACTATTTGCACTTTCATTAGCGTATTTACTGTAGGAAAATCTCTTTAAGTGCTTTACAGGGAGAGTGTGAATCACAGAGTAAGCGGGTAAGGAAGAAAGTAACTGTAAGCACAATTATAGATACAAGACAGGATTTTAGAAGCTTTGAAAACAGTAATAGAAGGTGCTAAGCAGAGATTTGGAGTGAGTTCTATAAAATGGGGTCATAACTGAAAGTACAGCAGCCGATGGTGGAGCAGAGGAACCTATGGATGTGCTTCAAGCCTAAATTTGTAGAATAACGGAAGTGAGATAAAAATGGGGTGAAGGGATTTAAAGTTCTTGAAGTTGATTACTGGGGAGCAGCCAGTAGAGCCTGGCAAAACTGGGGGCGATGAAGACTAGTCTGATGCTGCCAAAAGAAATGTAGCTACAATATAATAATCCTTACATTTGATGTAGCCACTTTTCATGTTGTTGGGACATCTCAAAGTGTTCCCAGTGACTTCTGTTTTTGTTATTATTGGGTTTTTTTGAAGGATTATTAGCAGGCGTGTGGAGTAAGGAAACTTGCCCAAGGTTTCGCCCTATCGGGAATTGAACCCAGATCTCTCGTTTGGAAGGCGAGTGCTCTAACCACTGAGCTGCAGGACTTTTGAATGGGAGAGCTTTAAAGGCAGATGGGACCTCAGTTAAATGTTATCAATAGTGCCCAGGAATACAGTGTAATCCCGCCTGGCCCAGGAACTAGACTCCTGTCCAACACCACAGAGGGTTGACTTGATTCCAACATTCGATTGCCAAACATGTCATTTTGAGAAAGTTCAGCTCCAAGAAGATCCCGTTTACCTTCGCTTTTTTCCCCCAAGGAAGATGGTTCACAGAAGAATCTGTGTATTTTATTTCTTTGGTTGCACATACAGTAAGTAAATTTCAGTCATTTAATCTATTATTATCATATTATTTAATGGGATAGACTCAATATGGAGTCCTGCAGTTTAGTGGATGGAGCACTCGCCTCGCGAGCGAGAGAACCTGGGTTCGATTCCCGGCAGGGTGAAACGTTGAGCGAGTTTCCTTACTCCACACACCTCTGCTTACCTATCAGTAAGTCAGAACCCAGGTGTTAGTCGATTGGGGGATTGCTTTTTCAGCCGGTAATAATCCCTTCAAAAATAATAATAATAATTTGGTCACTCAATCTATGACTGTTTGTGGGACACTGCTGTGCGCAATTGGCTGCCGTGTTTCGCCCACAAAATATAATAATAATAATTCTTGCATTTGATATAGCGCTTTTCACGTCGGGAGGACGTCCCAAAGCGCTTCACAGAACACACTGTAAAGTGAATTGACATTCACATTCACTTTACAGTATATTGTGTGAAGCGCTTTGAGACATCTCAAAGACGTGATAAGTCGCTATATCAAATGCAAGGATTATTATTATAATATTCTGCAATTATACAATAGAATTATTTATATGAGAATCAGACAAACACCTGACAAGTTAAAATATTAAGGGATATGGGGAAAGAGCTGCAAGAGTGGGTTAATGAAGAAAGTGGCTTAAAGAACATCACAGATAATGGTGGTGTGCGGACACCATGGTCCAAATGGCCTGGTTGGGTGCTGAAAATTCCTATACTGTATTTCTATCATGATCTCAATGTGCAGTGGAGCCATACCTTTCTCAGGAAGAGTGTTCAGGTAGTTATCTATTTCTCTAGGTTTCAGGGATTTTATAATTGCAGAAAGATCCACGTGATCCTTCCCAAACTCGGTGCTGTATGTAGTCAGAAGCTTGCTGTTCTTCTGATTATCGATGTGTTTTGGGGTCACAGTGGGCACTATACAAATGCAAAATCCATTTTTGAATAGATGTCAATAATAGAATGTTGCTTTACACATACTTAGACGCAGCCAAACCTGAGCTTGGCTTCACTTGACACCCACACATATGGATCTCCAGCAAGGTTTCTTTTTAGTATGGAAATCAAGCCTGGCTGAAACATATTGCACTGAAACCAATTATAGAGCTCCCAACTGCCGCTCGAGATAAAATCCACCAGGTCAGCAGAGGTTGAGAATCAAACCTGGAACCATCTTGTTCTGTGTGGCCAGATAAATTAATTGGAGGAGTGGCCATGATATTCGCTGCTAAACAGCTATTCTGCCTGGATAAAAGAGGGTCTCAGACACCCAACAGTCTCTGTAATTGGAGAAGATGCCGTGAATTTTCTCCATATAGGAGCTCACAGTCTGTGGGTTCAGGTCTGCCAGCAACAACATACATTTTGTGGTTTTACACAGCTTCAGTAGCTTATGTTTTCTCTCCCAGATTGAATTTAATATAAGGGCAATTCAGCATCCAAATATTCACACATGCTCAGAATTCACATTAAATTGTATTAACATAGCATTGATAAATAACCTATATTTATATATTTTAATTGCAGTTTATTTATTATTTTCATTCACCTCTTTTGTAACTTCCCACTATTTATTGATCCTCCTGTAACCAATGGATCCTGCAATTCAAATCTTATAGAATGGCGGAACAGGCTTGAAGGGCTGAATGGCCTACTCCTGTTTCTATGTTTCTAATAGAGCCTAGCACAGGAGATCCTCTAAAATGAGGAATGGGATAAACAAATTAACAAGTAAAGTGGATGGCATACCTAATTTTGATCAGTACTAATCACTAGCATTATTAAGCATAAGATTTAGCTTTGGGTGTGGATGCTGCATCAGTAAAAACAATACAGGGTTTGCCTCTGTCCAGACTCAGTTATAGAGAAAACAAACCTCATGACTGTGACCCTGATGGTTGATTAAATACAGTGACACTTGTTAATGGAGGGATTGGACTATCTCACCTATTCCTTGAGCAGGGATGTCCCATCTTTTATTACTGGAGTATCGAGAGGAGCACACTGTGTGGTCAGAGCTTTCCTTTGGTTTACGCCGACATTCAGGATCTATAAGTGGAGGGCATGGATTTTCTAATTTAATGTTTGAGGGACGAGGCATTGCATATTTCATCTGGAAACCTAGAAAGAAGCAGGAGAAATTGAAATACCTGTAGTAAAATACCTCTGTAATGCACTGTAATGCCATTTCTCCATTATTTCTGTGGATAAATGTAACATTTTCTAGAACTAAAATTGTATAATTTTTTCCTGGTCTTCCTTTCTTTTTGACCAAAAGTCACATGATCACAAGAGAAGTTCATCCCTTTCTATCTGTCTTTAAATTCCTCTTCAGCAATAACTTAAACACTCAATGAGAATGAAAGGAAAGTGTGCTGCATGTAGTGTACTGGGCAGTGTTAGCTAATGCTGCCCTCTCATGGACATTCCAGATCCAGATTGTAGCTCCACTTCCCACACCTGTTTTATTTGAAGCTTGCCTGGTTTTCCAAAGTCCTTTCTAAGATTTGGAATCCTTGGATTTGCTATAGCGCCTTATCATGTCTTCGAGACGTCTCAAAGCGCTTCACAGAACATACTGTAAAGTGAATTGATTGTATATGTTGTGGGCGAAACACAGCAGCCAATTTACTCCAGATAACTAGCTTTCACATTAAGACTGAATTTAAGAATGATATAAAATACTCAACTATCACAAGTTTTAAAACAATGGTCTTAAAGCTGAGACCGGATGCATTGCCTCAAGACAGGGCTCAAGAGATAATAAGATACTAACACAAAAGTACAATGAGATATTAAAATCAACAAGCATGATGGGTTTAGCACATTTAAGCAACAATAAAATAAACAGTGGGCGTAAAATGTGTGGTATTCCTTGAAGCGCTCCTTAAGGAACATAAGCATGTGGCGCCCTCTGCAGGAATTTCTTTTGTGGTCCAAGTGCCAATATTATCTTGGACCCTTAGGCAAGCGGTTTTATTTTGTAAATTTGAAACCCTGCATTGATCTTCAGGCCATGCTATCCTGGGGCACAACATTCATGTTTAGTGGTCAGCCCAGAGGCTTTGGATATCACTTGATAATCGCTAAAAGTTAAGAAATGCTTTGAGGAATGCTGCAAATTTTACTCCAGTGTTTCATGTTTCGCCCACAAAACATACAGTCAATTCACTTTACCGTACATTCTGTGAAACTCTTTGAGATACCTTGAAGACGTGATAAGGTGCTATATCAAATCAAGGATTATTATTCATGTGCACATTATATTGGGTGGTATTAGCGAGCACCACAAACCTCTGTTACTCTCCAGGAGTGCAGCAGGATTATACACTTGTAATTTCAGTATACGTCTTGCCTTGTTTAGTTTCAATAAAGCAGGCAGATCTGTGTATAGCACTTCTTACCTTGTGGCATTCCCAGGTAATCTTGCTGATAGATTGAACGATATTGAGCAGATATTGTTCTACAGATATCTTCTTGAGAGCGGGGCCTCACGCCATAGTCGCTTTGGCTTGTGTAAGGAATCTGTCTTTCCTTGGGAGCCAGTCTCCAAATCAAAAAAGCCTTAAAAAGCACAGTACTGTCATTAGGTTATAATTTTCTGGTAACTGCAGTATATTATTTGTTTTGGTCTCCTGGGTGTTTGAGCCATGCAGAAACCCATCATCGTGTGTAGGACTATCCAAACAAGATTGAAAGCTTTGCATGTGTATCCCACTCTACGCATGGAAATTTCAATGCCTGGAATAAAACGCGCACTCTCCCTGGAGAGACAGGTCCTGCTTAACTAAATCCAGGCAGTATTAAGTGCAGATTTGTGACAAACAAGGTTTAGGGAACCCAGAGTGTATATTGGGATACTGCTGGAGTTTAACCAGTTAAATCCGCATAGCTTGCCATGAGAGCACTGTGTCCTGCAAGCTTTCCACTGAACTCCCCGAAGGAGGATTGTTACTGGTTAGTCACTTTATATCTGACAAGTGCAGGTTTGAACAATCACAAGGTGTATAGCAGGTGACAGGCACTCCCTGCAAGATTCCAGGTGAGCAGCATAGCTCAGCATGAAATGTGTGAGAGCATTGTCACCATCCTCCTGACCACATGCCTCACAACTGTTCCTTCAGTCAGAATGGGAGCAGCAGCTGCTTATCTCGCTGAATTTCATGCAAGATGGATACTAAGTCATGGATATATGAGCATTTGTTTGTGAGCCTGGATCCCAGGTAATGCCTTCCTGGAGCTGTCATCCCAGGTCTCAGAAGTTTCTCATCAGTTGTCTGACAGACATCGGGCTTCAGCATGATGGGAGGGCTTTTACCGAACAGCTGTGGTATAGTATCCACTTTGATATTCTAAACAAAGTATTCAGCCACTACGCCCCAAAACTCTGGAACACTCTCCCTCGCTCCCTCCGCCTCATCCCCTCTCTCCCCTCTTTCAAATCCCGCCTGAAAACTTTCCTCTTCGACTGTGCTTACAGCCACCTCCCCGCTCCCCCTCGGCTCAGAGTCAGGCTCCGCCACTGTTAAGCGCTCTGAGATGCTACACTGCACGGAGGACGCTATATAAGTGCAAGTTGTTGTTGTAAACATCCAAATCCATTGTTACATATGAGGTTTACTATGCACCGGCTGCTTAATCCAGGTCCTAAGGGAAGAGGCTTTGATAATGAAGCTGCCTCTGCCTCCAGGGTGCTCAGCAACAGTGCAGGATGGAGACCTCCCTTCCTGTAACCACTTCTCCTTTTTACTACAAAACCACCTCACTGCTAGGTCCTGGACTTCACAAATGAGCAGAAGAAATCCCCTGCACTGCATGCTCAGGAGCTCATAACCATGAAGAAGAATTGTTTGGACATGTGTCTTATCCACCATGTGTCTTAACCTGCATTGGGACTTTGCTGTTGCTGAGGCATATACTATAGTTTTCTCATAGGTAATACTAATGCTGCTAACCTGACTCGGATGTGGATTATTCCTTCGGAATCCTGATGATGATCCTGATCGTATAGCCTTTTGTTTGGAATACGGTTTCCAACAGTAGTCAATATTGTACAAGGTGTTACCAATAGGCTCACCAAGATGATATGGGTAAGTATATCCATTAGAAGAACTAGGGCTGCAACAAGACACGGAACAATGCATGAAAATAGTGCTAACATCCATCTACATGTACACATCACAATAAATTGACCCCTTAGAATATAGAAACAATGTGTATATTATGGAAATCTTATCACAGCCACAACAAGAATACAACGGGAATTCATTAAGATAATGGCAGGGCTGAGTTTTATGGAGAGACTTTAAAACTTGTTACTGTCTTTGCTGGATGGAACAGAAAATCTTAAAGGGGAATATAATACAAGATTGAAATAATTATGAATAGTTTTGACAAGATAACACAGGAAGAACTATTCCATTAATGTTTCTATTGATGTTGTTGGAATGTAGAATATTCTGCCACAAGTTAGTTATGAGATCGATCTTAGAAATTATTTTAAAAAGAATTAATTACTTGAAGAATTAAGAAATTTTAACGAGAATGGGAAACAAGCAGGTAGTGGGATTATATTAAATGGCTCACATGGAGAAAACCGCCAGTGTATACATTTTAGACCTAATGACTTGTTTCTATGCTGCATCATTCTATTATTAATCGGCAACTCGATTACAAGACGGCATAAGTTATGGATTATCACCAGAAGAGAAAAGGGGGAGGATGATAGATTATTTTTTTGCAGAGGATAATTTGGAATGAATTAGTATTAGTGACATTTTTATTAATTTAGTTTTAGGAATTTAAGATTCTTTCTATTTTTTCCCCCAGAGTGACGGATGTTGGCACATGGAGCTTTGCAATCTTTTGTACAAAAAGCCCCTGCGGATAATGGATATTTGTTACCCTCAGCATCACTCCTTCCACTCGATCTCAGAGGGAGGGGTGAGGGGTATTATACAGATTCTCTTTAAACCTCAGGGATAACTAACTGACCCAAAACTCTGGATTGTTCATCCATTGCATTTCCAAACCACCTGCAATGTGAATGGAATTGTCAGTTTCTCAGGTCAGTGTGTGTTGTGGGTCAGATCCTGTTAAGAAATGGTCTGGAGTAACACGTGTTAATTTTAAGCTTTTTATTCCATTAGACTGGGGCTGGTTACCAAAGGTCCCAGTGAACAAAAGACAGTCTGCTAACCTCCCATTATCACTTTTAGTTGAAGCTTCCCACTGAGGGTAGTGGATACCTTGGAGCTGAACAAGTTTCCAGCCTTATGTTGCTTTCAGTCAGACTCACCGCAAATTGTGAGCTGCGGAACCTGGTCGAAAAGGAAATGCACGCTCAAATGTTGTTTCATACGGATTCCAGAAGGCCAACCCTCCTACAAAGGACAGCCATTCCATTCAATGAATCATACAAATCAATAGTCTGCTGCAGAAGAAAGCTGCACCTGATGAAATACACTTAGTTGGTTATAATAAATATCTTAAATATTAAATCAAATCCAAGAGTCAGCCTGGCTCGGTTGGTAGCACTGCAGCTTCTGAATCAGAAGATTGTGGGTTCAAACCCTATGTCACAATTTTGAACTCACAATTTAGGGTGACATTCTAATACAGTGCTGGGGGGCTTCTACACTGTTGAAGGTGCCACCCTCAGCTGAGATGTTAAACCAAGGTCCTGTCTGCCTGTTCAGCTGGATGTTAAAGATGTCTTGGTATTATTCAAAAAGGGAAGAGAGTTTCTACTGGTATCTTGACCACCAATGCCCCAGATAAAATTAGTTATTCACATCATTCATGGCTGCTGCTAGCCTACAAAATACAGTCACTACATATTATAGTATGTCCTGTGAAGACCTCTGAGATGTCCTTCCAACGTGAACAGAACTAGATCAAATGGCAGCATTTTTATTATTATTATTATCCATGAAATGAATTCTAGCATATTCCACGGATCTCCTGGAACACAGTGAGAGTTTCAGAGTTTAGTACTACTATCAAATGTAAGGATTATTATTGTTAATAATATTATTATTGACAAGTCAAAGACTTTCATGCTGGACTCCCATCTGCACCTTCTCACCTCAGGCACTGACAGTATCAACCTGCATGGATGCACCTCCACCTCGAAGAAACAGTGTGGAATTGCAATATCTTGTTTTACTCGCAAATGTCCTTTAAACCCCCAACTCTCATCTCATTCAAGGTAAATCTCAAGACCTACCTCTTAACCGTGCTTTCAATCATCTTTCATCTCCCCAGCCCTTGGCTCCTATCCCTGGCTCAGGTGCCAAGCTAATATTGTTAAGCACCTCGTGACATTCCTCCTGAAAGGCACTTGATAAATATAATAAAATAATAATTGCTGCACTTGATATAGCGCCTTATCACTTCCTTGAGATGTCTCTAAGTGCTTCACAGAGTAATAATAATCGTTGCATTTATCACGTCTTCGAGACGCCTCAAGACGTTTCACAGAATATACTGTAAAGTGGAGTGACTGTGTTGTATTCACATTGTTCTTAATAATAATAATAAACTGGGAAGCACTAGGCGGGGCATATGAACAAAGTAATCTAGCGATCCAAGTCTATAGAGCATTACTACCTGGTTTGCAATGTCAGAAAGCAATCAATAATTTATTTTCAGCAACTGGGGGCTTTGTGCAGTATACCCAATTGTTAAGTCAATATTTTGCCCTAGGAGAGGACCAGTGTAACTAAATTGATCAGGCATTAAGGGTTCAAAATTATGAAAGGGTTTAACAGGGTAAATAGTGACAGATTATTTCCCCTTGGTTCCCAAATGCAAAACAAGAGAGACAAAGCTTCACAATTGCTTTACACAAGGTCCTTGGTAAAAATTACTTTGGCTTCAGACTGTAAAAAGATTTCACTCACCTGGTGTTTTTTGCTGCTTCTCAAATGGGCATTGACAGGGAATTTCAGGTTGTCCTGGAACTGAATGAGAAATTGTATTACGCTATACATGGACGTAATGCCTTTATCCAGTTGACAGAAATTAAATTCTGGCATTACGGTTTACCGACCCCAGAGAGGAGCGAGGGGGAGAGAGAGATAAATGTCACAACAACAACTTAACAACAACTTGCATTTATACAGTGCCCTTCATACGGGGCAAAACCTTTCCAAGTTTCATTACTCCACACACATGCCTCTGTTTACCTGGCAGTAAGTAAGAACCTGTTTGTTAGTCAATTGGTAGATCGCTTTCCGGAAGTAATAATCCCTCCAACAAAAAATAAAAATAATGTGATCACTCAATCCATGACTGTTTGCGGGACACTGCCGTGCGCAATTAGCTGCTGCGTTTCGCTCACAAAACACACAGAGACTATACTTTACAGTGTATCCTGTGAAGCGCCTTGAGATGTCTCGACAACGTGATATGGTGCTATATCAAATGCAAGGATTATTATTATCATTATTAATTGTTTTTCGCCCACAAAATATACAGTCAACCCATTTTACAATATGTACATCACTGCAGATTATGTTTTGCGCTATTCAACATTTTCTCCCCCAGAGACATGGTGGTGTGGGTTATTTTTTGGTCGAACTCCATATGGACTTTCTCATTATTATTATTATACACTAGACTTGATTAGTTTACACCATAATTGTTGCCGCTTCACAAATTCTGGGAAATAAATGTACTCAGTGGGGTTATCCCTTCAAATAAAATTTATTTAAAAATGTGATCACTCAATCCACGACTGTGTGTGGGACACTGCTGCTGCGTTTCACCCACAAAATAAACAGTCAATTTCACTTTACAATATATTCTGTGAAGCATTTTGAGATGTCTAGAAGACATGAAAAAGGCTATACCAAATGCAAGAATTATTATTATGATTATTATTCTGTGAAGCGCTTTGAGATGTCTCAATGACATTATAAGGGGCTATATCAAATGCAAGGAATATTATTATTATCCTCCATAACAAATTATAATTTAGAATGTTTCCAATAAAGAAACATCTCAAATTACATTTCAAAAGGTATACCTAAACTTGTGTTACCAGAGCTCAGATGGATAAAGATTATATATGATCATAAAAATATGACAAAGCATGGGATGATAATACATCATTCAGATCAGACCATAAGCCATTCCTTCCACAGTCATTTAAAGTCCACCCTATTATTAACAATACCGATAATAATCATTGCATTTGATGCATTTAATAATCATTGCATGTCAGGAGGATGTTCCAAAGCACTTCATCGGATTATATTAATAATAATAATCCTTGCATTTGATATAGAGTCTTATCAGATCATTGAGACGCCTCCACAAACAGCCATGATGTGAAAGAGCAATTTTGTAAGGGGGATTTATTGGCTAAGACATTGGGAAAAACTCTCTTCTCTTTCCAAATAGTGCCAAGAAGAATCAACAGAAATCCTAATGGGAAATACCAAAAAATAGACAGTGCTGTCCCAGACTCATTTGTTGCCCGAATTGTCTTTGTATCCCTTGTCTTTGTAGTTGTGTGATGTTACACAGAGGAAGAATAGGAGATATCTTTTTGAGTTCTGCACTATGGAGGAGGATTCAATTGTGAATGAAAATATCACTAATACCTTACGCACTTTATTGACAACACAGCAACCGAGGTTCCCAGAGAGCAGTCCCTGAAGCAAAACAGATCATGAGAGACCTGTTGGAACCTCATCAGCCACATCCACCACTGTGATCGCCCTCTGAAACCTCATGATTTAATCTTGATCCTGATTTTCATCAGTACTTAATAGATTCCTTAATAAGCAATCTTAGACACAATAATTCAAACTTCTTACAATAGCCACCAATACAGCACAGCGGCCAGTGGGATCTCTGCCCATACAATATTCATTCACTGCAGTAAATTGTGTGAAGCATTTTGAGGTGTTTTGAATAAAGTGATAAGGTGCTACGCCAAAGGCAAGAATTTGAATACTGCTGGTAACAGTGACACTGATGCAGAAACTAAGGAAATTCCCTACAAATTTTCACCTTTACAAAATAAGTTTTACATGACAAGATTACAGTGATGGATGACTGTAAAGGAAAATAAATCATACTTTTCAACTCACCCAAAGAGGAGTAAACTCCGTATGGTTTGCCTCTACAATGCTTAACTGTCTTCATTTCTTGAGTGCGGTCCATTTGGTTGTATTTTTCATTTTCTGTCACTACATTCATCATTTCTTGTTGGTGTTTCAACTGGTCCCCGAATTGGGGTTTTACATTTTCATTATGAAGCTGAAGTAAAAGGGTAGAGAATAATCACTTTTTCAAATATTAATCCTTGCATTTGATATAGCGCCTTATCACATTGTTGAGACGTCTCAAAGCTCTTCACAGAATATACTGTAAAGTGAATTGACTGTGTATTTTGGGGGCAAAAATGGTTAATACTGTAGCATAAATGGGCAGAAAGTGGTTCAGAGTCCACAAGCTGATGACAGCTCACCTGATTACTGATACAAAGAGGGGAGTAGTCAGCTAGCAGTGGTGAGCTGAGTTCCATCATACAGAGGGAACGATGTGTTTGAGAGCTCAGTTTTCAGGTTATCTGGGCTGTGGGCTGTTGATTGTGACCCTTCCAGCTGGAAGCGAAAGAGGTCAATGCTTTAGTTGCCAAGGGATGCAATGTGGTTGCCTAGCGTAGAGTAAACAAAGAGCTGACAAAGATAATCTATTCAAGCTACCCTTCAGTGTTTAAAGCCGCAGCAAGCATTTGATCGACATGGAATTTATCTATAGTTTGACGACATCAGTTTTCCCCGATCATTTTGGTTCTGTCCCAATTGAATCAGGACCAGATTTGTGCTTTCCGACAGTTACAAGCCTGTTTTTGTTTAAAAAATAAGAAATGGTTGGTGCTCACAGCATGGATCACCTCCCTAATGCATCTATAATAAATAATAATCCTTGCATTTGATATAGTGCTTTTCACATCTTCTAGATGTCTCAAAGCACTTCACAGAATATACTGTAAAGTGAATTGACTGTTTATAATAATAATAACAATAATAATCCTTGCATTTGTTATAGCACTTTTCATGTCTTCTCGACGTCTAAAAGCGCTTCGCAGAAAATACTGTAAAATGAATTGACTGTATATTTGCGGGCGAAACGCGGCAGCCAATTGCGCACAGCAGTGTCCCATCCCACAACCAGTCATGGATTGAGTGACCAAATTATTAGTGCTTTTTTTCTTGAGGGATTATTATTAGATGTGTGGAGTAAGGAAATTTGCCCAAGGTTTCGCCCTGCTGAGAATCAAACCCAGGTCTCTCGCTTGCTCTAACCACTAAGCTACAGGACTCTGCTCTGAGATGTCTTATCTCAAGATTTACGAGCTCTAGCTTGTCTAATCATTGCTTATAGCTCTTGCTTGCCTAATCATTCCACTAAGCTCCTTGTTCCTCTCCTCTGCACTGCCTCTGGGGCTTGAGCAGCCCCTTACTTCACGGTGACCAGAACTATATGCAATCCTGATTAGAGAACTATATAGCTTGAGTATGACTTCTGGGGATCTAAATAATAATAATAATCCTTGCATTAAATATATCGCCTTATCACTTCATCGAGATGTCTCAAAGCGATTCACAGGATATACTCTAAAGTGAATTGAATGTATTTTGTGGGTGAAAAGCATGTTGAAATATATTGATTATCACCTCAGGATACATTGGTATATTTCATACAGCAACCGAATGTTCCAGAAGGTTTGATAGTTAAATGGTTAAAAGTGGCTTTGCTGGACGGGTTGAGGTCAGCTCCTGATTACATTTCATATTTTCCTGGGAAGATATTCTCTGCTCTGAGATAACGAGCAATTGGGCCCTTGAGCATAGGTGTAAGAACAATGGACCACAGAAAGAAAAGGCTGCAGCCTCAGACACCTGCCTATCTCGAGGCTGAGAAACAAGCAGCTGTGGAGGGCTGCCGAGAAGTTTTCCATATCTCTCTCTGTGCAAAGCAGTCTGCAAAGTGTGGGGGCTATCCCTGTGACAAGGGAAGGTGGAGTTAGAAACACGTAAAAGAAAGATGTAACTTTGAAATAGTTGGAGTTGTGCAGAGGGTCAGCGCACTTCCCAGTGGAATCGATATCAATTCTACTGTATCTATGTATATGTACAGGGTTGAGGGAATTTACCTCCAGTAAGAAAGTGACTATTAAAAGTGGGAGGAGGAGTAGTGGGTAATATGCTGTTTCGGTTCTGTTAACAAGGCAGAGAAGTATTAACAGTGGGTTGGTCTGTTTGAAATGCAGAAGTCAGGTTAGGCAGCACGAGTGAGGTGCTGGGCTAAAAACTGATTGTTTCTGTTGAGTTTACAGGAGCCGCTGTAAATTCTGAGTGCATGCTGTTGTTTCTCTGTTATTTGATTTGTATATCCATGTCGTTGTATGCTGCGGACTGTTGTGTTGTTAAATGGTCATGTGGTTTGAATGTAGATTGTTGAAATTTACCATTTGTCTTATATATATATATTTGATATTAAACACTATACTCTTACCATCACCTGTCAAATTATTAACAAGTGGCAACCAGTTTATCCACAGCAATGTCCCACAAACAATCATGGAACGAGTGACCAATATAAAAACTGATTAGGAATATATCTGTCCTTCAGATAAGACATTAAACTGAGGTCCTGTTCACTTGTTCAGGTGGGCACTATTTGAAAAGATAAGGGGAGTTTTCCCCCATGTTGTAGCCACCAGTCACCCAGATAAAACTTGTTCATTCACTGCATGACTGTTCGTGGAATATTGCTGTGTGCAAATTGACTGCAGCAGATGCCCACAAATACACAATCTTTACTTTTGACAGCAATTACCTGTGAATTGCATTCTGATATTTATATCAGATTATTTATTTATTTGTGATTCAAACCTCATTTAATCTTTACCGTTGTAAAATCAGAGAGTTGTTTCACTCACATCAGAAGTTTTCTGCGATGCTTGAAATAAAAGTTTCAGATCAAATATGTCTCACGTTCCTTTTTTTGTTAAATAACAACAACACATTTATATTTGTACAGTGCCTTTCACGTCGGGAGGAGATCCCAAGGCACTGGACAATGAGTGTTTCAGACTCGAGCGGGAGGGTCAGGATCGGAGAGGGTGGAGGGCAGGGGGGCAAGGAGGGTGACCGAAGGCACTATCGAAGAGGAGGGTCTTGACATGGGTCTTGAAGGAGGGAAAGGAGGGGGATAGCGGAGGGACTGTGGAATGGAGATCCAGAGGGTGGGGCTGAGTGGCTGTAGGCCGGCCCGCCAATGGTGGGCGGGTGAGGCGGGGGATGTGAAGCAGGCCGGGAACGCCGCACGAGACATTGCGAGGAGAAACTGTTTGTAGAGTTGAAGTGGAGACAGTGTGAGAGGAAGGATCTGAACCAGTCAATCACAGAACTATGAAGGTTGAGGTGAGAGGAGAGGCGGTGGATGAAGTGGTCGATGGTGTCGAAGCAGCAGAGAGGTCAAGGAGGCCGAGGAGGCAGAGGGAGCCTTGATTGCAGATGGACAGAATGTCATTTGTCACTTTGACCAAAGCTGTTTCTGTGCTGTGGGCGGCACAGAAACCCAATTGGAGGGGTTCATCAAGGGAATGGTGGGAGAGGAAGGAGCAAAGCTGGGAATAGTACAATGTTTGCTGTACTTAAATAGACTGTTACAGCGCAGGAACAGGCCATTCAGCCCAGATAATCTGTGTTTATACCACACCTGAGCAATGTAGCCCAAAATCTTATTTGACTTGTTATTTGCTGCTTACACTGTTTTGATAAACCCAAGTTCACATGAGTTTAATAAAGAGATGTGTTTTGTATTTTCTGTAGTTTTGTTGCTCAGTTAACATGATAGTGATTGGCGCAGTCAGTAATTCAACTAAAATCCAGATTTCTGCCCAAAATCTAATATCCAACTATAAGGGACAAGCTGGAAAATGCACCCAACCTGGTCAAATCTTCTGAGTCTTTCTCTTTGCTCTTTGGGTTAATTGTCTAATAGGTTGACTGGGGTTAGGTTTCCCATGAACTCCATCTTCATACATTATCCATTGGATGTTTGTGTTCTGCCTGTTGCTTTGCTTCTGAGGTGACACTTAAATATTTAATGATCTCTAAATGATCTTTAGAAAGTTTTAACGTACTGGAAAGCCACAAAAAAATTACGAATGCAGCTAATCATATCACACCACGGAGGCCACCATCAATGTGTATCATCAATGTATTTAAGAAAAAACATGAAGCATACATGAGGGAGAAGAGAGTAAAGAGATACAGAATAGGAGAGAGGAATAATTGGGATTCGGGGTGGGGGGGAATGGCATGTGGAGTACAAACATGAGCACTGACTAATTGGACCGAATAGTTTCCATGCCACATCACTCCATGTAACTCTATATTCAACTGGCACCAGCCTCCTGCTTGTCCCTCACGCCCTCTGCTCCACCATTGGAGGTCGCGCATTAAGCCCCTACACCCCAAAATTCTGGAACTCCATCCCACAGTCCCTCTGCCTCGCCTCCTCCCTTGCCTCCTTCAAGACCCATGTTAAGACCCTCCTCTTTGACCGTGCCTTCGTTCACCCTCCTTCCCCACCTGCCCCCCCAACCCCCGATTCATGTCAGAAACGCCTTGGGACAACGTCCCGACATGAAAGGCGCTATAACAAATGTAATTTTGTTGTTGTTGTTGCTACAGAGTGAATAAATAAAGAGCAAGAGATAAATAAATAAGATAAATAGATACATAAATAGATAGAATACATTTGCATTAGAATACATTAGAATGTACAGCACAGAAACAGGCCGTTCAGCCCAACTGGACTATGCCAGTGTTTATGCTCCACATGAGCCTCCTCCTGCCCTTCCTCAACTAAGCCTTCAAGCATAACCTTCTATTCATTTCTCCTCATATACCTATCTGGCTTTCCCTTAAATACATCTATGCTATTTGCCTCAATAACTCCTTGTGGAAGCATGTTCCACATTCCCACTATTCTCTGTGTGAAGAAATTTCTTCTAACTTCCCTATTTGATCTATCTATGACTATTTTATATTGATGGGCCCTGGTTTTGGTCTCCCCCACAAATGGAAACATCTTCCCTATGTCTACTCTATGAAACATTTCATCATTTTAAAGACCTCTATCAGATCACCCCTTACCCTCCTCTTTTCAAGCGAAGAGTCCAAGTATGTTCAGCCTTTCTTGATAGGTATAACCTCTCAGTTCTGGGATCATCCTCGTGAATCTCCTTTGCCACCTCTCCAGTGCCTCTACTTCCCTTTTATAATGCGGGGACCAGAACTGCACACAGTATTCTAAGTGGGGTCTAACGAAGGTTCTATAGCAGTTTAGCATAACTTCCCTATTTTCATTTCTATCCCTCTAGAAATGAACCCCAATGCCTGGTTTGCTTTTTTATGGCCTTATTAACCTGCAATGCTACTTTTAGTGAATTGTGTATGTGTACCCCTAGGTCCCTTTGCTCCTCTACCCCATTTAGGGTTTTATTTTCCAGGGTGTTTGTGACTTCCTTATTCCTTCTACCAAAATGTACCACCTCACGCTTTTCTACATTGAAATGCATTTGCCATTTAAATGCCCACTCAGCAAGTTTATTAATGTCTTGCTGTAATTTGTTGCAGTCCTCCTCTGTATTAACTACTCCCCCCAGTTTGATGTCGTCCACAAATTTTTAAATTGTACGCCTGATTCCCGAATCCAAATCATTATTGTACATTGTGAACAATAATGGTTCCAATACCGATCCTTGTGGAACACCAATGTCCACTCCCTCCCAGTCTGAGTAGCTATCCTTTACCCCTACTATCTGTTTTCTGTTTTGTAGCCAGTTTGCTATCCATTCTGCTATTTTTCCCCTGACTCCACCCCATGTTCTGACCTTATTCATTAATCTATTATGTGGTACCTTATCAAACTCCTTTTAGAAATCTAAATACATCTACCGCATTACCCTTGTCTACTCTTTCTGTTACCGCTTCAAAGAATTCAGTGAGGTTGGTCAACAGATAACAGCTCAGGAGCTGAAGTGCTCTAATTGAGTTCTATTCATAACTCCAGTTTCCCCCTGATTTACGTTGGAGCTCTTGTCCCTGGTTGAAGAAGATCAAAGATTTCTGTGTCGTCGATAGTGTCAGGCTTAGCTTCCTCCTCCTCTCGGGCACTCCTAAGACTGTGTCAGCAAATTCAAAAGGGAATTAGACAGCGATTTAGTGAAGGCATTAATTGAGTGGTACAGTATGAGAGACACAGCAGCATGCAGTTCTTTTACTTTGGCACATTCCATTCCCCTACATTCCTATGTTTCTACAAAATAGCCGTTTCATATATAAGAGTCCAGGCAGTAAATTATCACTATGCTATAGGACCGTGAAATGCATTTACCCAAGCATGATTCTGTCAACCTCACTTCAAGGAGTAGGAGCCTTAATGATTTTTCCACTTCAGAGACTGGAATCAATTATTATATTGCTAGAGGCAGCCCTGTAAAGATCAAACAGCTCAGCACAAGCCAGGGTTAGAACCTAGGATTTCCCTAATTTCAATAGCTCAGTTTCCCGCTGGGGAAATGCTTTACCAAATAACATGTCTATTCTCCTCATGATGGGTGGGGGGGAGGTGGGGAAGGAATGAAGTAAGCAAGGTCTCTGTGGAACTGAGCTGGCTCCAAGGTATCAGAATTGAGTCAATCCTCTATAGCAGTCTCAGTCGTCTGGTCCTTGAGCCAGGTGTGTCCAGGGCGCTACTGATAACAGGCTAGTGAGCTTGTCTTATTATGGGTCTTGAAGTGGCAAACTGAATACTGGGAGCAGGAATTCTTCCCATTTAGCTTCTGTTAACTCTGCAAACCAAGGCAATAATGGTTAGGATGGTCCTTGCTGGACAAACAGCGGGAAAGCTTGCCGGACCGTCAGCAATATCAATGCTATGCGGTTGTATCTGGTTAAACTCCAGCAATACCCCAATTCACACTCTTGGGTCCCCAAGCCTTGGTTCTTGCCAGATTTCACCCAATATTCTCTGGAATTAGGTAAACTGTGTACATTTCTCCAGGGAGACAGTATGCATTTCTATTCCAGACACAGGGAAATTTCCATACATACATATGTGGAACATTCAGTCAGGCCTAGATACTCAGAAGCACGTGCTACACATCCAGTTGACCAAACAAAATCATGCTTTAATAGAAAGGATTCAATACATTTTCTGCAACTTGTCAATTTTGGCTTAATATGGCACTCAGATATAGAATAAATATCAGAAAAAAATTCAAAGCATTGAGAAGAAACATTCACAGCCCCTGTATAAATGAAAGATTGTGGGTAACTGTGCAAAAAAACAATCTTAACTGCCAGTGATCGCCAGTGATGTAGGTAAAAAAGAGGCCCCACCCTATCTATGTGATTGCCTCTAACCACACTGTCTCAGGCGTCCCCTTCGCTCAGCAAACACTGGCCTACTTCACATGCCCTGCCCTATCTGCCCCAGTATCGGCAAGGGTCTTTCAGCCATTCTGCTCCTGCTCTCTAGTACTCCATCTTGAAGTCGCTCTGTCTCACCCCATCTCTCCCCATCCCTCCTCTTCCTCACGGCACATCTCACACTTTTTAGTCTTTCTTCTCACACCACTCTCAACTCCCACCCTGAGCTCATGTGCCTATTCAGTACCATGAAGCGCTTTGAGACTTCCTCCTGATGTGAAAGGCACTGTATAAATGTAAATGATACTGTATTGTATGACATGGCTAAAACATAAGAACATAAGAACATAAGAATTAGGTGCAGGAGTAGGCCATTCGGCCCTTCGTGCCTGCTCCGCCATTCAATAAGATCATGGCTGATCTTCTCACCTAACTCTGATTACCTGCCCTGTCCCCATATCCCTTAATCCCTCTATTTTTCAAGAATCTATCAGTCTCAACCTTGAAGATGTTCAAGGACTGAGCATCTACAGCCTTCTGGGGTAGTGAATTTCATAAGTTCACTACCCTCTGAGTGAAGAAATGTTTCCTCAACTCTGTTCTAAAAGGCTGACCCTTAATTTTAAGACTGTGACCCCTGGTTATAGATTCTCCTACCAGGGGAAACAGACCTTCAGTGTCTACTTTATCAGCCCTTTAAGAATCTTATAAGTTTCAATAAGATCCCCCTAATTCTTCTGTACTCTAGAGAATACAGCCCCAGTTTATTCAGCCTATCCTCATAGGTCAGTCCCCTCATCCCAGGAACTAACCGAGTGAATCTACGCTGCACCCCCTCTAGGGCAAGTATGTCCTTTCTTAAATAAGGAGACCAAAACTGCACACAATACTCTCGGTGCGATCTCACCAAAGCCCTATACAGTTGCAGCAAGACTTCCCTACTCTTATATTCTAAACCTTTCGAAATGAACGCTAACATACCGTTCGCCTTCTTAGTTGCTTGCTGCACCTGCAAACTAACTTTTTGGGACTGGTGTACAAGGACACCCAAATCCCTTTGAATACTAACACTATCTAACTTCTCCCCTTCCAGAAAATAATCTGTTCTTTTATTCTTGCTACCTAGGTGAATAATTTCACACTTGCTAACATTGAATTCCATCTGCCACCTACTTGCCCACTCCCTGCGCCTATCTATATCTTGTTGCAATCTTTTTGCATCATCCTGAGAGCTCACTCTGCTACCTAGTTTAGTATCATCCACGAATTTAGACACATTACATTCAATGTCCTCGTCCAGATCATTGATGTAAATGGTAAATAGCTGAGGCCCAAGCACTGATCCTTGTGGCACTCCACTAGTTACATCCTGCCAATTCGAGAATGATCCGTTTATCACTACTCTCTGCT
The DNA here is from genome assembly GCF_018977255.1 of Callorhinchus milii. Classification (NCBI taxonomy): domain Eukaryota; kingdom Metazoa; phylum Chordata; class Chondrichthyes; order Chimaeriformes; family Callorhinchidae; genus Callorhinchus; species Callorhinchus milii. Next base: position 70,441,858 of record NW_024704745.1, on the reverse strand, counting down.
TTCTACCCGATAGCCACTCTTCTATCCATGTTAATATTTTCCCATTAATCCCGTGGGCCTTGATCTTGAGTAACAGCCTTTTGTGTGGCACCTTGTCAAATGCCTTCCTAAAATCCAAATATACCACATCTACTGGTTCCCGCTTATCCAACCTGCTGGATACATCCTCAAAAAATTCTAAAAGGTTAGTCAAGCATGACTTCCCTTTTGTAAAGCATTTCTCTTTCTCCACTGAACTGGTTTCTGCTGGCAATGCATGAAGACGTATACACAAGCCAGTCTCATCAAAATCAGTCTTTGCAAGCACAAATGCCAGCATCTCTACCCATTCTCCTCACATCCAAATGAGTCAATGATTGTACCTACTAATGCTCATGTACATCTTCCCTTCCAGAATCCTGAAGGAGGAAGGGGCAAAAACAAACAGCACAACAGAAAGAGAAATGTAACGTAGGAAAAAACAATCACAATTCCTTAGGAGCACTTGTGGAAAAATTAAAGTTGCACAATCTCTTAGAGGACACTTTTGAACATGAGCAGTTGTATTTGGGGAAAAAAACTTTGCAGGCTTATGCATATTTATGGGTATTTATAATTACAAATCGTGAAAAAAATAAGTGCTTTTCCAGCTGAATAACGCCGTATGGCTGATTTATCAATTTACAGCAATTCAATGATAAACTCCACATAATCACCTGTGCACACATGTAAACTATTTGTGTTCAGTGCATTTCAATATCAACTCAAAAAACACACACAAGGACTTAGTAAAGTCTGCTTCAAGTATCTTAAAATACTTTATTATGTGACTCTTCCTGTCAAAGTCTGACTCGAGATACCACTTAGAAGAATTATTAGCTGAATCTTGGTTCCATCTTCTTGATGGCAATCATTCTATATATTTAGGCAAGCGCTGTGTAAACTGCAGCAGGTATGACCTTTCATTAACTAGTGGTAGCTGTGGTGAAGGTGGTGAAGATGTTTTCTTTGGAGATTTCCTCTTCACATGTGGTTGTGAATGAGATGAACTACTCTCTTGATCCTTGGGTGAGCCTGGATTTTAAAAATATAAAATAAAGTAAGGTTTACACTTAAGTTTACTTACAAAACAGGGAAACTTCTATCTTGGTTCTGGAAGTTCAAAAAACAACAAAAATATAGACTATCCAATTAACAGACTGATCAGCCATAAAGTCAATGGAGGTATTATGTGAGCTGAATAAACTATGTGTCAGTGCTGGATCTATTATGTGATTTGGGTAAACCATTTTACAGAGGCAATTACAGATGTCTTTAATTATGTAGTTAACCAGTGAGACATTTACACGTGTTTTATAGTAATAATAATACTTGGATTTAAAATAGCGCCTTATCAGGCTTTTGAAATATCTTAAAGCACTTCACAGATTTATTGTAAAGTGGTGTGACTGTATTTGTAAGAGAACATAGCAGCTAATTTGTGCGCAGCAATGTCCCACAATCAGCCATTAAGTGAATGACCAATTTTATTTGGGAGATTATTAGCCAAGATACCAGGAGAAACTCGCTTCTCTTTCCAAACAGTGCCATCTGAACAGGCAGACATTCATTCAAGGTTTAGCACCTCTGACAGTGCAATGTTTCCTGGGCACTGCATTGGAACGTAAGCCTGACAACTTGAATACTTTTAAAGACTAAAAGTGACTGAAGGATTTTTTAAAAAATAGTTTGTCTTTTGCAAGATACCATAGAACAGAATTTGTGAAACAACAGAACCTCACTGCATCCTCAGTTACACATGGGCCACATTGTTACAACACGATCGTTTGGGTCCATAAACTCCGACCCCATATTATAAGAAGGCGAAGTAAAACATGGCTGTCAGCTGCCACTTCCGGGGTCGCCTGATCGCCGCTGACATCACTTCCTTTGAGATATGGCAAGAGCAGAACATAGTGCACATGTGCAGGAATTGACATCAGTAGCCTTTCCTGTGCAATATGCACAACAACAACAAATTACATGGACAGTCAGGGATTTGGAACCAAGCAGCGGATTGGGATCAGAAGGGGTGGAGGACAAGGAGGGTAGGAATAGGAGTTTGACCGAAGGCATAGTCAAAGAGGAGGAACAACACCAGAAGTGTAGGAGTGCTCTGGCATAGCACTAATCCACATTAATCAGACAACAAATTGCATTTATATAGCGCCCCTCACACGAGGTAGTGTCTCGTAACTCTCACCAAACACCATTAGCATGAAAATAGTCAATAGTAACTGCCACAACAGCACATATTTATACAATGACTTTCATGTGAAAGAAATGCCTCAAAGTGCTTCATAGAATAAGATTAACTAAAAGTAAATTGAATGTGATTATGGGGAGACAAACACAGCAGTTATTTTACACCCCAGCAACATCCTATTAACAGCAATGAGTTAAGGAGCCAATTCAGCAGAAATTGGGGGACAAATTTGAAGGAGGAAGGAATATTTGCCAAGGAAATATCAGCCATTGAGGGGGGGCGGGGAGAGAAAGAGAGAAAGAGTGTTTACCTGAATCGCAAGACAGACAGAAGTTAAATTAATGATTAAATACTGTAGTAAACTATGCGGCTTTGTACCTGCAGGAAGTGAGGGGCTTCTGCTGAGGCTTTGCTGAGACGTACTACTCACTCGAAAATTAGACTCGCTTATCTTCTGCAATACCTGCTTGACTTGGCATTTCTCGTCTTCCGTTGTACAAGACAAGTTCACAATCTTTCCGTTCAGTTCTTTAATCTTTGTACTTCGTCCAAGCCAATAGAAGTCATCAGATGAGGAATCACGTTTGAACTCGCAGGTGAAATCCAAACCCAGGCCATCTGTTTTATATCCCCCATTCAGACTGAAGTATGACTGGAGGGCTGTTTTCAAGTTAAACTGATTAAAGGGAGAAAAAAAATCTACTAATGGTTCTATTATAACTAGGCTTCTTACATCATTTTAAATCTATAGAATATACAATAAATGCAGATTAGAAGCTAGCATTGAGGATACATCCAGGATAATAAATGGGCAATATATGAAAGGCAATGTAAACAGTTCTACAGTGCACTCGGTTTAAACAACTCCGATTAAAGCCAAGTCAGTGTACAGTTTTATTGCATTAAAACAACAGTTACATTTTGGAACATGATGCACGTGCTCCAATACAGGACTATCCCAAACTGTTTGGAATATCTGGGTGGGGGGGGAGGGATTTCACTGAAATTTATATTCCAGCAATCCCTATTCCCAATCTTGCCCCTCATTCATGCACATCCACACAGGAAACTTACACAACTCGTTATTCCAACTATCCCTTTCAAGTACAGTACAGTACAAAGGTCCTTATTTTACGTACGTCTCCAGATGTATAAAAGCAGTCACAGGAGAGCAACACTGTAATGCTATGAACAGCAGTAAATGTGGTTTGAAAGCTGTTTCGGCTGAGAGTCCTCACTGCCCAACTACAAGGGTTACATTTTGCAAAGCTCCTTTGGTGCCTCGCTCAGGTTACCTGAAGCAATACTGAGAGACTGAAGCAAGTCCAAAGGGATGCATCTCTTACTAAAAACAGTGTTAGACATCAAGAGACATACTCCTTACTATTAATCAGCTTCTCTATTCATTCACACTGTGTGACATCTTCCCATCATGTTAGTTCACTCCCCATTTTTATGCTGTGCTCATGCATCAGTCAAGTGTTTTAACCACAACTTTTACCACAATAGATGCCTATAACTTGAAATGGAGTCCTGTAGCTCAGTGGTTAGAGCACTTGCTTTGCAAGCGAGAGACCTGAGTTCAATTCCAGGCAGGGCGAAACCTTGGGCAAGTTTCCTTACTCCACACGCCTAATAATAATCCCTCCAAAACCAAAAAAAAAACAATAATAAATTGGTCATTTTCAATCTACGACTGTTTGTGGGACATTGCTGTGCGCAATTGGCTGCCGCGTTCGCCCACAAATATACAGTCAATTCACTTTACAGTATATTCTGTGAAGCGCTTTGGGACGTCCTCCCGACGTGAAAAGCGCTATATCAAATGCAAGGATTATTATTATTATTATTATTATAAATGATGACAAACTCAATGTAGAGATGTGAACAGCACACCATCAGTATTTCACCTAGCTTAATAATAATAATAATCTGTGCATTTGATATAGCGCCTTACCATGTCTTTGAGACGTCTCAAAGTGCTTCACAGAATATACGGTAAAGTGAAATTACTGTATAATATTTAGCTTGTAATTAATTGGCAAGGTTACCAGCTAAAACTTCTCCTTACGTATATTGAGAAGTGCCCTAAATTCCACAGGGTTTTTTTTCACTGGCAAACTTTTTTTTAATTCTGTTAACAGTTTGTCATCCATCTAACCAATAGATGGCAAACTGTTAACAGAATTAACAAAAAGGTTTGCCAATGAATCATTAACTATCCAGTGAATAATTTAGCAACAAAAACAATGATTGCTGGGAACACTCAGCAGGTCAGGCAGCTTCTATGGAGAAAGAAAAGTGGGTCAACATTTCAGGTCCATGACTCTTTGTCAGAACAAAGTCTTCAAGACATCTCAAAGCGCTTCACAGAATATACTGTAAAGTGAATTGACTGTATATTTTGTGGGCGAAATTTACAACAACTTGCATTTATATAGCACCCGTCACATGGGTAGCGTCTCAGAGCCCTTGAATGCAAGCTTACCTCTTAAATAAGTTGGTGTTTCTGCTTACATGGCTGTTTGTGGGACATAACTGTGTGTAAAATGGCTGCCAGGTTCATCTACAAACTTACAATCACTGCTTTACAGAAATTACCAATGCAGCACTGTGAGACGTTTCAATGTCATAGTCACTATTTCAAGTTCAAAGATGATTAAAATTCCTAATTATAATTCTGTAATGTAAAAAAACAGACAATATTTAATACTGAATTAAAGTGAGATATCACTGCCAAGCAAGATGATACGTTATCTGAAAAAAAACTCCAGGATCATGATCCCTTTACAAAAGTAAAGGATTCCTGTGGCTCAGTGGTTAGAGCACTCTGATTCCTGACAGGATGAAACCTTGGAAACCTTGGGCAAGTTTCCTTACTCCACACACCTGATAATAATCCCTCAAGAAAAAAACACAACAATAATAATTTGGTCATTTCAATCCACGACTGTTTGCGGGACACTGCTGTGCGCAATTGGCTGCCGCATTTCGCCCACAAAAAAGTGCAGTCAATTCACTTTACAGTATATTCTGTGAAGCGCTTTGAGACGTCGAGAAGATGTGAAAAAGCGCTATATCAAATTCAAGGATTATTAATATTATTATAAAAGGAATTCAGTCATACCATTACATAAACAACGTTTAGTTACCTGGAGGATGTAACTTGCTCCAACTGCTGTCGATATGGCATCATTCATGCTATCACCTATCTCAAACTGCATTCTGGGGTGACGAATGTTCACAATGACAGCAAAAACTGTTAAGTTGTGAGAACAAGTTATATCAACAAAACATGTAGCACACACACATCTTATCCACATTTTATTGCACATTCTTTGACTACATTGCACTTTTCTGTGAAGGGGAGAAGTACTGTAGGAAGAAAATGGACAAGAAAAGATTGAATTTATTTTCATAATGATCTAATAGAGGGGAGGGATTAGTAGCTCTTTTGGAATATAAACACCTTCAAGATTATATCCTTCTTGATCAGTTCAATAAACAATTAGAGCAATCTTTTCATTACATCCAGGCTTGATTAGGCTAATTCCTTGCTCACTGGATTTCTAAACACTTCCATGCAGGTCATTCAAAACTCTGCAGCTCGTGTCTTCTCCCGCGCTAAGCTCTGTGAACCGATCAACCCCGTCCTCGGCCGGTTTCAATGGCTCCTATCCCCCAGAGGATCAAATTCAAGATTATCATCCGCATTTTTAAAGCCCTCCACGGTCTTGCTCCTCGCTACCTCTACGATCTACTAAAACTTTACCAACCTGTCTGCTCTCTCCGCTCAGGAGGCATTGGCCTGCTCCATGTCCCCACCTTGCCTGCTCCATCATCAGCGGTCAGGCCTTCAGCTTTTCTGCCTCAACATAAACTAAAGAGTTATACTATGGCTCTCCTACTCTATATGCTAATACCACACAAATGCCCTGCTTTTCCAACCGATCTAGAGAGGGGGGAAAAAATAACTATGGACTCAAACTCTTGTAGTAGTCAGTCTGTATTGATATTGCTTTGAAGGCATTAATGCAATTATAGTACAGTAAAGAATAAGCAAATAACAGTCAATAGATAAATGTAGAGAAAGATAGACAATAAATACCTATTGTAGAATCGCCAGCGACCATAACATTGGTAAAAAAGACCATCGGTTTACTTAATATAGTTTCTTGGAAGCTCCTGTGCTCCTTGAGAGAGTTCAAAGTAATTTTCCTGAAAGTTAGTAACAGAAAGTAACAGAATTTCACATTTACAGAAGAATATTCCTTCACGTAATAAACTATGCTCCAGCCAGTTGTGCACATGTCCAGGCAAATCAACTATTGTGCATCATTATAGCGTTAATTGGAATTTTATGGAACCCATACACTGCTTTATAACAGGGCTGAACTGTATTGGATTACAACTGAATATTTCACTTTGGGCCTATGATTAAAGTAAGAGTGTTAAAACATTCAATCTTGGTACTAAAGTTGATAATTGTTTATGGCCGCAAACTCTCAACAAAGTTAATCATGTTTGTGCATAGCAAAATGGTGCTAAATTTGTGCCATCCCAAATGGAAATGAAGACAAACTTGGATAGAGCGTTAACTGATTTAATCGGCCTATTTCTCTGGGGTTGATAAATTTGGTGAGGATGTTTTTAAAAGGAAAAAACATTCAGAGTTTACAATACTTTAATACTGACTCACCTAAAGTATACAACTCACAACTTTCTGCTTTCGTTTAACATGAATTAGTATCAGTATGTATATTTACTCTATTCACCTCTAAGCATTCTCTTATGTGCACCCAAAGTATTAAATTTCGCCACCACTTACAAGGTGAGGTTACATTGCTGTGAAAGGTGGAGCATTGCCACAACTTCACTGCTGACAATTGGAATTACAACAACAACAACAACAAGATTCCATTTATAGAGCGCCTTTCACGTCAGGAGGACGTCCCAAGGCGCTGCACAGTTGGGTCATGACCCGAGCAGGGGGAAATGGTCAGGGTGAGGGGAGGGAAGGGAGGGAGAGAGGAGGGGGGAAATGGTCAGGGTGAGGGGAGGGAAGGGAGGGAGCGAGGAGGGGGAAGAGAGTCGAGAGGGGAGCTGAAGGCACGGTCAAAGAGAAAGGTTTTGAGACCGGCCTTGAAGGAGGAAAGGGAGGAAGCAAGGCGAAGGCACTGGGGGATGGAGTTCCAGAGTCTCGGGGCTGAGAGGCTGAAGGCCCGACCACCGATAGTAGGGCGGTTGGGGCGGGGGACGTGGAGCAGACCGGAGCCAGAGGAACGGAGGGTACGGGCAGGTAGGTAGGGGGATAGTAGGTTGGAGAGGTAGGAGGGAGCAAGGCCGTGAATGGCCTTGTAGGTGAGGATGAGGATCTTGAAATCAATCCTCTGGGGGATGGGGAGCCAGTGGAGGCGAGCGAGGGTAGGAGTGATGTGGTCCCGAAGCCTGGTGCGGGACAGTACACGAGCTGCAGAGTTCTGAATGACCTGCAGCTTGTGGAGGGAGGTGCCGGGAAGGCCGGCGAGGAGAGAGTTCCCATAGTCCAGCCTTGAGGTGACAAAGGCGTGAACCAGGGTTTCAGCGGCGTGAGGGGTGAGGTAGTGCCGTAATCTGGCGATATTCCGGAGGTGATGGAAGGCGGTGCCAGTTGTGGTGCGGATGTGAGGGAGAAAGGACAGCTCAGGGTCGAACAAAACGCCGAGGTTCCTGACTGGCTTTGAGAGGTGGAGGGTTAGGAAGCATTTTAGAAATTCTTATTTGTCTTACAGAGTGAGATAACGAAAGGTGTGGTCAAGGAGAAAGGTCTTGACATGGAATTTGAAGGAGGTGAGGCAACGGATTCCATAGGTGGGGGCAGACAGGCTGAAAGCCCATTTGACAATGGTGGGGCAGGGGATGTGAAGCAAGTCAGTGCCTGCTGAGCAGAAGGAACGAGCAAGTTGGCAGGTTTTAAGGGGGTCACAGAAATAGGATGGGGTAAGACCGTGGAGTGATTTAAAAGTGAGGATGAGGATCTTGAGCTCGATCCTCTGGGGGTGGGGAGCCAGTGAACCTGGGCGAGGATAGGAGCAATAGGCTCACGGAGCCTGTGCAAGACAACTTAGAAGCCAACCATTTTTCTTGCCTTGCTCATAAGATAGCAGCTGAGCCATTGGACCCAGCCGACTGCAAAACAACGAGGTTTCCCTGTGTTCGAACCGTTAATTGCTGTGGGTTTTCTTCCTAATGTATTTATGAGTGATATAAAAATCACCTCAATAGCCAGGCTTTAGTGTAGCACTTTAGTGTAGTCAATAGCATTCTCAACCCAAATTTATACTGCAATCGCTCCGAGATGCTATCCTGTGTATAGGACGCTGTATAAAAGAAAATTATTGTTGTTGTAATCACTATTAAAAGCACACAGTGTAGAGTAAGTAAGCTTCAAACCTAAACCAGTGGTATGTATTTCTGATATTAGGTGCAAAGTGGACTCGGCGAAGATGCTTTTAAATTTATTGATTGATCGATCACTTCCAGCCACTATGACCAACTGAAGATAGGGAGAAAAAAATCAGCCAGAGCTCCCATTGCTGATCCCTATCCACAACCCATGATAGAGTCAGGTGAGAGCAGGATTAGTGAGATTGCCACATACTCACATTAACAAAGGTACTTGAGCAAGATACCTGAGGGCAAGTAATCTCCTCCCATCCCAATGGAATTTATAGAACATTACGGTAGGAAACAGCCCGATGTTTATACACCACATGAGCCTCCCCCCATGCTAATCTCCCCCTCTCTCCGCACACACCTCTCCATGTTATGTATGCAGCAATAGAAAAGTCAACAGGAGAAAATAATGGAATGATATCGATTACTGTGAGGGTAAAGTCACAACATATGTGTTTATTAGCAGATTGGGATTGGATTTCCTCCCAGGTCCACTATCTGAATGTCCTGTGAAAAGAAATTAACCCTAAACCATTATTTTTGTTACTGATACTATTTCCCTAGGGGAGAGGGAAAGATATTACTCCTACAATTACTGTGTGTGTGTACCTGTTGCAGCTCTTACCTCTGGATGCAGTTGGCCAGGTTAAATCGCTGCCCTTCCAAACTGATTTGTCCATTGGAAATCACGTTGTATCCGGCACCTGTTTCTTGGCTGATTTGAATATTTTTCCCCTTGAGAATGAAGTGCGATCGCTGCAAACTCAGCAGCAATTCCATAGGCAATACCATAATCTCACAGTCAATAGCAGTGGCAGAAATCGTCTTCAAGTCAGTGACTGAGGCTGCAGACATGTCAATTTCACTCTTTCACAAACCAGGAGAAATCACCTATGCAGAGCAGAGCAGATCAGCACCATACACACTAGGTCCGGGTTCACAAGAATTGCCTGGAGAGGCAGGTGTTGTAAATTGGAGAAACTCTGCTGTGCATCTAAAATCTAGATTGTTTTGAGATTAAAGGTGCTTCGCAAAGCCGAGGAATGACAGTGACTCATTGATCGTTGCTAAAAAAAAGTTTCTGACTCGCCCTTTGTGTCAGACAATGCTTGTTAAAACCAGATCAACCGGGTGAATCGTGGCTTTCTAGTTGTTTCAGAATAAAGCATCGGCTTGCAAGAGGCATTTTGCCTTTGGGAAAGGGCAGGGAGGAACCTTTCACTTCTTTCCTTTAGTGGAATGTACAAATGGGGTAGCGTCAATAGTCTATTGTAGGACGAGGAACCTTTTCTATGGAGGAATGGGCTGGAATGGGGCCAAGTTACAGTTGCGAATAGTATACTTTTTTATGCTCACACTTGAATGACCTAAGCATGTTTGAGTTGATAATGTATTTAAACCCACTCCTTCCACAGCCACAGAATGCCCACCTCAAGGTCAAACACTTGCAGCAGGATTTGTAGATACTGAATCCTTCAACTGGACAAGTGTCATCCTGATCCTTGTGAACTCCACTTCACTTCATTCCGATCCGCCCAGACTGCCTTGGAATGAAGTTCCCATGGCCTGTTTTCATATCTTTTTAGTTACCGTCGTTTCAACATTTCCAAAATCCTGTTTTTGAATTTTAGATTCTTGGGCAAGTTTCCTTACTCCACGCGTCTCTGTTTACCTAGCACCCTCTCTAACCTCTTGGGGGGAAAATATTTTATAGATACTCCCAGAATATCCCCCCTGTTTAATCCTGGGCTTCTTCACTCTCACTTCATAATATCCTTTCTCCCCCCACCCCCCCTCCCCAGCTCAGGTGACCAGTCCGCTGAGTGAAGTGCTTTGAGATGTCCTATGGATGTGAAAAACGTTGTGTTGTAGTATGTGTCTACAGAGACGGGTTCAGACATTGTGAACATTGACAGTACTTTACAGTATATTCTGTGAAGTGCTTTGAAACGTCTCAAAGATGTGTTAAGGTGCTATATCAAATGCAAGGATCATTATATTATCTTACACTTTGCACTCTGGGGCTCTAAATATTGTGTCAATATGTCATTGCAGACAGATCTTATATTTACAGACTCCTATAAAATATTTCATTATACAGTATACTGTCAGTATACTGAAAAGAATCTACATTTTGTGTTTGCTTAAAGCTTAATTAACTAAGAAATTGTTTATTGTAATAGGGTGTGTTTATTTGTGACGGGGTTGCAAAAAGTAAATTCTTTAGGAATGACTAGAGGACTGTGGGCTTGTGTAGACAGCACTGTTTTGATGGCTGTGTTTGTAAAGTATCCTGCAGTAGCTACTCTACAATTCATATATTATTTCTCAATCCTATTCAGATCTGTATTCGGTATTGTTACCTACAGTATTTGCTGTTGGCTTAATTGAACTTTAGGCATTTGTCTGTAGGTGAAGAATGTTTTGCAGGTGCAAAGTCTGTTTCATTCTCTTAACAACAACAACAAGATTCCATTTATAAAGCGCCTTTCACGTCAGGAGGACGTCCCAAGGCGCTGCACAGTTGGGTCATGACCCGAGCAGGGGGGAGATGGTCAGGGTGAGGGGAGGGAAGGGAGGGAGCGAGGAGGGGGGAAATGGTCAGGGTGAGGGGAGGGAAGGGAGGGAGCGAGGAGGGGGAAGAGAGTCGAGAGGGGAGCTGAAGGCTCGGTCAAAGAGAAAACAAGAAAACAATCTCTCGTAGCATGGTTGTCCTACTGACACTGGTGACAATGGGAGATATCGGAAGCATTCGTTAAAGAAAAAAGGAAAAAAGGTAATGGCTGAAAACTGTCACACCTGAAATTGATTTTCTTTCCCTATTTATTTTGAAAATTCCAAAGCAATGCTCACAATTGTACAAAGCAACAAGCAGCGATGTTTTGAAATTAAGGTGTGTGCTGTCCCTCCCCAAAGCTGAACTATTTCTGGGTCAGCCAGGTGTCTGACACGTGCGGAAACTCATCACCATCCTTAAGAATAGCCAAACGAAGCTGAGAATTCCATGCATCCTACCTACACATGGAAATTCCAGAGATAGATGTTGGAATGGAACAGGCGCTCTCTCCCTTGAGAAACTGGGGGGAGTGAGGGAGAATAATTCCGGAAATTATTAGGTATAGGTTGGCAGGAGCCAAGGTTTGGGGACCCCCAGAGTATGATTGGGGCACTGCCGGAGTCTAACCGGCTAAAACTTCATAGCTTATCATCCCCCAAAATATTGGTCACTCAATCCACAACTGTTTGTGGTACATTGCTGTGCGCAATTGGCTGCCAGGTTTTGCCCACAAAATACCCAGTCCATCCACTTCATAATAGATTCTGTGAAGCTCCTTGAGATGTCTCAATGACGTGATAAGGCGCTATTTCAAATGCAACGTTTATTATTATTATGACGTGCGTTATGAGGCAGAGTAGAGATCAACGGGTAGAGAGACTGAGTGGGAGGTAAAGGCAACATTCATAAACCTAAAGCCCACTCCCCGCTCCCCCTATTACCTCCGCTACTACTTTTGGAGACGCTATGTTTTGAAAAACCCCGACCATCAAAATTATCCATTTTGATTTTTCTCCCAGGTTGCTCGCAGCAGGGAGATTAATCCCTAATTCCTGGAGACTCCAGGACAATTCTGGAGGGTTGACAACCCTTGTGAGGAGAAATATTGTTTGCTGTCTGAAATTTGTGCTCTTATGTGTGGAGAATTACAGTTTGTGACATTGCACAGGTTAACCAGTGTGGAGTGCCATTGCCTCCTGGCTTGCAGATGTGTGTAAAACCTTATAAGTGTGCGTGTGGAGGGAAGGGAAATGGTTTGTGATAATCATATGATCTGCCCTAGAAATAGATTTGCTGTGAGCTGTATTTGCACAGTAGCAGGTGGGCCAAAAGATTTTACAAGGGATTTGAGTTAGCAGTGAATTACTGAAATTTACCACTGGGAGTGGGACACCCTCAACAAGAGTAATATGTTGCAAATGTAATGCAACGTTTCGCCCACATAAAATACAGTCAATTCACTTTACAGTGTATTCTGTGAAGCGCATTGAGCGTGTTTCGAAGACGTGATAAGGCGTTATATCAAATGCAAGGATTATTATTAGGATTATAAATCAGGCTGCAATGTTTCACAATATCTAGTGAAGTGGTATAACACTTGCCCAAATAAACAGCAACAACAACAACAATAACAACATAGCGCCTTTCACGTCGGGAGGAAGTCCCAAGATGCTGGACAGACAAAGTTACAGGCCCGAGCTGGGTGTCGGAATGGGGGAGGGTGGAGGGCAGGGGGGGCAGCAGAGAGATCGAAAGGACGGTCGAAGAGGAGGGTCTTGAGGTGGGTCTTGAAGGTGGTGAGAGAAGGGGTTAGACAGAGGGATTGCAGGATGGAGTTCCAAGGAGGCGCTGAGAAGGCAATCAGGAGAGCCTCAGTCTTGTTGACATTCAACTGAAGAAAGTTAGCTCTCATCCAGGAGTCAAGGGTGGAGGCAGAAAGGTACAGTTGTCATCCGCATACATGTGGAAGTTGACCCCATGTTTGCAGATGATGTCACCAATAGGGAATATATAGATATTGAAGAGGAGGGGACCATGGACAGAACGCTGAGGAACGGTCGGGGGCTAGAGCAGAAGCCATTTGAGGAGATGAAGTGCAGGCAGTGTGAGAGGTATGATTTGAACCAATCAAGGAGGTTGAGGTGAGAGGCGAAACATGAATTTGTATCACGGAAACCTAAAGATTGCTACTTGTGGTTTGCTTGAGTTTGGCTAGCTAAACTAGACCTGCCCCTATACAGCAACTTGTAAACTAAAAAGCAAATTACTAAGGCATCTGAAGTACGCTTTGAAGAATAAAATTAACGATGAAGCTACAAAAAATTATTCACTGCAGAGTTCTGCAGTAATGTGGTAACTTGTTTTTAAAAAAGTATCCTTTGTCCACATGCCTCTACAGTAGCAGTAAGTAGGAACTCAATTGTTAATCGATTGGCAGATCACTTTCCAGGGGTAAAAAAAATTGGTCGCTCAATCCACAATTGTCTGTGGGACACTGCTGTGTGCAATTGGCTGCCGTGTTTCGCCCACAAAAGACAGTCAATCCACTTTACATTATATTCTGTGAAACCCTTTGAGACGTCTCAATGATGTGATAAGGCCCTTTTATCAATTGGAAGGATTATTATACAGAAAGAAGTCCTTCTGTTGTTTCAAAGACAGAGATCACAGTGACAGTTAGGTCTTTAGGACAACAACAAAATTACATTTGTATAGCACATATTGGTTATCACAGGTCTAACACCTTGTATTGCACATTTCAGCAGAGACTGTGAATTCAAAGTAGCAATGTGGAATTTAAGCCCACAATTTTCTCAGTCACAGGTGAGAGTCCTACAAACTGAGCCAGGCCAATGCACGATAATTAATATAATTGTATCTCTTTACAAGATATTGTACCAGTATTCGGGGCAGTATACTGTGTAATCCCTCCAGCAGAGTTTTCTGGTCCAGGAGCAGAAACACGGACTAATTTTGGCCTCCCTAATCTGAGATCTGTTTTACTGTTGAGTGAGGTTAAGCCTGCTCACCCCATTAACCAAATTAGACTGAATACATTCCACTTAGGGAACGAGGGATGTTCCCCAAGACAAGTCCCTGTTCCCCTCAAACTCTTCTAGGCCCCAATCTGTTAAAGGACAATGCAGACTTGAACCATGTCTTCACAACCATCCGAGCAAATCAGGTGACTGGATCACCTCTCCAGCCAAGCAGACCCGGCCTGAGCCTAGTGACCAAGTACTCAAGTGAGCTTTGCATTCCAGTATACTCCACTTCTTCCAATCGGTGCAGATCAAACTCTTCAGTTGGGAATTACTGCAATATTGATCCCAACCAACAGAGGGTTGGATAGCATAGCTGTTGCCAGGAGCTCAATCCTTCCCCTAATAAAGTTATGGGTGATATTCGGCGGTGACTGTATTTCACAAGCAAACCTCAACAGAAGAACTTTGATGGCATTTGTTAATTCAAGGAGTGACTGATAAGAACAGATCCTACACTTTATCTTTGCCAAATGGCCTCCAGATATTGTCCCAGTTCACATCAAGGAACTGAGCACAGGATAGAATCATAGAATTATACAGCACAGTAGAAGGAGGCTATTCGGCTCATCGTGTCTGTGCCGGCTCTTTAAAAAGAGCTATCCAAATCAATCCCACTCCCCCGCTCTTTCCCCATAGGCCTGCAAACTTGTCCTCCCCAAATAATTATCTACTTTTCTCTTAAAAGTTGTTATCGAGTCGGCTTCCACCACCCTTTCAGGCAATGCATTCCAGATCCAATCAACTCAGATAGGATTCAAACCAGTTCTTTATCTTCTAGTACTGCACCCAGCAGTGCTATTGGGGGAGCTGAAGAGATGGATTTGTGGAGATGCTATTTAAACTATAGTATTCTTATGTGGCGGGTTCAAAATGGTCATAACCTGATACAAATAAAAGTGTTTTGATTGATGAAAAGTAAAAAGTGTATGAAATATAAGATATTTTCATGGGAATGTTGTTTTCACATCTGGTATAGATTGTAATGCCCAGGATTAAATGTAAATTGAATCAAGAATTTTAAATTGAATTTACAAGCAATCTAAAGACAGTTGGCATCTGGTTAAAGTTATGTTGTCAAATCTAAAGGATGGTCATAATTTGGCTATTGTAGAGTTAATGCACATGATCGTAAAGAACATCAGGAGTAGTTAAAGTGACTAGAGAAAGCCCTACTATACCTTACTAACCAGCCCACTTCCTCTGCTCCACGGGCACTAACCTGCCCCGCCTGCCCACCATTGGCTGTTGGGCTTCAGCCTTTCTGCCCCCATCCTACGGAACGCCATCCCAGAATATGTTCGCCTCACCCCCACCCCCGTCTCCTTCAAGACCCATCCCAAGATCTTCCTCTTTGACTGGTTCTTCAGTCATTCTCTCACCCCCAACTCTCTATCCTACATTCATCTTGATTCCAACCCCAAGCCTAGGTGCAAACCCTTCACTGTCCATCGCCTTGGGACGTCCTCCCACCGTGAACGGCGCAATATAAATGCAATTTGTTGTTGCTGAATTGTGAATTGAATTTGTCCAAATTAAAGACATGACATTTGAATTGACATTGCTGCATTAATGCTGTGTGCTTCCTCTTTTACTTTGGCTACTTATGTTCCTCTGCTAAGCCACTGTGAGCCTTACCACTATGTGGTTGCCTTGTTCTGTTCCATAATGTATTATTGTTCTCATAGTATGGTCTGAAGCTGATTTTACGCTGTAAGTGCCCCGAGACCCTATCCCACGTGAAAGGCACTGTTTAAATGCAAGTTGTTTTGTTGTATACTGGAATAATGAATCTGGTTCTCATCAAATCATATTGCAATAATAAAAAGATTCACCCAGCATGTCTAAAATTTCTAAATGATTTTGATCAGATAAAAAGAAACACTGAGACAGTTAACAATAGAGCATTATTGGAGGGTTATAATAAAAATAAAATAATCCTTGCATTTGATACAGCACTTTTCACGTCTTCTAGAGGTCTCAAAGCGCTTCACAGAATATACTGTAAAGTGAATTGACTGTATATTTGTGGGGGAATCAGACAGGAAAAAAAGGAAGGTTTGAGGTTTTGTTTTTGCATAAAGGATTGTTAGAATGTGGAAGGTCTTACCACAAATGATTGGTAAATTTCAGGCTAAAACTGTATTTCGAAAGGTATTACCCACTTCCACCCTTTCTCACGTAGACGCTGTGAATCCTTCATTCACGCTTCTGTTACTTCCCATCTGAACTTTTCAAATGCACTCTTTAGCTCCACCGTCGACAAACTCCAGATGATTCAAAACTTTGTCGCCTGCATCCTCACCTGCACCAAGCTCCACACGTCTGTCATCCCAGTCCTCGCCAGGTTCCACTGTCTCCCACCCGATAAACATCAAGGTCATCACACTCATGTATAAACCCTTCCCCAATATTTCCCTATCTATATGATCTTCTTCTCCCCATTTCTCTACTGGCCTCCTCCCACTCAGTTAACTTGGGTTTCCTTACCTAAACCAAGATGGTCCAACTGCTGGTCTGCGGGCCGATTTCATCTGGCCTCACTCCATTTCCTCTGGTCCACCCTCCATAACACGTAAATGTTGTGTTGTTATATTTCTCAAAGGAAAACACAAAAATATTGCTTATGCAGCCTGCGAACGTTTCTCAAATAGAGCATCTGGCCCTCAGCAGCCAAAAAGTGGAACTACCTTGAGTCCTAAACCATTTCCACACCACCATGGGTAGTTGATCCTTCAGAAATTAACTCCTTACCTCTGAAACTCCCTCCCTGTCTCCCTCTACTTCACTGCCTCTTTAAGTCCTGCCTAAAATCTACTTCTTCGGTCTTGCCTACCGTCATCTTCCCCAACCCCTTGTTCGGTGTTCAGCCCTCTCTTTGTGAAGCACTTAGATTTCTAAATGATTTTGATCAGATAAACAGAAACACTGAGCTGCGACTACGTGTATAGAGCTACATAAATGCAACTTGTTGTTGCTAAATTAGATAGATACATAAGGGAAAAGAATACAAAAAAAATGGACAGGGACTGGAGCAATGGCTTCTTTGGAGAGCAAACAGCATTAGACCATGTGGACTGAATAGCCTCCTTCTATACTGCAAACTTTCTATCATTCGATGAGTTCATGAAGCAGCTCAATTTTTTTCATTCTAGAACTCTCTCGAGCCTGTACGAGACACAACAAGCAGGTAGCTCACAGCCCCATTCTGAAATTCTACCAAAGCACCTACTGCCATATGCTCCAATAACCCATTGGTAGTACAATCCTCTACCAACTGAGCCTAATGGGACGATCCCACTATCTGTTTATTCTGGGTACATATTTGCCTATGTTTCTTGTCACAAATACATTAACTCAAATCAAACTGTCAGTCTAAAAATTAATAACCTACAAGAATAACGGTTGAATTGTATTGGTATATTTCGTAAAACACAAGAAACAACACAATGGATTTAATTTTTGTCCATGAGTATTTTTATTTTATCAAAAAGCTGAAAACAGATATATAAGATAAATGAGCCCAGGTTAAATGTTAGCACTTGTTATAGTTTCACAATACAGGGAAAACCCGTAATAATGCAATCACGAAGTCCAGTCTCTCACCGACTACATTATAAGTGAGGTTGTGAACAAAATGGCCGACTTTTGGCTTGTCTGGCAATTCTGTCAATTCCCGCACAAAGTGAACGGCAACACGTCCTGCACATAATCCACAGAAAGTGATGTAAATCAGAGGCAACCTGACAACTTGAACGTCAGCCATGTTTTGAAGTCGGTGGCCAGATGGCAGCTGTGCCACAGTAGACATGGCTGTAAGCGAGGCCGTGCTATAGTAAAAAGCAATATAACGGGCATCTCTGTAGTAAGTTAAAAGGTTGCTATTGAAAAACAGTACAATATTTGCTGCAAGTTTAGGGAATAAGAAGTAGGGCAGCAGAGGCTTTTGAGGCTGTCTGAATGTAATACAGAAAATCAACTCCGCAGAAGTAATTTAGGACGTAGTTGATTAACCCAGCGCTTGCCATGATAAACAGGAATGCCATTAAACGTTTTCCAAATATGAAACCAGGAAGGCTGTGGAAAAATTACACAAAATAGAATTAAAGAAATGAACCAACATCATAGAAACATAGAAAGTTTACAGAACATGGCCCTGCTCTCTGGAACTAGTGCCCCTGGACTGTCTCCTGTCTTGGGACGTCCTTCCGATGTGCAAGGCGCTATATAAATGTAATATTGTTGTTGTTGCTCCCTGAAGCTCCATCCCGGAGTCCCTCCAATTCGTTCCCTTCCCTCTCCTTGTTCAAGGTTTGTCTCGAGACAGTGAGACAAAATGAATGACCAATTTTATTTGGGGAGGGATTGTTGCCCAGGACACTGGGACAATCTGTTCAACTCAACAGGTAAACAGGCCTTAGCTTCAAGTCTCCACCGAAAGATGGCACCTCCAACAACACATCTCAATCTCACCCCCGGCACTTATTATAGTGTCAGCCTGTGAGTTCAAAGTCACAACGTGGGTCTTGAATCCACAATCCTCTGACTCAGAGGCGAGAGTTCTACCGACTAAGCCAGGCAGATCCTTGCATTTGATAAGAGTCTTTCAGGTCAGGAGGGAGGATGTGTCAAAGCACTCACAGTGATGTAAATTTGTGTATTTTGTAGGATAATGTGACAGCCAATTTGCATGTAGCAATGTCCCACAGATAAATTACAAAGAGAGTTTGGAATGGGGAGAAAAATACATTTTAAGGATGTGTTTGTGAAACCAGGGCGTGGCCATTACCTTTGATTGCTTTCTCCTAAATACCCGATAAAGTATTTGTGCCTCACCACCAAATACAACAATCCAGCGAAGGCGGCAGGAGCTGCCAAACAGGAAAACGAAACACAAGATTACATGAGTTTCGGATGAAGAAAAATCCCTACGTATCACAGAACTGTTTTGTTTATTGCAACTCTTTTTTTAAAAATTGTCACAGTGTGCTGACTGTAATCATTACATGGATCATTCTATATAATGGAAAACTATCTCTGGAAGTCCCATGTGTAGGTGGAATGCACCCAACTCTGTTTGGTTTGGATATTCTTAAGTACGGTGTAGGATTTCACCATATGTCAGACACCCGCTGACCAAAACAAAAGGGGGGAAAAAAACAATGCTCACTTCTCACTTTGAGCCTCTCTCCTACAGTTGTGATTGTAACTTCCTGTGACCATAGACTGAGATACGAGTAGTCTATACATGTCTGACAACTGTGAACTTTAAAACTTCAACACATCATTTATATTTCATGTCAAACTTGATAAAAAGTGGTTTGTGATGGATGAAAAGGATGTAAACATTTAGGAGAACAGCTAGTTTTTTAAATGGGTCCAGTGTCCCCACTCCCTTTCCTGGAAACCTTCCAGTTGTTAATTATCCTGTGGGTAAAGAAAAATGTAATGGTGATATTGGCCTTTGCAATTCTAAACCTATGTCCTCTTGTTTTACTATCTTGGTGCATCCTGAAGTATTATTCTGGGTTTATTCATTTAAAATTTTATGCACCTCTATGAGTCCCCTTTGAGTCATCCTCTCTTACGATTGAAGAGCTCTTGGCTTGTCTAATCATTGTTAATAGCTCATTCTTCTAACACTGCAGATCATCCGCGTTGCTCTTATCTGCACTGCCTTTAAAGCCTGGGCAGTCCCCTTATGATCCAGTGACTAAAACTGTGTGCAGTACTATAAGTGCGGTCTAACTATGATGTCTGGACGTCTAAACGCAATTGATTTAGCAATATATTCCAGCATCCTGTTTGTCTTATTTGTTGCTGCTTCAGATTGATCTGACAAAGTAAGCACTGAGTCAATTACTACACTTAGATCTCTTTTTGCATCTACCCCTTGACAACTTCTGTGTCTCCTCATACCTCAAAACACCACTCATTTATCAGTTTCATTCTTTTCACTGTGAAAGCACGTAGGAAGATCGATCTATTACTGACTTTTATCAACATCTTGGGATCTGTCGGGAATTTCCACTGTGTCAGGTACTAAAGCCAAGCCTTCATGAACATAAACTCCTTGAACATCAGAATTTGTTCAGTTTTCCAAACAAATATTGTAATATTACAAATGCAATAACAGTAAATATAGTTAGCACTCTCATCCAGGTTATTACATAGCATACATAACATATTATATACAACATGAAAAAGGTCATGTGGATAAACTGGTCTGTGCCAGTGTTTATACTCCATATCAGCCCCCACCCCTCCTATTGCCTTCACCTATACCCCTTTATTCCCTTCTCCCCCATGTATGCATATTTTCTCTTAAATACCCTGATATTTTTTGCTTCAAACCACAGCTATTATTCCTGAAACTGTAGATACCAAGTATATCAATGCAGGAATACAAACACTACAAATGACTTGCTTAAATTCTTCACATAAAAGTCTTTTATATATAAATAATCAACATTACCCTGGGTGCAGAAAACTCCAGCGCTCCACAGTAAGACGATGAATGTGGGATAAACCTCAATGCAGTTGTGGCTTTAAAAAAAGGTGGAAAATAATTAATAATAATTCACCATTGTTTCAAAGACAAACTACTCAGAACGCTGTAGGACTGATTGTTTTGGGGAAGAGAATTCTTCTCTGAAGGAAGTGTTGCATATATATAGCGCCCTTCATACGGGACAGCATCTTGGAGCGCTTAATAGCCTAATTGTGCTCCGTCACTGTCAAGCGCTCTGTGTCACTGTTCTGCATGAGGAACACTATATAAATTCAAGTTGTTGTTAGCAGAATGGATGTAATATCTTAGAGACATTTTTTCCTCATTGTGAATGCAATACCTGTAATTTCACCCATCCAGACACAAACAAAATGTTGCAATGTGATTTATGACACTTTTTGGTGAGTAATAATTCTAATAATAATCCTTACGTTTGATATAGCGCCTTATTAAGTCATTGAGACATCTCAAAGTGCTTCATAGGAATATTAAGAGGAAAACTGAAATGAAAATCTCCTGAATTGAAAAATATTACTCAACACAACAAAAAACAGTGAAGTGAAATCCAATTGAATAAGAAACACCTTACAAAAGGGTATTGAGAATTGATTGTCAGATCATTTTGAAGAACATCTACAAGTGGTGCAGCACATTGGAAAGATGTTCAGAGCGGGAACTAGAATGGGGCCTCTGAAGAGACAGCGAAGCCCCATGCAGACAGACACATTAAGATTGAGTGATAATTTCTCAAAGTATTTATTTCAGTCTATTCAAATGTGGAACATGTACTATAGAAAACAGAGAGCTCAGGTTTACCGGGCGAATGAGTTTATAAGGAAGTGAAGGGGGTTTTCAGTCAAGTCATCATGTCTGCACACCTGACCAGCTTTTGTTGCCCTCAGATATAGACCAACAAGACACCCTTTTGTCCTCCTATTCAAAGTGAACTTGGGAGTTGTCTTTACAACCCACAGTTCAGATACACGAATATACAAAACTCAGCCACATGCTAATCAGTTAGCCTGAAACCATTAGTGATAGTGGATTCCAGGAAGCAACTACATGTTAACGAGATTCTGTAAACATCAGGGCACAACATGAACACAACCACTGAACATAAGGTACCTTTACCCGCATTCCCCCTTAAAGACCGCAAGAGATCTGAGCGGCCAGTCTCAGTGTGATGAACCATCCATGTTACCATGGCTGTTTTAATAATAATAATCCTTGCATTTGATATAGAACTTATCATGTCAAAAGGCAAAATACTGTGAGAACGAAAGGTCACCGATCCTAAATATTAACTCTCTTTCCTCTCTCCATAGATGCTGCCTGACCTGCTGAGTGTTCCCAGCAACTTCTGTTTTTATTATTATATTTTATACCTTATCACATCGTTGAAACGTCTCAAAGCGCTTCACACAATATACTGAAAAGTATATTCTGTGATGCTGTGAATTGAGTGACCAAATTATTATTTGTTTTATAGGTATTATTATCCCCGGAAAGTGATCTGCCAATCGACTAACAACTGGGTTCCTACTTACTGCCAGATAAACAGAGGAGTGTGGAGTAAGGAAACTTGCCTAAGGTTTTGGTGACATACTGTGATGGCATAGGACTGCAGCAATATATTCCATCTCAGCAATCAGGGATTTTTTCTCCTGCATCTGACCCAACTGCACTAGGAGACTGCAGTCAGTCAGAGCTGTGAATTTCACCCCAAAATATACAGGCGCAAACAATGCAGAGGCCGTACGACAGCTGTGCACTCTTTCTCCAACTCTGAGTAAAGAGTTTCCAGGATGGGGCGCTCTTCCCCAGTTTTCTGGCCATTATTGATGCGTGAGGAATAAAATGTGCTACAAAAACAATTACTCTTCTCAGCCACTCATGGGAGGAGCAGGCACTGGCAATAAGTTGGAGAGCTTTATATGATATAGATAACTAAGACCTGCTTAAGCCACATCAAATGCACACTTGATGGCTCAGTTAGTAAATGCACAGGATGGCTTGGTGCTCATCATGAGAAGATCTCATGTTCATTCCATGTTTTGTACTGTATTTATCACTTAGCAGTCTCAGTCATGGCAATATCACACCTGGTCTACATACAAAGACTCAAGGGGAGGGGAGGATATTAATCAGAATCCTAACTCTTGATAATTATCCATCAACTCTTCCTGCAATGTGCATACGCACTGAATAAAGTCAGGATTGTACCCAGTTGGCACTGCCCATTCTCAATAGCCCTCGACATTCACCGACTAAACCATGAAGGAAACCTATAACAACACTGTCAGATTTGCCAAGGCAACCTGACAAGTGGACACAGGTTCAGAAGTGTGAAAGTTAAATTTAGGACAGATGCCAGGAAGTATTTCTTTACTCAGAGGATAATCAACAGCTGGAATGAAACAGCTGGTTACCATGAAAGGTATTTGAGGCCAGGACATTGGACTCTTTTGTTTCATGTTGTCATGGGGAATCAGCGAGGTGGCTATTTTGGAAGGATGAGATCTGTGAGCTGAAGGAACCACTTCATCCACACCTCTCTTGTGAAGTGTCAGAAGGCTGTTGTCACCAGCAGAATTTTACTTCATCACAAATCTCCATCTTTAGGAGAGATGGAAGAAGAAAAACAAAATAGACAAAAGTGGGAAATATTTGAGTATTACTAATGGATGCAGGTCCTGATGTGACAAAGAAAAGAGACTTCTTATTTCAATTAACCATTTAGAAAATGGGTATAAAACGCATGAAAAACACAGACTGTTATAACAAGATCCAGCCAAGTCTTGCACCATTATTTTAATGTGGTAATGTGCAGTTGAACAAGACCTTAATGTATCCGTGTGCATTGTGATGATCTGCAGTTTTTTGCTACAAAGGAAATCCCTTTCTTGAGGTTTCCTGCCTATGTTCTGCTTTTGAGAAGAATTCTCTGGATGGTTCTTGTTTATGGTACAATACATTACATTTATGCAGTGCCTTTCACATTGGGAGGGTGCGTCAAAGTGTTTGACACTCTTGCCTGGGGGTGGTAACCAAGGTTGGGGATAGGAAAGATGACCGAAAGCGCAGTCAAAGAGGTACGTCTTGAGACGGTCCTTAAACAGGGCAAGCGAGCGAGCAAGTTGGAGGGAATCCAAAATGAAGTTCCAGAGAGCAGGGCAGAACGGCTAAAAGCTCATTGTTGCCACCAATTTGGTTACAAATGATCATGTAACAAACACAAATTGGGGCACTGGTGACACAGTGAGTTTGTGTCTTTTCATCACTGGGAACTGGCTTTAAATATACCCATGAGTGAAAGCCTTTTATTTCTCTTCTGGCTCTATGGATCCTATGGGTTTGTGTAGACATAGGCCTTGTGCAGGGAGTAGTATAGTGGTCGAGAAGTCCCGTAGTATTGTGGTTAGTGCGGTTGCCTTGCAAGTGAGAAGACCCAGGTTTAATTCCCAGGCAGGCAAGTTTCCTTACTTCAAATGCCTCTGTCTACCTAGCAATAAGTAGGAACACAGTTGTTAGTCTACTGGTGGATTGCATTCCAGGGATAGCAGTTGGCTTGGTCTTCTTGGATATTCCTTGACACCAGGTTACACTGCTTATTCTACACTGAGGACGTCCTCCCGACGTGAAAGGCACTCTATAAATGTAATTTTGTTGTTGTTGTTATCTTAGAGTGTGGTTGCTGTGTGGGCAGGAGCTTCTACGCTAGGAATAAATTCATACACCCAAGTGTTCAAACTATGTGAATGGCCATCTTCAGATACAAAATGCTGCCATGATAGGGAGTGTGGGTCCAGATCATCAAATTAACAACATTAGCAATCTCAGCGAGCGAGGTAAGGTGATAATGATGGCCTGTGTGGACAGAAAACCCACTCTGGGGCAGCAGGTACTGGCTTTTAAGCAACCCTGTGGCTGTCTGCTACACAACAAAACAACAAAATTACATTTGTAAAGTGCCTTTCACATCGGGAGGATGTCCCAAGGCACTGAAAAAGTCGGGGATCAGGACCCAAGCGTGGGGGGAGCAGGGTTAGGATGAGGAAAGGCAAAGGGATGAGGGAGGGTGGGAGGGGGGCTGATGACACAGTTGAAAAGGAGGGTCTTGAGTTGTGCCTTGAAGGAGGCAAGGGAGGGAACAAGGCAAAAGGATTGTGGGATGGAGTTCCAAAGGGTGGAGGCAGAGAGGCTGAAAGCCCGGCCGCCAATGGTAAGGCAGGTCGGGCGGGAGACCTGGAGCAGGCTGGAGCCTACTGAGCAGAGGGAGTGGACAGGTTGATAGGTGGTCAGCAAGTCAGAGAGGTAGGAGGGCCTTGAAAATGAGAATTTTGACTTCTATCCTCTGAGGGAAGGGGAGCCAGTGGAGCCGGGCGAGGATGGGGTTAATGGGGTCATGGGGCCTGGTGCGGAGAGGACACAAGCTGCACAGTTCTCGATGATCTGCAGTTTGTGGAGGGAAGAGTTGGGGAGGCCGACAAGGAGGGAGTTTCCATAGTCGGAGGCTGGAAGAGAAACCGTTGGTGGAGACAAATTGGAGATTGTGTGAGAGATAGTGGGGAGTCCTGTAGCTCAGTGGTTAGAGCACTTGCATTGCAAGTGAGAGACCTGGGTTCAATTCCAGACAGGGCGAAACCTTGGGCAAGTTTCCTTACTCCACACAGAGCCTAATAATAATCCCTCCAAAAAAACAAAACAATAATAAATTGGTCATTTTCAATCCACGACTGTTTGTGGGACACTGCTGTGTGCACTTGGCTGCTACGTTTCGCCCACAAAATATATACTGTCAATTCACTTTACAGCATATTCTGTGAAGCGCTTTGAGACATCGAGAAGACGTGAAAAGCTCTATATCAAATGCAAGGATTATTATTATAGATAAGACCTGAACCATTGAAGGACAAAACCTTGAAGGTTGAGGTGAGAGGAGAGGTGGTGGAGGAGGATGGAGTGGGCCACGGTATCAAAGGCAGCAGAGAGGTCGAGGAGGACGAGGAGGCAGAGTGAGCCCTGGTCACAGATGGACAGGATGTCGTTTGTGACCTTGACCTGAGCAGTTTCCATAATGTGAGCACTTTACTTTTGCACTTTAATATCTGCCCTTGCTTACTGTTTTATTAGCTGCCGGGATCGTGGGCAGTATATAGGTTTACCACCAAAATCTATATTCACTGAGTCTAAATTGCTATCAACTGTTCTCTAGAATATTAAACCAAATATTGCCACTTAAACCTTGAATAACAAATGCTATCGTCAGCCATATAAAAGCACATTTGGTATCAGTATTACACTACACGTTTTGCTCACAAAATACACAGTCACTCCACTTTACAGTATACCCGGTGAAGCGATTTGAGGCGTCTCGACGACGTGAAAGACACTTTATCAAATGCATGTATTAATATCATTCTTATTATTAATAAATGATTTGCATCACAACTTAAATCCATCGATGTCTGTCAGTAACTGAGTGAATGAGAGCGGAGGGGAGGAGGTGGGGTGGCTATGGATCTCACCCAGGTCCTGAACTGGACACATTGCATAATAAAGAGTTCACACACAGTATTTTTATATTATTTTCATTGCTTTAAATAGGTGATGTGTTTGTGATGTTGGAACAATGCCAAACAGACAGACAGACAGACAGACACAGAAAAACTTATCAATTTCAGTGACTTACTTTGCAATACTGACCCGGTCAAAACCTGAGCGTTGGCTGCTTTTTGCTGTCATCATTTTGGACTCGATTTCCACTTTGTAAGCAAAGAAAACTGCAACCAACACAAAGACAACTCTCAGACCTGCCCGATGGGCGATGCCACCGCATTGCCAGAATCTCTGCTTTGCGCACATTACAGTCATTTATTTCTCTCTCTCTCTCTCTTCTCCACAAAAAGCCTCTATTGCCAAGTGTTTTATTTCCATCACTAGTCAAGTGGACAAACGTGCAAACAGGAGCTGGTTCTCACCGTTCTGGAGGGCGCTGAGCAGAGTCACGATTCCCAGAAGGACCACATCGTCCTGAATGTCCGAATCCATCGTTTCCAAAATCCACTGCTTCGTGACTTCAATTGATCAGTTAGTGAGGCGATTGAAATGTCAAAAGGAAGTGGCTTGCTTCTTATCTCCTCATCACTGTACTTCCGACTTGTTTTGTTGGCACCTACCACAGAAAACGATATTGTCATTGCTGTGCAATTGGTTCAGTAAAGTTCTGCTTACTGGATCTTTGAACCAATGCCTTTGTTTTTATGTGTCACTGAACTTCTTTTTTTTTTGCATCAGCCAAGTTTCTGGCATATTGTTTAAAAGTTAGCAAACCACACATATAGGTTTACCACTGTATGGAAATCGCCTATCAGTCAAGGAATAGGGTGCATATAGTACCGTAGTAACTGGTTGGATTAGACTCTTGCTGGCTCAATTCAAGAGCTTTTCGCCTGTTAAAAGAGCACAGCTTGCAATTGAGAGCATTTCTAGGCAAGCATTCCGCTAGATGTCTAGCTGGGACCATCTTATCCGTTAGGGCAACCAAATAAAGTTTGCTTTTTGTAGTGGCCCCTGGGACACTTTGGGGACTTCAAGAAGTGGCCCACAGAACATCTGCACCAGTCCAGGTAAGTCTCTGCTAAATCAATACCTTGTTTCCAGTAGCTACCGGGCCATGATACGCACAGAGCGGCCATCAATGAAGAAAAATTCAATAAACAAAAATGTATTGGGTTGGTCACCATGTCATTCTGGAAATAATTTACACCCCTCTCCTGAAGATGGATAAGTCAAATTAGCATATTTTAATACTGTTAAAAGTGATGCTTAGTTAACTTGAAGAGTTAATAATAATAATAATCCCTGCATTTGATATAATGCCTTATCACGTTATTGAGACGTCTCAAGGCGCTTCACAGAATATATTGTAAAGTGGATTGACTGTGTATTTGTGGGCAAAATTAATGTTAGTATTGGAGAGATCCACACTATTTCCAATTCCCTGCTCTTCCCCATTAAGTTAAGGTGCTCTAATTTCTGTTCTTTCCCACATGTTGTCTCCTCCCTCATGATCTAATGTTTCCTTTCACCCTTATGTAAATTTAAATGGAGTGTATATTGTGTGTAGGCCAATATTATTCCATAATCAAATTCAAATTAATCCCCAGTAATTCAAATTAATGTAACAATTCTCTATTCTTGGCACATTGTCAATTTGCCTATATGGTAAAATTCTTATTTTAAATCGAAGTTTATTTCCATCTAGGTTGTCATTTCTCTTTGAATCAAGTCATTAGTTTAATCCCAACTGCTTTGTAATTTAGGCAAGATTGTTAAGCACATTGGTACATCCTCCCAACATGAAAGGCTTTATAGCATGGAAACAATTTGGGGAAACTATTTTAATAAAAGAAGATGATTGCCCACAAAATACACACTCAATTCACTTTACAGTATATTCTGTGAAGCGCTTTGAAACATCTCAACGACGTGTTAAGGTGCAATATCAAATGTAAGGATTATTAATATTACAGTATTATGAGCTGTTATAAGGACACAAACTAATCATTCACACAGTTTAAAGGATTTGGTTAACAAATAATGCAATGGTTTCTATTTTTATAACAACAACAACAACTTGCATTCATATAGCGCCTTTCACGTAGGGCAGCATCTCAGAGCATTTAACAATGTGAGTGGGGAATAATATCACGAGACTTTCCAGATAAATTATGATGATTTTGCTCCTATTATTTCAGATACATTTTTACCAGAATTGCCTTCGGATTTATTTACAAAAAGATCAATTAGTTGTTTAGCCGAAACATTGATAAATAAAAAGGGTTTCATGTGATCCCATGCCTACTACTGAAATAAATAGCTATTCAACAACAACAAAATTACATTTGTTTAGCACCTTTCACTTCAGGAGGACGTCCCAAGGCGCTGGACAGTCAGTGTTTCAGACCTGAGTTGGGAGTCAGGATCAGGGAGGGCGGAAGGCAGGGGGGAAGGGAGGGTGATTGAAGGCACGGTTGAAGAGGAGGGACTTGATATGGGTTTTGAAGGAGGCAAGGGAGGGGGCGAGGCGGAGGGACTGCTGGATGGAGTTCCAGAGGATGGGGGCAGAATGGCTGAAGGCCTATCCACTAATAGTGGAGTGGCGAAGCGGGGGATATGAAGCAGGCTGGAGCCTGAGGGAGTGGGCAGATTGGTAGGGGGTTAGAAGGTCACAGAGGTGGGGGATAGCAAAGCTATTGGCACAACTTGTCAGCTTACTTGACTATCTTCTGGTCCCTAAAGTAATTTTGAATATGGACTGGAAGATTTGCAAATTGTTAGATAACATCAAAGTGATAATATTCATAAAGACATTCATTATGTCTCCTCAGGGCCATATGAGGTTCTAGATTTTCATATTGACTAATAGACCTGGGACCTTTTGTGGAGCAAATGTATACAGTGTTAAGATGTAGATGAACAGTTGATGGGAATGGGAAATGCCTGCAGAAAATGTTGCTGACTCTGTTGCAAAGTAAACTTCTTTTACATTTTGAGAATATGTAAGAATCCACCACAGTTCTCTGATTTACATAATTGTATAGCAACAATTTTAAATCTTCATATTTTAAACCTCTGGGCTCATTTAACACAGACATGTTTTGGATGTCTTTTTTTTCCATGTGACTGAGCCACTTTCTGTAGTTCGTAAAAGAAGTTATAGAAAATATTATTATTATATAGTGTATAACATTTTGACACAGGCTGTCAGAGATCATATGATTTCCAGCCATGTTATATAATAACAAGTATTGCGTAACAATAATTATCATTAAATTGATTATTAATTATTAAAGCGCTCTGGGACCGCTACCCTGCATGAGGGGGGCTATATAAATACAAGTTGTTGTAATAATATAAAAACCTTTACATTTAGTACACTGTCTTTCACATTGGGAGAATGTCTCAAATATACAGGATATATTGTAGACTGTGTTTCGTTGGCAAATGTAGCAGCCAATTTGCACACAGCAATGTCCTACAAACAGCCATGAAGTGAATGACCCTTTTTTTTATTTGGGGGAGTGTTGGCCTGGATACACGGAGAAACTTGCACCTCTTTTCAAATAAGGTCACGGGATCTTTAATGACCTGAACAGACAGACAGCACCTTGGTTTAATGTCTCATCTGAAGGATAGCACCTCAAAACATGCAGCACACCCCCAAGATTGCATGGGCGTATCAGTTTGGTCTGTATGAGTTCCAACTCCTGACGTGAAGCTTGAACTCACAACCTTCTGACTCAGGCGAGTGTGCTATCAACTGATCATGGCTGACACAGAAGTCTAGACTCAGGTGGAATTTCCCTACTTCGCTCCCTCAATCTACCTCCCCCCACCCCCGCTCACCCTCCCTGCAGTTTCCCAATAAAAAAATCTTTATGGTCAAAAAGTTTTCCCACCCAAAGATAATTTTTGCTACAAAGAAATGTTACATTTGTTTTAAATCCAAGTTAAATGTTATTATATAATTATAAATTCTTATATTTGGTGCAGTGCTTCCAGGAGGACATCTCAAGGCTCTTCAACAGGATATACTGCAAAGTGGAGTGAGAGTGTGTTTTTGTGAGAAAATGTAAGGATTATTATTAAATGGAATGCAGCTTAAGAGTGTTTGGTGCTGAAATTCCGAGTCCTCAATATAAATTAAATTTTGACCCTTTGGTTCTTGACACTTTATGGTTTGCATTTTAAACCCAAGAATTCAGTTTGTTTTGACTTTTGAGAGGTTGGAATCTCTTGTATACAAAACATATTTAATAAATAAAATAACAAAAACAAATCCAAGGGTTATTAAAACGATTCATTATTAATATGACTCACTTTATACACATACTTGTTTTTATTTTAATAATCAATATGGGATATAAATCTCATACTAGTTATTTACAGCTATTTATTAGTTAGTTAGACAAACAAGGGTTCAAAACAAAAATATATGAAAAGCAAAAAGGGTGCAATGCACAAAAGTGGCACAATGTTAAAAAAGCGTCACACATAAAATAGATTCATATAAAAAATGGTTCATTACATAATGAATAATACGTAACACAGTCCTCGGCATTCAAGGTCCAGAAAGACCATCTCCCACTATTACGGGACCCAAACCCTCAGATCTTGTATTGGGGACCCAGAACCCAACCCCCAGCATTGGGATCTGAGACATTGAGGGCCCCAAAATCTCAACCATTGTATGCCAGTAAAGCAGGTTCTATAGTCTTGGGGCCACAATACTGACGACTATTCTCCTTGGGGGGAGGTAAGTGGAGTCTGTGTTCAGCTGTCATTGTGACATGCTTGGCAACAGAATATTGGAATCGGCTCAACCCTCTGTGGTGGGCTTATTAGTCCGGTTCCTGAGCCAGGTAGATCTACAATCCTCTAGGGCACTGTTGATAGCAGCCCAGCTTGTCTTATCAATAGGACTTGGAGGGGCAGACCATTCCCTGCGGACAGGGATTCTTCCCACACACCAACCCAAAGCCAGCCTGGGTTATCAGCAGGATCTGGAAGAGTCATCCCATTCAGCTCCTGTTAACACTGAGAGCCAAAGCACTAACAGGTAGGGCGATCCTAGCTGGATAAGGAGCGGAAAAGCTTGCCAGACAGCAATATTAATGGCAAGCTACGTGGTTTTAGCTGGTTAGCCTCCAGCAGTTACCCCAAAGTACACTCTGGGGTCCTTGGCTCTTGTCAACCTGCGCCTAATCCAGAATTAGGTAAGCAGGATGTGTCCCTCAAGGGAGAGAGTGCGCATTCCATTCCAACAATCTATCTCTGGGATTTCCATGTGTAGGTGGGATGCATGGAAATCTCACCTTGGTTGGGATACTCTTAAGCACAGTGATGGGATTCTGCATGTGTCAGATACCCCGTTGACCAAAACAAAATCCAAAGCCAAAGCCCTAATTGTGGTCCCAGCTGGACAAGCAGTGGAATAGTCTGCCAGGCTCTGCTCTCAATGGCGAGCTATGTGGTTTTAGCTGATTAGACTACAGCAGTACCCCAACACACATTCTGGGGTCCCGAAGACCGTATCTGTATGTCAGCCTGGATCCGTTGGTAGCACTCTCACCTCTCTGATTCAGAAGGTTGTGGTTCAAGCCCCACATCATTACTTTAGTACTTTCTGGAATTAGATAAGCAGGATGAGTCCCTCCAGGGAGAGAGTGCACATTCCTTTCCAATAGATGGGAATTTCCATGTGCAGGTGGGAATCATGGAACTCTTAGTTTGGTTTGGATACTCTTAAGCACGGTGATAGGTTTCCGCATGTGTCTGGTACCTAGTAATCTTGCTCTTATACCTGGGTTTGGAAACCCAGACCCCAGTTGTGGAAATTCCAGGAAACTGTCAATCAATCATGTAGGCCACTTGATCAGTGGTTTGTTTCGATATCCATCTTTCTGTACTCAGGAATTGGCTCAGCAGCTAAAAGGTGTCCGACATAGAGCTGGCTCCAGACTGCACCACAGCATGGAAATCTGTTGCTTTGATGTTACATCATCTCCAGAGTCAATGTGATATAAAAGCAGATAAATTGTCTTCAGGTATTAAACCATGGTTTTTGCCCACAAATATACAGTCAATTCACTTTACAGTATATTCTGTGAAGCGCTTTGAGATATCTAGAAGACGTGAAAAGCGCTATATCAAATGCAAGGATTATTATTATTATTATTATGGTAACCTAGCTGTTACCTGATTTTGCTAACATAAGCCAAATTGGTAGAAATTGGTATAAAAAGTAAATGCGAGATGGAGCTAAAAAAAAGTCTCTAGGAAGTTAAGCTATCTACTCTGTAGCAGCCATGCATGCACCTGGGTAAAACATTCCACCGGGTAGATTTGTCCTGTTTTCTCAGCATTTCAGTGGATTCAGAAAGTGGGAAATTCTTAAATTCAGCCTTCATTTTGAAACTGTTTTTCTGTAAGTTCTTTTAAGAACTACAGAAAACAGGCTTCAAAGTTAAGATTGAATTCAGCAATTTGCCAAATTCTGGACTCCCTGAAATGCTAAGAAAATAGGGTAAATCTAGACCCAAGTAGAAATTGCAAGGATTTATTATTCCAATTTCTCGTCACATGTAGTTGCATTGAGCAATGTCTATGATTTGCTGTGAAGAAGGAAATAACTTCCATGGTTAGTTTCTATTCCTCCTCACATAAAGCAATCTCTGTTGTGTCACATTTCTAACAGGTCTTCTGTGTGGAAATCATATGACCTCTGACAGCCAGTGTCAAAATGTGGCGATATCCGGGGGCCCACGTCTGGAAACTTTAGTCTGTGGATGTTTTACCCAGAGTTTCATATTGTTGTTCGTCTTTTGTGAGTTATGTGAGGAAGAGGTCCTGTTAGCTTTCTGAGAGCAAAGGGATAAAATCTGAAGAGATCTATACAAGCGTAATTGGCCAGAGACGTTGTAAGTGAAATTGAATGTCGAGGAATGTAACGTACTACATATTGTATTCATGATATGTAAATGTGAACATCAAAAGAAAGATTTACAACTCACTCTTAAAAATGTTGACAATAATAATCCTTCTGTTTAATACGCTTCACAGGATTTTTACAGTGAACTGAAGTGACTGCGAGTTTTTGGCAAATGTGGCATTCTATTAGATCATGGCTAATCGGTACCTCAACTCCATTTGCCCGTCTTTGCTCCATATCCCTTGCTTGATACTTTTACCTAACAAAAAAATTATCAACCTCAGTCTTGAAAATTTGAATTGATCCAACAATCAAGAAAAAACTGAAAGCACGGGCCACTTCTGGCCCCTGGGCCATAGGTTGGTCACCACTGCTTTGCAGTGTATCCTAAGAAGCGGTTTGAGACATCCTTTCAACATGAAAGGCCCTATAACAAATATAAAGATTTATTATCCATCTCAATCTGAATTCCGTACTCTTTTCCCAAATCCTATAATACCCTTCTCTGCATGAGGAACCCATGACATACTGTATAATATTGTTTATGTAGTAATAATAATAATAATAATCCTTGCATTTGATATAGCGCTTTTCAGGTCCTCTCGACGTCTCAAAGCGCTTCACAGAATATACTGTAAAGTGAATTGACTGTATATCTGTGGGCGAAAAGTGTAGTCCTCCTCATTAATAATTTCGACTGGTGGTGGTGAGAGTATAGTATTTATTGTATTTGAACAGAATAGAACCGAAGGTTTAACAGTTTTGTAACTAAGTTTATATTATACCTAACAAGCAATAACAATTCAGCAATGATCTGTAGCATTAAACATTTGTTACACAGCATGCACTCCTGGGTTGTTCAGTGCTCCAGACTGACAACACCTCATAACACACAGGCTGCCCAGTACTCCAGACCGACAGCATGCATCTGGGCCTCAACTTCGTACTCCAGACGAACGGCGCACAAGATTACACCTTGACGAACTTCCGAGAGATCAGCCTCTGGAATTACCCCTCAGAAACAACTGACTCTCGCAATCTTATTACTAACCAGGGATTGGCATCCAGTAAACCCTCGGACACAACCAGTGCTCTAAACAAACAACACTTAATCACAAAATCACAGAGAAATGCTCTTAAACCAAACAGAAATAATCAGCGTTCCCGCCCAGCACCCTACTTAAGCTGTCCAAACTGACTACTGCGTTTAAATGGACCAACTACTCCTGTGGTTAACAATTTCCTGCCTAATGAACAGAACTGAAAACATACCACCCGTTCTCGGTATCTGGACAACAATGGCAGCAACAGGTCTCTACTTCTCTGCTCGAGGTACTTCCCAACTGACGTGTCAAACCACACTTTTGCCCCTACCTGTATACCCCATTGACTAGATATTTCCCTTCTTGACCCTGTTATCTAGCATAAATCTTTAAGCATGTGATCTTTTTACTCTGGCTAACCTAGTGACCTAAACAATACCCTCTCCCAAAGTCATCTCCTTGCCTTCTGTTTTTCCTGACCTTTGTCCAGTTTTCAATCATTCCCCTCCTTATCTTGACTGCAGAATGGTTCTCAAGTATTCTGTTCTTATTAATGTATCTAACATAAGCAGCTCCTCCATTCTATCCTAATCTCTTAGATCCAGTTCCCTTTTTAACCCGCGACAGGTTAGGCCTTGAGAAATGTCTCAGCCAATGCATCAACTTGATCATCCCTTCTGTTCGTTGTTTTACAATCTGGTGTGTTTACAGCAGCTGGTTCCAATGTGACTGCCTTCCTTTTGCTGACTGAGCCACTCTCTGTAGTCCTGTGGTCACATTTAAATCATGATTTAAATCACTTTTAATACATAGACCTATACGCACGTTTCATTTATAGACATATACGTTTATAATAATTACAAAAGAAACCTACACTAACATCTTTCCTCTCATTTAAGATGCATCTCAAAATATACCTATTTGGTGCTTTTGGTCATCTTTGCCCTCCCACCCCTCACCCCGGTCTCCCACCAGACAGCAAGGTCAGGAACTTTGAGAGGTCCTCCCAACGTGGAAGGCTCTGTGTAAATGTAAATTGTGTTGTAGCTGTATTGCTTAGCACTAACATCTTGATCCCAAACTTACTTACATTTGAGTATTTCTCAGGTTGAGGGTCAAATAGGAAAGTCATGGGTCTTTCCAGTCATAAAAAAAGTGCTTCCTGTTTGCTCAACAATCTAGCAGTTAGTTTGCTCAATTGTGATATTGACCAAGAACACAGTCATATGTGTACTTTTTGGAAGTGATCATTTTGTCAAGTGAACGTTTGTGTTAAGAACAATTTGTTTAGATCCCCTGGAGAATCTAGTCACAATCTAGATTTAACTTAACTCTTTCAGAAGGTGAAAGCATGAACATTCCCCTTTGTCTATAATGGAAAGCACACTCTCCCAGTTTACCTAATTCTGGAGAGTATTTGATGCAGGTTGGCAAGAGCCAAGTGTTGGGGATGCCATTGTGATGTTGGGGTACTGCTGGAGTCTAACCAGCTAAAACCGTACAGCTTGCCATTGAGAGCACTTCCTGGCAAGCTTCCCACTGATCATCCACCTGTTAAAACTTTGGCAGGATTAACAAACAGGAAAATCCCTGTGTTAGGGATCAGACTAAGTCCTGCTAACCAGACAGGCTGGCTGTGCTGCCATCAGCAATGCCCTGGAGTACTGCAGACCTGCCTGACTCAGGAACTGGACTATCGAGACCATCACAGAGGGTTGATTCGATTCTAACATTCTGGTGCAAACGTGTCACTTTGGAGCCAGCTTTGCCCCCCCTCCTCCATGAGACCCTCCTAATCCCTCCTCCTGCCCCAGGATAATAGTCACTAGTTGGTAATTTCACATCAAGCACTTTGAGACGTCTAGAAGACGTGAAAAGTGCTATATCAAATGCAAGGAGTCTTATTATTACTATTGTGTCTGTCCTGTCTCCGTTCAGTCCTATTTACCTGTCTTTTTCCCATACCCTCTGTCAGACACCAAGTCTACAGTTGAATATCAACAAGATCGAGTCTCTCCTAATTGGCTCCTATCAGCACCTCCAACACTTCAGGCAATGACAGCATCACCATCCATGGATGCACACTCCACCTTACTAAGCCAGTCCAGAACCTTAGCGTCTTGTTTGACTCTCAACTCTCCTTTCTACCCCACATCCGTGCCATGACCCGCTCTGCCTTCCCCCACCTCCCCAACATCGTCTCACACCGCAAGCCACCAAAATCCTCATACATGCATTCATAACATCCAGGCTTGACTATGCAAAGTCCCTGCTTGTCGGTCTCCCTAACAGCTCCCTCCATAAGATGCAGATCATCCAGAACTCTGCAGCCCATGTCCTCTCCCACACCAAGCTCTGCGATCCTATCACCCCCATCCTCGCCCGACTCTGCTGGCTTCCCCTCACACAGAGGATACAGTTCAAGGTCCTGGTCTTCATTTTCAAAGCCCTCCGGTTTGCTCCCCTCTACCTCTGTGACTTCCTAAGTCCCTACCAACCTGCCCCTCCCTCCATTTAGCGGGTTCCAGCTTCACGTCCCCCGCCTCACCCGCCCCACCATTGCCTGGCGGGCCTTCAGCCACTCTGCCCCAATCCTCTGGAACTCCATCCTACAATCCCTCCACCTCACCCCCTTCCTTGCCACCTTCAAGACCCATCTCAAGACCCACCTCTTCGATCATGCCTTCAGTCACTCTCCTTCCCCCCCCTGCCCTCCACCCTCCCTGATCCTGACTACCAGCTCGGGTCCGAAACTCTGATTGTCCAATGCTTTGGGACATCCTCCCGATGTGAAAGGCGCTATATATATGTAATTTTGTTGTTGTTTACTCCTTCTTAGATGTGTTTTGGGTTTGTTTGGGTTTTATTTTTCCTGGCTTAATTAAAGAAAGCCTAAGATTATTCTGGGATTGTTAATTTCTTATGTTATGCGACGTGACTCAGCAGAAAGAGCTGCCTGGGAATAATAATAATAATCATAATCCTTGTATTTGATATAGTGCCTTATCACACCGTTGAGACGTCTCAAAGCACTTCCCAGAATATACTGTAAAGTGAATTGTTTCGCCCATTTTGTGGGCGAAACAGAATGGATTCAGTCTGCAGTCTGACAAGAATGACAAATTATACTTATATTAGACCAAGAATGATCTCATGGCTGAGATCAATGCACTCAGCATAGATTAAAGATTTAAAGGCTCTATAACATAAGGTTATAACATATATAACACTGAAACATATGGGGGGAGCGACATTTAATATTTTTTACACCATTTGACCAAAGATAGAATGAAATACAATTTACATTGACTGCATATAGTGGCTTTCACATAGTCAAAATTCTGCAAACAACATTGTTAAATGTACAAATAAACGAATTGAGAGAGTTATCTATGTGTATGTGTGACATTCGAAATGGGTATGGCAGAAAAGAATGAAAATGCTTGTTCCAAGGCAGAGCAATGATGTTTGGAAGCTGAACGTTCTTGCTGCAACATTTATGCAAAGTATATAAACTAACTAAAGGAAATAAAGCTCAACTGCCACAAATGTGAGTAAGATTGTTAATTGTGTAATTTTGTAACCATAATAGCAGTTCTAAAGCTAGTTCTATATTGTCCTTCATCACTCATCTCTGTTATTCATTTGTAGACTGCAAAATGAGTTACATTTTGTTTTTAACATTGAAGTATTTCTAATCTGGAATCTTTCAAATGTGTGTTGCAGTTCCTCAAAACACTTTTATCTGAACTGATTATCTATTTGCAACAAATTTGCTTATTCTTGATGATGACAGTAGCAGATGTTATCAGCGTGCAACTTCCCTCAGTTGTAAATGCTTGTGTGTTAAATCTCTTTTTCAATAATCTCTGCGGTAAGTGTTTGTTTCTGAGTCATTATGTTGAACGAACATTTGATGTGTTTGACAGCGATATTCTTCAATGGAAATTGTCTGACTTTTGGATGAAGTGTACAATTCCACATCCAAGTTTGACCAACCTCAATTTAGATTTGAACAAATTGCTCTCAGAATAACATCCAACTAAGCGTTATTCATGGCTTGTTTAACAAATGTTATTTTGTGAATCAAATTCCAGGATAATCAAAAAGCAACTACAAACAAGCAACAGACCAAAAAGCTTTTCAGGGTGTGAACTCAAAAGCCCCAAGTTGGGGTTGAAGCTCACAGCCTTGGCTGACACCCAATTACTGGGGAAGCACTGTATTAGTGGAGGTGACATCTTTCGATGAGACTTTGAAACAAGGTTCCATCTGCTTGTCAGCTGGCATTAAAAATCCCTAACACCATTCGACGGGCAAATGGGCCCTCAGTTCCCCGGCACTGCATTAGAGCGTCTGCCTGGACTTTGAGCTCAAAGCTGCCATGACATTGATGAGTGCGGCAGAAGGTGAAGTCAGGAACAGTTCTGTTCTGTTTCATTCACAACCGTTGTATTGTGTGCACCGCAGCAGAACATGCAGCTGGTGCAGCAGCAATGCTCGCACTCTGCTCTGTAACTAAAACCATATCCCGGCTGCATTTATTTATGGATTTACATTCCTGAAAATGTATGTACGGTAAACACATCAACAACAACAACAACAAGATTCCATTTATAGAGCGCCTTTCACGTCGGGAGGACGTCCCAAGGTGCTGGATAGTTCGGTCAGGACCCGAGCAGGGGGGAAATGGTCAGGGTGAGGGAAGGGAGGGAGCGAGGAGGGGGTAGAGAGTCGAGAGGGGAGCTGAAGGCTCGGTCAAAGAGAAAGGTCTTGAGACCGGCCTTGAAGGAGGAGAGGGAGGAGGCGGCGAAGGCACTGGGGGATGGAGTTCCAGAGCCGAGGGGCTGAGAGGCTGAAGGCCCGGCCACCGATGGTCGGGCGGTTGGGGCGGGGGACGTGGAGCAGACCGGAGCCAGAGGAAGGATGCACGTACAGTGCACATCGGCGCCTCCCGAAAGCGGCAAGTGCGCCTTATCAGGGTGCGTGAGGGCGGGCACGTGGATGTGGTGCACATGGGGGCAACTCCCGACTGTTTTAAAAGGAGTGTCCCAAAACACACACATGTGCACAACCTACGCAAACAACAGAATGTGTTTTTTGTATTGGGAGAAAAAGGAAACAATTGCAACAGAAGACGTGATGTTTTTCTTTCGGGTTGTTTCTGTTGTACTACATATTACATTTAGAAATAAATATATATTTTCAAAAAACAAACACAAAAAAGCATTTATTTATGTATTTATCGATACATTCTCCCGACTCGCCAAACTGGATAACTCATCACTGAGGCCTTCTCCCTTGGAGCGACTAATTATCAGGAGTTTTACTGTATATAATGGCCTTCACACAGGATACCATCTTGGAGCTATTAACCGTTGCTTCATCCCCAAACCTAGTGATGTTTATTATTATTATTATTATTATTATTATTATTATTATAATGCCTAAGAATTGTGACATTGTGAGTGGAAAGGCGCAATGACAGTGTTAACAAAAGGTGTGATTTTGCCGCGCGCAAATTGGAGGCCGTAATGACCTCCACACACCGCACGCAACCACAGTAACATCCTACCGAGCGTTTTGAGATGTTTCGACCGCACAACAAGAGGGTGGGTCAAACGGTTTTCATTTTCCAGGATGTATGTGGCCTCCTTATTCCTTCTACCAAAGTAATCTATTATGTGGTACCTTATTGAACTCCCTTCCTCACGCCCCTCCGCCTCGCCCCCTCTCTTCGTAGTTTCAGGTATCGGCTGAAGACCTTTCTTTTCGACCGCGCCTTTGGTCACCTTCCTCCCTCCCCCCCCCCTCCCCCGGCTCGGCCCCGGGATCCGTTGACCGTGAAGCGCTCTGAGGCGCCGCCCGGCGCGGAGGGCGCTACGTGAATCCAAGTCGTTGCC
This sequence comes from Callorhinchus milii, assembly GCF_018977255.1. NCBI lineage: Eukaryota > Metazoa > Chordata > Chondrichthyes > Chimaeriformes > Callorhinchidae > Callorhinchus > Callorhinchus milii. Next base: position 70,401,648 of record NW_024704745.1, on the reverse strand, counting down.
GTTGTCGTCGACCGCCTTCCGGAAACCCAAACGTACTCCACCTGCTGCACTCCCCCCTCCGTCTACTCTTCCTGTTACTCTTCAGAGAATCCCGTGAGGATGGTCAAGCGCGCGAGCTGCCAAAGAGGGCCGAGGCCCATCCGCTTGCCCACCCCGCCCTCCAGGCGGCCGCGCGCGCGGGTCGTGCCCCAGACCGTTCCCCGGGACACCGTTTGCCAACGGAAATCGCTCGGATTCCATCCGGAGACCCGAGTCGACGCCTTGTGCTGTGTGCCGTGGCTTTACGGCTCGGCCACGGCATCGGTCGGTCGGTCGGCGTCTCCGCGGACCGCTCGCTGGGACGTCGCCCGCCGTCCGGCGCAGGCCGTGCCCTCGGCCTCTCCTGGTCCGGCCGGACCCGAGACAGCAGATCAGCATATCATAAACAGACAGTAACAGACCAATAATTGATAATAATCCAATGACTGTGTCGACAATGGTTTGCAGACACAGGAGGATCACCCGCACATGTTTGAGCTGATGTGGCCTCACGCGGCACTGAGCGTTAACCTCCCATATGGTCTAGCGGTTAGGATTCCTGGTTTTCACCCAGGCGGCCCGGGTTCGACTCCCGGTATGGGAATCACATGTTTTTTTTTTTTTTTTGCATTTAAATGATTTTCTTTTCTTTGTTTGCTATATAACGTATAATCTGATATATATTTTTTAAAAAAAAAAAAAAGTCCGTGAGCGCAGTGTTTCGCGATTCTTTCCGGCAAAACCCGCGACCCGTTTGCGCGTTTGTTTTGGGGATTCCTTTGACTCGGCGCCTCGGACGTGAGAAGCTGCGGCTGAGGGCAGGTGCAGTGCCCCAGTCCGACCTGAAGGGGTCGCTAGACCAGGGGAGACTGGCAGACAAGACAGGCCGACACCGGGCCATCACTGCATTGCTTCCACATCACCATAAACGCACACAGACGGCCCAATTACTGTACCACAACATGCACTTGACAGTCACAGCCTTGGGGGGCTCTGGCTGCAGCCCCTCCCCTGCAACCGCTGCACGTCCCGCGCTTTAACGCGGTCCCACGGCATCCGCTTCACGCGCAAACTATATCAAATGCGAGGATTACTCTTGGGATTATTCTCATTATTTTTGCAGGTCTCACCGTACAGCGGAGTACGATGGATCGGCGCATGTTCCTGTGTTGTGATTGGGCGCGCACTCCCCCCCCCCCCCGCCCCGGCGCACTGCCTCGGCCGCGATCACCGGCCCCCCTCTGCACCGTGGCTGGCAGTGCCGGGTGATGACGCACTCTCTTGAAGTAGTCCCTCGAATCTAATATACTCTCTGGGATTAGGTCAAAAAACACAAGGATTCATCCCTGCGGGTGCGGCGGGGTGGGGTTGCGAGAGAGAGAGAGAGAGAGTAGACGCCGTTCCAATACGTGGGAATTGTGACAAATAAATAATAACCCTTGCATTTGATACAGCGCTTTTCACGTCTTCTGGACGTCCCGAAGCGCTTCACGGAATACGTGCAGATGGGACGCCTGGGATTCTCAGTTTGTTGAGCACGGAGATGGGTTTCCGCAGGCGTCGGGCATTCGGGAAACCGGATTGCTCCAGCGCCACCGCAGCAATGAATGAGTCCCGCGGTGGCTCGGATCGCGACACGTTCACAGCGCTGATTTCACTCCCCCTCAGAGCGCAGCCCCTTAACCGTCAGACCACGTCCTGCGGTGAACTCGCCCGTCCCGGGGACCTCCCATTGCTCCGCGCGGAGGCTCCTGAGAAACAGGAAGAAAGGGAAAATTGAACAAAGAAGAAGAAGAAAAAAAATAACAGCCCAACGGTCTGGGAGTAAACCCATGGCTTAAAGGACAGCTTCCCATATGGTCTAGCGGTTAGGATTCCTGGTTTTCACCCAGGCGGCCCGGGTTCGACTCCCGGTATGGGAATTGCCGTCCTTTTAGAATCGACGGCTCGAGGGGGGGACTAACCCGAGTAGAGGCTATAACCGAGTAGATTAACCCGAGGAGAACCCTTTCGCCTTTGAAAGTTATTTTTTTTCTCTGTGCTGGTGCTGACAAGGACAGCATTCCCGGACAGCGTCCGGAGCAAACACAACCCAACGCAAAATGGCACGTCGGGAGGACGTTCCCGAGGCGCTGGACGGTCAGGGATCTGGGCCCCGAGCTGGGGGTCAGGATACGGGGAGGGTAGGAGGGCGGCCGGAGGGCTCGGCCGAAGAGGAGGGTCTTGAGACGTGCCTTGGGAGAGGCCAAGGAGGGGGGGGGGGGGGGGGCGTGAGGCCAAGGGAATGTGGGACGGCGTTCCAGGGGGTGGGGGCAGAGAGGCTGAAGGCCGACCGCCGATGGTGGGGGGGGACGCGGAGCGGGCCGGAGTGGGCCGGAGCGGACAGGCGGGACGCGGGGTCAGCAAACACGGACGCGAAGGGGCGAGTGAACATGACGCGCGCGGAGAGTGGCAAAGTGGACGGGAGGCGTTTGTCCGGTCAGTCTGGCGCTGACTGCCTCATTCCAGAAAGTACGAGGCGCGGGTTGGCAACAGCCAAGGCTCGGGGGGGGGGGGGGGGGGGGGGGCTCAGAGTGTGTGCGGGGGGGCGGGGGGGGGCTCAGAGTGTGTGCGGGGGGGGGAGGCCTCAGAGTGTGTGCGGGGGGGGGGGGGGCCTCAGAGTGTGTGCGGGGGGGGGGGGCCTCAGAGTGTGTGCGGGGGGGGGGGGGGGGCCTCAGAGTGTGTGCGGGGGGGGGGGGGGCCTCAGAGTGTGTGGGGGGGGGGGGGGGCCTCAGAGTGTGTGGGGGGGGGGCCTCAGAGTGTGTGCGGGGGGGGGGGGGCCTCAGAGTGTGTGCCGGGGGGGCGGGGGGGGCTCAGAGTGTGTGCGGGGGGGGGGGGCCTCAGAGTGTGTGCCGGGGGGGCGGGGGGGGGCTCAGAGTGTGTGCGGGGGGGGGGTGGGGCCTCAGAGTGTGTGCGGGGGGGGGGGGAGGCCTCAGAGTGTGTGCGCGGGGGGGGGGGGGGGCTCAGAGTGTGTGCGGGGGGGGGGGAGGCCTCAGAGTGTGTGCGCGGGGGGGGGGGGGGGAGGGCTCAGAGTGTGTGGGGGGGGGGGCTCAGAGTGTGTGCGGGGGGGGGAGGCCTCAGAGTGTGTGCGCGGGGGGGGGGGGGAGGGCTCAGAGTGTGTGGGGGGGGGGGGGGGCTCAGAGTGTGTGCCGGGGGGGGGCGGGGGGGCTCAGAGTGTGTGCAGGGGGGGTGGGGGGCTCAGAGTGTGTGCGGGGGGGGGGGGGGGGGCCTCAGAGTGTGTGCGGGGGGGGGGGGCCTCAGAGTGTGTGCGGGGGGGGGGGGCGGGGGGGGCTCAGAGTGTGTGCGGGGGGTGGGGGGGGGGGCCTCAGAGTGTGTGCGGGGGGGGGGGGGCCTCAGAGTGTGTGCGGGGGGGGGGGGCCTCAGAGTGTGTGCGGGGGGGGGGGGGCCTCAGAGTGTGTGCGGGGGGTGGGGGGGGGCCTCAGAGTGCGTGCGGGGGGGGTGGGGGGGCCTCAGAGTGTGTGCGGGGGGGGGGGGGCCTCAGAGTGTGTGCGGGGGGGGAGGGGGGGCCTCAGAGTGTGTGCGGGGTGGGGGGGGCCTCAGAGTGTGTGCGGGGGGGGGGGGGGGGGGCTCAGAGTGTGTGCAGGGGGGGTGGGGGGCTCAGAGTGTGTGCGGGGGGTGGTGGGGGGGCCTCAGAGTGCGTGCGGGGGGGGGGGCCTCAGAGTGTGTGCGGGGGGGGGGGGGGGGCCTCAGAGTGTGTGCCGGGGGGGGGGGGGGGCTCAGAGTGTGTGCGGGGGCGGGGGGGGCTCAGAGTGTGTGGGGGGCGGGGGGGCTCAGAGTGTGTGGGGGGGGGGGGGGTCCTGCTGGACTGTAACCAGCTCACACCGCACGGATCGCCATTGATATCGCTGTCCGGCAAACCTTCGCACTGCGCGTCCAGCCGTTGGGATTGGGGACGTGAAGCCGGAGGTGACCATTGGAGGGAAAGTCAGCGAAGTGACGCGGGAACAGGCGGCGCAGGCAGTACACACAGTGTGGCGCGGTGCCTGGCAGCTGTCTCTGTGGCGCAATCGGTTAGCGCGTTCGGCTGTTAACCGAAAGGTTGGTGGTTCGAGCCCACCCAGGGACGCACAGCTTTTTTTTTCCCCTTTTCCCCCCCCCTTCTGGTTCTCTAAAAATGCTGATTTGTGGGGGTGATGGGGGGATTGTGAAATCTATATTTTTTAAAAAAAATCCCTGGATTTTCAGGGGTTTTTTTTCAATTCAAAGAATGGAGAAAATTGTCCTGTGACGACGTGGCGAACGTCACAATAACGACCCTTGCGTTTGGTTAGAGCGCTTTTCACCTCTTCCAGACGTGCCTTTTTTCTTAAGGGTTATTATCCCCGGAAAAAGCCATCCGCCCATCGGCTAACGACCTATAAAACTATTTATGAATATAACCCTTCTCCACGGGAATGAGCGCAAACAGTCTTGGTAACTCGCAGCTGCCTCAGGCCTCGGAACCGGTTGGCGCCAATGGACAGTCACAATGAAATAATAATAAAATTCACGCACAGAGAGGCGGGACTGTCAGTGATTGCCCCGCGGCTCCTGGACAACGATGAGCAAAATATACCATTGCGTTACCAACAGCAACAGAAACGCGTAAAGCGCTTTTCACGTCGGGAGGACATCCCAAAGTGCCGGATGATCAATGTTTCGGACCCCACCCGGCGAGCCGGGGATCGGGGTCAGGGAGGGCGGGCGGGCGGAGAGGGTGACCGAAGGCACGGTCGAAGAGAGGGTCTTGACCCGGGTATTGGAGGAGGCGAGGGAGGGGGCGAGAGGGAGGGACTGCGGGATGGCGTTCCAGAGGTGGGGCAGAGTGGCGGAAGGCCCGCCCGCCAATGGTGGGCCGGGCGAGGCGGGGGGGGGGTGAAGCAGGCGCTGAGCGGAGGGAGCGGACAGGGTGGTAGGGGGTCAGGAGGTCGGAGAGGGAGTGCAGAGCAGGACCATGGAGGGCTTTGAAGGTGAGGACCAGGATCTTGAACTGTATCCCCTGTGTGATGGGAAGACAGCGGAGCCCGTGAACCCTGTCCTGTACGAGCGGCGCTGTGTAAACCTCTCTTCTCTGACCTCCCGCTCTCATTGAATGGAGGTTTTTGCGGATGAAACCAAGTTTGTAGCTTCAAGACAACCCCACACCAGCCCAAAAGTAGCCCAATATTACGTGTTGCCTGTTCCGGGGTGGCAGAGTGGGCAAATTTAGGTCAGTGCTTTTGAAACTGTGTAAGAAAAAGTCTTCAAAGGTGGTGGCTGGGGGGGGGGGGGAGGGGGGGGGGGGAGGTAACGATTTGCAAGTTTAAATTCAATCTTCTTTTAAGAGTACTCAGGTACCCGCCCGAAGCCGCTGGTTCACGCCCAACAGGCCAACAAAAAACACGCGCGATTGGGCGTGAAACCCGCCCAACTCTGGCCACATGGACCCCGGACCCCGGTGGGTGTCAGCTGATCAACCACAGAGCGGTGGTGGGGGGGGGGGGGGGTGGAGACAGGAAAAAGTAAATGGAGCTGATGGTGTGACTCTCGGGTATGAGGGGAGTAGAGTCGTTGTCTACGTGCGTCTGAGTTTCCGTAGTGTAGTGGTTATCACGTTCGCCTAACACGCGAAAGGTCCCCGGTTCGAAACCGGGCGGAAACATGTTTTTTTTTCTTTCTCAACCCCCCCCCCCTCTTTAATTTTAATATAAATATAAGGATTATTATTATTTCATTACTTGACTAATAAATTAGTCTTCTTTTCTCCTCTCCGGGACGTGCAGTGGCAAATCCCCGCACGCTGAGTGTTCGGTTTCGTCTCAAAGTGTTCTTCTTCATCCCCTCTCGACCTGAAGCCGCTGCGGAACAACGGACTCTGTTATTGCCGATCGGATTGGAGTTCATTGCAGATTATTCAGAACTCGGCAGCTGTGCCCTTTCCCGCACCAGGACTCCAATGACCCTTTCCCCCCGACTCCACGACCCTATCCCCCCGACTCCAGGACCCTATCCCCCGACTCCACGACCCTATCCCCCGACTCCACGACCCTATCCCCCCGACTCCAGGACCCTATCCCCCACTCCACGACCCTATCCCCCGACTCCACGACCCTATCCCTCCACTCCACGACCCTATCCCCCCGACTCCACGACCCTATCCCCCCACTCCACGACCCTATCCCCCGACTCCACGACCCTATCCCCCCACTCCACGACCCTATCCCCCGACTCCAGGACCCTATCCCCCGACTCCACGACCCTATCCCCCCGACTCCAGGACCCTATCCCCCCGACTCCAGGACCCTATCCCCCCGACTCCACGACCCTATCCCCCCGACTCCACGACCCTATCCCCCCGACTCCATGTCCCGACTCCATGACCCTTCAGTCTTTCTGCCCCCAACCTTCGGGACTTAGCCTCACTCCCTCCTTTGCCTCCTTCAAGCCCTGTCTCAAGACCCTCCTCTTCAACCGCACCTTAGGTCATCCCCTACTCTCCCACGTGCCTTTGAAGCCCTCCAACGCCTTGGGACCTCCCGACGTGAAAGGCACTAAACAAATGTAATTTGTTGTTGTTGTAAAACATTCTTAAAAATTTGATTTTCTCGGTGATTTTCTTTCTCTATCTCTTTCTGTAACGCTGTCTCTCTCTGATTGTCTGTGCCTATCTGTCTATTTCTCGTTCACACTCTGACTTTCCTTTCCTTCCACTGTTTGTCTCAGTCTTGGTTTCTAACTCTCCACTGTACCTGCAAATATTAAACACGTTGCTCCTTATATCTAAAAAGGAGTATTTTACAAGGGAATGTGGAAAAGAGAGGAAAATTAATTAAATTGCTTTGGGGACGTCCTCCCGACTTGAAAGGCGCTATACAAATATAATTTTGTTGTTGTTTATCAAAATGCCAATACTGACACGATGGGTCAAATAATAATAATAATTCTTGCATTTGATGTAGCACTTATTACATTGTTGAAGCATCTTAAAGCTCTACATTTTAGATTTAGAAAGATTTTACTTTCAACCTTCTTCTAGGTTATAAACATTTACAATTCACTAAACTTGTGCATTTGTGTGCAATTCGTTTTTCCTCAATACGTAAACTCTGCAAACTCTGAGTTTCCTTTGTGTTGACTCCTCCAATGCAGACAAGAAATAAAGATAATTCCGCAAAGACACCAAATTCTAAGGTGCACCCTTTTTCAATAAAAAAAACGCATCTTAGATTTGAACATACATAGTAAATGGAATTGCACAATCTGCAGAGTGGATTACAATAGCAATGTACTAAATCAAGCAGGTTCAGGCTAAGACTTCCCACACAGTAAGTTGCCGGCTGAATTGTCTCAGATTTATCTGCGAACCCTTTCTTCAAAGGCAGGTTGGGGAAACTACTATCAGTTGATGAGTTTTTAGTCACGCTAGCTCCCATCTGTGGAATTGAATCCCACAGTCCCTTCACCTCGATACTCCTTCAAAATGCAATTTAACAGTCAATTTTTTTGACCACACGTTCCGCCACCTCCCACTCGCTTTAAGACATCCCTAACAACATCATGTAAATTGTTGTATTAAGGCCTGAGACCATGTGTACTCTCTGCCCTCAATGACAGGGGAGGCTGAAAGAACAACTGAAACAAATAAAAACAAACCTCAAAATTGTCAAAAAGAAAACTGAATAGTATGATGTAAAAAAAATGTTAAAACTTTATAAACAGGAAACAGAATGAACAATATTAACGCCTTGTGCTTGAGGTTAATCGCACTAGCACAACAGCCAAGTCTGTACAGGACAAACAAAAATGCAATGACTACCACAGAATAAATTTGTCCTTATCTGAAGAGGAAAAGGAAACCACATTTTAACTGTGCTCCTTGCTGAACAGTCCAATAAATTTACATCTAATTTTTCACCATATATTCAATATATGTGATATTCATATAGTCTCTTTCCCGCATATTCACTGCACTATTTGACAACGTTTGCAGACTTGAAAGAGTTTGGAAAGAGTGAAATTTATATTTTTATTTGATCCTAAATACTGTAATTGTGTTCATTTTGCAAAGCATCCAGCAGAAAGGAGATACAACAGTTTTACAGATTGAGTGATTGCTGCAGATTGTGTTAAAATGACTTAATAAAACAATTGAAAACGTTAAGCTTAGCAAGCTGCATGATGCTAAATAACTACTATTACGACTTCAAAGGGAATCTTATTTTGGGGTTGATACTAATTGGATCATTCACTTCTTATAGGTTCTTACTTGCAGAGCATTGGGATTTGGTGACACCTTTAGGTCAGAAAGAGCATTATTTACACAGAATAAATAACAAAATGGATGGAACATAAATTGTGAAACGTTATACAGGGGTACTTGTATCCTGCATAACTCGTCTATAATGTTTAATGTGGGGAAGCTTTCCAAGATCTGTTGTGAAATAAAATTGGCCGTTCACTTCATGGCTGTCTGTGGGACATTATGGTGCGCAAAACTGGCTTCTGCATTTGCCCATAAAACATAGTCACTGCACTTTACGGTGCATCCTGTGAAACGCATTGTGACGTCTTCCCGACGTGAAAAAAACTACTGTATTCCAAATGTAAAGATTATTATTATTGCAGAGAGGTTTAAAATAAGCCACTGCATGACGAATATCGAACAGAATAACCCAGTACAAAGATTTTTGCAACTTTGAATTCATCATACAAAGCGTTTCACATACTATTTGATATGTATAATGGTGGTTTCAGTACATGAAAATATATTGTTGACAAATAGCATTTATAGAGTTCCTTTCATGTCGGGAGTACGTCCCAAGGCGCTGGACACAAAAGGTTTGCACCCTAGCTGCGGGCTGGAGTGAAGAGTGATGGAGGGCAAGGGGAGTGCTGGTGGAAAGATGACCAAAGGTGCGGGCAAAGAGTAAAGACTTAAGATGGGCCTTTTGTGGAGGTCAGCCAGGTGACATACACGCAGAAACCCATCACCACATGGAAATTCCAGTGAATTGGAATGTGCACAGTCTCCCTCAAGAGCATTGGGTGCAGGTTAGCAAGAGCCCAAGGTTTGGTGACCCCAGAGTGTACATTGGTAAACCGCAGGAGTTTAACCAGCTAAAACTGCAGAGTTTCATTGAAAGCACTTTCCCTTTGCTTGTCCAACTCGGACTACCCTACCTATTAGGATTAGCTTGCAGGGTTAACAGGAATTGTGTGAGAAGAATCCCTACCTCCAGTGACTGGTCTACTCTCCTCTTAAGCCCTACTAGCTGGGCTATCATCATCAACTTGGGCAAGTTTCCTTACTCCACACAGAGCCTAATAATAATCCCTCCAAAACCCAAAACAATAATAAATTGGTCATTTTCAATCCACGACTGTTTGTGGGACATTGCTGTGCGCAATTGGCTGCCGCGTTCGCCCACAAATATACAGTCAATTCACTTTACAGTGTGTTCTGTGAAGCGCTTTGGGACGTCCTCCCGACGTGAAAAGCGCTATATCAAATGCAAAGATTATTATTATTATTATTATTATTATTATTATCAGTGCTCTGGAATACCGCAGACCTGCCTGGCTCAGGAACTGGACTACCCAAACCTTCAGAGGGTTGGCTCGAACCTGACATTCGATTGCCGAACAAGTCACCTTGTAGCCAAAGCAAGACTCCATTAAATGTGCCATCCCTGCAAGCGCTTGAAGTGATTATATTTCTCTCGTCCCCTCTGTTCCACATTGGTAATCGTGTTTCAGTTACTATGCCCTGAAACTCTCTGCCTCAACCCCTCCTTGCCATCTTCAGATCATACCTGAAGACCTTCCTCTTCGACCGTGCCTACGGTCATTTCCCCTCTCGCGCTGGCTCACTGTGAAGAGCCTATTTGAAAGGTGTTATATAAATCCAAGTTGTTGTGAAAAGAATTCAGGAGGATCAACCCAGGTGTATATTAACAGCTCAAATTTGAACAGCACAATTAGATTTTTAAGTGCAATAGACTTTCTCCTTACTCCAATAATTGTACTATACAGATTTTATTTTAAAAGCCAGAAAAGCAACATAACACAAGATTCTTGCATGGTTTCTTGAAACCGACAGGACTGATGGACAATTGTGGAAGATGGGAACGCAAAAGTGTGTCCATAGTTGATTCAGGAATAATGCATATTGCTTAAGAAACACATTCTGATAAGAACAACTGCCTCAGTTAACAAGACGGGCAGAATGGGGCCTGAAGAAGGTAAAATCTGTACTGCTCTATTCAAGTTAGTTTGATTGCTTGTCCACAAATAACATATCCTGTGAAGCGCTTTAAGATATCTCAGTGACATGATAAGGCTCTGTATCAAATACTAGAACTATTATAGTTAAATTCAGAAATTCAAACTGATTCAATTTTACAAAAAATGCATGCCTTTCCTATTATAGCCCTTTCGTGCTGATGAGAACATGACAACTGAACAAGAATTGCATTTATTGTTTGATGAAAGTATACCACTAATATTTTAAAATACAAGTTACAGTCCATTAAGTTATTTTTTCAGTGTGAAATAATAGTGGACTGAATTAAATACGTGGAATGCATCAGACTTGCATTTGAGTAATTCCTTACGTAAACAAATAGAAAGATTAATAGTCAAACATTTAAAATGGGTGACAATTTTATTGGGCAATAAAAAACTCAGCTGAAACAGATTAGAATACAACTTTGATAGTTCCAAACAACGGTCAAACAAAAATAAACTATCAAACATTTTGTGCAACTTTACAATTTAAATTTTTTTAAATAAGGAAACTACTTCAATAAAAAAGAACATTATATTTTACATCACATGCCAAATCTACATTTCAATTCCAATGCTGCTGCCTCTTTAAATCTCAATTTTAAAGAATCCATTATTTACAGGAGGGAATCGATTACACAACTGAGCAGCATGCTGTGAAAGCGCCAAATTGTTCTGAAACCTATATGTATGAATGAATACTTCAGAGTGATTACAAGACAGTGATCTTGTAATAAAACAAGAGCATTTACAATGGTCACCTGAAACCAGAGATGAGAAAACTATTTTGTTCATGATCCAATGGCGAGTGCACTCTGTTGATCGACAACAACCAAACAGCATTTTATTAAAACAATGAAATTCACCAAGAAACATTGATTACTTTTGTAGAATTTAGAGATCAGCTAACCATTTTATAAAAATTCTCAAAAAACAGTAGTGTTTTGTCTGGTAAACATCACTAAAGACTGGCTGCAGAAACTGCATGAACATCTTCTACCCAGGTTCCTATTCAAGTATATTCCAAATTATTTAAACATTGCATTTAATGAATATTTTAAAATGAAAACAGCAAAAACCTAAGCACAAGACTTAATTTTAAACAGGCAAAATTGAAGTTATTTACGCCAAAAGCCTTCTGTGGTTTCCCTCTTTTACCAACAAAAAACTAATCAGCAGTTCTCAAAAAGCTTTTCATCAAAGTGAAGCAATTCCTCTTCAGGACCTCCTGTAAAAGAATTGAGTGTTGTTGTGGACAATAAATCTCCCAATATGTTTTCCTTAGCTGGAAGAGAGCTGTTAATTACTTCAGCACACTTTACTTCTTGAATACCTGTTGACAAGTCATTATACCCAATGTCATCCTCATAAGTAGAAGCAGTGGATGTGGGTGAAAACAATTCTGCAAATATATCATCATTGCTTGAGCTGCTACTTACTGAAGCACTGGAACTAGATGTACAGATAGAGTCATGGTCTTCAACACCAAGCTGATGGCAAAGCTCATTCAATACATCATGGAACATCCTGCTTCCAGTATTATTTGGGATATTTGACAACATTCTCGTGGTGGAATTGACATTTTTAGCGCAATGCTTAGTCTTCATTTGTTGATCAAGTGCAGCTAACCGATCCTTTTTTACTTGTAGTTTTTTGAGCAGTTTGAGACGAAGCTTCTGAGGTTTTGTATCAGTGTTAAGGAACTCTTTTTTACCAGACGTTGAACCCCAAAGCTCTACGCTAGAATGCTCTGTCTGATACACTGTGGGTTGAACATGGTTTGAAGGTGGCACACTAGGTTGATGCATCTTGTTTGACGTATGTACAACTGAAGAGATTTTCATAGGTAACAATTCTTTGTTGTTTTCCTTTATACCACCAAAGTGTTCAAGCAGATTGCAGGTATTCTGTACATTTGAAAAGTCTTTTGGTACCATTTTGGTTGCCTTTCCTGCACACTTTGCAAGACCTTTGATTTTAAACCCATCAAAATGTTCTTTTATAGGACGATTTGAATCAGTCACTTTAAGTGAAACAGGTACACTGCGACTACTAGTAACATGATTTTTGAGTATTGTTTTAGACATACCACTGGCTATTGATGAAATCTGTCGATCCATCAGGTTCTTTGACCAGCTTGTACCAAAATATCTCTTAGTTGTTACAGGTAGAGACGGATCAGGTGAAGCAGTTTTTTTCAAGGTTTGATTTGATGGCGGTGATGTGACACAACCGGCTTTTGTTTGTTTACCAGGACACAGAACAGGCATTTCTGAACTTATTTGCATTAACTTTTCTTGTCTTACATTAGCTGTAGCTGGCTTAACCTTAATTACTTTCAGTTTGGAACACCTTCCCTTTGATACAGGATATCTACAAGCATCAGTATCAGTGAGTTGTAGTTGTAGTTGAGGTGTACTCAGTGAGCAGGAAGCAGCTTCAGAGTTCAGAATATAGCTTGGTTGAACATCAGGTTTGGCAGTAGTCGTGTGATTCCCTTGCAAACATTTTTCATTAGGATTCGCCACCTTAAAGCAAAGCTGGACAGATTCATTATGATCATCAGAAGAATTTTGTGATGATGCATTGTTTTGTGTAAGCAAATGACATTGCTCATCATTAGGTGTCACTGTTACTGGTTTCTCCTCACTGTCTGCTTCAACCTTAATAAGATTCAGGGTTACAATTGTGTTGTTTTCCAGGTGTTCCAAACCAGAAAGCAAATTGCTTTTTGTATCTGGATCAGTACTTTCCGTTACACAGTTTGCATTTGGTTTTGTAGTCTCAGTAGCCAATGCTTGTTCTTGATTCCCAGTTGTATTGCCATATTTGTCCTTTTCCCACATGGCAATGTGAATTTCATGTGCAGGAACATTTAAGGTTGCGTGCCTGGAGCAATTCGATCCTTTCAAGTCATCACATTCAAGCCATGACTCTGAAGAAAATAAAGATTTTAGTTAGTAATACATCAGACTACAAATAAATACACAAATTTAATGAAGTCCTATGATAACGGCACTGAGTAGTTTAAGGTGAACCGGGGACAGACAGTTTTCTGCACTGCCAGTATGTTGCATCAATACACAATCTAACATGCTCCCAGTAATATTACCAATCACGCCCAGTTATCATAGAATGATACAGCACAGAAGGAGGCCATTTGGCCCATCGTGTCTGCTCCGGCTCTTTGAAAAGGGCTATCCAATTCAATCCCAGTCTCCCACTATCTACCCATAGCCCTGCAAACTTGCCCTCCCCAAATAATTATTTAGCACAGATAATTATAGCACAGGTTGGGATTTTATACACCTCAACTCCTGTGTTATAAAAAGGCAGCACTGTAGAAATACCTGTAAATAGATATTTAGAAACGTTAAAAATTGTTGCCCAACTAAATGTAGGAGGCTGATAGAATACATACATTATTATAGAACTAAAGTGACAAAACACTTTAAAGTAACTACCCTTTACAGGAACTTTTATATAATCTATAACAAGCATACTTTGGAACTGCCAGGAAAGCTCAAAGGAACAGGAGAGGCCATTCATCTCATTTGCGCTTCACCAAAACACATCTGTGCTTTAGAAAGTTTTTTGTTGTACAAGAGCCATTTACAAAAAATATATACCAGCATTTAAGCTCTTTGTAGCACCATCCATCAGTCTACTTAGTGTCAACTAACTACTGAATCGTAGTTAGAAGCAACTACCAAAAAACGAAGTGTGATTTACGTAATAATGAACTTTTTTAAAAAAACAGCATTTCATGTTCCCTAAATTACTGAAAAACTCAAACGTTCTTGTCACAAACCAGTGTAATAACAGGAAATGTAAAATTCCTTACATTTGATATTGCGCTGTATCACGTCTTTGAGATGTCTCACAGCACTGTGAAGTGTACAGACTGTGTATTTATAGGCAAACATGACAGCCAATTTGTGCACTGGATATCCTACAAACCTTCATGAAGTGCATGATCACTTTCAAGCGCTCTGGGCCACTACCCTATGTGAAGGGCGCTATATAAATGCAAGTTGTTATTGTTGTTGATCAATTTTTATTTGGAAGGTTGTTGGCCAGGAAACCAGGAGAAACTCCTTCATTTTTCCTATGGTGGTATAGAATCTTTAACATCCACCTGAATAGGCAGATGGGTCTTTGTTTTAACATCCCATCCAAAGGATGGTACCTCCAGCACTGCAATGCAGTATCAACTTACTTGCACCTTGTTTTCAAAGTCCCAACATGTAGCATCAAAAAAGTAGATACATACCATCAGAATTCTGAATCCATGAGACAAAATGCTGCTTAGTCTGTATGTATTGAATAATTGTGCAGATTTTGTATGAAATACCCTCAAAGCAAAACCCGTAGCTATCCAAGTCAGCATGTGGTAGACCATTCACGAAATGCAGCATAAATATAGATGGTAATCTAAAAGAAAAAACAAGGTTATAACATCGTACAACAAAATTAAATGTAAAATCTGATTCAATGCAAGACCACAAATTTTAAATCACATACTGGTTGAGAATCATCTTCCGTCTCTGAGATATATCTTGACATTTATTGCAAGGTGAAACCAAAATACCATTCAATGGATGCCAATCTGGAAGTAAATTTGTAACTGTAGGTAATGTCTTGGCATGCCTATTAAAACAACAAAAGTTAATTATAAACACCACACCATTTTCAATAAATAAGATAGAAACAGACCATGAAACATCGGTAAGACATACAAAGGAGAATTGCACACAAACACCCAAAGCCATTGATAAGATTGACCATATGTGCAATTTCAATATCAATGTAAAACATTTTCTTTATATTTCTGTTCAACAGGTTAGATCGATTAAGCAACCGATACAGCATAAACTTTCCATGGCAACAGATCTTATATCATTCCCAAAACATCTTGTTGAATATGAGCTTTTTTTCTCACCGATACATACATTCAGAATGTACTCACAAAAAAACTTATTTCAACATCAGTGCTTTTCCTTTATTGCTTGCCATCAATGTGCAACTTGAGGGATAAAACTGATTTAAAATTGTTATTCCATTAAAATTACAAATAAGATGAGACATATGTGGTTAAAATGAGTACATTTCTCATGTGCATTTTATTTCAACAAAAATGACTTTTTTTGGGGCAAAGAATAATGCAAAGGTGTACTACATTTTCATTATATGTTCAAAATCTCAGAATTGCAAATAAAACTTTTGCTTATGTCCTACTGCATCAATATTTTTAAATACTTGATATCTAATATGCAGCTGACTAATGTCAACAATGTAGAAAACTTTTTTTTCATTAAACAAAAAATATATTTACATACCTCTCTACATTTTTGTATCCACATTTGTCACATTCAAAACTATAGGTATATGTCGTCACGAACAGCTCTTCAATATACGGATCTGCCTTTAACAGAAGTGGAAGAGCAAAGACCGGACTATCATGCTTTCCTAAAAAAGACAAATCACAAAAACTATTAAAACTTTTTTGGGGGCAGCCAAGTGTCTGACACATGCGGAAATCCATCACAATGCTTAAGATTATTAAGACTGTTATGTGCAGGTTGGCAAGAGTCAAGAATTGGAGACCCCAGAGTGTGCACCAGAGGTATTGCTGGAGTCTAACTAGCTAAAAACTCATAGCTTGACGTTGAAAGCACTGTCTGGCCAACTCTTCCATTGCGTGTCCGGCTACAACCACCTATCTGTTGGGCTTTGTCTTGCAGGGTTAACACTGAATTAAGCTAACTTGTAATAAATATCATTCCACAATATGCTCCAATTAGAACACCAAGGTTTGTCCTGGGCAATAATCCTCCAGATCAATTCATCATTTGCCTCATGGCTGTTTGTAAGACCTTGCTGCTACAAATAGCTGCCAGATTTGCCAATAAAAACAGCCATTAAATTAGTAATACAATGATTTGAGAATGCAAGTTAACTTTTTTCTTTCTTAGCAGCCTGACAGTGCATTTACTTTGGTGTCCAGCGGCTTCTGGTATAATAAAGCTCTATGTTTATGGGGGAATGGGACTAAATGACATCAGAAACATGATCTGAGAGTCTGACAGGGGACAACATAAGCATTGTCAGTTTAAATGCTTAAAACCTCCAAACAAAAATCATTACAGCTACTGCAATGGCCGAGTGAATAAAAGCAGTTTTTTGCAGCAATACATATAGAATATCAGCAACTTTTATATCAGCATTTATATATGCCCCTCATGGGATTTGTCTGGGATCATTTAATGCGGTATAAAGGGGAGGTGACACAGACGAAGAGGAAAGTCTTCAGGTGATCTGAAGATGGGCAAAGAGGAGGCAAGGAATGAGGCAGGGATTTCGAGGGACAGGGACCTTACTTAATGGATGAAAGCATGACCATTAACGGTGAGCGTAGGTGAAAATATTAGTAGTAATTTTAAAAAGGTAGGCATTGTAAGGAAAGGCCTTGGCTGTGATTAGTCCAGGACTTAGTTATGTCTTTTTATCTACTCACAGAAGTCTCATATTAATATTTTACATAAATCAATTTACACAAACTAAATATGTAAAAAGCCTCATATACATTGACAAGTACAAATAAGATATTTTACAATTAAATAAATTGACAGTTTACCTAATTCACATTTGAGTCTTGGTTGAAGCAGTAGGAAAATAGACTCTCGGATCTCATTGAGGATGTATTCTACCTGACACATCATTTTACCAGATACTCCTCTCACTCCATTACCTGAAATGATAAAAAAGTAGAATCAATTTCTAAGTATTTGCAAGATATGAAAAATAAGCCAAAGAAAGTTTCCTGACCATTATAATACACTTGAAATAATTGGTGGGAGGGAAAGAGGTGTTGCTCTCAATAAACATGAATTAAAGAATATTTTACACATGAACAAAATGCTCTGCCAGATGTTTTGAAGTGGTATTGCTGAATCCAATACATAGAAATGCCACCATTTATCCAAAAATTACAATACATTTAACTGTTAGGAAACAAAATGATTGAAATCTCCCACTAAAACTTACTTTCCTATATATTAAGCCTCAAATGTTTATTTTTTGCCAATGGCAAATCAGATAACAAACAAAAGGCTATTGGGTAATTGATCTACACATTGTCGCGGTTACCCTGTTTTTGCCATCATTAGTAATATGTAAATAATATGTATAATAATATTATTTAAGGGAAATGGGGCAGCCTGTCCCATTAATTAGATTCTGGTCAAGAAAAAGCTTGCAAAAGATTTAATTGTAGAAGTTGCTTGCAAAGAATTAGCAAACAGCATACATGAGGTGCCCAAGTTGCAACAATATCTGGGTTCCAGGTTGATTGATTGACCTGGAATCTAACCGGGAAAGTCACGTGGACGCTCGCGCAGGAAAAAGCCCTCGCATCATACGGTGGGTGGAACCATGCGCCCATAAAGAGCAATGCTCAGTGTGTCTTGTGGTTGCTGTCTAATGGTCGTCATCCAGTACGTACTGATGTGTACAGGATTACTGTACAAGTCAGGTTGGTTTAATTACTTTATACTAATGTAGTATTGTGCTGCTAGTTGTTACAGTTGTGTGTTAGTTATAGTTCATCCCATTGTTATATGTCTTAAATTGTTGTATTTCTTATATGCAAGGTAGCCTAGGGTTGCTAGGTCTTAATAAAAACCTGCTGTTTTTAACCAACCGTATCCTCGAGTCTCTGTAATATTCTAAAACAAGAAAAGGAATAAAGCACTTAGAGAGTAGCTGTCGACATCGGAGTTCTGGCAGTGCAAACAGACTCCGATTCAACATCCAAGTTACCGGGCATTGGAGTTATCTGGGAATACCTGTCCGAGTGACTAATTCTGACTTGGTTGAGACACCTTTGAGCAGGGACTCACACTGACAGTTAGGAAAGAGCAGAGGCAACTTAGTATGTAAACGTTACTAAAATTTGCAAGTACAACAAGGAATGAGAACCGTCGCAACATGAGTTCTGAATGTGTGCTCTCAGTAAATAGAAAAACTTCATTTTGAAACAATTTTTATAAGGCACTAACTGGAGTTTGAGAACTCATACTCAAGGATTGATATCTACCTTTATTTGTATATAAAGATGTTGCTGACGCCTCACCTCCAAATGGATGTGCTAAATGGGTAGGGTGTAGTCTCGCTGTGGCAGGAGTGGTGGGATTGCTCTCGTACATTTTATACTGAGCTGCATTGCTCAATATGTGTGGCTTGCAAGGTTCTGATAGCTGCACGCCATCTAGCAAGAGCTCAAACATTCTCTCGTCAGATGTCTAATGACTAACCGGTGGTGTCTACTCTCTTGGTCAAACATTCACAAGATAGCGACTGCTCATTTGTTGGACATAAAATTGACATTTTAAAGAAAACTGACAGGCAAATAATATAAAGCAAATTTTCTCAATAAGCAATATTATGTTGTATATGTAAGGAAATCATAATTTCTCATGTATGCTAACCTGGAACACAAAAATGCTTACCTTTACCACCCTTGGAGTAAGATAACAGTCCACATGCTCGATCGTATTCCACGCATAACCTATTAACTGGGGACTCCACTTCCGTGCCTAGGTTTCTAATGGCTTTTCTTATTGATTTCAAGTGGACCAAAGTTGTTAATATGCAGTCTAGCCAGCAGAGAGCAGATTTGTTCTTCCATTGAAGATGAAAAGATTCAGGACTTGATCCCTTTGCAGGGACTTCTGATTTTGTTTCAGCACAAATTTCAGTTTCTGTTGGTAGTTCCTTCCTCTTGCACGAAAACTGTCCAGGAACCACAGGAGTTGGTTTCTCTGGGACAAATACGCCATGGCTACTTTGAGAGCTAAGGACACTAAATTGAGGATCCTTTTCTGTACAAGAGACCAGAGTATCAGTTGAGCTAGAGTTTCTCTCTAAAGGCTCAGATGCAGATTTCTTGGTTGTAACATTAAAACCACTCCAAGTGTCTCTGTTATCTACAGAGTTGGAGATTTTTTGCCGTTTTAGGCGACAGGCCGATGGCTGAGGACTCCGCACGGAAGAAATGAGGATTTCATTCAGTGGTTTACTTCCCAAAGGAAAGATACACTAAAGACAGAAAACAAAATAGAAAATTAAGCACTTGGTTAAACAACTTTATCAATGGCTTTCAACAACACACCAAAAGAAAATGTTTTTATGTGGCTAACATGTAAATTTTTACCAGTTGTTTTTATTCTGGTAAATATTTATACAATTTTTATCAGTATCTAATGAAGACAAAACTGAAAAAAACACATGTGGAAGTTAAAGAACAAGAGACAAGCCCCTAGGCTCTGGAACTCTATCCCCCAGTGCCTTCGCCGCCTCCTCCCTTTCCTCCTTCAAGGCCGGTCTCAAGACCTTTCTCTTTGACCGTGCCTTCAGCTCCCCTCTCGACTCTCTACCCCCTCCTCGCTCCCTCCCTTCCCTCCCCTCACCCTGACCATTTCCCCCCTGCTCGTGTCCTGAGCCAACTGTACAGCGCCTTGGGACGTCCTCCCGACGTGAAAGGCGCTCAATAAATGGAATCTTGTTGTTGTTGTATAATAGACCTGTGAACTCGGTGTAATATGAATACTGGTCTATAACTAAATTTACAAACAAGCTTCATATCTTCCAAAAAGTACTTTATCATAAGTAAAAAAAATTAGCACTATTTTCTGGTAATCACATTGAGGAAACAAACAGTACCTGTGGATTTTCACAAAGAAGAATAGATTCCTTCCAGCTAATACAAAACGTTCGCAAATGTTGCTTTCTTCCTTTTGCTGCACAAACCGGACAGGATTCACCTACACTGGGCGACAAGTTTTCAGCAGCCTGTTTGGAAAAAAAGGAGGGGGATAGAGAGAAATAACACGGAGAAAAAGTTATTTTAAAAACATTAGCAAAACCTATTTAAAAAATGGGAACCTGTTCCTTGATATTCATCTGCTTAACAGCCAGGTGTACACCTGAACCCATGTATTTAATTACCACACCATTTTCATCCTCAGTGTACTAAACCCGTTGTGCACTTAAAGCAGTTAAATTGACAAATCTGGGAGTGTATTGTAAATGCTCAATTTTCACAGTGTGATTTTCATTTGAAAGTAAAATCCAATTTAGTGCAAGTAAAAACATTTGTCAACTATTCAGTACTCAGAGGATTATCATGGGAACTGTTTTCACTTCAGATAAATCTTTCGCCTTAGTAAATATAAGATTTCCGTGTCATTCCGAGTTTAGAGAGTTGTGAAAAGGGAATCATTTCAAACGTAAAAGAATTGAGAACTTTGCTCAATTTACAGCAATAAACAGTTTCACTGACTTTTCCCAAATATCCCACCATATGGATGGAAGACACATTTATATCAGTGCCTTGACCAATCAGTGGCAAACCAGTCCAGGTCTTCTGTTTATCCGCCACGCTGAGCCATGGGCTAACCATCTCACCAGTAGTTTGAAGCATACCATCAAGGAGTTCTCAGATATGCTGTTTAAAAAAAAATGGAAGATTTGATTAGAGGACGAATATGGTAAGTCAAACAAAACTGTCACATATAAACTGATTATAACTTGCAAGTGTAAGCAACTGACCAGACAAAGATATACACGAGGCAGCAGTACCAGGTGCTGTACCTGGTGCTGTACCAGGTGAAACAATTTAGTTTCAGAAGAAATCCACACCAACCATAGCTGAAATTAACTTGAAATAACAGATTTGAGACAAACAGCATTATTTACATCTTTTATGTTGATAAGTGGTTGAAAGCAAAACTTGATATAATACCTCTGCTCCAAAGCCAGCAGTTGATTGCCCAGGTACTCGTTTGACATACAGGCCTCTAGTATTTTCTTGGCTTTTGTCTGGCCCCAGTTCTGGACCCCTGGTTTTCAGGACCCTCAGTACTAGTGGATGTGTTACACATCTAGTGCATTTTTTAATATGCATCTACTGCAATATTTTTAATAATGCACCTTTTTGCTTATCACTTTTTAACTGATTATCATTCATATCTTAGATGGGTATATTAAAATAAAAGTGCATTAAGTGAAACAAACATTGGGGGAGGACACTGGTTTCTATCAAAGGGGAAATGCATGATAAATTATCTTGTTCATTTCAGTTTAAGTATCTATTTTCAATGATCAAGGCTACTTGATGATTGGAAATGATACTTTAAACTGAAATTGTCAAGGTACTTCATACACGAGTTGAACTTTTTTTCTGACTTTTTTTTATTGGGAATGTATTGAATTTTTAATTTAATTGAACATCTTCTGACATTACATCAAATAATTGTGTTTTGGTCCTTTTAAGACAAACCCCCATCCCCCAAACAAAAGTAAGGAATCAAAAGTATTATATGTTTAGTTTACTATAAGTACTTCCACATTTTTACTTTAATACACCATCCAAGATATTTATAAGGGGTGAGAAAAAATTTGAAAAGCAAAAAGGGCACATTAAAAAGGCTCAATAAATAACAAATGTACAGAAAATGGTACACTGCATGATACATAACCAGGTTCCTAAGATTACAGGATACCAGAATTATCCAATTAATAATGGTGGTGATGGGGGGGAGAAAAGAAGAAAAGACGATAAAGCACAAAATTGAAATAGAAACAAAATTAAAACAAAAACAACTTACCACAGGTCAGGAGCAATGGCCACATCTGCACTCCTCAGAGCAGCAATCTCTGCCCACACCAGAGGCACGAAAACAAGCAAATCGACAGGGATTTTGCATATAAAACCATTCAAAGCTCTAAAATGCAGGAACAGCCTGTGCATTTCAGGACTCCGGATCCCAGAATATAAAAACAGCCTAATACTCCATGCTACCTAAAGATAACCAACCAAGCGGCCTAAAAAATCATCTATTCTATTGCCTCATCTTTACTATTCAATTCACATGTACTACAAGCAAAATCTCTCTGCTGTTCTCCAATTCTGTGCACAAGATAACTATCCA
Organism: Callorhinchus milii; assembly: GCF_018977255.1. Lineage (NCBI taxonomy): Eukaryota > Metazoa > Chordata > Chondrichthyes > Chimaeriformes > Callorhinchidae > Callorhinchus > Callorhinchus milii. The sequence goes on along the minus strand of NW_024704745.1, from coordinate 70,379,335 downwards.
ACTGCCTATACTACGTAGAAACTTTAAAATGTTTGTTATATCTCAACAACATTTATATTTATATTGCACCCCTCACGCAGATCGCTTAACAAAATTAACATGGCTTCATGTTGGGCCAGAAAAGAGAAGGGGGGAGGGGAGGGGGGGCGAGTAACCAAAGGAGGAAAGTCTTCTGGTGTAATTTGAAGATGGGCAGAGAGGGGGCAATATGGAGGGACTGAGGCAAGAAGATCCAGTGCATAGTGACTGAAAGTACGTCGTCAATTGTGGAGTGGATGTGATGAGAGACGTGAAGCTGACCCATGCCAGCTGAGCGAAGGTGGTGGATAGAGGGGTGTATGTGAGCAGATCGGATAGGTAGAGAGGTGCCAAGGTGTGAAAAATTTGAAGGTGAGTGAAGATCTTGAAATCAATCCATTCTGCAACAGGGAGCTAGTGGAGCCTGGCAAGAACTAGGGTGATGGGAGCACGGAGCCTGGTAAAGGTGAGGACATGGGCGGTAGAGTTTTGAATCACTTGAACCTTTTTAATAGTGGATCTGGGGAGACTGGGAGGAATGCACTAGAAAAATTGAGGTGGAAAGTGATGAAAGCGCGAATGAGAATTTCAGCAGCATTTAAAATAAGATAGGGACGAAGGCAGACGATCAGATAATGTGCCGGAGGAAGGCAGTCCCGGTTAGGGACTGGATGTGGGGCACAAAGGATAACTGCGGATCGATTGTGACGCCAAGGTTGTGTATAGGTTCAGCAAGTCTGAAGAAAAGGCAGGGAAGATTAAGGAGTTCAGAAACTGTAACTGAGAAGATGGGTTGATGGGAGCCAAAGAGGATGGCGTCTATCTTGTCCAAATTTAGCTGCAGAAGGTTGGTGTTCATCCAGGCCTTGAGGCCAAACAAGCAGGCAGTCAGAACATCAGCAGGACTGGGGTCGTGACTAGAGGAGGAAAAATAGATTTGGGTATCATCAACAGTTTTTTTTTGAGAGGAGTGCTAACCGCAGTTCTGAGGGGGAGAGGAGCGGCGGTTGGAAGGTCAACAGATGGGTGGAGATGGGATTGAGGGAGTAAATGGTAGATTTCATCGGATTGATGAGGGGGGGTTTGAGGGATGAGGTAGAAATGAGTCAATGAGTGTAGGGAGGGAGCAGTGGAGAAGGAAATAGGAGTTCAGGAAGACAAGGGCAAAGGGGTTGAGGGGACACTGTGGCAGAAACAGCCATTTGGATTTTTGATGCGAGAAAGCCCAGGACCTCTTTCCATTTGGTGACTGAGATGAGGATGGAGGGTGCTTGAGGAGGGCATAGTGGAGGTTGTGTGTGCGCAAAACAGGAGCTTGGGATCATTTTTGGCCTCCAGCGTTGAAGGAAAGCACATTGGTCTTCAAGCTAGATCTGGCAGTAAACTGTGAAGGCCAGTTTCATGCCAACTAGGTTCAACCACCCACATAGGTCTTGGATTTAAGGAAGCGGATGTGGCTGCTGTACCAGAAAGAGTGGGAAATGGTTCTGGATTTCAGTGGGGTGAACGAGTGAGTTTAGGGGAGAGGAGAGATAGTTGTCTAGCAGCTAAATGTCTTGTCTTTTACTATCTTTACTTGTCTGTCTCATCTATTAGATGACAAAAATGTAGAAAAGCTGGTAATCTATTTTTAAGTAAAAGTGTTACATCTACTTTAATCTAAGAGGTGGCAAATTGGGAGCATGAGAGGTTATAGCATACAATTGCCACATGACTAGCTGAAAGGTTAACATACAGTAAAGCAAAGACAATCAGTCAACTGCTACTTCTGACGCCAATTGATTTAACTTCAGAAACTTGTAAATAATGGCAATTACTTCCTTGTTTTCGTAAGATGACTAACTTTTCTAATAATTACATTTTTTATCTTTAAAAATGCAATTGTCTGTGAGACTCTGTTCAAAATCTGCATTTTAAGAATAGCCACACTAGGTTTTTCTTGCTTTTCTATTTTAGCTTTCTAAGCAATCAGACATTTGTAATACTTGAGATAGTAGCTACCAAAAAATCTCCTCTGACAATAGCACAGCCTATCCTACCTAGTTCTCTTCCTACACACTGGTGTGAAAAATACTCATAAACCCTACAATATAAAATATAAAAGTACACGCTCACACAGTTAATGCCATCAGAAGCCCATACTGTTTTGGGCTATTCAGGTTAACAATTAAACCATTATTTTGCTTTTTGTCATAAAAAAATTGAAGTTTAAAATTCCAGGATCCAATTACTATTCGCTTCTTCTTTTGGCTAAGATCAAGTGTAGTAGCTGTTCTTAGCAATTACTCCTTGGGCTAGCATCTGCCAGAAAAGTTCACCTGTTGAGATTTGCTTGTGTTGGTTGTGGTGACCAAATCTTATCCATAATATAGGGGTTCTTATTGGAAGGATTAGGTCCTGGCAACAGCTGTACTTTCGGCCATCAGTTGGCTGGGATTGGTTTTGTGGTATTTATGATCTGAGGAGTTTGATCTGCCCTCACAAAGAGAAAGGTGAGATACTGGAATGCAGAGTTTGCTTGACCAATTGGTCACTAGGTTCAAGCTGGGCTTGCCCTGCCAGAGAGGTGATCCGGTCACCTGACTTGCTCAGGGGGGCGCGCATGAAGACAGGCGTCAGGTCCACATTGTCCTTCGACAATTTGGGGCCCAGAGTTTTCTTGGGGGGGGGGGCAGGGGTGATAAGGGATTGTCTGCGGGGACAACCCTTGTTCCCGAGTGGAATGCATTTGGGTCTAATTTGGTTAATGGGGGTGAGCAGGGCCTGACCTCGCTCACCAATAAAAAAAGGTTAAATTAGCACAATCCAGCAGACCACTTTCAACCAAACTCAAATGGTAAATATGCACTCTTCTAGAACATAAAAGTCAACTTTTCTGCTGATTAATATTTTAGAACACGCAAGAGCAGCAATATTGTTGATGAATATTTTAGAATAGAAATAGTACCCTGCAAAAACATTTCTGTAGATATCAGATATATTTTTAAACCATACGTTTTAAACATAGGTAGGAGTAATTTTTGACATGGTAAAACCTTTAACTATCCCAGATTTCTTATAACGGTCCTTTTAAGTTCCTAATTCTACTATAACAGTTGGATTATTTGTATCCAGGTCAAGAAACAATGCAGAAAGCCATTTATGCAACTTAGATAAAAATTATGAGGAGGTTTGACTTATACTGCTTACAATTTGAGCATGTAATAAAAACTAAAAGAAAAACACAAGAACATATGCATTTATGATTCTCTGGAATATGTACAACACTAAGAAAGTTCCAGACTCAAATCTCAGCCACACCAGCAGTGGTGACGCCACATTTCTCCTTGCCCGCACTGCCAGTGGTCGATTAACTTGATTATGCAGATTCAGTGATGAAGTGCTTCCAGTAATTGTGCCTTAGCATGAAGCATTGCCCACAAGAGAAGTGGTATAAAGGGGAAGTATATAAAATATGCAGAAGCCACATGGTCTGATGTTTTATCGAGCATCATCAGTGTCCAGGTGCGGCTTCATCACCATAAAAAACCCCAATATCACAAAGCTTTGGCTCCCAACGTTTTTTTGGGGTCAGCCGGGTGCCTGACACGTGCAGAAACCCATCACCATGTTTAAGAGTATCCAAACCAAGCTGAGATTTCTACAGATTGTGGAACTGAATGCGCACTCTCTCCCGGGAGGGATGCATCCTGATTGCCTAATTCCAGAAAGTATTAGGCGCAGGTTGGCAAGAGCCAAGTCTTGGGGACCTCAGAGTGTGTGCCGGGGAGGTGGGGGGTCCTGCCGGAATCTAACCAGCTCACACCGCACAGCTTGCCATTGATGTCGCTGTCCGGCAAACCTTCCCACTGCGCGTCCAGCTCGGACCACCCCGACCCGTCGAGTTAGGGCTTTGGCCTGCAGGGTTAACAGGAGCTGAGTGGGATGACTGGTCTGCTGAGGAGCCGGGCCGGGCCGGGCCGGGCTGGGCTCAGCCGGGCCCTGGGATGCTGAGGACCCGCCAGGCTCAGGAACCAGACCATCGAGAGAGACCACCAGAGGATTGGCTCGATTCCGATATTCTGTTGCCAGGCGTGTCACATGCTGTCAGTTCAGCTCCAAGAGACAGCGCTCCCCTCCCCCTCCCCCAGGGGCAAAGATAATAATATAACAACACTTCGGAAGACAACCCGAATAACCAAAGCCCAGCAACGCCCGCAACGCCCCCCCACCCCCACACCTCCCTCCCTCCCCGTGTCTGCGTCGCATAATAAACATCCCCGCGGCCACACGAGGAAACCGGGCTGTAAGGACACTCACTGACTGCACTTTGTTCGGCTCCAACAGGGCCCCGAAGCTGAGCTCCTCTCGGCCCCACGTCCTGATCCGTGTCCCCCGCTCCGGGCTCGGGCTCTCTCCTGGATCTCCGGCCGCTCTTGGGTCTGGGTGACTCTCTCCCGGCTCCCGGTGTCGCTCTCTCTCTCTCTCTCTCTCCCCCTCTCCCGGGCTGTCTGTGGGCGTCTCCACTCTGGGCCCCGGGGTCTCTCTCCCTCACTGTGTCGGGGTCTCTGTGGCCCGCGCTCCCCCCGCCCGTCGTCTGACACTCTTCCGCTCGCGCCTCTCTCACGCGCTCAGCCTCCCAACGTCTGCTCAACGGCTTTTTTTTCTCCTGACTTCCGGCGGTCTCACCCCAACTCTCCTCCGACTGCAGCAAACCCGGAGCTTCCGTTCCCCCCTCCCCCCTCCTCCTGGTTACTGTTACTATCACTGAGAACCTGCCATTGCCTGTCCAACAGCAGCCACTCTGACTGCCCCCCCATCCCACCCCCCGACAGCAAACCTCTCCTATTATTCACATCCCCACTCTTCCTGTCAATCCTCCTCCTCTTGTAAATTCCTCTGAAACCCTCCGCGTCGCCCGACAAAATGTCCGCACGCTGTCTAATAAAGCCGTCACTGTCCACAACCTCATTGTCAACGGGGAGACTGTCCTCACCCTCACTGAAACCTGGACCACCCCAAGTGACACCTTCCCCCTCGCCGAGGCCGCACCACCCGGTTACACCTTCGGCAGTATCATGGGATTAACTTCCACATGTACTTGGATGATACCCAACGCTATCTCTCTCCCTCCACCCTGGACTCCAGCACCGCTGCTTTCCTAATGGAGAGCATGTCATCAAGTGTTGGATGAGAGCCAACTTTCTCCAGTCGAATGGCAAGGTCGAGGGCCTCCAACTTGGCTCCTGTCAGCGCCTCCTCACTTCAGGCACTGACAGTATCACTATTCATGGATACACTCTCCCATCTCACCGAGCCAGTACGAACCTTGGTGTCTTGTTCAACTCTCAACTGTCTTTTAATCCCCATATCCGTGCCATGACCCATTCTGCCTAATGCACCTCAGCAACATTGATTGCCCGCCTCCACCGCTATCTCTCCCTGCAGGCTGCCGAGACACTGATCCACGCTTTCATTACCAAACTAGGCATCAGTGGATCAGTTCCTTCCACTTTCCTCCACCTTTGAAATATTGTCTGCCTCCAACTGTACCTCACACCCAATGCAGACGAAACCCTCGTCCATGCTTTTGTCATCTCCTGCCTTGACTATTCCAATGTTCTGCTTGCTGGTCTCTCCAACTCCGCCGCCCGTATACTCACTGGCTCTAAACTCCATACCCCCATCACATCAGTCCTCGCCAAGCTCCACTGTCTCCTTATCACAGAACGGATCCACTCCAAGATTCTGACACTCGTCTACAAATACCTTCACACCCTGGTACTTTCTTACCTCTGCGACCTGCTGACTCCCCACACCGCCAGCTCCACTCGGCTGGCTTCGGCCTCCTGCTTGTCCCTTGTCCTTTCTACTCCATTGGCACCCATGCTTTCAGCCCAAATTCTCCGAAACTATCTCCCTCAATCCCTCTGCCTTGCCCATTTTCAGATCACAGCTGAAGAATGCAACTGAATGTTGGCAAGACAGAAGCCATACTCTTTGGCTCTTGTCAATGTCTTCTCTCCTGTGGGTCTGAACTCCTCAACCTCCCCGGGCTTTCCCTCAGACTTTCCAAACCCGTGCGCAACTTAGGCGTCAGGTTCAATCCCCAGCTTTTCTTTCTACCACACATTCGATCCCTGACCAAGCCCACTTTTTTCCACCTTGTTGGCATTGCCCACCTCTGTCCATACCTCACATCCGATGCAGCTGAAACCTTCGTCCATGCCATTCCGGCTGGACTCTTCCAGTGTCCAATGTCGCTGGTCTCCCCAGCTCCACCACACACAAAATCCAATTAATTAAAAACTCCCCTGCCCAGATATTCACCTGCATGAAACTCTGTATACCCATCGCACCAGTTATGCTCCACTGGCTCCTAATCACCGAACAGATCGACTTTAAGATCCTCTCATTTTCAAATCACTTAATTCCCTCGCACCTTCCTACCTACCTGACCTGTTTACACCCCATTCCACCACCCACTGCCTCCGCTCGGCTGGCTCCGGCCTCCTAATTGTCTCTGTGCCCTCAGCTCCACCATCGGTGGCCGTGCCTTCAGCCACTATGCTCCAAAACTCTGGAACTCTCTCCATTGATCCCTCCACCTTGCCCTCTCCCTCCCTCCCCACCTTCAAATCCCACCTGAAGACCTTCCTTTTTGATCGTGCTTATGGTCATCTCCCCCCCCACCTTGGCTTGTTGTCAGACTCCACCACTGTGAAGCACTCCGGGACACCACCCCAAGTGAAGGACGCTATATAAATGCAAGTTGTTCTTGTTGAAGATCTTCCTATTTGATGGTGGTCATCTCCTGCCTCCCCCAGCTCAGCGTTGACTCCGCCATTGTTAAGCACTCCAAGATGCTATCCTGTATGAAGGGTGGCATATAAATGTAAGTTGTTGTCATTGCTTCCTTTACGCCATCCCTACCTCTGTCCTTACCTCCCAGCTCCGCCTTCTGCAGCAGTGTTATTTTTGTAAGATAAAATTCAACCGATAATGTCTGAGAGCTTGAAATAAGATCACGAGAGTCAAGAGCAATAAAGCAGCTTAATTATGGGACGCCACGAAGAAAAAAACTGCAATTACGTAAGTATATCACGTAAAAGAATGTCTCAAAAAAGAACTCATCATTTGGTTGTGTACAATACTGTCTGCGCAATAATTTATTGCCCATCGTTAGTTGTTCCTGCCATTTCTCTTTAAACTGCTGCAGTCCTCACGGTGTTGGTGGGATGTTCAAGGATTTTCATTCAGCGACAATGAAAGGTGATAAATGTCCAAGTCAGAACATTATGTTATTTGGAGGATCATTTGGAGGTGGTGGCGTAGCATGATGCTGCTGCTCTAGTTATTCTGAATGGTAGAGGTCACTTGACAAATGCAGTGGTGAACGCAGCAGTGAAATAAGAGAACTGCACTGTATTTTGAAGGCAAGGAGATGAGTAGCAAGATAAATAGTTTTGAAAGAGTTTCACACAAAGACATGGAAGATGAAGGCTTGGCTACTGTTAATGGGAGTGAATCATCTGGGGAACAAGCAATAGACTGGAGCTGGAAAATCAGCAGGTAATCTGGAATGTAGGGCTGCCGATTTTACATTTACCGTAGGTGAGACAGTTGAGGCAGTTAATCTAAAGTGTAATGGGCTTGTAGTGGTGAGAGTTGAGTATCCTGAGAATAAAAGTTGGAAAAGGTGCTCTGTTGTAAGAGAAGTTCATAAGTAAGCTAAGCAAGTAAAGTAAGATACATTAAGCGGCAAAAGTTAAATAAGATAAGAGAAGGAAGTAAGTGGAGACTCTTTGATGCCGAATTGACATGCTTGGAATCAAACCAATCCTTTGTGATACTCTGAGCAGTTCAGCTCCTGAACTAGCCAGGCTTGCAGTACTCCAGGGCAGTGCTGATGACATGACCCGCTCTGTCTTCCCCCACCTCCACAATGTCGCCCGGCTCTGACACTGACTTGCACTGTAGGCTGCCGAAACCCTCATACATGCCTTCATTACACCGAGGCTCGACTATGCAAACTCCCTGCTTGTCGGCCTCTCCAACTCCTCCCTCCACAGGCTGCAGATCATCCAGAACTCTGCAGCCCATGTCCTCTCCTGCACTAGGCTCCGCGGCCCGATCACCCCCATCCTTGGCCAACTCCACTGTCTTCCCATCACACAGAGGATACCGTTCAGGATCCTAGTCCTCATTTCCAAAGCCCTCCATGGTCTTGCTCCCCCCTTCCTCGGTGACCTCCTAACTCCTACCATCCTGTTTTCCTCCCTCCGCTCAGCGGGCTCCGACCTGCTTCACATGCCCCGCCTTGCTCGCTCGACTATCGGCGGGCGGGCCTTCCGCCACTCTGCACCCACCCTCTGGAACTCCATCCCGCAGTCCCTCCGTCTCGCCCCCTCTCTCACCATCTTCAAGACCCACCTCAAGACCCTCCTCTTCGACCGTGCTTTCGATCTCCCTGCTTCCCCCCCTGCCCTCTACGACCCTCAGCTCGGGTCCGTAACTCTGTCCAGCGCCTTGGGACGTCCTCCTGACGTAAAAGGCACTATATAAATATAATTTTGTTGTTGTTGTTGGCTCGTCAGCAGGACTCGGAAAGACCACTGGGGCAGGGATTCTTCCCACTCATATTCTGTTAATCCTACAAATTAAATCTCTAATGGATAGGATAATAATCCTTCAAAAAAAAATTGGTCATTCAATCCACGACTGTTTGTGGGACACTGCTGTGCACAATTGGCTGCCGCGTTTCGCCCACAAATATACAGTCAATTCACAGTATATTCTGTGAAGCGCTTGAAGATGTGGAAAGTGCTTTATCAAATACAAGGATTATTATTATTATTATCTCTCCAAGGAGAACAAATTCTCAGCACTCCACCTTGGAGTGAACAATTGCAGTACATTTGTGTTTTGAGTACTTTTGTTATATTCTGTTGTTGCAATCCATTCAAGGATTAGGATATTCATCTAAATTCATCTGAATGGAATGAAATGGAATGGTCACTGCTGAACTAATATTTTTGAGACGTCTAGTAGACGTAAAAAGCGCTATATTAAATGCAAGGATTATTATTATTATATTATTATTATTTACCAGTCTGTCTATATTCTCTTGCAGTCTGCTACTATCCTCCTCACTGTTTACTACTTTACCTATTTATGGGTAATTTATTTTGTTAGTTCTGTTGCATTCACATGTAGTATTTCCAGACTTGAAAACTTGGACCCAGAATGATGAATACCCAGGATAATGTTTCAGAGTTGTATTTAAAAATACGAATATGACCAAAAAAATGTCTGAATTTGATATCATTCACTTTAAGGCTATTTGTGGGATATTGCTGGGTGCAAATTGGCACATGAAAACCAGTCATTAAAGATTATAATAAATCCTATGAAGGACTTTAAGATGTCCACTCAATGTGAAAGGCACCATATCAAACGCAAGACGCAAAATACTGCAGATGCTGGAAATCTGAAAACACAAACAGAAGTCGCTGGGAACATTCAGCAGGTCAGGCAGCATCTATGGAGAAAGGAAAGTGAGTCAACGTTTTGGGTCCACAACCCTTCGTCAGAACTGCAGAACTGTCAGGGGGAGAGAGACGATGGAGGTGACCATAAGCACGTTCAAAAATGAAGGTTTTTAGGCAGGATTTGAAAGTGGTGGGGGAGGGGGCAAGGCAGAAGGATTGAGGGAGAGAGTTCCAGAGCTTCGGGGCATAGTGGCTGAAAGCCCGGTCGCCGATGGTGGAACAGAGGGTACAAGGGACTAACAGGAGGCCGGCACCAGCTGAGCGAACGCAGCGGATGGTGGTGGTTTAGGGGGTAAGCAGATTGGATAGGTAGGGAGGTGAGAGGGTATGAAGGGATTTGAAAAGTGATGGAGCGATGGAGCTAAGGAGATTTGTGCGGGTGAGTATCCGGGCAGCAGAGTTTTGGATTAATTGAATTTTGTGTATGGTGGAGTTGGGGAGACCAGCGAGGACGGCATTGGAATAGTCCAGCCAGGAAGTGCCAAAGGCGTGGACGATGATTTTGACTGCGTTGGTTGGGGGTACGGATTGAGTCGAGCAATGTGGCGGAGGTGGGAAAAAGCAGTCCAGGTCAGAGAACAGATCTGGGGTAGAAAGGAAAACTGGGGATCAAACCTGACACCTAAATTGCTCACGGATTTGGTGAGTCTGAGGGAGAGCCCAGGAAAGTTGAGGATTTCAGAGGTGCAGGAGGTGGTTATAGAAGAAAAAGCATTTTGAAAGAGTTCCTTGAGACCTTTAATGAGCACATAAAAGGCAGACAAGATTCCAGTTTGATGCCTCATCCATAATCTTATAATGTGCTAAAATTATTATATCATCAAGGAATAGGGCTCTGACACAAACCAGTTTGGAGGGCAACAAAAGGATGTGAACAAAACATACTCCCCAAAACAACAACAACAACTTAGATTAAATAGCGCCCTCCACGCCGGACAGCATCTCAGAGTGCTTTACAGTTTAGGATCCCGGGACCGAGCCAGGGGGAGGGGTGGGAAGGTGACCAAAGGCGCGGTCGAAAAGAAAGGTCTTCAACAGAGACCTGAAAATGGGAAGGGAGGGAGCGAGACGAAGGAAGTGAGGAAGGCAGATCCAGAGCCTCGGGGCATAGTGGCTGAAGGCATGGCCGCTGAGGGTGGAGCGGAGGCCTCGGAGGACAAGGAGGAGGCCAGAGGCGGAGGAACGAAGGCAACGGGTACTGTGCTGAGGAGAAAGGAGGTCAGAGAGGTAGGGGGGTGCAGAGGAGTGCAGTGACTTGAATACGAGGGTGAGGAAAAAAAAGGAAATAAAAAGTGCAACATATGTAGACAATGAATCGAAAGAGAGACCTGTAGATTTTGAGTATATTTCACTTGAGGTGAGAAGTTTAAAGAAAGATCTGAGGTGTTCCAAGATTATGAAGAATCATGATTTCCATTTCCACTGGCGGGTGGGTCGGTAACCCGAGGACACCGAGTTAAAATAGTTGTTAAAAGAAACAGAGGGAAGGTAAGGAGAATTTTTTTCCTTGCCCACAAGGGTGCTGGGGAGGACAAGTTTGCTACGGAGAAAGAGCGGGGGAGTTGGATTGAATTGGATAGCTCTTTTCAAAGAACCGGCACAGACACGATGAGCCGAATGGCCTCCTTCTGTGCTGCATAATTCTATGATTGGTATATAATTATTAACTAGGTAGATTTTTCCACTGATCAGGGAGTCAGTCACGAGAACGCAAATTTAAGATAAAAAAAGAAAGAATTAAAGAGGAGGTTAGATAAGAGTGATTTGAATGTGAAACTTAGTGGGTATGAGCATGGAGTGTGGGGTTTAAAGGACACTTGAGAATCCAAAAAGACATCAAGATTCTGCACCTGGTTCGTGAGGTGGAGTGTGATTGATGCTATCAGTGTCTGAGGCGAGAAGGTACTGAAGGGAGCCAAGGAGCAGAGCTTGTGTCTTCTCAACATTCAACTGAAGAAAGTTAGCGCTCATCCAGGACTTGATGACTGACATGCAATTGGTCAGAAAAGCAATGATCTCGAATTCGAGGGTGGATGCAGAGAGATAGAGTTGCGTGTCATCTGCATATATAGAACCATAGGCTCTTTTAAAGGCAATCCTTTCAGTCTCATTTATCTGGCCTTTCCCCATATCCCTGTAGTTGACTCCTTTCTAGGTACTTATCTAGTTCTCTTTTCAAAGCTAATATGGATTCCTCTTCCATCACTGCTCCCGGTAGGGCATTCCATACTCTAACTGCTCTGTGTGTGAAAACAAATTCTAACTTACCCATTTACTTGTTTGCTGTCTTAAACTGATGCCTTCTAATCACGTCAGGTAGAACGAACCCCATGTCCGTGGATGATATTAACGAGTGGAAGTCTATAGATAGTGAAGAACAGAGGACCAAAGATAGAGCCCTGAGGAATGCCCAGGGATTGTGTTTTGTGTAGACAATTTGTGTACAGCAATGTCTCACAAATAGCCATTAAGTAAATATTGTTACTCAGGAGATTGCCTGGACACTGGGAGTGACTCCCTTGTGTTATTAAACCTAACTTGGGGTATTTAGAATAAGTTATTGTATTTGAGTAAGATCCAAGTACAGTAATTATAATGTTTAGGAATTATATAATTATAATTATAGAGTTTGAAATGGAGGGGTTCATCACGATCTGGATTCTGGATGAATAAATAGCAACAAGTTTAAAGGAAGAGCTGTAAAGAAAGAGTGATGAAACATCGAAAAAAAACTTTTCAGAGTGGGCAGGAAGTGCCTCATCAAAGTACACAAAACATGAAATGGTACAGAAAAGGTAAACCCAGACTGTTACTTCAAACGCACGAGAGACGAGAGAACCGAGTATCGTTATAACATCATAGAACGTTGACTTCAAGTGGTAAACATTTGGAAAAGTCTACCGAACAAAGTATTTTGCAACACAACCAAAATATCGAAAAAAGTAATCACCATCGGGGTTCAATGTCTTTTTGAAAGCAAATGCAGGAATCATACGCCAACTGCTTCATAGTGAATGGCCAATTAATCTGTGAAAGTATTGGCACTGACAACAGGAGCAACTCCCATACTGTTGCCACTCCTGTGGGGTCTTTAACGCCCACCGACTGCAGAAATGTCGAGACCCTTTCACCTCTATTCCAAGACAGTTGGAGCTGTCTGGACTCCCCACACTGACAGAACTGTCTTGAGAGTAAACCTGGACATGAACAAGAATACAGTGGCGAGAGGTCGGTGAGCCCGATTCCCCATTCTCTTTCTCTTTCTCTAGTAATCACAGGACTTTGGTGAATACGAGTTCATATTTGCAAATATTGCACGAAGCATTTAATATACCGTAATGAAAATCCCGCTTTTCTCACAGTGCAAAGCGATCTTTACCGTCCACCTGAGCAGCGGGACGGGACCCCGGTTGAACGTCCCATCTGAAGGACAGTACCTCCGACAGTTCAACATACAACAACAACATACAACATACACTGCTTTGGAGTGTCATCTTGGACCCTGGGATTCCTCCCTGAACCCACAACCTTCGGAGGGGAGACTGCTCCCACCGAGCCAGGCTGACACATGTGGTACATGTGTGCAGTATCTCCGTGTGGTGGTGGATATCTGTGTCGCTCTGTGTTCGCTTCTCGCCATGTCTCTGTGTGCAGTAAGCGTGTCTCCCTCCCTCTTTGTGGTGGATGTCTCTCTCTGTATCATTGTGTAATGTTAATATATCGCTCTCTGGGACCAGATGCTTCTGTCTACTGCTGTGTGTGTACTCCCCATGTCTCTGTGTGCAGTGTATGCGGGTGTCTCTCCCTCTCTGTATCAGTCTGTGGGTGAAATGTGTATTTGTCACAGATGCCCCTGTCTACCTCTCTGTGCAGAATGTGTGCACCTCTGCCTATCTGTGGTGGATGTCTCTTTCCGTGTGTGTAATGCGCGTATCCCTCTCCTTGTGATAGATGTCCCTGTTTACCGCTGTGTGTATACTCACCACGTCTCTGAGTGTGTAATGTAGTGTATGTATCTCTCTGTCTCCTTCTTCAGCCGTTTGTATTTGCGCGCATTTTCGCTCTGGGCTGACGTTGAACCCGCTGCTGACCAATGGCAGGTCGCCTGTGCCCAGAACAATGGAGGGCGGTGGACGAATGGCGGGCCGCGCTGAGGCGGCGGCGGCCAATGGGAGCGCGGCAATGTTGGGTACTGGGGCTGCGTAGCTCGCGAGCCCAGCCATTGCAGCGAAGACAGCGACAGCGAATGAGTGACCGCAGGGCAACGACCACAGAACCAGCGGTATTTGTACAGATAAAAACAACCCTCTCCATGTCTCTCGCTTATTTTCTAACGCTTTATTTTGTGGGTGGAGGTTTTAGCGGCTGGGGCGAGACGAGAGCGTCTCGGCTGCCGAGTGCGCGCTCTCTCGCTTGTTAACATGGCTGACTTGCAAAGCGAGAGCCATTTAAGCAGCACAGCGCCGTGCAGAGGAGGCGAGTTGGCTTTTACAACTTTTCCAAACGGCGCTCAGCGGCCCAAAGAGTCGTCCCCGCCGGGGTTTGACCTCGGCTGCGTGTAGCCCGGACTCTCCGCTGTCCGTCGCCGTGTCTCTCGAGTCGCTCCGAGGGGTTTTGAGGGTTGAAAGCGGGATCCGAATGGGGAGGGGGTTGCTGTTGCTTCACCCCCCCCCCCCACTCTCTGTTGTGTCTCAATCAAGATGGGAGCCATGTTCTGTGCGTGTTACAGACAAGCGGCCATAGCCCGCTCAGCGCTGACACTGAAAAACTTGGTACAAAGCATTAGCTCTCGGTAAACCGTGCCACAAGAGCGGGAAAAAACGGGCAAAACCGCCTCCCGGCGACGGGAGGTGCCCGGGAGTCGTCTTCTGGCGCCATTCGAGGGGCACTTTCTCTCATGAGGAGATGTTTGTGACAGTGGAAGAAGGAATATTGTTGTTTTTTTTATTTCCTTTCCTCCCGTTTCTTTTTTTCCGCCATAGCTCTCCACACTACACACACACACACGGACACGCTATAGAGTTTTTACCTCAAGACTTGGGCTTTTTTTTTTCGACGGGGAGAATTCTCCTTCGTGGCCAATGACCCTTTTTTTTTAAGGTTTATTTTTGTAAAAAAATATATTATTTTTTGTGTGTGGTGGGGAGGGGGGGGGGGGGAGGAGGAGGACATTTTTTTTAAAAAAAATGTGTTTGAAGTGTGAGGGTTTCTGAGCGGCGAACTCGGGCGAGAAACTGAAGAGGGTGTGTGTGTGTGTGTGTGTGGAGGGGGGACGACGACAACCAAATATAACTGGAAGGTGACAGAGCAAAGTCAGAGAAGAAGCCTTGACTTTGTGCGTGTTTTATTTTCTCTCTCTCTCTCTCTCCATTGCCGCGACTGGAGGGAGGATCGCGGAAGTGCTGAGGGGTGTGTTTTTTTTTGGGGTTTTTTTTTAAACAAAACAGACCACGCAGCGAAAGGTTTTTTATTTTTTTTAAAAAAAGAAAGAAACCCGCGAATGTGTGTTTTTTTTTGTGTGGGTGTGCGTGAAACTGGCTTTAACTGACAAAATGGCGGGAAGAATTAAAAAAAGAGGAAAAAAATTTTTTTTTTTACCTCAAAAAAAGGTTCACTTTCAACCGATAATCTCGAGGGTGTTTCCCCCCCCGAGTTGAATTTTGGAGGGGGGGGGGAACTTCGCGTCCCTTTTTTGAGCCGTTTTTATGTTGTGTTTTTCTCTCCCTCTCTCTCTCTGGTATTTTTGAAACAAAGCGCGACTGGTGGTGGGATATTTTTTTTTCGTTTTGTTGTGGGTATTTTTTTTGTGAAAGGAAGCCTTGTTATCCCGGAATTTTAAAGCGCTGCGACGGGTGCAAATTCACGGGGGGTTCGTGTTGTGAAGTTTTTAAACCGCGTCTTGTGCAGTGGATGTGGAGAGAGAGCGAGAGAGAGAGAGAGAGAGAGGAGGGCAATGGTAAATGGTGTTCGGGTTTTTAAAGCCAAACTACTTCGCTTGAGGACCGAGCTGGAGGCGACCTGCCGGGACGGATAGCTCCAGTTATTATTTTACGCGTCGAGTCAGGACCGGTTTTACCCTGAAGGTTTCACGGGGTTTGTATCGTCCTCCCACCGCTACAAAAAAAAAATACCCGAGAGCTTGACTTTAACTGAACGCGACGAATTGATGCGTCTCGAAAAACTGCACGAAACGGGATGGGGTTGGGATGGGGATGTGTGTGGGGAGTGGGGGGGGGGGGAGGGGGGAGGAAAAAAGTCAACAATTGCCCTTATTATTAAAGATCAAGCGCAAAATGGCCCGTGATCCAAAGAAACCCCGAGGCAGATTGACCTCGTATGCATTGTTTGTCCAAACATGCCGGGAAGAACACAAAAAGAAGCATCCCGAGAAAGTGGTGTCCTTCACTGAATTCTCAAAGAAGTGCTCCGAGAGGTGGAAGGTAAGCGGCTCTCCGTCTCCGGCACACGGTTCTTTTTTGGCTAATTCTTTTGTTCTCATTCTGAAGTGAAATGAACGCAATGCGTCAGCTTTTAAGATGTAACTTCGCGCTTAATAGAGGTAATAACCGGGAGTGAGCTGCCCCTGGCACCCCGTGTTTTATTCGGGTGTTGTGTTGGTTGTGATGGTGAACTTGCACCCAGTGGGAGTGCAAGTGCGATCTCATCTCTGTTATAAAGATTGTACCGCTGGTGGCAAAGGCTCCTGTACTTTATACACTCGGGTTGTAACTATTCTTCGGATTTCACTTAACAAAACGTGTCTCCCTAAAGACTATGTCTGCCAAAGAGAAATCAAAGTTCGAAGAACTGTCAAAAGAAGACAAGAAGCGCTACGAGAGTGAAATGAAGGATTATGTACCACCAAAAGGTGCGAAGAA
Source organism: Callorhinchus milii (assembly GCF_018977255.1). Classification (NCBI taxonomy): domain Eukaryota; kingdom Metazoa; phylum Chordata; class Chondrichthyes; order Chimaeriformes; family Callorhinchidae; genus Callorhinchus; species Callorhinchus milii. The sequence continues at coordinate 70,362,909 of NW_024704745.1, read as the reverse complement.
GCAGAAGAAAAAGAAGGACCCCAATGCACCAAAGAGACCTCCGTAAGTGGTTTCCAACTTTAAAGCAGTAACCCACTATACAGTTAATGTATTTGTACAATACAATATCTCTCTCCAGGGGTGGGGGGAAAATAAGTTTGATGCATTTCAGATCTCATTCTATTATAGGAGCGGCTCTGATCTCGCTGTACAGAAGTAAATCCACTTTCAGAGAATTTTATTTACAAATTTGTTTATTAATTGATTCCAGATCTGGTTTCTTTATATTCTCGGCGCATCTCCGACCCAAGATTAGAGAAGAGTGTCCCGGACTGTCCATTGGGGATATAGCTAAAAAGCTGGGGGAGAAATGGAATGCAATGGGATCAGAGGAAAAGTTGCCATATGAACAGCAAGCAGACAAGCTGAAAGAAAAATACAAAAAGGTAAATATCCATTAAATTAAACGTTGAACTGCAAAATCCATGCATTGTCCAATGAATGGCATCAATTCTAATGAAGGAAGCTATAATCCATACAATTTATACTTGTATAACACCTCACGTCGGCAGGATGACTCAAAGTGCTTGAAAATAGTCATTTCAACTTGGGCATGACTGGGACCGGTTGTAATGTCCCATTGATATTTTTCTCCTACAATGAGTCTGAACTTGGAAAAAATACATATCGATTATTTAATTTACAGCTCAACAAGTTAATATGGCGCTTTTCATGTCAGGAAGAAGTCCTGAGGTGCTGTCACATCTAATTTATTACTTGATTGTATCATTTCTGATTTAGATGATAGTCATTATCTAGAATTCATTGTATTGTCAGCTGAATACATGGAATGTTACAACACAGAAATGGGAAATTCAGGCACTTGTGTCTATTGGTATTTTTATCCACTTGAGCCAATTAATCTGATCCCACTCTTTGTTCTCTCATAATCATTAATATATCTTTGAGTAATTATCTAATTCTCTCTTTTATGGGCTTGAATTATTTGTGGTGGGGGAAAAGCTACACTACTAAAGATGGAAATTTTGCTAAAAGACTCATGGCGGTTCTGAATATTAATTCAGTCGGCACTTAGTACATAATGCTATGATGAACCCCTTGATTTTCAGGATGTTGCAGCATATCGTGCTAAAACAAAGCCTGACAGTGTTAAGAATTTCACTGCCAAAGCTGAAAAATCTAAGAAGAAAGCTAAGGAAGAAGAGGAAGATGAAGATGAGGATGATGAGGAGGAAGAAGATGATGAGGATGATGAAGATGACGATGATTAAACATTTATTTTGCTTAAAGCAAAACTTCTCAGTTAAAGCATTTACCCCCACCCCTGTACACACTTTGCTCCTTTAAAAAAAAATTAAATATATAAGGCTATGTATATGAGAATTTGATTTTAAACTGTACAGTTTTTTTGTTTTGTATAGTTAACACACTACGAAAATGTCTTTGGGTGTCCCATTGTCTTTGTTCTTAGTGGTGTTTGTTTGCCACTTGCCTTGAGTGTGGGGTTATGAATTGGCATGGTAAGAGCAAGTTTATGTTGGTGCACAGCACAAACTAGTTTTATGTGGAAGGGGGGGCGGTGGAAGGAAGACGTCATAGTTTACTATTTGCCACTCAGTAATTGCTTAAAAGTTGCAGCTTTTTGTTTTGTTGACCTTTTTGAAATGCTTCTGAAATAAACTTTTTTTAAAAAATTAATGACTTTCTACTGATAATTTGTGCTGTTCAAATATCTCCTTAGACTATTGCCATTATGCCAGAAACTCACTAATTTGACACAAATGGAGCATTAAATGGCTTTCATAGATTCTTACATTTTAAAACATTTGTTTACAGCCCATCACGCCTGCTTCCTCAGATTGAATTCACGATCCTTGCTCTCACATCATTGCTAGTTGTTGTCCTAGCAGTCTCCTTCCCTCCCGCGCTGCAAATTTTGGCATGCTGTACATCTTTTGCCCCTTCACCATTGGCAGCTGAGCTTTCATTTTCTTGCACTTGGTCTCTGGAGCATCTTCTCCACCTCTGCCTTACATTAACCTTTCCTCTTTACCTCCACCACACCACCCTTTGCATTTAGCTTCAGGTAAAGGTACTTACAGACAACAACAAATTACATTTGTATAGACCTTTCATTTTGGGAGGTGCTAGACAGTTAAGGATTTGGACCTGAGCTGGGTTTGGAATCCGGAAGGGTGAAGTGCAGGGCGGTTAGGGATAGGAGGATGACCAAAGAGGAGGGAGGACATGGAGCACACCAGAACCTGCAGAGTGGACAGGTCCACAAGGAATTATCAGGTTACAGAGGTAGGGTGCCAGCCTTTTGATAAGTGTAAGTTGTGTCCCTTGTTCACCTACAAAATAACATTTCTACACTTTGCACTAAACTTTGTGAAGAGTTTTGCGATGTCCTGATGTAAAAGGGTGTATATCAAATACAAGGATTATTATCTCTTGTAGGTTTTCTATTTAGATATTGTGTTGGTTTTGATGATGAACTTTACAGTATATTCTGTCAAGCGCTTTGAGATGTCTAGAAGATATGAAAAGCGCTACATCAAATGCAAGGATGATTACTTTATTATTTAAGTTGCATGTAGTGGGAGTGCAAGGTTGTGATCTCATCCCTATTTTATAACGGTTGTACTGCTGGTGGCAAAGGGTTGTGTGCTGTGACCCTTACTATTGGATTGAATTTGCATGATTGGAGCAATATAGGAATTCAAGACTAGAAGCTCACCTCCTGTCTAGATAGATGTTGAAAACGGCATGCTTTCAGAAAGAGGGTGGGATTAATTTGAAAACATAGGTAGCAGCAAGACATGACGTTCCAAAAAGCCATTTTCTGTGCAGAAAAAAGTTTCGGCAGCCTGAGGGGAGGCAGTGGTTGAGCTAGGTGATGTGGCGGAGGTGGGATAAGCGGAGCGGGTCATGGCACGAATGTGGGGTAGAAGGGACAGTTGAGGGTCAAACAAAACGCCAAGGTTCAGGACTGGCTCGGAGGTGGAGTGTGAATCCTTGGATAAGGCACTATATCAAAAGCAAAAACAGATTGTGATCTTTCTGAAGTTATGAAACCATAGGTAAATACCTAGTTTGATTTTTGCAGGCGGTTATGCCAGCCAGCCCAACAGAAACAATGCCCAAGCTTGAAAATGCGCAGTTTTAAAATTTTGTCTCGGTCTTTACTCACTGTAACATATCTGAGTTATTACAGACTAAAGACTCCATGTTGGTATGTTTTATCTTGTTTGTAACGAACAATATCCTAGACTGCCAACTGTCCAAATCCCCTACTAACCTGCTCGCACCCCCCGCTCTGTGGGCTCTGGCCTGCTTCAGCCACTATGCCTCCACCCTCTGGAACTCACGCAGTCCCTCCGCCTCACCCCCTCCCTTGCCTCCTTCAAGACCTGTGTCAAGACCCTACTCTTCGACCGTGCCTTTGGTCACCCTCCTTCCCCCCCCCGCCCTTCACCCTCCCAGATCCTGACCCCCAGCTCGGGTCCGAAACACTCATTGTCTAGCACTTTGGATGTCCTCCCGAGGTGAAAGGCGCTATACAAATGTAATTTCATTGTTGATGTTCTCCAGTCTCATCAACAACAATATATACATTTTGGTGAGTAAATGACTTGACCAGGATCTCTTTTTTCCATCTCCGTCACATTGTCCGCCTCCATCCGTACTTCACAACTGACGCAGCCGAAACCCTTGTACACGCCTTCGGCACTTCCCAGCTGGACTACTCTAATGCCCTCCTCGCTGGTCACCCCAACTCCCCCATATACAAAATTAATCCCAAATTCCGCTGCCTGGATACTCACCTGTGCAAAACTCCATACCTCCATCACACCAGTCCTTGCCAGGCTCCACTGGCTCCCAATCACCTAATGGATTGATTTTAAGATCCTCTCACTCGTTTTCAACCCCCTTCATGCCCTGGCATCTTTCTACCTATCCAATATTCTTACCCCATATTCCACCACCAGCTGGCTCCGACCTCCTGTTTGTCCCTTGTCCGCTCCACCATCAGTGACCTTCAGCCACTACTCCCCAAAACTCTGGAAATCTCTCCCTCAATCCCTCCAACTTGCCCTCTCCCTCCCAACTACAAATCCTGCCTAAAGAACTTATTTTTTGATCATATTTACGGTCTCTGCCCGATTCCCTCTCCCCTTGGCGTAGAGTCAGATTCCGCCACTGTCAAGCGCTCTGGAACGCTACCTCTCATAATAATATAATAATAATCCTTGCATTTGATATAGCACTTTTCACGTCTTCTCGACGTCTCAAAGCGCTTCACAGAATATATTGTAAAGTGAATTGACTGTAATATTTGTGGGCAAAATTCGGCAGCCAATTGCACACAGCATGTCTCACAAACAGTCGTGGATTGAAGTGACCAATTTATTATTGTTTTTTCTTGAAGGATTATTATTAGGCGTGTGGAGTAAGCAAAAATTGGCCAAGGTTTCACCCTGCTGGGAATCAAACCCAGGTCTCTCGCTTGAGAGTCGAGTGCTCTAACCACTGAGTTACAGGACTCCATAAATATTCTAAGGAATTCTAAAATAGGCACAAAAAGATCTTTTCTCTATCCCAAAAGTCGATGGACTCACCTCTGATAATTCAGCACTCACTAGACATTTCACTGGATTGTCAGTCTAGACTATTAATCTCAAGACTCAATATTGGGCTTTGAGCTCACAACTTTCTAACCCAGAAGTGAGGGAGGAGCAATTCCAACTGAGCCACTCTGACATCCTAAAGTACTAGAAAATCAGCACTATTTAAACATTCCCTTAGAGCATAATCTTAACCAAAGCAGTTGTTTTCTTTAAAATAGGCAAGACACATTAAATGACTAAGAGCCTGAACAATAATAATATAATAATAATTTTTGCATTTGATATAGCACTTTTCACGTCTTCTCGACGTCTCAAAGCGCTTCACAGAATAGACTGTAAAGTGAATTGACTGTATATTTGTGGGCGAAACGCAGCAGCCAATTGCTCACAGCAGTGTCCCACAAACAGTCGTGGATTGAAAATGACCAATTTATTATTGCTTTGTTTTTTTGGAGGGATTATTATTAGGCGTGTGGAGTAAGGAAACTTGCCCAAGGTTTCACCCTGAGCAACAAAGTCAATAACAAAAATCATTGTCACATCTTAGGGATATCGATCAGATCCACTGGCATATCAAAGACTACCACATTTAATTTGGTTGTCTGTCTGGTGAAGGAACAATATTATTATATTATATGTAGGTCACTATATAAATTGTTGTTGGAACAAACTTAGAATTTAGACACTATAGGTACCAGTTGATCCTGTAAGGCAGACTGTGTCAACTGCTATGGTCTTAATTGTAGTTTTGTGTGTACACAGTGGTTTGGTTGTGACCCTGTGTTTACTGGTTGGCTGTAAAAAATTAGTGTAGTATTGATAAATGCCATTAATGTAGCTCCATAAACTGTGCTCCAATTTGCCAAATCGGTTACTGTATAAAGCCAACACTACACAAACACAAATAAACAGTTCCTAGTTGTCCTGTTTCCCCTTTAGGACCTGTAAAACAAATTTAAAAATATATTATATTGAATAGATATTCTGGATACTTTATAACAATGTAAATTTCTGTTCAGTTATACAGTGTCAAAGAGAGGATTAGAATCTTTATTTTGCATAATATATACAGTAGTTAGATTCACATATGGTTTGCAAATTGGAGAAGACGATTATTTAATTATTGCGGAGTCCTGTAGCTCAGTGGTTAGAGCACTCACTTTGCAAGTGAGAGACCTGAGTTCAATTCCAGGCAGAAAGCGAAACCTTGGGCAAGTTTCCTTACTCCACACAGAGCCTAATAATAATCCCTCCAAAACCAAAAACAATAATAAATTGGTCATTTTCAATCTACGACTGTTTGTGGGACATTGCTGTGCGCAATTGGCTGCCGCGTTCGCCCACAAATATACAGTCAATTCACTTTACAGTGTGTTCTGTGAAGCGCTTTGGGATGTCCTCCCGACGTGAAAAGCGCTATATCAAATGCAAGGATCATTAGTATTATTATTAAGATGTGAAAGGCGCTATACCAAATGTAAGGATGATGATGATGATGGTTCTTATTGTTTTATATGGTGTATATATTGTCCTTGTGATATCTGTCAATATTTATGGTGCTTATAGCAATTTAGCTGATAGTTATTTCAGTCTGTAAACCACTGAATGTGTTGTAGTATCTGACATGTTGAAAGGTTCGCTGTACCATTGCATAAAATATGTAAACACTTTTGTATAACTTTTAACTCTTGGGTAGGTAGCTCTACAAAGGCAATAATAATAATAAGAAGTAACCTTGAATTTGATACAGTGCCTTATCACATTGCCAAAACACCTCAAAGTTCTTCACAGGATTTACTGTAAGGTGTAGTGACATTGTATTTCTTGGTGAACACTGCAAAACCACCATGAGATGAATGACCAATTTTACCTGGGACACTAGGGAAAACTCATCCTGTTTTGAATAATGCCACAGGATCTTTAACTTCCACATGAACAAGCAGATGGGACCTCAATTTGATGTGGAGAGCATATCAATGCGTTTCGTAAAGTCTCATGGACCACAACTATGACAATGCAGTGCTCTTCCAATACTGCATTGGAATGACAGCCTGGACTTTGAGCTGAAAGTCTTGATATAGGACTTGAACCCACAACCTTCTGATCCAGATGTGAGAATGATACCATTTCAGCCAGGCTGACACCTGTTTATTAAACATTGGAAATCTAGGCTTACAAAATATTATCTATAGTTCTTATTGTTGTGATATTGTTGTGCTTTCATCACCCCACATCAAAAGCATACCAGATATATTACAATAGAGCCTATGATTACAATAAGCTCTATGAGACACTAATTTGCGTGGAGGGCGCTATAGAAGTGCAAGCTATTGTTGTGATAGCACTGTAGTTGGGGGAGAAGATGGGGTGCATTAAAGCCCAACCAGTGTCATAACAGAATTCAGTTGTTGGTCAGTGCTTCTGCACGTAGATAACTAGCTCCTTCATAATCCCGGTCAGATTTTCACATGCTAAAAATGGCTGACATCTGGGTCGTCATGTTGCCACCAACATCACTTCCTGTACATGTGCAGTAAAGTAACATTAACGGCAATTTCATGACCAAGTTAATCATTTTTTAGTGCGTGAGAACCTAGCTGGTGTTCTGAAGTTTGCTGGCAGGCTTTCTGCACACCTTGTCGATTTTTTAGTAAGTAAATATAGGGGTCCACAATCCATTCCTGCTCTAAGAATCCATATCATAATGAAACACGTTGTTATGGGATTCTACTTCATTTGTTTGCTGTGTAGAGATCAGTGCACATCAGAAATGTATATTGAATGATGACTGTGAAAATGTCTAGTTTATTAGAAATAGAATCGGGAACCAAAAGGTTAAAGTCATGAAGCAAGGATCAGGATCACAGGATCATGACCAGGATCACAGAGAAAAACTGGAAACCTACATTAAATTCAATGGCAGTGGTTTCCTATGAAATGTGCATTATAATCTGGAATTGAGTCAGCATAAATGGCTGTGGAGTCCCAATGTTTAGATCAGGTGGATTTTTAGATCAGGATATAGTTACAATTATAATAATTATCCTTGCATTTGATGTAGCTCCTTATTATGCAATTGGAACGGGTCAAATTGTCGTGACTGTGTGTTTACAGACAAATGACGCAGCCAATTTATGCATAGCAATGTCCCACAAACAGCCATGAAGTGAATGACCAATTTCATCTGGTGGATTGTTGGCCAGGACACAAGGAGAAACTCTTTCTTTTTTCAAATAGGGCTATGAGATCTTTACTGTCTCCTTGAAGAGACAGATGGAGCATCAATTTAATGTCTCATCTGAAGAACGACCCCTGATAGCACATCACTGACTGCCTAGACTATGAGCTTAAATTCCTGGCATGAGACTTGGGGCTTGAACGCACAACCTTTGACTCAGAGACGAGAGTGCTACCTACTGAGTTTTGATGACACGATTCATATCTAATGCACAATAAAAACAACAGCAAAAATTAAATTCTGTTCCATTCGTCCGTGTGTCTGAGAAATAGAAAATGGATGGTCCAGAAACGTTCAGAGGACTGTTTTGAATGTTAATAAAGAGTCGATTGAGATACCGGCTTTTTAATAATAGTAAAAAACTAACATCCAATTTCTGTGCTCTGTGAATGTCCTTTGGTGTTCTATGAACTTAATTAGAATAAATGGAACCATAAAAATTTAAAACATAGAAGAGGCCATTCAGCCAATTATTGTGCGTTGGCTCTTTAAAGCAGCAATGCATTCAGTCCCATTTACCTGCTTTTTCCGCATGCCCCTACAAATCACTTATTTTTAGATATCTATCTAGTGCTCACTTGAAAGATAATATGGATCCTGCTTCGACCACTACATCTGGAAGGACGTTCTGCTTTCTAATGATTCTGTGTAAAATTATTCAGTTAGTCTCCCTCTTTACTCTTTGCTAATTATTTTAAATTGATGCCTTCTAGGCACTGACTCACCAACCGGAGGAAATAATTTCTCCCTATTGACTATCAAAATCCTTTAAAATTTAAACACCTCTACGAGGTTTCCCTCAACCTTCTGTGTTCCAGTAAGAATAAGCCCCGTTCCTCTAGTATCTCTTCATAGGTAAAACTATTCATCCCTGTTTTATCCACGTAAATCCTTTGAACTCTCTCTATAGCCCTGAAATTCTTCCTAAAGTGTGGTGACCAAATCAAACACAGTGTACTTTATCTATAGTTTAACTAACAATTTATACAAGTTAAGCATCACCTGTATGGTTTTATATTCCATACCCTTATTTAGAAAAACTAGAATTACATGAAGGCAAATGGACACTTTGTCCTCTAAAGAATTATATATATTAAGCCCTGGAACACTCTGCTATTCTATTCTTTTCAAAATGCTACTGTTCAACATATGCTCACCATATTCTTCCTCCCCAAATGTATAACCTTTGCGATTTGTGCAGTCACAAAGGGTTTAAGAACATAGGGACAGGAGGAGGCCATTCAGCCCTTCGAGCCTGTTCCGCCATTTAATTAGATCATGTCTGATTTGTACCTCAACTAATCCTTTCAATTCCAATTTCCCGCTTTCTCCCCATATCCCTTAATAGCCTGACCTTCCAAAAATTTATCAACCTCACTCTTGAAGGTGTGAATGGATCCAGCATCCACAGCCTTTTGGGGGAGAGAATTCCAGATTTCTGCCACCCTTTGAGAGAAAAAATGCTTTGTGATTTCACTCTTAAATGTCCTGGTTCTAATTTTAAGACTATGCCCCTTGTTTTGGATTCCCCCACCAGAGGAAATAGCTTCTCTGTATCTACCCTATCTAATCCCTTTATCATCTTAAACACCTCAATCAAATCATCCCTCGATCTTCTAAACTCAAGGGAATACAATCCAAGTTTACACAGCCTTTCCTCGTAACTTAACCCCTTTAGGCCCGGTAACATTCTGGTGAAGCTGCCTGCACCCCCTCCAGGGCCAATATACCTTTCCTGAGGTGTGGTGCCCAAAACTGAACGCAGTACTCCGGACGGGGTCTGACTAACCCCTGTGTAAAGCTGAAGCATTATTTCTTCCCTTTGTATTTCCGGCCCCTTTGAGATAAAGGCCAACATTCCAATCACCTTTTCGATTATTTTTTGCACCTGGGAACTAGTTTTTAATGATTTGTGGATATGGACACCCAAGTCTCTTTGCTCCTCCACAGTTCTTAATTTCTCCCCATTAAAAAAATATTCTGCTTTATCTTTTTTCGGTCCATAGTGGATGACCTCACACTTCCTTACATTGAACTCCATCTGCCACAGTTTTGCCCACTCACTTAATCTGTCTAAGTCCCTTTGTAACTTCCCACTCCCATCTCCACAACTTACTGAGCCTCCTAGCTTAGCGTCATCTGCAAACTTGGATATAAAACTTTCTATTCCTTCATCCAAGTCATTTATATATATGACAAATGGCTGGGCTCCCAGTACATGCTCCCAGTCATGTCCCGCCAATCAGAGAATGTTCCCTTTATCCCAACTCTCTGTTTCCTGCCTCCCAACCAATTACCAAGCCACATCACAAGGTTATCTCCGATTCCATTTGCTTCCATTTTTGCTAATAATCTTTTGTATGGAACCTTATCAAATGCCTTCTAAAAGTCCATGTAAACGCCATCCATAAACACTTTCTTATCCACTATTTTAGTGACCTCCTCAAAAAATTCAACTAGATTAGTCAGACACGACCTACCCTTCACAAACCCATGCTGATTCTCTTTGACTAGCTCATACCTGTCCAAGTGTTCAGTCACTCTGTCCCTGATGATGGAATTCAGTATTTTCCCTACAACTGACATTGAGCTGACAGATCTGTAGTTTCCTGGTTTCTCCCTCCCTCCCTTCTTAAATAAAGGAGTGACATTCACAATTTTCCAATCTAAGTGCACGATTTCCAAATCTAGGGAACTTCAGAAAATTATGATGAATTCATCTGCAATTTCTTCTCCTATTTTCTATTTACTGGTGCATAATTGTTTTGTGGTAAGTATTTCAAATAGATTCAATACATTTGTTCTTGAGCAAATAAGTCTGCTTAATTTAACAAAGCCATAAAACACAAATATTTCAACCTTTCAACAATGCCAAAGATGGTGTGTTTTAGAGCAATTGGCTGTTTCGAAATATGAATGTACCGAATTATAAAAAGTTCAACTCATTGTGCTGTCACATAACATCCACACATGTACACCTTCCATCACTGGTCACTGGATAGCAATCAGCAACACTAAACCAGTCCTATTTTTCTCCTCCTTTGTTCGGGGACAATTGCAGTATTCCCACTGTCAACTATAATAATCCTTGCATTTAATATTGCACCTTATCAAGTCTTCAAGATGGTTCAAAGTGTTTTACAGAATATACTCTAAAGTGAATTGACTGTAGATTTTGCAGACAAAACTCAGCATGGATCTTCCCAGCATTTCCTCGTCTTTATGACTCTGTGATATAGTTTTAGCAGGTTCTTAAAACAAAATTCTAGGTGAAAATGAAAAAATTCAGAAAGTAGTGTAGCTATTGAAGTACAATATTTGAATTATTATCCATCAGGAGTCCTGTAGCTCAGTGGTTAGAGCACTCGCTTTGCAAGTGAGAGACCTGAGTTCAATTCCAGGCAGAGGGCGAAACCTTGGGCAAGTTTCCTTACTCCACACAGAGCCTAATAATAATCCCTCCAAAACCAAAAACAATAATAAATTGGTCATTTTCAATCTACGACTGTTTGTGGGACATTGCTGTGCGCAATTGGCTGCCGCGTTCGCCCACAAATATACAGTCAATTCACTTTACAGTGTGTCCTGTGAAGCGCTTTGGGATGTCCTCCTGACATGAAAAGCGCTATATCAAATGCAAGGATTATTATTATCATACGTTGGATTTTTGTTACAATAGTAAAGATAATGAACCAAAATTGGGCTGTCAGGAAAGCTAGAAAGAGAAAACTCCACCTGGGTCTGGAATTACTCTGTTTATGTATCGATGTAGAGCGTCCAGAATTTTGAAAATTCTTAATCAAATTTTAAAGCTGGTTCTCTGTAAGATCTTTTAAGGAAGCCGACTTCAAAGCTGAGACAGAATACAACAATTTGCCAATTTCTAGATGCTCTAAATGTTACATAAATCGAGTAAATCTACACCCAGGTGGAATTTCTCCCCAGGAATGAGCATGTGAACAGTTGAAGGTTATTTTAAATTCATGTTGTTTTTATTACTTCCGACCTGTGTAACTGGTTAATATCAAGGAATACAAAAGACCAGAGTTTTGAACCAACATCTGGCATCTCAAAACATCAACTTACTTTTAATCTTCAATAGATTTTTTGGCTCCGATGTAATGAAAACCAGCCACATTTCATAGCACTTTGTAAGCTGATTGAATAGCAGAACTAAGTATCTCTTTCAATTCAGTTGGGAGCATCCATATTTCAAGTATGTTAAGGAAAAGATTATTTTCAAAGATGGTAATTAAAGCCACATGCCCAATACCTTTTTCCAACATTTATTTAGCTCAGTCCAAATTAAAAGTATTCTGAAACAAAAATTGCCGCAAAGCTACAGTACTTATCTTTACTGGAACTGGGGGCAGGGCTGTCCTATGTGAGGTTATTGAGGCGTTTTTGGCATTAAATGGGTTATTATCTCATTCGATCGATGTCCTGAAATGAACATATGTTTTACTGTTTTTTTTTACATTTTCATTTAATTCTGATATTTGTGCCCTTTTTGTAATGTGCTTTTAGTTTGCGTTCACATAAGGTAGAGAATCAGAGCTGATAACAAATGCAGTTTGCAAGAGCACAATTGGAAAGTGGTAAGCAATGCTGATAGGCTGCTGCAACCAAACTGAGAAAGCGATTCACATTACTGCAGTATAAAGGCAGACACTGATAATCATTTCAATCTCTACTCGAGACTTCCAATGAAATGGCTCCTTAGAAAAGTTTGTAAGGAAGCAAGCTTAAGTTGTTTATTGTTATTAAAGAGACAGTTGCAAAATTGGCTGCATAATAACATTTAAAGACTAACTGCTGTTAGTTGCACATGTACAGGCTTTGCCTCATCTTCCAGAGAAAGTGATTTGGGAGCGGAAAGGATAAACAGTGTTTCCCACTTGTTATTGCTTTATTGCTGGAAGCTTTTCCAAATTGCTTCCAACAGCATCAATTCCACAGTAATGCCTGGTGAGGACTGGGAGTGATGGCCGTGCGGATACAGGTGGCAGAGTTTTGAATAAATTGGAGTTTAAGGGTGATCAGTGAGGAGTGCATTTCAAAAGTCTAGGAAGGAGGTACTGAAGGTATGGTTTCAGTAGCGCTTGGTGTGAGATAGGGGCAGAGGTAGGCGATGTGGAAGAGGTGAAGAAAAACAGTATTGGTCACGAACTGGATGGGAGTGTAAAAAGGAAACCTGAGGATTAAACTGATCGTAAAGGTTATGCCCTGGTTCAGCATGTTTGAGGCAGAGGTCGTGGAGGCTGAGGAGCTCATAGCCAGAAGTGAGGAGACATTGACATGAGTCAGGGAGGATGGTTTCCATCCTGTAAGTATTGAGTAGCAGGAGAATATAAATCATTCAGGCCTTGATATCTAATGGGTAAGTGGACAGAATATCAGTAGACCTAGAATCAAGAATGAGAGTGAATCTTGAATTCCTTGAACTCTGTACAATTTGGAGTTCACCACCCTAGTCGATAAGTTTTGAAAGAAACGTACTTTCAGAAGCTAGAATGTTTTGTTCGCTGTTTTTTAAGCATTGGTGCACTTGTTGCTTTAATGTTTATACTTCAAGGGAAATTGCCATCTACAAATGCATTAAGTGATACACCTGGGATACCAAGACACCAAGATAAACTCCAATCATTCTTCCACTGTCTTAATATCTTATTCAAAGTATAGCACCTCCATCCCCCCAGATGAACAACCCAGACAATGAGGGTGTCTGACACATGTGGAAACTCATCATTATAATTAGCGGTCCAACCTGGCCTGAGACAATCAAGATTGTACAAAAGGTTGATTCAATTGCGATATTCCATTGCCAAGTACTTTACTTTATAGCCAAGAAGGATAGGTGCATTTTTTTCCGATGGAAGAGCACAGTTGTATCAGTCACAACAAAGCAAATCCAAATAAAGCACGTAAAGAGCAAGTTCATAGCATATTACAGCACAGAAGGAGTCCATTTGACCCATCATTCCTGTGCTAGCTCTCTGAAAAAATTATCCATTCAGTCACTCCCCTCCCCTTATACCACATCAGAGGGTAGTGAAGGCTGACAAGTTGCAATGCAAGCTACAGTACTTTAGGCAGTAGAATTACTACAATTGAGTGATCAAATGAGCATGACTGACCAACAATAGTGGAGGAGGTTCATGCTCACCAGCAAGCTGTCACTAGTTTTGTTTGTCAGGTCCATGGAGACAGTGGAGTTCTCTATGAGAAATACTGCACCACCAGTGACAGTGAAGAACATTCAACATTCTCAATTATTATCCAAATTTTTATCCACATTCCCTTGGAGACAAGGTCTGAAAAAATAGAATGAACTCAAGCAAAGTGGTGAGAGTTAGGTCTGTCGAGAGTTAGGATTATAGAGATTTTAGCACATTAGCTTTCTTTTGTTAATTTTCTCAAGCAAATTTAATTTGTATGAAGGATGCTTGTGATGGGCCGAGCTTGAGCGTCTGGCAGAGAGATGAGGACCTCAGGATCTTATTTTTCAGATTTTTTGCCCAGAACCCTGGACACTACTATTTGCACACCAATGTGTTTCCAGTTAAAATTAGAGAACTGCTTTTTGACCTCTCAGTTCAGTGTGTGCTGCCTACAACAGATCTTTTGTTAATTTTGTTTTTGTACAATCCTTTGTTTAAAGCACAATTACAGAATGATGCACTCGCTGCAAGACATATTACAATGAACATCAACTTATTAACTAGTGCAGTGCTACTGGTGCAGGGTTTATGTGATTTGTTACTACATTTGCTCCTTGTAATATAGTTATCCTTGTTTGATATGGTATGTTGCAGCCCTGATACTTCTATTTGTGATTAACCCTGATGTAGTAATAATAAATAACAATAATATATGAAATAACATGGTTAATATGTGAAAGGAAAGAATATATCACAGAAAAGTGGGTATCTATAATATAATAAATAGGCAGGAGCTGAAAATAGAAGAAACAAATGCCCTACTGTATACATCATCAATTGTATTGATAGAAAAACAAGACATTAAGATCAAATAAATAATAAAGAAACAACTAAAATAACAAATGGAAAATGAGAATTCAAAAACAGATTAATGATTACAGAAGTGATCTCTCCATCCTGACTGAAATATGCAATAATAAAATAATCAATATCAGAAACAGAAAAACACTTCACTGGAAATACTGTATAACTGATGATGAAGGAGTCCTGTAGCTCAGTGGTTAGAGTACTCGCTTCACAAGTGAGAGACCTGGCAGGGCGAAAACTTGGGCAAGTTTCCTTACTCCACACACCTGATAATAATCCCTTAAGAAAACAAAGCAATAATAATTTGGTCACTCAATCCACAAGTGTTTGTGGAACACTGCTGTGCGCAATTGACTGCCACGTTTCGCCCACAAAATATATAGTCAATTCACTTCACAGTATATTCTGTGAAGTGCTTTGAGGCATCTCGAAGACGTGAGAAGCACTATATCAAATACAAGGAATATTATTATTAATATTATAAAAGCTCCAGGAGGTGACTGGATATCTCTTCTATAGCAACGGGGAGAACAATAATAAGAGCTCCTCATTTTCTGTCTGTGACATGTGAAGTGAAGTAAGTTCACTGCTAAAAAATCTTTCCTGCAGTAAATTCACTCTGACATCATGGCTTATTCATCGTAATTCGCAAACTCCTACTAGCTTCACATTTATTACTTGCTTTCTACATTATTGCTGGAAATTCTCTTATCAGTACAGTATTTTACACACATTATTTACAATTCAACAATCCCTCAAGTACATAGATGTTTGTGGTCCTATTTTACAGCATTATGAGTGCTTTACTTTGGTCCTATTCTTCAAACCGTGGAGATCCTTCAGACCTCCTGACGGGTCCTCTGAGTCACAGAGATGGTATTTACAGTATCCAAACCACATTTTCACACTTCACTCCTTGTTTACATATGGGGAGAGAGGTGACAAAGGGGTTGCCCACGTAGAGATTGGTTTGCTCAATGATGCTGCAACATCAGCAACTTTGCAGGGCCTAGCACAAAGAATGGTTACTGTGATATTTTTTCTTTGAAATTTCTCATTTCAAAACTGGATTCAAGGATTCTAGAAATGCTATTCACAAACCTCTATGCCGTTCTTCCTCTCTCCCTTGTCTTCAAACCTTCTGAAATTTTTTTCTGCTTAGAAATTGGCAAAAAAACCTTGATTCTCCCTTCTTTCTCAATGCTCAGTCCTCCATATCATGTGGAGCTTTTAAGATGCCCATTCTACATGAAATACATGCACCTTCAGGGTACAAATTGTACTTTCTGGATATTTGAGCTTAAATTGGACTTTTTTTTACAAACATTTGCAGTGTAACATGTTCTGTTTTTATAGATACCTTCATATTTCTGCAATGCTTTTTCCAATGCTGACTAAATCAATTTTGCACACATTGATGAATTTGAAGGCTTCTTCAATGTCATTCCTTGCTTCAGAAAATGAATGGAATGGGCTTTGTGGTTGATTTTAACGAACCTAGGAACTGTGTCCCTTTAGTTGGAGTTGGGACTGAAGGTTTTGGGGAAGAGTGTGGACTGCAAAGATAAAATGTTCAAAAATCTAGGATCGTCTAATGGAAATTTTGGAGAAACAAGGTGGAGTTTCAGTAGCAAAACCCGTAAAATATTTGAATACTTCACTCACCCACTCAGAAGACCACAAACTGGCAAGTGCTGTACATAATATGCTTTCTCTGGTCTGAACATGCAATGATTCATGTACAGCCCTGCCCTTTTTGGTGTGAATTCTGAGTTGGGCTGACATCATTGCTGAGATGGGCTGGTTTTATTTCCGGAAATATGCTTCATAACCTTCCACAGCTCTTGGCTCATAACTGAAGCAGATATTAATTATGTTATTTTTTACAATACAAGCAAAATGCTATAATTTGGAAATAAAATACAGCTGATGACAAATGTTATCTTCCTTTGGCTATTATTTTACACTTGCCTCTACTTTCTCAAACACTAAGCTGACTGTATCTAGTGCATGGAGTATGGAGTGTACACACGCTTATGGAAAGGTAGCATCTATCATGTAACATGAGGTGGAATATGTTTATTCACACTACACCTTTTACAATGTTAGTTTATTTGAGAGGGGATTGATCTCCATTTTCCAAATTCAAGATAATCATTGATGCTCACAGAGGTTCTCTACTCCCTTTGATAAGTTTAGAGTACGATTGATAACAAAATAATACATTTTTAATTCAGAAATGTAATTAAATCCTAAATGTAAAATGCATTTACAGTAATCTAGCTAAGCACACAGGGACAAAGTTGTTAAACTCAATGAACAGTGTAAAATACCACAGTGCACATCCACTGCATTCAGCAAACGTCGGCTTTCTTTCTTCGACCTCACCATCATCGACAAAGCGATCTCGGATCATCACCTCATCTCCCTTAACTCCTCAATCCCTCTCTCCACCGTCACCCAACCCATCTCCATCTCCCACTGGCCCCGGAAAAAAATCTCCCCCCCTTCCCTCTCGGCTGCCTTGCAGTCATCTGAACTTCTTCCCTTCTGGGCTTCCTCCCGCAATGACCTATCCTCCTCGATCACTCTTCTCCACAGATCCCTCTCCTATTCTTGAAAAATCCTCCCTGGATCCATCTCTACTCTTAAATTACCACCCCATCTCCAATCTCCCTTTCCTCTCCAAGGTCCTGGAATGAGTTGTTGCTTCCCAGCTTCGCTCCTTCCTCTCCCGCCACTCCCTTCACGAAACCCTCCAATCGGGTTTCCTTGTCGCCCACAGCACGACACCCAACTGTACTTCTCTACCTCCACCCTTGACTCCAGGACCACTGAGGTCAAGTCCTGGATGAGAGCTAATTTTCTTCAGTTGAACGTGAACAAGGCTGAGGCTCTCCTAATGGCTCCCGTCAGCGCCTCCACACCTTAGGCGCTGACAGCATCACCATCCATGATGCACGCTGCACCTTACTAAGCCAGTTTGGAAACTTAGGGTCTTGTTTGACCCTCAACTATCCTTTCTACCCCACAACTGTTCTATGACCCACTCTGCCTTCCCCCACCTCAGCAATATCGCCTGACTCCGCCACTATCTCACTCCGCAGACTGCCAAAACACGTTTTCATTACAGCGAGGCTTGACTAGGCAAGTTCCTTGCTTTTCAGCCTCTCCAACTTTTCCGTCTACAGGATGCAGATCATCCAGAACAGCCCGTGTCCTCTCCCGCACCAGGCTCCGTGAACCTATCACCCCCATCCTCGCCCAACTCCACTGGCTTCCCATCAAACAGAGGATACAGTTCAAGATCCTGGTCCTCACCTTCAAGCCCTCCATGGTCTTGCTCCCCCCTACCTCTCCGACCTCCTAACCCCCTACCATCCTGCTCACTCCCTCCGCTCAGCGGGTTCGGGCCTGATTCACATCCCCCGCCTCCCTCGCCCCACTATTGACGGACAGGCCTTCTGACACTTTGCCCCCACCCTCTGGAACTCCATCCCGTAGTCCCTCTACCTCGCCCCCTCCCTTGCCTCCTTCAAGACCCATCTCAAGACCCTCCTCTTTGACCATATTTTTGATCTCCCTGCTTCCCCCACTGTCCTCCACCTTCCCCAATTCCAACCCCCAATTTGGGACGAACTTATCCGGCGCCTTGGGACATCCTCCTGTCGTGAAAGGCACTATACAAATGTAATGTTGTTCTTTAATGGGTAATGTTGAACAAGAAATACACAATCATTATATAGTCAAATCTGTTCAAGAAACCAACTCCACTCAGCAACCACCCCTGTTAACAACCACCATGGAACAACTTGGCAGCCCGGTTTCACACCAACGAATCCTTACTCAGAGGCCACCCTCATATAATGGCCAGTTTGGCCCAGTCCCCTAGGAGGTTGTTGAAGACAGGTTTGACTGTATATAGCTATTCCTTGTGATGTGCTATGTAATGGTTAGATGATATAGATACTGTATCAATTGCAAGGATTATTATTATCACTTCCTACTGGAAATAGAAATCAGGGTGAAATCGTGCATTCTATCTATTGGCCTTCCTAGATACAAATAATATATATAACGTCTTTGAGACGTCTTAAATAGCTTCACAGAATATACTGTAAAGTGAATTGGCTGTATATTTTGTGGGCGAAATCATCTTTCAGCAAATGAATAGCCTACAGAATAAAAGATTTCCCCTCCAAGGCTGGACTGGCTTTAAGTTAGTGAAACCCGCCCGCCCATAACATTGGTGAAATATGTGTGTGTCATTAAAAGATTCAATCACACATTATTTTATGTTTTATTCTCCAAAACATAAGTTGCCATTTCTTGTGTGCTATAGACTGATAATGACAGAATTGCTGCACCATCTTGATGCCTTTTTATTTTTTTACTGCGATTGAATAACAAATAGCTTATTGAGAATTCGCCTTCCAACAGTGTGTTCAAAGCCGCTTCGAGACATTCTTACATTTCAGATTAATTATGACGTGCTACAGTGAACACTAGAGCCAAGAAGAGAGAGCAGGTGTGAGAGGATCCTATAATCAAGTACAGGAGTAATTTGAAAGCACATGTCCTGCTCCTGCATGTAGTCCCTCTCTGGTGCTTCTTATTTGAGAATGTTCTATTAAAAAAAACCTTAAGCGCTGCTTAAAGGATCAGTATACGATGGTAAAATTCATAGGTTTTAAATATCTAAATATTTTATTTTGTTGAGCAAGTGTTTTTTAACTTGTACCCAGCGTAATTTCCTTTTTTAAATTTTACAATGTGAACATTTTGTGAATTTTTCTGTTACAGCCTTGCGGGGGGAAATCTTTAACTGTGGTATATTTGTACTTTGTTAATTTATTAGAAATGTGGTGACCTAATTAGGTCTTTTTGTCTTAGGTCTGAATGAAGCAAGTTGTGCTCATGACTTTATTTTGAAATAATAATGATTCTTGCATTTGATTATAGTACATCATCGCATCATTGATTGCAAAGAGCTCCACAGAATTTTACTGTAAAGTGTTGTGACTGTGTTTGTAGATGAACATGGTAGCCAATTTGCACAGAGCAATGACGCATGAATAGTCATGAAGTGAATGATCATGAAGAATTTTATCTGGAGAATTGTTGGCCATTGGGATAAACTTGCCTTCTCTTTTAGAATGGTACCATATGGAATGGTTAACATGCACCTGGTCAAGTAAACAATATCTTGGTTTAATGTGTAAGTGAATGTGAATGGGGCGGAATATCAGGCGTAAGTGTTCTAAAAATATTTTACACTTTATGAATATTCCTCATATTTACACGCTGGTGAAACAATGTCCCAAAAGCTAAACGACTACAGAACTGAAGTTCTTAAAGCCTTGTTAAAGGCTATAAAGCAACTAATAAACCCTAAATTCTGCAACTGAAAAGGAAATTAGACGAGTGAGAAAATATTACATCAGATATTGAGATGATGAAAGGCAAAGTTGTGCTTGGAGGTGAGTGTAACCATTTCCACCGCCAAAAAAATCAAACCCGTCTACTCGAGTGCAGATGGCGGAAAACTGGCCTGACAGTTCACCGCCAACTGTGGCTCGAGCATCTCCACAGCTATTGCCATTCTTTGACATGCGCAAAAACGGCCTTCTACTCCAACATCATCTTGGAGGCTAAACACAATCCTAAAATCCTTTTTTACACCACCCACTACCTCCTCCGTGCCCCCACTCAGGCCTCCTCTATCTTCATATCAAATGCCAAGTGCGAGGAGGTCATGGACTTCTTTTCATCTAAAATACTTAACATCCGCCAGACAGCCTCATCCACCTGCCCCTTGTCACCTACCACCACGCCCTCTCTGTCCCCCTCACCTTCCTCATCACCTGCCCCTACCAACAACCTCATTCTACATTCCTTCCTCCCCATCTCTCCCTCCTCCCTCTCACCCACCATCACCTCCATGAAACCCACCACCTGCTGCCTCGACCCCCTCCCCACCAACTTACTGGTCACCCAGCTCCCCATCCTCTGCCCACTAGTGGCTGGCATCATCAACCAGTCCCTCTCCTCCGGATCAGTCCCTGCTCCCCTCAAAACTGCTGTCATCACCTCCCTCCTGAAAAAACCCTCCCTTAATTCCTCAAACCCCAACCATTACCACCCTATTTCTAACCTGCCCTTCCTCTCAAAAGTTCTAGGATGCGTTGTTGCCAACCAACTTCGCGTACACCTCTCCTCCCACTCCCTCTTCGAACCCCTCCAATCCAGTTTCCGCCCTGCCCACAGTACAGAGACTGCGCTTGTGAAAGTCACAAACGACAGACAACCTCTCTATCTGTGACCAGGGCTCCCTCTGTCCTTGTCCTCCTGGACCTCTCCGCCGCGTTCGACACAGTTGATCACACCATCCTCCTCCACCGCCTTTCCTCTGTCATCCACCTCAGTGGGACCGCACTCGCCTGGTTCGAGTCCTACCTCATAAACCGCCAGCAGTGCATCTGCACAAACGGCTTCTCCTCCCACTCTCACCCGGTTACCTGCGGGGTACCCCAAGGATTATCCTTGGACCCCTCCTCTTTCTGTCCTACATACTCCCTCTTGGGGATGTCATCCGCAGACATGGGGTACATTTCCACATGTATGCAGATGACACCCAACTTTATTTTGCCACCTCTCTTTGCGACCCCCATATTTCCTTTGTCAGCCTGCCTGTCAGATCTCAGGGGCTGGATGAGCGCAAACTTTCTTCAGCTGAACGTTGACAAGACGAAGCTATACTCTTTGGCTCTCGTCAATGTCTAAAATCTCAAGTCTCTCACCTCTTCCACCTACCCGACCTCCCCCTAAAACTCTCCGAACCCGTACACAATCTAGGCATCAGGTTTGACCCCCAATTATCCTTCCTCCCCCACATCCGGTCCCTCACCAGCACCACTTTCTTCCACTTCCGTCGCATCACCCGTCTCCGCCAATACCTTTCCCCAAAAGCCGCTGAAACCCTGGTCCATGCCTTTGCCACCTCTCGGCTGGACTACTCTAACGCCCTCCTCACCGGTCTCCCATCCACTATCATCCACAAAATCCAAGTTATTCAAAACTCTGCCGCCCGCATTTTCACCCGTACAAAACTCCACTCCCCGATCACCCCAGTTCTTGCCAGACTGCACTGGCTGCCTATCCAGAGAGGATCGATTTCAAAATCCTCACCCTTGTATTCAAGTTCCTGCACTCCTCTGCACCTCCCTACCTCTCTGACCTCCTCTCTCCTCAAAACAGTACCCGTTGCCTTCGTTCCTCCGGGTCTGGCCTCCTCCTCGTCCCCCGCTCCACCCTCGGCAGCCGTGCCTTCAGCCACTATGTCCCGAGGCTCTGGAACTGTCTTCCTCACTCCCTTTGTCTCGCTCCCTCCCTGTTCGACCGCGCCTTTGGTCACCTTCCTCCCCCTCCCTCGGTCCCGGGATCCATTTCTGTAAAGCGCTCTGAGACGCCGTCCGGCGTGGAGAGCGCTATATAAATCCAAGTTGTTGTTGTCGTTGTTGGTACATAATAACAACAACAAATTATATGTATCTAGCGCCTTTCATGTCAGGAGTACTTCTCAAAGTGCTGGACAGTCAAGTGTTTAGATCCAAGCTGTAGGCTGGAGTCAAGCGGGGTGGAGGGCAAGGTGCAAGGTGCTGGAAACATGACCAAAGGCATGGTCGAAGAGAAAAATCTTGAGACAGGCCTTGAAGGAGGCAAGGAAGGGGCAAGGTGGAGGGGCTCCTGATAATGACTGGTACATGCTATCATTTTTGACAAAGGAGATATGGGTACAGCAAACACCTGAATGTAAAGGAGTAAAGAGAGAGATTGAGATCAATGACCCCCATCATAGATTGAACACTGATGGAAACTAATACCATAGGCAACAGACGTATAGGAGCAGTGTAACCTACCTGTGCATGAGAAAACTTTGTTTAGGGAAACTGTTGTGGACCAGTGTAAATCCCTAAGAAACACTCTAAGTTAAGCTTTTACACTGTATTTAAAAAAATTCTTTATTGCAGACTTTTACTGCAATTGTAGATACAGTTGTCACAAATGCTTACTTTAAAATATGGATTCAGAGTATCTCCACTATTTGGATTCAACATTAGTATAAAACATATGTCAAATCTAAACTAAATGTCAGAATATATATAAAGATATGACCCATCTAACAAATTTTCTGGCAGTGCTGTATACAATGGAATACATGATTGAATTTATAATTTTTCAAATCATTCAATTTAATCTGATTTCATTTTATGAAAGGAATTTATGATGCTGAAAGAACTGGCAGTGACACTGATGTTTGAGTCAGCTGAGTGTCTGATGAGATTTTCTTGTGGCATATTTGTGCAGAAAGGACACAGACTGAAGGACAATTTTGGGCACACATTCAGGAGCTTGCAAGTCTTGATTTTCGTGATCGTATCAATCAAGAATTTGCAAAATTCTACACAAGTTTTAATTTTAAGACTGTGGTCTTATGACTAAGACTGAGATTTTTGGGGTCTCAGGTGTGCTTAGGAAAGATGCAACTGATAGGTGAATCACACTTCTTGACAAATTGTGAAATATACTATTTACGTATAACACTGAAATAGTGCTCGTCAAAGTCACCAATTATGTGTGACCAGGGGTCCTGAGCCTCCTTGTCCCCCTGGACCTCTCCGCTGCCTTTGACACTGCTGACCATGCCATCCTCCTTCACTGCCTCTCCTCCCTCAAACACTTCAGTAGGATCACACTCTCCTAATTCGAAGCCTACTTGACCCACCGTCAACAGCATACCCTCCCTACAACCCAACATGGTCAGCTGTAGCATTACCAAGGCTCTATCCTCAGCCCCCTCTCTTTCTTGTTTACCTGGTCCCCCTTGGTAATCTCGTCCTCACACAAGGGGTAAATCTTCCACAGTTAAACATAGA
This sequence comes from Callorhinchus milii, assembly GCF_018977255.1. NCBI lineage: Eukaryota > Metazoa > Chordata > Chondrichthyes > Chimaeriformes > Callorhinchidae > Callorhinchus > Callorhinchus milii. The sequence goes on along the minus strand of NW_024704745.1, from coordinate 70,339,076 downwards.
CAAGACAGAAGCCATCCTCTTGGCTCCCATCAATGTCTTCACACTTGTGGATCTGAACTCCTTAACTTTCCCTGCCTATCCCTCAGACTCGATGAACTTGCACACAATCTTGGTGTCAGGTTCAATTCCTAGTTTCCTTCCTAACCCACATCAGGACTGCTTGCCAGTCTCCTAGCTCCACCATTCATAAAATCCGATTAATTGAAAACTCTGCCGCCTGTACCTCACCCATACTAAATTCATACCCCTATCACCCCAGCCCTTGCCAGGCTCCACTGGCTCCCTATTGCAGAATGGTTTCATTTCAAGATACTCATACTCAACATGCAAATCACTTCATGCCCTGGAACCTCCCTACCTCTCCAACCTGCTTACACACCACTCTTCTACCCACCCCTTTTGCTCAGATGGTTCTGGCCTCCTGTACATCCCTCATTCCCTCACTCCACCTTCGGCAGCCATGCTTTCAGACAGTATGTCCTTCTTTTCCTCATTCTCTCCACCTTGCCTTCTCCTTGTCCATCTTCAGATTTCACATGAAGACCTCCTTCTTCGACTGTGCCAATGGTCACCTCTCCTTGCTCCCTGGGTCGGGGTCAAGATCTCCTGCTGTTAAGTGCTCCAAGACGCTACCCTACATGAAGGGCACTATTTTAATGCAAGGTCGTATTGCTGTTATTTACAGAAATCAACTTGGAAAAAAGAATTGGGGGGGGGTGGGGAGAGAAATGCTCCAGGTTTCTAAAATGCTGATACGCAAAAATAATGTAGGCTTTTTACTACAGCTCACTGGTTTAAAATTAAAATTTAAAATTTTAAATCGAGGCAGCAGGTGGGGGTTGGGGAGAAAGCCCATCTCCTCCAAATGTGGACTCCTGTAGCTTAGTGGTTGGAGCACTTGCTTTGCAAGTGAGAGACCTGGGTTCAATTCCCGGCAGGGCGAAACCTTGGGCAAGTTTCCTTACTCCACACGTCTGATAATAATCCCTCAAAAAAACTAATAAATTGGTCATTTCAATCCACGACTGTTTGTGGGACACTGCTGTGCACAATTGGCTGCCGCATTTCGCCCACAAATATACAGTCAATTCACTTTACAGGCTATTCTGTGAAGCGCTTTGAGACGTCTAGAAGACGTGAAAAGCGCTATATCAAATGCAAGGACGTGAAAAGCGCTATATCAAATGCAAGGATTATTATTATTAAAAAGACCCAAGTCATATTAGAAATTAGGGTTTATATATAATAATAATCCTCTCATTTGGTATAAAGCCTCATCTTTTTGTTGAGATGTCTCAAAGCACTTGAAAGGATTTTACTGTGAAGTGTAGTAAGTGTATTTTGTAGGCAAACATGGCAGCCAATTTGTGCACCTCTGTGCCCCACAAGCGGCATGCAATGAATGACCAAACAAAATATTGGTCCCGACAGAGTATTGGATATGTGAAATAGAATCTGAACAAAAGTAGCCGATGCTGTTCTAATTAATTCATAGAAAAAGAAACAATTAATCAGCTGGTTGGAAAAATATTGCAGATTTTCAGAATAAGTGCAGACTGAACAAGTAGTCTAACAGGTAGAACATTTTCCCCGATTTGTCTTCCATCTATAAAGTTTATACACAGGCAGAAATGATCAAATTTATATTAGCAGAAAATAAGATGCATTTGTTTTTCGGCTTATTTTAAACTTACCAGAGATTATTTAGACACAGACACTGCAATCAGAGACTACGCAGAACCTTATTATAGTAGCTTCTTATTTACAAAACCACTGAGCTGCACCTGGTGCAACATATCCTGGTTTGTTTGCTGGTTTATTCTCATGTCACATATGGCTCGTCTCAGTTGGAATATACTCCTCCTACTGGCTTTGTGAGGCTCAAACCAGTCAATGTTCAGTCTCCAACTAAAACAGTGACAACACCAACAAACCTACATTTGTATAGCAGCATTTCACATCAGGAGGAAATCCCAAGCCGCTGGACAATCAATGTTTCAAACCCGAGCTGGGGTCAGGATCAGCGAGGGTGGAGGGCGGGGGGGGGAAGGATGGTGACTGAAGGCACAGTTGAAGAAGAGGGTCTTGAGACGGATCCTGAAGGAGGCAAGGGAGAGGTCAAGGCGGAGGGACTGCGGAATGGAGTTCAAGAGGATGGGGGAAGAGTGGCTGAAGGCCCGCCTGTCAATGGTGGAGCGGGCAAGGCGGGGGACGTGAAGCAGGCCAAAGCCCGCTGATCGGAGTGGGCAGGTTGGTTGAGAGTTAGGTGGTCGCAGAGGGTGGGGGCGGGGGGGGGAACAGCCAGGAAGTCTTTGAAAGTGAGGTCCAGGATCTTGAAATCTTGAACTGTAATCTCTGTGTGATGGGAAGCCATTGGAGTCAGGCCAGGATAGGGGTGAGAGATTCACGGAGCCTGGTACGGGAGATGTCACGGGCTGCAGAGTTCTGGATGATGTGCAGCCTATGAAGGGAGGAGTTGGGGAGGCCGACAAGTAGGGATGTTATGAGGGTCTCGGCGGCCTACAGTGTGAGACAGTGGGGGAGCTGAGCGATATTCCGGAGGTGGGGAAAGGGGAGTGGGTCATGGCACGGATGTGGGGTATAAAGGACAGTTGAGGGTCAAATAAGACACTGAGGTTTCGTATTGGCTCCGTGAGATGCAGAGTGCATCCATGAAGGGTGATGTGGTCAGCGCCCGAGATATGGAGGCGCTGACGGGAGCCAAGGAGGGCCTCGGTCTTGTTGACATTCAACTACGGGAAGTTAGCTCTCATCCAGGACTTGATGTCCAACAGGTAGTCTGTGAGGACAGCAATGGTCCTGGAATCGCGGGCGGAGGCAGACCCCATGTCTGCGGATGACGTCACCAAGGGGAGCACATAGATATTGAAACGGAGAGGGCCAAGGACACGTAGCCCTGAGGGATGCCACACATTAGGCACAGTTTGGCGAGACCCAAGGCTTGGGGTCCCCAGATTGTGCATCGAGATACTGCTGGGAGTCAAACCAGTTAAAATCGCATGGAGAGCCCTGCTCGGCAAGCCTTCCTGCTCCTTGTTCACACAGGACCACCTCACCCGTTAGGGTTTGGTTTGCAGGATTGACAGGAGCTGCAAAGTCCTTATTCCCAGTGACAGGTCTGTCCTTCCCAAGTGCTGCCGCTGAACCAGGCCCAGGTCTGGCTCAGCGGTGCCCTGGAATACTGCGGACCCGCCCGGCTCAGCACTACCAAGACCAAGTCTACCGAGTTCAGCTCCAAGGAGAGACCCTGAGTGCCAAAGCCCTCAGGAGTGGGGTAGTCCGAGCTGGACAGGCAGGGGGACGAGTAGGCCACACAGCAGCATCAGTGCTGCAGTGCCGTCATGGCGCCCGAGCCATACGAACAGCCCTGACCGGCAGTTCGGGTGAGGCCCCGCCTCTGCTCAGCGCGAGGTTGGGGGAGGGGCGGAGCGCTCAATCAGCTCTTCGCTTCCATTGGCTAATAGCCGCCCGACGGCCTTTGTGACGCGGCGAGGACGGTGGCGTTCTATGGAAACGTCCGCTGCCGCGGCAACGAGATAACGGGCCGAGAGTGAGAGAGAGAGAGTCAGGCAGTGAGTCAGGCACCTGCACTGCGCGGCACCTGCAGAGCGTCGCGCTGCTTCCAGTTGTACAATTGCGCTGTCGGGTCGGCTCGGAGACTTCAGCGTGAAGCCGTAGCGGCCGGTTTGTAAGTACGGCGGAGCGCAGACGGGGCAGTGGCGGTCGGTACTCGTTTCGCGTGCGGCCTAGCAGCAGCCCTGCCGGTTGGGGGCGGCTGGGAGGAGCGCGGAGGCCTGTGGGTATTGTAGTGCGCTGAGGCCGCTGCGCAGCGGGGCCGTTGAGTGAGGCGACTACAACCCCCAGAGGGCATTGCGCCTGTGGCCAGCTGGCCAGTGTGTGTGCAACTCAATGTGTTGGGAGGCAGACAGTGATATGAACCTGGTGTTGCACTGCGTAAGGACTTGTAGGGACAAAAATAATCCTTGCACTTGATACAGCACCTTATCATGTCTTCAAGACGTCTCAAAGTGCTTCACACAACGTACTGTAATGTGTGGTGACTGTATTTTGTGGATGAAATGCGGCAGCCAATTGCGAGCAGCTCGTCATGAGGATTTTTTAAATGGCTTTGTTGACCAAGGAATTATTTCAAGGAGCCTTGGCTGACATTCATGAAAACGTTCATAAACTGAGCTGTGATAATCATTTTTTNGTGTGTATCAGCTCGTCTGTTTTCTGGATCTTTTTTCCGGGGTGGGGGGGTGGTGGTGTGTGGGGGAGAGAAGGAGAGTGAGGTCTCCTCGGAGCGGAAGTGGCTCCGGATGACACGCTTGGCGTTGGAATGGCAGAATTGAATCATTCCTCTGTGGCGGTCTCGGTAGTCCAGTTCCTGAGCCTCCTGAGCCAGGGCACGGCTAATGACATACCAACCAACCTGGCTCATTGGCAGGACTTGGAGGGGCAGAAAGGTCACTGGGGGCAGATATTCTTTTCACTCATCTCCTGTTAACCCTGTAACCCAAAAACCTTAATGGGGGTGGGGGGGGGGGGGCGTGCCATCGAGCTGGACAGCAGCTGGAAAATGGTTAATATATTTGACAGTCACTTGTGACAAGCTTTAAAAGCTTTATTTTAACTGGATGAGTGGCGTTAAACATGCAAGATGCTTTGATATTATAGCTTGTCAAGCTGCGTAGCTGTATATTGGCGTGACAAGTGTTTTCTTCAAATGTTTTTCAGAACACGCCTGCCTTCTGATATTATCGCATTTGTTGGTCAGATATCCATGTGAACCTAATTTCAAAAATTGTTCCGAACAAATTGAACAGCAGCATTTTGTAATGTGAGAGGACATTTTCAATGTACAGAGAGATGATTTATCTGTGCCTTGAAGGCCAAAAGATTATTTGTTTACTAAAAGGAATGAATACCAATTATTTGGTACTAGTGTATATTTCTAAATTAACCAGAAATTATCTCTTCTCCCCCCCCCCCCCCATACCTATATAATACTGGCTTATTCTAAACTTTTCTTGTATTTTTTAAATAGATAAAATCACATTGGTGTGAATTCTAAACTATTTCATTCTGTACTCTTAATCTTTCAGGATTGTAAAGCACCATGAGTTTAGGTGAAATTTATGACAATGTAAAAAAAGGGAGAGAGTATGCTCTTCTAGGGAATTATGATTCCTCAATGGTTTACTACCAGGGTGTGATCCAGCAGATTCAAAAGCACAGCCAATCCATTAGAGATCCAGCAATGAAGGTCAAATGGCAGCAGGTAACTTGAGTTTCTTTTTGTGGAATGCCTGTTTACATATTTGCCTTTAACTGTCACATATTTGCCTTTAATTGTCAGAAGTGTATGTATTTTCTGCTTGGAGGGGGAAACAGGAAATAATGTCCTATTTTGGTTTTATTTCAAGTGAAAGATTTATTGAAAGAAATTAAGTTCAAACATAATTCAACCAGTAATTTGTGACTATGTTCTTAAGTGATTTTTGAAGTTCTCCAAAATTCTCCATGTCCAAAGAAGTGGAAGATGCATGATTTCTACTATTCTGTTGTACCACGATGCCATGTTAATTTAGCGTTGATAGAAGGGATGGGAAAAAATATGCATAGACTGATAAGTGAACCGATTTGGGGAGGAACATAATAGGACACTTTAGGGCAGCAGTTAACAATAGAAAATAGAATAGGAAGATGAATTGGAAAATGTGATCAAATAGGAAAAGAAATTGAGTTTGAAAAATAAATGTTATTGTTTTTAGATGTCCATACCAATTTTTACAAGACCACTGATAGAGATCAATCCCACCTGGTCAGTTAGTTTAATAATAAGCTATACAGTTAAAGACATTATTCTGCTAGACTTACTAAATTGTAAACATTAGAAGTTGGTAATCTAACTGAATCATATTCTTGACTTCAAAAATAAATGCTGCCTAATAAGACAGTAACATCCTCATTATTGGAAGAAAAAATTACGCAATGAAATTAGAGTATTCTTGGAGCAGAGGCCAAAGCAGTATTCTTCATTAGTTAAAGTGAAGAATTATATTTTGATCAGTAGACAAATACTGTACATTTTTATTCAGATATTATTGCATTGTTTTCTAGGTTCGTCAGGATTTGGTAGACGAATATGAGCAGGTGAAGAGCATTGTTAACACTTTGGAAAGCTTCAGAGTAGAAAGACCTCCAACTGATTTCCTTGCACCTCAGCAAGATGACTGCTCCAGAGATCCCAGTGTTTGGCCACCTCCTATTCCAGTTGAACACAGGTGACAGCTTTGAATGCATAATTTTCACAGTTTGATGGTTGAATACACATGTGTTATAATGTACTTTGTTATAACATGGATTTGCTTGTATTATGGTGTGAATTCTAACATTTATTTACCCAAAAATCCAAAATGCACGCAGAAAGTCTAGCTTCAAATTGAATAGTTGCAATTCAAAATTCTGGCCAGTTTCATTAAATTGCATACTGTGCATGAAGTGATGGGGGCAGTGATTAGATAAGCCAAACATTGGCCATATTCTAGCATGGGAAGCCCGATAGCTTTCTGTGTGCATGGGGAGTGAATATGCAAACTCTGACTGGTGGGTTAGATTCTTATGGCCCCTCAACTACCACATTATCATTGGGTTCCACTGTATTTGTCAGAAGATATGAGACTGCAGTGGTTGCAATTCTGACCCAGTCTATCATGTGTTCCGCTTTTGTGGAACCTAAGATAATATGCAATTTTTTAAATATATATTTAAATCGCAAAACCGGAAGGCCATTCTTTGTTATATTTGTTATTTTTTCCATCTAGGAAGTAATTTTTTATTATTGAAATTCATCCTTAACATTTTTTTATTTTGTTTTTATTTTCAGTGAATCCACAATAGATTTTGTTTCTCATGGTTCCAAAATTTATGATTCTAAAAGCATCATCATTTTTGGTTTTAACCTTATTAATATCAAATCTGAATTACAGTCATTGGCAAGGGCCATGTGTAACTAATTCAGATATACCCTAAACCTGCATCTGTTCTTGTACTATAATAGTAATCCTTGCATTTGATATAATACTTTTCACATCTTCTAGATGTCTCAAATCGCTTCACAGAATATAATGTAAAGTGAATTGACTGTATTTTTGTGGGCGAAACGCGGCAGTCAATTGTGCACAGCAGTGTCCCATAAACAGTCGTGGATTGAAGTGACCAATTTATTATTATTTTTTGCTTGAGGGATTATTATCAGGCGTTTGGAGTAAGGAAACTTGCCGAAGATTTTGCCCTGCAGGGAATCGAACCCAGGTCTCTCGCTTGGAGGCGAGTGCTCTAATCACTGAGCTACAGGACTCCATCCTGCACTAAATATGGAGTGAGAAGCAATCACCGTTTACCGCAAATAAATGTCTTGTTTACTTAACTCCCTCTGCTTCTCTGTGGTCAAACCACTTTACCTTGGGAAAATTTTAATTCCTTCATGATTATCTCAACCTGACTTTTGTAGACTTACTGCTACATTGATTTATGATGGAACTACATCAGTGTTAGTTGCCTTTTATTATTTTGTTGGCCTTATTACTGTTGCCTACTCCATCTCTTTTAAAAGGTTAAATTACAAATATTTTATGCTAATTTAACTTCATCTAATAATCATTTTACATTCTTTGGCAAATTCCTGTGATCCTGGTCATGTTTTCATTTGCAGGATTTGATTGTGTACAAAATCTTTGATGTGAATTTTAAAATAGATTATCCCAAACTCTATCAATACTTGATTGACCCACTGTGAAAAGGTTTGGTTGTTATTGTATCATTCTGAAAATTCTGCCTGATGCACTGCTAATACAATTCCTCTTTATCTAGAGCTCCTCAGGTGAAGCGACCAAATCGGGACATGAAGCCCATTCGTAAAGAGTCACCAGTTGTCCAGGCACGGGGCCTTGTAGGTCGAGCTCAGCAAGCAGGGAGAGCTGAAAAAGCCAGCAGCAAATACACCAGTGATTCTAGAGGCAGGGGAAGAGATGACCGGGTAAGTCTGGTACACTCTCTTAATTACAAAGAAGTAATTGTTCAAAAGTTATTTTCTTGTCAAATAAAATAATAATAATCCTACATTTGATATAGTGCTTTTCACGTCGGGAGGACGTCCCAAAGCGCTTCACAGAACACACTAAAGTGAATTGACTATATTTGTGGGCGAACGCGGCAGCCAATTGCGCAAAGCAATGTCCCACAAACAGATTAAAAATGACCAATTTATTATTGTCTTTGGTTTTGGAGGGATTATTATTAGGCTCTGTGTGGAGTAAGGAAACTTGCCCAAGGTTTCGCCCTCTGCCTGGAATTGAACTCAGGTCTCACGCTTGCAAAGCGAGTGCTCTAACCACTGAGCTACAGGACTCCACATATGTTAGTTACTGTTGTTCACATTAGCTTTATATCAGACTACATGTGTGTTTAGTTTGTTTAAACTGCGTTCTGCAATTTGGCAACAGAAACAACTTGTATTTACATAGCACCATTCACCTGGGGCAGTGTCTTGGAGCGCTTAAAGCAAAGTTTGGGTACTCAATGTTATGAGGCACTGAGTCGTGTACTTCAGAGTTCCTTTCAGGTATCTTCCCATTTCTTATTTGGTACCCTTCATTCTGAACTGAACATTTATACCTTAAGGACTTCAAAATGGAGGTTGTGAGGCTTCTGACAAAATTTGTATAACTATATTAAAGGGACCTTCAGCTGTTTCATTTTTCGCTTTGAAAAGTGATGTATATACTATATATAGTAATATATAAATATCCCCCACTCTCCAAATCTCATGAAGATATTGAATCATGCTGGAGTATAGCCCACAGATGTTGCCTGTTTGCACCCAGCATCTAGTTCAAGTGGCCAGTCAGTCTTCATGTGTGAACCTAGGTGGTGTACACATTCTGGCAGCCTGTGTGATATGAAGCCAAGTTTTCGTTTTGCTTCATGTCCATCTATTAACATTCTAATTAGAATTGGTGAATTGTAATGCTAAAGGCCTGATTGTCTCCTACCCTGGCCTTCCCCTTTGGGATTATGTCTAAGATTTAAACTGCATTTTGTAATTTGACAACAACAAAGTCGCCTCACCTCTGCCTTTGGGTCACTGGGCATCTGAATCAAAGGACTTAATAAAGCCCAACTATAGCCCCTTTATTGCCCAGACTGAGATGAGATAACTTATCAGATATCTATGGTTGAAACTGAGTGATACATACCCATAAATTCTCAGTTTCATGCTAGATAATAGTTTTAATTGTTAGAGTTGTAGGTTAAAATAAAATAGATAAAATTAATTTTTATTTAGTTAAAAATTAATGTCTGGCTTTTATAAGCTGTCGTTAGATACAAACTTTATAATACATTTGATGATTTAAGAATAATACATGGAATTAAGAGGATGGGCAGAAATACTATTGCAATAAAACTTTGCCATTTTAGATGCACCAAATTCCCTGTGGAAACTTTAGGTGCTTTTAAGGATTGAATTTTATTTTTTATTACTTAAATTTTGATGGAAACATATTTTGGAATGTAGATGGCACGGGAATTGGGCTAGTTAGTGAGGTGTTCAGCAAAGCACTTAAGCTTTGAAGACCTACCCAAACATATTTTAAATTAATTGCATGTATGTTCAATCTTAGTGATCTGTCTGATTACAGGGCAAGAAGAATCTGCATGATGGAGGAGATGTGGATGTCAAGAAATTTGATGGAACTGGCTATGATAAGGACTTGGTAGATGTTCTTGAACGAGATATTATATCCAGGAATCCTAATGTTCACTGGTATGTAAGCATTTCTATTTTAGAAAGATATACTCACAAATCTTAATGTCTTCTGATAAGCATGTTAAAACCCTCTGGATTTGGTATAGGAACTAATCTTTGTATTTTATTTTGCCTAGGGATGATATTGCTGATCTGGAAGATGCTAAGAGACTGTTGAGAGAGGCTGTGGTACTACCCATGTGGATGCCTGACTTCTTCAAAGGAATAAGACGACCTTGGAAGGTAGAATTTGCTTTTTTTTAAATATAAAGTTTAATTGAATTTAGAACCAGGTGATTTTAATTTTTACCTGGAGTGAGGAATCCTTGCGATACTTTCCTCCCCATCTAAATTGCTAGCACACCTTTGGCAAACTATTTTACAATAGGGTGATAGGCATATTCCTCATATGTCCATTGCAGTTCCATTTGGATTAAAAAGGTTCAATGGGGTTGACAGCTTAGACTTCCTAAGAGTTGATCTGGAACAGGAAAAGCAAGGTTCCAGAGAGGACACTTAAGTCATAGTTGGTAGCATATATCTTGAGTTTGGCCCGTTACCAAGGTTTCTCTTTTATTTAAACAACAAAGCTTCACCCGCACTTTCATATTAGTATGTCACATTTTTAAAGTGAATCTGTTTTTCCTCTTCTGGAATTTCTACTGTAGATGTGGTATTTTCCCCTTGTGTTTTTTTAATATCTATCAAGATCAATAATGTTTTGATATACATATCAAATCATTGTTTCTTAAATTCCACTCCAGGCATTTTCTGTAATTTTAAACTTTTCATATACATTAGAGTAGTAACACAAAACTCCTCTGGGTGCTGCTGTTGAACTACAGTTATCACTTCACTAGATTCCTCGAGTGGTGCTTTATCATTGCTCAAGCAAGAAATTGAAGCTTAAAGTAATCTTGATTCCATAAATTTTACAAGCCTGAAAATTATTTGCCCAGCAAGTGTCAGTTAAAGTCATCCAGACAGAAGGTTGCACATCTAATTTCAGAATTACTCATCAAAACTGGGGCAATATTATAGTGCATCTGTACGCCTCTGGATTATGGATTATCAGAGTTTCTGCTCTTGAATGTCAGTGGATTTGCTCAAATGTCTGTATTAAGCTTGGTTATGATCAATTGTGATCAATCTTGTCAATACTTGCTGTCGTTGTTCATGATGGTCCCTTTGGTAAGGTTCTGGAGGATATACCGTCTCAAGATGTACGACTTTGACCGTACTTTCAGTCAGTTTTCCTCTTCCCGAAAGTACTGTTAGGAGTGGAGTTAAGCACTCTATCAAAACCATCTTATTTTGTTTGCCGGAATTTATACATAATGACCTGTGAACAGAGGAACCAAAGTCATTTCTTATTTATATTTTAAAGCTTGTTTATCTAATATGGCAGCAAAGTTGCATTAGTTCAGTAACAATTACAATAGGCTGGATCACACCAAATAATATTGGCTGTTATGCTTGAGTATAGAGCAATGTTACTTAATATTACAGTATCAAAGTTCATAAGATTCATAAGCAACAGATGGAAAGTCTCAAGTTCTCTTGCTTCTCATTTCTCATGGACTTCAATTAGCAAGCATTGTCTCTGGACCTGGCATGCTGATAACACCAGACGTCAATTTAAGAAATCAAAAGTTTTGTCTTTAACAGTTGTATTCCTGTATCATTGTTTTTTCTTCCCTTTCTACTGTCTTGGATATGATACCCATGAACTGATTTTCATTAAATCAATGCAGTCTCATCAACAATTATGATGAACGCTGCCGCGTTCGCCCACAAATATACAGTCAATTCACTTTGCAGTGTGTCGTGTGAAGCGCTTTGGGACGTCCTCTTGACGTGAAAAGCGCTATATCAAATGCAAGGATTATTATTATAATTAACAAGAGAGCTGCACCTGTGATAAACACATTTCTTACTTCTGAACCAATTTAATTCTTCAAGCCACATATACATATCATTTTCTCATAACAATTTATCTAAAGTTATAGCAACTACCCGTAGCATATATCACGCTTAGACACAAACTCGACAATTTTGCTGATTCTGATTATGCTTATAGTGTCCAGAAATCATGTTTTGCTGTGGACAGTTATATTGCATTAAATGCAGTTAATTGCTGATCCCCAAATGAAATTTGTTCTTCTGTATAGAACAATTAAAAAAAAATGTCCGAGGAAAATGTTTCTAGTTTGAAAGCTTGTTGCTGAAAGGGTTTCCAAGCTCCTGCCTTGGAAAATACTTCAAACAAAATGCCAAATACTGCAGATGCTGTAAATCTGAAACAAAAACAGAAGTCACTGGGAACACTCAGCAGGTCAGGCAGCATCTGTGGAGAAAGGAAAGTGAGTCAACGTTTCAGGTCCATGACCCTTCATCAGAACTGTTCTGATGTATTTGTGGCTTGAAGAATTAAATTGATTCAGGAACTGTTTTGTTCTTTCTCCATAGGTGCTACCTGACTTGCTGAGTGTTCCCAGTGACTTCTGTTTTCATTGGAAAATACTTTGTTTGATACCTTATTATAATTGTGTTTTTGTAAATCATTGATATCTCCAATTTATTTCTGTAGTTAAGAATTTTGCAAACAAGGTTAAAACTGAACAATGTAGAATTGTTTTGCATTCATTTTTTTAATTCCAGTTGTTACAATTTGAAAATTCACCATCTTCAATGCAACATTTTTTTGTGGCCCTAATGTGATAAATTTAATCTAACTCTATGGTGTTTGGACACAACTGTTCTGTCTATTCATATCTAAGGATCATTTGTGTCGATTGCACTGCCTTTGCAATCCATTGGCTTTGTCATCCACTATTGACGCTTGTAAATGGATAGACAGAAATAATAAAGCAAAGTGTGCAGATCTGGGGCTGTTTTTTTAAATATACCGTTTCTCATTTACAGTGAAAAGATGGTTTATTATCTATGCTTAAACCATAGTACTATATTTTTCATCAAAATGTGTTTCATAGATCATGTCTTTCTTATACTTGCAGATAAATTTGATATTTTGCATTTCATACTATTCAAACCTATGGGTGACATTGTACTTCCATTTCTATTCTATTATTTCTGCTTTAGCAGTCATTCATAATTCATGTCTTCCAATTCTCATGCCTTTTTGATGTGATATTTAATGTTATTTGAGATAAGTATTTTAACAACTCAACCAGATCAAAAATGTGTAATTTTTTACACTAATTTTCTATACTTGCAAGCGTACTGGCTACAGTTTGCTTCTGAATCTAATGTATTGTTCAGTCAGATTTTTAAAACTTTTTACTGCTTTGATTTTTTTAATATATGGCAATTTCTCTCTTTTGAAGATGTCTGGCGCCACACATTTATTCATGGCAGGCTATGCCATGAATAGTAATGGTAATGTAATGCTAATGGCGTACTTGCGTCACTGGGAGCTGCCAGAATCTTCACACCCACTGAATTTATACGGCTCCTGAAAACACCTGATACAGTTGCAATGATTCAACACTTATTTATATTGCAATTTTAACACAATCCTCTTCAACATATGTTCCACTTGGCATTCTTTTCATTTTCTTTCTTCTTACCCAAACCCATCCAAAATTCTAATGCACATCCTGTTTGCTGTGAAACATTAACGTTAAACAACAACGACAAAATTACAGTATAACGCCTTTCACATCGGGAGGATGTCCCAAGGCTCTAAAAACATTGTTGGAGATGTAGCAAAAACTCTAACTCTGAACAAATAAGTATGGTTTTAGATTTAATGTTATTGGTATTCTATAGGGTGTTCTAATGGTGGGACCACCGGGTACAGGAAAAACCATGTTGGCTAAAGCTGTAGCTACAGAGTGCGGTACAACATTCTTCAATGTGTCCTCTTCAACCCTGACTTCGAAGTACAGAGGCGAGTCTGAGAAGCTAGTTCGCCTGTTGTTTGAAATGGTACGTAAAACCTTTTAGCCATATATGAAGTTGCTAGCAGTTGAGAAAGGCAGGATCAGGCCAGTTCTTTTACTTCTCCTTTTTCTCTTACTCCTTCCATCTCCATGCATCAAATTTCCAAAGGGGGTTCACTGTCCATCCTTTCATGATTATTATCCTTGAAGAATGGCACAGATTAGAAAAGTTTTCTTGCCTTGTTGCATGAAATTGGATACTGTATAGTGTATTGAGAGCTGCATTTTGAGCATGTCTTTGTGACCACTGAAACATGGAAGAATTAGCAAGTGCTAAGTTACAGCCAGCCTTGTTGCTAGTTTTGGGGCTTCTGTGCTGTTGGGCGGGAGAGAGGAAATTAGCTGAAATTGTAACCATCAATCTAATCTTTAACTTTATGTGAAAAGTAGGTCCACACAATAATTTTCTACTATTTAGAAAATAGAATGACCAATTGCTCAACATGAGGTACTGCCTAAGAAGAAGTCCATGGCTATAATGGACTTCTAGTATAAAGCCTGGTGACTGCAATGAGAAGGAATGCAAAAGTTACTCTATTGAATAAACATTCATAGTCTCTGCTGACAATCCAGTGCAGTGCTTGGGAATGCTAGATTTTGGAAGTTATATCGCACCCATAGTTCAAGTGAACATTAAAGATGCTGTGAAACTATCTTCTTCCAAGTATCCTGGCTCACAGTTCTTCAGATAAAATTGATCATTCACTTGATGGGTTTTGTTTGCGAGAGATTGTTGTGTTCAGATTTGCTGCTGAGTTTGCTTACAAAATACACTGTCACTACACTCTTCAGTAAATCTTGTCAGATGCTTTGAGATGTTTCGACAACATGATAATTTAGGTTTAACTTATAATTATATATTAAACTTGTATGATCACTTCAATCTGTTGTACTTGAGCAGTTTTTCATTTCTAATCTTTTTCTAAACTTTTTAATCAATCTACAACATACAAAAAGAAAAATGTCAAGCTCAACTGACAAGTACACCAATGTATCTGCTAAAAATTCTTCAGTAATATATCTGGAATGAAAGAATTAGATGTTTTCCATAATGGCAAATTAAATTAGACTAACACCCCAGCTGGTGCGACTTGTTGATGGGGGGGTTGGGGTGATGTCCAGAATTTTTGGCTGATTGTAATTACAAAGTTTTTCCAGTTGTGAAAAATGCTGTTAATTGCTAGTACCAGCATTATAATGGTTTGAATCCCCAAGCAGAAGATAGTGAATCAGCTACCTTCTGCTCGCAGGATTCAAACCGAGTCACTGATGATCTCCCCGGCCACCGAAGGTCATCAAGCACTGTGAGATGCCGGTTATGCTAAGAGAGTAGGCTGGCAGGAGTCGATGCGCTGACCTACAGAAATGTTTCTTTTTCAGGCCTGGTCCGGCTAGGTCCAAAGCTTGGTAAGCCGTGGTTTACTGTATACAGTCTCAGACCCTCATGGTTTGATTTTTCATGTACTGGATGTGATGTCCACCTTAAAATATTTAGAAATATATTTTTTACAACATTGCACTTTTGAAATTAACTTTAGATTCCTAATTATTCACATACTTTTGACATTGTGTGTGTATACTCAGGATATTTTTTATTGCTTAAATTGCCCACAGGCCAGATATTATGCGCCAACAACTATCTTCATTGATGAAATAGATTCTATCTGCAGTCGAAGAGGCACATCTGATGAACATGAAGCCAGCCGCAGAGTCAAGTCAGAGATACTCGTTCAGATGGATGGTAAGTTTCCTGTGTCAGGCATTATTTCTGTAAATATTTTTTAAAAAATGTGACCATTATGTATTGAAAGCAGGAAGATTGTTTTTGAGGATTTATCTTGCTATACTTGGTAATTGATACTTAAGTCACCATCTCTGCTAATACGTATGGTTTCATGATGTGTAATGTAGGGGAGCCTTATTATAATGATTGAGTTCAAGAGCTCAGAGGCCATATTATAAGGGAAGCATGACTTTGGGTGATCAGGGCACTGCCGGTGTTGCTTCTTGTGTTTTCCTGAATGTAGCAAACATGCCTGTGAAGTGCTTTAAGATGTCTCGACGACATAAGGCGTGATATCAAAAGCAAAGATTATTATTTATTATGCGTAAAAGTGCCTCTGATGTCACTTGCTGCATGTGCACATGATGCTCAATAAATTGAGCTGATGTCATGTTCTTTGCGAATTGGACTCTGTACTGGATACTTTGTTTTAAGACAGTTCAGAAACCCATTGCCATGCTTAAAGCATACGCAGACCATATATGCATGGCCCCTTTGCATGGAAATCTCCATTTTCCATTTGAATGAAATGTGCACTCCAGAGGGACAAACCTGCTTAGCTAATTTCATAAACTATTTGGTGCTCGTTGGTGAGAATCAAAGTTTAGTGACCTCAGATTGTGTGTTGGGGTACTACTGGAGTTTAATCAACAACTTGCATTTATATACCGCCTTTCATACGGGGCTGCGTCTCAGAGCACTTAATAATGGCAGTTGACTGAATTCTCGATTAATGGATGTGTTTACCATTGTTTTTTGTCAATTGTGTCTAAAGGTGTCGGGGGTGCTTCAGAAAATGATGATCCTTCAAGAATGGTTATGGTGTTAGCTGCAACAAATTTTCCTTGGGATATAGATGAAGCTTTAAGAAGAAGACTGGAGAAAAGGGTATACATTTCTCTGCCTACAGGTACATCTCTTGGAAATATCTGTTTCTTGATGCAGGGGTGTACTTAGTATCTATGGAATCTGGATCTGTATTCAAAACACTTCAGCTTCTTGAAATGTGAAAACCTTTTATCCTTATCAATTACATTTTGTCATTGTATGAATTGTGCCGGAAAGGTTTGGTACATTAGCTAAGCAACAGCCACAAGCTATTAACCAAACTTTTTTTTATATATCATGTTTTCAAAACCAAAACAAATATATTTTTTGCACCACCAGAAATGGGCAGGGCAGAGCTGTTGAAAATAAATCTCCGAGGAGTTGATGTTGCTCCAGGTGTTGATGTTACAATTATTGCTGCAAAGATGAAGGGTTATTCTGGTGCGGATATCACCAATGTTTGCAGGTAAAGATTTTTAATGGAACTAAGATGACTGGTGCAAAGAGGGGGCCCAAAGTGTCAAATACAATGTCAGGTTCAGAAGATTCAAACTAGATAGAATCCCAGTCTTAATATAATCAATTTTATGTTCTTTTTGGGAATGTTTACTAGTTCACTAGACACAGCAGTTTAAATAAAGGTAAAGGGTGGGGATGGTTAGGCCAGGACCAGGATACTCCAGCCAATCAGAATTGTGCAACTCTGATGAGATAAATCTGTCCCAGCTGAGAGAGTGTAGAGGTAGGAGTTTAATGCTGTTTGAAAGACATCAATGGGAAAGAAAATATGATTGATAGAATGATGACACTTTTTCTATATGCTTATTCTTAGAGATGCTTCCATGATGGCAATGCGGCGTCGTATCCAAGGCCTAACACCAGAAGAAATCAAAGCTCTGTCGAAAGATGACTTGCAAATGCCTGTAACCATGGATGACTTTGAACTGTCTCTAAAGAAAATTTCCAAATCGGTCTCTGCCTCTGATCTTGAAAAATATACGACTTGGATGGCTGAGTTTGGCTCGGTATAGTTCATCTATATAGTGTACTTTGTAAAAACTATTTGAGGATGTGGAGCTTTACTTTAACAAACATTTTAGTACATAAGAGAGAGGCTGTGAAGTCATGGGAGTATGAAGATCAATTTTGCACATTTTGTTTCATGAATATGTAATACACTATCAGTAATAGCCTTCAGAATCAATTCAACATGAATCCTGACCTGATGCTTATGAATTTAAAGCACTTTAATGCACTAACAATTAAGAAAGCATTCTATTTACTGGGATAGAGATGAAGTTGTATCAAACCTTATAATGTTATAAAGTGTCTGTCTTGGCCAGCAATTAAGGAAATAGAGTATTTTCCAAAAGTGTTGGTCAAATTATTTCAGCTGGATCTCAAAATTGTAAAGACAATGTTACATATCCTAATTTTGATAAGCGCTCTTTTTACTGCTCCCTCTGAATGATCCTTTATCCATAACACTCTGTATAAATGGTTTTGATTCTAACAGTCTAGAAATTTGCAGTAATGTGCTTCGATAACACTGATTTCTTTCAAAATGTCCAAACTAGACTGAGTTGCTCCAACATATAAAGCAATGTATGATCAATGGGAATCATTAAATCCAATACTTGAGCTTGGTTCACCCACAAAATACGGTCAATTCACTTTACAGTATCTTCTGTGAAGTGCTTTGCGACGTCTCAAAGATGTGATAAGGTGCTACATCAAATGCAAGGATTCTTATTATTGCTCATTTGGCAAAAGGCCACACCAATAATCGTTTGCACAGGGAAGTGAAGTCCTATAGTGGCATGGTGTTTGGACTTTTATGTAGTTGGTGTAATGTTTGTATTTAGTACATATTGTTTCGTTTATATAGTTGATGTTTTTTTTAATTTAATGAACATTATTGTGTTGTAACTGTTTTGAGATCCCTGAAGAATCGTCCTGGCTTAGAAGGGAACTGAAATGTATACTGATTGGATTGGAAAATACTGAATAACAATTGAGTTGCAAACACTTTTGAGATTAATTCAAGCAAACAAACTAGATAATAGTACTTACTTTCATGTTTAACTTTATGTTCTTAAGGTGTTGATTACTTTTTGCTTTTATGATTCAATTCTGAAAAATGGTTCATACTTCTAATACAGTTATAAGAGTTGTCCTGCATCTCCAGTGAACTGTATTTGATTGAGGATCAAAAGGGACCTCTGGTGTTAAATAGAAATATTTATATTTTTTAAACTGGATAATATTCTTTCATTGGGCAATCTTTAGTTCTTAGGACTGATGCATTTTTATTGATATTGGCTAGTTGAAATAAGCTTAACTTTGAAACCTTTTGGGCATTCAGCCATCTACTATTCAAAAGTATAACAAATATAGTAGTAGCAGGATGTTGGATCACATATCTCATAGACAGGTACATAATGGCAGTAGAGAGGTAGGCAGTAGCAAAAAAGGACATCTGACATTAGATAAAACTATATTCCAAGGTACTCCATCTTTTTCTCTCTGACAACTGGTTAATATCTTATTAATAATCCTTGCATTTGATATAGTGCTTTATCACATCTTCGAGATGTCTCAAAGCACTTCACAGAATATACTGTATATTTTGTAGGTGAAATGCGGCAGCCAATTGTGCACAGCAGTGCCCCACAAATAGTCGTGGATTGAGTGATCAATTTATTATTCTCATTCTTTCCCATCTTTATATCCAGCAGCCTTATTAGTCTTGACTAAAACTTGATATTGGCTAGTTGTTTGAGGATTATCTGATTTTTCACATGCAAAATAGAAAAGATAGGTAATGATTTGTATATCTGTCTGTCTTAATGGTGCTAATATAGTAATATAATTTTAATAAGTACATATTAGACTTTAACCAATAATTTAATATAAAGAAGTTGCTATATTTTGCTTTCAAATTAAAATGATGCTCACCATCTAGTTACAGTTAGGGAATATGTGGATGGTCATCTTGGCAAAATTTATTCTGTTCTATAGTACCATAAAACACACAGTTGCTCCACTTTACCGTGAATCCTATGAAGCGTTTTGAGACGTCCTCCTGACGTGAAAGGTGCTATAGCAAATGTGAGAATGATTATTAATTTATTATCCACGTATTGTAATAAAATAGAAAGTTACCTACATCACAAATAAGTCCTATGGTGTAATTCCTAAAAGATCAGAGATAACGGAAAAGGTAACTTTCTTTCCCATTCAATATAGGTTGGATCATTGGGCTTCTTGCATTCTATAAGCCTGCCTATCAATCTTTTTTTACAGAATTGAGATTGTAGTTGGTTTAATTTTCCCTGTAGCTAATTCGGTATTAATGTTTAGTAATGATGAGCATTCCTTTAGTATTTGTACATTGCACTTTTTGTAACCCAAATATTTTAGAACAAAGGGATTCTAATACTGTATCATGTCTTTTTTATATTGTCTTAGTATGAGCACTACTACAAGGACTATTTTGCTGATGGTGTGTAATTGTGCATCTTAAATTGTCATGTTATTTATGTTGTATTTTGCTCGTATGTAACAGTACTACAAAGTATTAAAGTTCCAATTTTTATTTGTGAAATATTCATGAACATGTCAGATAATTTTGATTTGCCTATCTAACACACCTTTTTGGGCTACTGACAACTCTTGTGTGTTTTAAGGGACAAAATAAATTTGAATCATTGTAAGAATTAACTGTTTGGTCAAAGTGATGAATCACACAGTTAAAAGAGTACACAGTAACCAGTGAAAATGTGTTCTTATGTATTTCTAACAGGGAAAAATCACAGGCTGTAGAATGTTAAAAAGAATGATTTCTATCCAACATGCGGTGGTGTTTTTCTCCCCTTGATTCACCTTAATCTAATTCCATTGCCATATTCTAATCTTCCTTTTTAAAATGTCCATCTAATTCTCTTTTAAAATGCATGTTCCGTTTAACAATCTTAAGGAGAACTTCTGCTACCTGGTGTGATGTTTTCCTGAAACATTTATATTCTAAGTTTGTGATTAAATGGTAATAGTGAATTAGATGGGTGGAACAGATGGGTGTTTCTTATGTACTTCAGAAATGGAGAGTTGTGTAGGACAACTGTGACCTCTAGTCTTTGACATCTTATTCAACTATTAGCCATGTTTTGGCACCTGAGTACAAGGTGATTTGTGTTGTAGCTGCTTTTCAACACTATCTGAATATTAGCATTGCTCCCACTTGGAGCTGTTAGTGGAGAATGAGTTGCAACACTGCAATTCTCATTTGTACATCATTCTCTCAACATTCTCCTCAATGAAGAAGCCCTTGGTCATGTGTCCTGGGTTGTTACCATGTGTTCTTGAGAAATAGTTAGACTTAAGAGGCCATTTGTACCTGTCCATCTTGAAAAAAATAATCAGCAGTTTGAGCGAGTAGAAATGGTTGTTTCCAAAAATCAACCTTATTACCCTCAATGTTAATCTGCTATATATCCCACTTCAGAGATAATTGAACCGGGAAAGTTTTTGTCTGTAACAGATATATCCAATGGTTTGAAGCTACTTCAAATAATAGTATGCAAACTGATTTGTTGCTTCTTTACTGCATTATCTCTGAAATGCACCAAATTCTTCCAGACTAGCTTTTGGGCACATTTTACCTGTGAACAAACTTCGCTCAGCTTGTTGCTTGCAGAGTTTACGGAAAGCATGATTAAGTTGGTTTCAAGCTTCATCTGCAGGAAGAGGTGTCTGGTATATATTTTGTCCCTTGAGTAGTTTTCACATAACTCGATTGTGCATTTGTGTCTGGTTTAAAGACTGGCCTTTTTAGTTAACTTGATTAATTACTCTTGAAAGATGGATTTCACATTTTTTGATTAACATGATTAAAGCCAGAAAAAACATGACTTTGATGGGAATTCCACTGCTATTCTCTTGATGTGGATGTTGTGTCCTTGTACGTGTGTGCACTGCAAATCCTCCATTGAGTAGGGTTGTGTGATTTCCTGTGCTGTACAAGTACGATCGCACAGTTATAAATATGAGTTGTTTTTGAGTTATCTGCTGGTTACTGGTCAACTATGTTTGGTTAAGGGTAGGGCCTCCATTTTAGAACCATAGAAATTTATGATACTAAGGTAATTCAACCCATTGTACCAGAGTTGGTGTTTTCCTCTCCAATAAAGCCATCAGTCATAATTCCAACTCTCTGCTCTTTCTTTGTACCCTTGGATAAATAGATACATGATCTCTGTATTGAGATGAAATGTGAAGGATAAAGCAGTAGTTTTATTTGCTTCACAGGTGAAGTGCAGTCTGCCAGAAGCCTTTCATGTTTGAGACCGCTGACATTATCACAGGTTTTGAGGACAGCTGATGTGCTTTGAAAGCCATATCCTAGGAGAGCTTCAAAGACTATAGAATTGAGAGGAAGGCTATTACATGACACAGTTGTTTTAACTTGGTGCTTCCCCCTTTACAGACTTATTTACTTGGGTATTTTTTGTCTTTGATTCAAGAAACACATAAAATATTCTGTAACTGTCATCTTTACTCATTTACAATCATTGGCTCTTTTCAGGATGATAAAAATTGCAGTTCACATTAATGTGTTGGTTACATTTTACCCGAGTCCTGAAAATACATTTCAAGACTTCTTCATGTTTTCCCCTGTTTATGAAGCCAGGCAGGTCTAGTGTAAAACAACAGTTTGCACTTTTATAGGGTGCTTCACATAGGGTAGCATCTCAGAAATCTTATATATAATATATATCAAACTATATTAGTTCTACAAGACTATGTGGCTGCCTTCTGCAAATAATTTTAGAAAGGAACATCATAAACCAGTGTGTTGCATATTTTTAAACTTATTAAAGTATGTAGTAATAACAACAAAAACACATTACTACACAAATGCAATTTGTTGTTATTACGTACTCTTGAAGGCTCAGTTATTGATGTCATTGTAGAATCTGAGTTTGCCACATAAAAATGCATACACTACTTTGATTCTTAACTGGACTTTTGAGTCCAATGGACTGAACAACAACATCAAAACGGCATTTCTATACTTAAGACAGCTGTTTCACGTTAGCCAGTGGACACAGAGCCCAGTTGGAGACTGAACACCTGAACTGTTGGAGGCGGAAAAATGGGTTGGAGGTGGAGCAGAACACAGCTTTCAGAACTCGGCCTCAGCAACAAGAATTTTATTTAAACCGGCCTGAAAAGTTATGTTAAACCTGTTCTAAAGTGTCTTATGCTATTTATATTAATCTATTGTACTCTTGTGTTGTATGTCCCAGCTAAATGATTCAGCTATACATTTGTTAATCTCATGTGACATTAAAGTAATACTTGCTGTTTACCAAAAGACAGTGAGCTATTGAAGGCTTCCAGCTATATATTCAGCTGCCAAACCTAGTTATTGAACACATAATGCATTCAGTAAGAAATTGAGGGCCTAAAGAACTTTCACTCCTTGCAAGTACAAGATCCAGGTTCATGTTTCTATTTTGTCAGCTTGGTTCAATTACTGGCACGCTCGCATCTGGGTCAGAAGATTATGCATTTAAGCCCCATGTTCAGACATTGAGCTCACTCTTAACATTGTGTTGGTGGAATGCTATAATATTTGTCACTTTGAAACCTTTGATGAGACATGAAACTAAGGTGCCTTCTTACTGTATAGGTGGACACTAAAGATCCCATAACACTATTCAAAACAAGAAGTGATTTTTTCCGGTGTCCTGACCAACAGTTCTCCAGTTCAATTTAGCCATTCATTCCATGGCTGTTTATGGGACATTACTGTATGCAAATTGGCTGCAGGGTTTGTTTGTAAAAACACAGCCCCTTGACAGAAATGTTGAGCCATTTTGACATTATAGGCATTGTCTGCAAGGAATAATATTACTTGGAAGTGGTAAGGTTATTATAGCATTTGTGGGATAAGAATCTGGTTGCAGAATGCTGGAAAAGCCTGATGTGACCCCTTACTGATGTGACCCTCTTTGTTTTTCCAGTACTGACAGGATCTGTTTTGTGATGATCATGTGGAAGATCAAGCAGATGAGGTGCGACGCTTCAAGCTGTTGGTATTGTTCTGCTCCCTGTTTGTTGGACAGTAATGGCCACTTTCTCCACTTTGTCATCTTCAATCTTGGACAAGACATTGGAACCTTTTCATGATGAATTGGCCTTTGTTTGGGATGTGGATGAGTCATCTATGAATTGACACTGGCAACTGCATTATTGAGATTATTTTTTAAGAACTGCATACAATATTTAATATGTTCAAAACTTTATTGAATGAAAATAAAAGTGGATTATGTATATTAAAAATGAGTCATTTGTTGTGTAACTTGATATCCATTTTGTATTATCAATGGTATACAGGTGATAAATGCAGACTGAAAGTACACAAAAACCACAGTCACAACACTTTACAATATATCCTGTGAAGCACCTTGAGACAACTTGATAAGGTGCTATACCAAATGCAAGGATTATTATTATTATAAGGGTATATCAAATGCAAGGATTATTATAATAAATGATGAAAGATTGTGGGGGATAATGGTAGTTATAGTCAACAATCTAAATTCCAGTTCTTGAACAACTTAAAACAAATAAGATTTTTAAACAATATATATTTTATGATCTAACTTAACAATAGTAAAGTCATATTCAAGAAAAGATAACTAGTTTTTGTTGTGCAAATGTTACAATGCACTGGTCAGTCTACACTTAGAATGCGATGTTCAATTCTCTTCGTCATGCCTCAGCAACAACTCGCATTTATTTTACATCCTTCACATAGCATAACATCCTGGAGCTCTTTAGAATGGGTTGGATGCCAAGTAGGGGAAAGGAAGCTATCATAGGCACAATTGAAGAGATAGTTTAAGTGGGATTTAAAAACAAATAGAGGGGAAGAGAGAGAGAGTTACAGAGGATAGAATCTGAAGGGTTGGCTCCGAATGGGGATATGGAGAGGGCAAGAGACATGCAGCAAGTCAGAGTTAGATGAGTTGACAGGCAAGCAGAAGAGTGGGGCATAAGATATATTTGCATTAGAAAAGGTATAGAAAAGAGCATCAAGATGCATTCGGATCCAAAAGACCAGAGCTTTGCTATGTTGAAAGAAGGGGAGGGGAGTTTAATGATGTATATATATATATATAATGAGTATAGCATATGTATGGTAAATCAAGACTATTACCTCAAAGTCATCTAATACACAGTAGTACCAGAAAGTATCAATGGAAATTTGTGGAGAGTAAATTTAGAGTAAATATCAGGAAAAATGTATATATTGTGCAGAAAAATAAATAAGCAAAAATGTTGAATAAGATGAAATAAGTCTCCTGTAGCTCTTTCCATCTGGATGGGTGTTGATGCTCTTTTCTGTATCTTTTCTAAAAATGAATTTAGAAATTCATAGAATCAAAGATACTACTGTATCTTTGTTGTGGAATGATTGAACATAGCATTCGAGGAGGTCTGATAAGCAAAATTTTCGTTCAATAAAATTGCTTTAGGCATTTACTATCTTAAGTGAGTCAATGACATTTTCTCATCCTTGATGTTTCTGTTATTGCACAGAGGCAACAAATATAGTCCTTAATGTCTGCAGATGGGATAATTCTTGTGTACAGTAGCAGGAATTCAAATCAAATTCCTGACCAGACAGATATGGTAACTATTACAGTAGAGGGCAGTAAAGAGCCACTATTTGGTCCTATTTTGGACTGCTGCTGTTTGAATATGGAAAAAAACATTCATTACATGCCTAAGCAGTGACCGCTTAGTAATCTCATTGAGCATTCAAGAGATTGGGAGTCATTTCCTCCATTTCTTTATTGTTTATTTCAAAATATGCAGCAAAATATTTTCAAAAAAAAGGCTAGCTCCCAAAATGGGTCAAATGTTAAGATGTTTTGAAGTATAATAATAATCCTTGCATTTGATATAGCGCCTCATCACATCGTTGAGCCATCTCAAAGCACTTCACAGAATATATCGTAAAGTGGATTGACTGTGTGTTTTGTGGGTGAAATGTGGCTACTAATTCTGAAATTAATCTGCAGTGCAGCAACATGCATGTCTCACATTGCTAATGCTATGAAAGCCATACGGATTCAGTACTGGAAAAAATAGTTGAAATATTTTTCGGCATTTGGTAACCAGTTTTTTTTAATCAAAAAAATCTCCCCGAAATTAGCTCGACTTACTTAAATGTTACTAATGCGAATTAATCTTATAGAGGAATAAAATAACTTGTGATACAGAGTTGAATTGTTGATATACTGTAGTAGGAATGGATGGAGAAAAGGGCATTCTGCTCACTAATAATAATCTTTGCATTTGATATAGCATTTTGTCACGTTGAACCACTTTCTGTAAAGTGCAGTGACTTTGCTACTTGTATCATCGACTCTACTCAGCTATTTAATGTTTGGGGAAAAAACATGATACTCACAGATCAATAAGGACCAGAATACCCCTCCCTTCTGCAGATAATAATCGCTTGTCCTTTCCCTTCCACTTTCCATGAACAACATTGCCTCTTCCTTCCTGCCCAGTTTACTCCACCCTATCAACACATGAAACACCATTGTGTTTCATGGAGTATTTAAACATATCTCATTCTCAACCAGACACAATATTTATTATATCTACTCTCATCTAAAAGTGCACAATTTAAAAAAGGATAAACCAACTACATATCAAATCTTGCTCAGACCACACTTGGAATACTGTGTACAGTTCTGGTCCCCATATTATAGAAAGAATATAGAGGCACTTGAGAAGGTGTAAAGGAGATTTACAAGGATGATACCAGAACTGAGAGGTTATACCTATCAGGAAAGGCTGAACAAGCTTGGACTCTTCACTTGAATAGAGAAGGGTGAGGGGTGACCTAATAGAGGTCTTTAAAATTAAGAAGGTTTTGATAGGGTAGACATTAGAGAAGATGTTTCCACTTGTGAGGGGAGACCAAAACCAGGGGCCATAAATATAAAATAGTCACCAATGAATCAAATAGGGAAATCAGAAGAAATTTCTTTACCCAGAGAGTGGAGGGAATGTGGAACTTGCTTTTCCAAAGAGTAGTTGAAGCGGATAGCATAGAGGCATTTAAGGGGAAGCTAGATAAGTACACGAGGGAGAAAGGAATAGAAGGTTATGCTGATAGACTTAGTTGAGGAAGGGCAGGAGGAGGCTCATGTGGAGCATAAATGCCGGCATAGACCAGTTGGGCCAAATGTCCTGTTTCTGTGCTGTATATTCTATGTAATTCTATGTAACTAATAAAGCATTATATACAGCAAGACAAAGAAACCCAAATGGAAAACAAATAGCAATTTATATAATTGTAATTTTGTAATGTTGTTGTTGTTGTCCCCCAGTTCCCAAATGTTTGAAAGTTCGCACACTCTGTATGTATATCACATGACTATTGTAAACTCAATGTATTAGTAAATGATCAGTCCATATACATTCAAAGAATATTTCTGGCCATTATCAAATAGCGCAACTTGCAACCAAAAGATGACTGCAACCTGCACTTACAGAAGAATTACTGTATCAGTCCATAGTGTGTGACTAGGAACCCGAAATGCTAAATTGCACCCAAAGTTTGTCAGATGTCAAGACCTTTTGAAGTATGATAATAATAATCCTTGCATTTGATATAGCGCCTTATCATGTCATTGAGACGTCTCGAAGCGCTTCACAGAATATACTGTAAAGTGGATTGACTGTGTATTTTGTGGGCAAAACATGGCTGCCAATGATGAAATTAATCTGCAGTGCAGCAACATGCACGTCAACAGGAGCTTCTTTCACAATAGTTATTGAATCAGCATGATCAGAAACATGATTAAAGAGGCTGACTCATCAAAGATTGGTGAGAGGGACTTAATAGAGGATGATTGTGAAAGGGTGGGGGGTTGAAGAAAGACAGATTAATAATAATAATCCTTTCAGTTAACAAAGCGCCTCCTTGTCAGGACGACGTCTCAAATCACTGTACAGGATATACTGTAAAATGTAATGAGTGAGAATTTTGCAGGCACATGCAGCAGTCAATTTGCACACAGCAATGCTACACAAAGAGCATGAAGTGAGTGACCAATTTTATTTTGGGGGTTGTTTCCGCGACACTGGGAGAAACTCCCTTCTCTTTTTGAATAGTGCCATGGGATCTTTAACATCCACCTGAACAAGCAAATAGGACCTCAATTTAATGTCTGATCCAAAGGACTACACCTCCATAAATGCAGCACACCCACAGCGCTGCATAAAATACATTGTTCTACATTTCCTGAATTTCATGTCATAAATCAAGAAATAGTCAATCAAAAAAAAGCCTGGAAACAATATTGATTGAATACGGAATTATCTAGATTAGTGTGAATGCCCACCCCCCACCCCCACTCCATTTGATCTGGCCCACTGGCTCGCTCCATAACTCGTAAAGGTTATGTTATGTTTCTCGAAGGGAAACACAATAATATTGCTTATGGGCCCACGGACATTTCTCAAATAGGACATCCAGTCCTCAACAGTCAAAAGGTTAGGCCACCCTGACCTAGACTACGAGAGGCGAGAGTGCTACCAGTTGAGCCAGGCTGACACACAATTATGTCCTTAAGGAGGCCCGGGCATTGTGTGTACAAGCCACTTACTTGGAATGAAGATGTATGGTGCTATGTTTTTACCATTTCAATGATTATTTCTGATCATGCAAATTCTTTCAAAGCTCTTTGTTGTTGGAATTATGTCTCCCTGTCTTGTTATGTTTATTACTTTGTTTGACTAATGCTAGTGGCAAATTGCATTCAAAATAAATTTCCAAGCACAGTATCTTTTGAAACTGCTAGCAAGAAAAACAAAATGAAAACAGCAGCACGATTTTGGCTTGTGAAAGTGTTTACAAAAAAACGGCTCCTGCAGATGCAAAGCAACTGTCAGACTATTATAAAGTATTGATCACCTTTGCTCCTGTATGGGCATGAAACCAAACTACAGCAGGGTCACTTGGATCTTTCCTCAACCAATGTTTACTGAACTGTATCCACAGATCTGCTGCTGACTAAACATAAGAACAAAAGAATTGATGGACGAAAGAAAAAACACCCAGAACAGATCCATCCAGCACGTGTCATGTCCCAAACCAAATATGTTTGCCGCGATGTTATTTCCTAAAAGAAATCTATCTAATTTGCTTTTAAAAGCATCGACACTTTCTGTTTCCACCGTCTTCCTAAACCATCAGCTAAAAAAAGGCTAATGAATTTATTAGCATGTTATTAGTTATTTAATGAGTTTGTGAGCATGTGTTTTTTTTACATCCAGGGCTTGGAATCCACTGCAGAGAGGTTGGCAGCTGCTGCTCAAGCTCTCCACGGCAAACTGATGTTTTTGTATTTTTTTTAATGATTTTTATGAAGCCTTGCACAAAAATGATGAAAAAGAAACATTCAAAAACGTACCAACTAAAGAAAATGGAGTGGAATGAAGTCAGTGGCAGGTATTCTTTCTTTGAAGTGTGAATTTAGATACAGTATTTGATTTTCTGATTGGGATCCATATTGATAGCATAGTTTAAATTGTCCCCCAAGTAATACCTATCCTGCAGTAATGCAAGTTGTATCATTTAAAAAATAAATTAAGTCAATGGATTGAGCTTATTGTTGACCATTGGAGGTCGGTCCTTCAGCCTCTCTGACCCCACCCTCTGGAACTCCATCCCAGTCCCTTCGACTCACTCTCTCCCTTGCCTCCTTCAAGGCCTGTCTCAAGACCCTCCTCTTTGACCACGCCTTCAGTCATCCTTCTACCCCCACCCTCTCTGATCCCAACCCCCTGCTCGGCTCCAAATCCCTGACTGTCCAGCGCCTTGGGACGTCCTCCTGACATGAAAGGCTCTATACATATGCAATTTTTTTTCAATTATTGGTTCAAACTGAAATTGTAACTAAATACAAGTAGTTTGGTTTAGTTTGATCCTTTGGGAGTCGCTCTGAATTGTGCAATGTGCATTGGCTTTTGATTTGTTTTTGGTTTCAATGGTTGCCAGAGAAACCCAGATCACCTGACTGAAATCAATGAACTATTAGACAAGTCACAATATATCAATAATTTGGGATATAACATATATTTAAAATAACACAGGATAAAATCACCTTAAGAATGTTTGATAAGCCAGTATCACCCAAAACATAATGGGGTAGAAATTCTACCTAACTCCAGATTTTCTGTATTTTCATAGCATTTCACTGACAAAAATACACAATCACTCTGCTCTACAGTAAAATCCTGTGAAGTCCTTTGAGAACATTCGATGATATGATAAAGCGAAGATTATCATATTAAATGCAAAGATTATTTATTTATTTATTTGGGGCTGAAATAACTCCAAGGAGACATGTTTGGCAAAGATTCTTCCCACTCAGCTGTTAACACTGCATGCCAAAGCTCTAATGGGTAGGGTGGTCCTAGATGAACAAGCAGCAGGCTTAACTAGATAGTGTTCTCAATGGCGAGCCATATGGCTGGTTAAACTCCAGCAGTTCCCAATGCACACTCTGGGGACCCCAAGCCTTGGCTCTTACCGATCTGTGCCTAATACTTTGCGGAATTAGGTAAGTAGTGTTGTCCCTCCAGGGAGAGTGTGCGCATTCCATTTCTAGACACAGGTGATGTTAGGTGTCAGATACCCAGCTGACCAAACAGAAATCCCATCTGAAATGATTTATCCAGATGCAGTTTTTTTAATGCTTTTGTAACACATTATTACAAAGAACTGCACGGAACAATTCAATATATGAAACTGGACTAATGTGGCATTTATACTGCATGTTTGGCTGTTCTCAAATAGTTCAATGAATAGTGAATAAGTTTTTTAAAAATAAAATAATGATAATCCTTGCATTTGATATCACAGCTTATCACGTCTTCAAGAGGTCTCAAAGCGCTTCACAGAATATACTGTAAAGTTATTAAGTGCAGTTATTATTTTTAATTTCATTTATTTTATTTCACAGTTATTATTATTTTAAAATGTTATTAAAAGGCTCATTGCACGACCAACTTTTTAATAACATTTAAAAATGAAAGTGAACAACAATGTTTTTTAGCTGAAATAAACTGTAGGAAGGAAGAGAAGTTTGGCTTGCAGTCGTTAAGACACAATTCAAATAAATACCCTTAGATTCTTTGAAACGTCAACAAATGCACAGTTAAAATGTTTCTATTTTGAGAGTTTATGAATCTTAAACATGTATGCTATCCTATGATATGTTAGTAAAAGCAGATAAACTGCAGATCACACCTAAACGTAAGAATCTTAACATAAATACTAAATAAACAGAAATTTGTATTCACCTTATAGTGTCCTTCTAATTGAATGACTGAAACTCAAATAACTAAAATTAGGCACAAATGATTTGATGAAAGCAGCTGGTACAACAGGAGCAGCCAAATGCACCAAAGGAAGCTGGAGTAAAATGTCTATTATATAGCGTTACACAGAACAATGCAATGCAGAGAATTAGATTAAGCAGCGTATTACAATTACAATTAGCTGAACTGTATTGTGAAGTCTCTTTCTATCTTTCTGAGTCTTTCAACTCGGTCTTTCTCAGAAATGTTTCTGGAACGGGAGAACAAGAGAAAGGAATAAATTATAAAGAGATCCTGCATGAAAAGTTGATGGACTTTTGATCACACCGAACAAAGAGTAAATCATTTTTTTATCCAAACTTAAGGTTTTCTGCAATACTTCATCCCAAGTGAGAATGCATTTGATTTCTACCCCATTTTAAGCCAACAAACTTTCAGAAGGTGAAACAGTAATGTATTTGTAAGAACCCGTCTGATGCAGCAACAAACACAGCAACAGTGAAAAGATCTACTGACGTTTATTCAAAGTTGCCAAATCCATGAAATTAACCGTGTGCTAGTTTTTTTTTCCCAAGAGGAGAAGGAAAATACGCCAACTTTTACAATAGATACCATCTCCGTGAAATCAGTTCGAGAAGTGCTCCAATTTCCTTCTTCCTTGCTTGGCTAAATTCAGGGCACTGAGCCCAATGCTGAACTCCCCACTAGCGGCCAACCCTAAATAAGCCCTTTATGCTTCTTTGTGCTTTGAGCCCATAACTGTATCGTAGCAACAAGCCAGGAATGCAGCAACATTCCCTGCAGGACAGGGTGTGCTTTCGGCAGAGAAGGGATTTCACAATTTTTTTCGGATTCTCACAGATTGACTGACGTGCTCAAGGTGCATTCAAAACACCAAATAAAGTTCTCAGCGGGAATACTCTGAGAACCTCTCAGTCTGTGTGCGCTTTTGTATGTCAAAGTGTCAGTGCTGAGCAATGGGATAATGATGGTTAAGGAGATCAAAACACAGCGTATCTGTGTTTGTTACTGAGCAATGTTCCTGAGGATAAGTTAATATGCACTGTTATTGCAGCAGGTAGGTTCCAGCAGATTTAATCAAATCATAACTTTAAAATGCCAAGTGCTCTCCTGCAGGGAGGCAATCTGGTTAGAGTAACTGCTGGGAATGGCCTTAACTGATGCCATAGCAATTGTAATAATAATAATCCTTGCATTTGATATTGCGCCTTATCACATTGATGGGACGTCTCAAAGCCCTTCACAGAATATGCTGTAAAGTGTATATTTTGTGTGCGAAACACAACAGCCAATTGCGCACAGCAGTGTCCCTCAAACAGTCGTGGATTGAGTAACCAAAATAATTGTTAAGCAGATCAAAACATGGCGTACTTGTGTTTGTCACTGAGCAATGTTCTTGAGGATAAGTTAATATGTACTGTTATTGCCTGAGACTAACTTAAAGATCTAGAAATGCCACCGGCACATTCTTATAATACTTTTTTTGGAAGTATCAAAAGTACAGTGTTCTTATGAGAAATTTCTATATTATATATAATACATATTATATATAAAATTAGCTTGTGTGCAGAGCAATGTTCCACAAAAAGCAATAAAGCGCATGACTGCTGGGCGTAATTGGCTGCTGCATTTTGCTCACAAAATATACAGTCAATTCACTTTACAGTATATTCTGTGAAATGCTTTGAGACGTCTCGAAGACGTGAAATGGCGCTATATCAAATGCAAGGAGTATTATTATTATGACCATTTTTGTAAACTGCGAGATTGCTGGCCAGAACACGTGGAGAAACTCTCTTTTGAAACAGGGCCATGGAATCTTTAATCTTCATCTGAACAGGAGGAAGACATCTCGGTTTAATGTCACACAACACAAGACAGCAAATCCTGCAAACAGGCACTCTCCCAACATTGCATTAAAGTGTCATCTTAGACTAGTAGCTCAAAGTCCAGATATGGAGCCTAAATCCAAAACGTTCTGACTCAGGGGCAAATTGACTGAGCTGGTCTGACACCTGATACTTTGAGACATTAAAGTTATAGGCACTATCAAATATAGAATTATTACTACTGTACTCAATGTTATATTATGCCCACAAGATATACAGTCAATTCACTTTACAGTATATACAGCGTATACTTTGAGAAGTCACTTTGAAGACATGATAAGGCGACAACGAAAACAACTTGCATTTATATAGAATCCCTCACACAGAATAGCATCCCAAGGTGCTATATCAATCCAGGGATTATTATTATTATTATTACAGCTTCTGAGATAGAACACATTATAAGAAATACGACATCCCCCAGTTCATGAATAAATGCAATCATAACAGGCACAATTTCTTCACCACACATGGATCAAAGACTTACATTGACTGACAAAGAACACGACTGCATGGAAACAGGCCATTCAACCCAACTACACCATGCAGGTTAAACCCCTCCTAATCCATCTCCCATAGCCCTCTTTTTCATTCTTCTTCATATATGCAAAGAATGTTGACTAAAGCAGAGGATTTTACTTGCAAACAAAATATGGATTTTTTTTTATAATAGGGTAGGTTTCTATAAAGTGCAACAGAGAAAAGTGACCTGACAAAAATGTAACTTGTAGAAATGATTACACAGTTATTTTCAAAAACGAATGAATTAACCTTGCATCTTTTGCAAGCAAAGCGTTTCTTCGGAGAGGAGGAGGGTGGGAAAAATTCCCCGTAAAACAATTTTGGCGCTATTAACTAGGATCTATGACGACCGTTTAAAAATGAATTTGTTGACTTCCATCATGACACATAAGCTGCATGATGTGAAAGACAGGCGGGGTTTCTGTTAAGCCAGGCCTTGTCTCACACAAGCTGATTAATAATAATCTAAAGAGTGTACCAAATGCCTTTTTTTTAAAAATCAGAAAAAGGTTGTTTCTCACAGAGAATGAGTGGCAGCCCTTTGACCTGCCAAGAATCCAGCTTTGTGGTTCCCTCACCTGCTGTGAACTGTCATAAAGAATGTGCTCAATTATTATAAGCTGTCCTGTAGCTGTGCACCGGCTGTATAAAAACCTGGGATACATATTCAACTGCACAGCAGGGACTGATATGGTTCATTCATTCCCTGATGTTGCACAGGTAGGGGTAAGGAGGGGAAGATGGCGCCTTCATTACTCTTAATAGATTTCTTTCAATCAATTACAACATCGAATTAAACCCTAGTGAAGATTACCAGATAGATGAATTGAAAAAGGGACAATTTGATTAGATGTTAGAGAAGGCATGTTAAAATTCTATATTTCTTTCCCTTTGAATTTCTCCTGGTAGCTGGCGGATGATTAAATGGGCGACATTGATAGTGAATGAAGTGATGAATTAAATGGGCGACATTGACAGTGAATGAGGTGATGAATTAAATGGGCGACATTGACAGTGAATGAGGTGATGAATTAAATGGGCGACATTGACAGTGAATGAGGCGTTGAAGAGGGCCTCATATTCAAGCTCATTCTCGTCATCACTTTCCAGTAGGGGTCACTGGAGAGTGATCCAAAACATGAAACTTGGCTGATTTTCACTCCCCAGCCCAGTAATACTTATATAATAAGATTTTTTGAATCTAAAGCATGCTGCTGGAGGAGATCTAGAGTTTATAAACAACAACAGATTACATTTCTAGAGCGTATTTCATATCAGGAGGACGTCCCAAAGCGCTGATCATTACATCCATTCTTTAATTAACTGATGTCCTGACCAATGGTCAGAGCCAGGGACATAATCCAAAATAAGAGCTAAAATGGTTGAATCCAAGAAAATATTTCTTAAGACAAAAATGAAATGCACTTCCCAGGATGGTCCGAGATGCAGAATCAACGTAGCCATTTAAAGGTGGGATTGCTGAGTGTTTGGGAAGTCAGAGAACTGTATTAAGGGTTCTGGAGAGAAGGCAGGGAAGTGGGATTGAAAGATAAAGAGCTGCCACAAAATGGTAAAATGACAAAGTAGTCTCGAAAGGTTGAATGGCACTTTAGTTTTGGGTCATGATCTGTTTTTTCAATTCAGGCATTAATTTAGGTCCCTTCTGTCTTGTGAACAAATATACCAATGGTGCTTAATCACGAGTGACAGTTTAATTCCAGGTTACACTGACATGTGAAATGTATTTTTAGCACAGCAACACATGGAACCACTAACAGTACCAGCAGTAATGCCACAGCAAAGAGCAATCAGAGTTCTGCCCACACACCATCCAATACACACACTGTCCAAATTCCCATTTTCCGTCAACTCTACACACAACACCTTTTGTCACTTATGCTACCAAGAAATCAAGGTCACAGACCTGATCTTCACACCTTAAATGTAGAGATAACAAAGCACAGCATATTTTGGGTCTAAATAGTCTGATTCTTTAATAAGGAATCCAAGCCATACAAACGCATGCACTCCCTTTAGAAATCAGAACATGTCAGACTGACCAGTGGAAATTTCTACTCTGATGGTATCTACTTTGGTGTGGGGTTATCATAACAACAACAACAACTACTTGCATTCATATAGTGCCTTTCGTGTGGGGTAGCGTCCCATAGCGCTTGACAATGGTGGAGTCTGACAACGAGCCAGGGGTAGAGGGAGGGGGTTGACCATAAGCACAATGAAAAGGAAACTCTTTAGGCAGTATTTGAAGGTGGGGAGGGGGCAAGGCAGAGGAATTAGGGAGAGAGTTCCAGAGATTTGG
The DNA here is from genome assembly GCF_018977255.1 of Callorhinchus milii. NCBI lineage: Eukaryota > Metazoa > Chordata > Chondrichthyes > Chimaeriformes > Callorhinchidae > Callorhinchus > Callorhinchus milii. The sequence goes on along the minus strand of NW_024704745.1, from coordinate 70,303,495 downwards.
GGTGTAGTGGCTGAAGGCACGGACACCGAGGATAGAGCAGAGCGCACAAGAGGCAATTAGATGGCTGGAGACAGTGGGTGGGGGAGTGGGGGGTAAGCAGATCAGATAGGTAGGGAGGTGTGAAGCAATTAAATGATTTTCAAAATGAGTGAGAGGATCTTGAAGTCGATCCGTTCAGTGATTGGGAGCCGGTGGAGCCTGACAAGGACTAGTGTGATGGGACTGATATACCACAAGTTGATAGCAATTCCAATGGGATTCCATATTCTCATTTTTTTTAAAAAATTCAAATCAGTCCCATCATTCCACAAAAAATGAATTAAAATGCTGCAATAATATGCAAGGGACTTAAATACAATTGCCTGACTTGTGTGCCATTCGTCTAAACCCTTAACGCAGTTTCATTTAAAAATGTACACCTTTTGTTAAACATCTCTCAATCCTGTGCAGAATTAAGATAGCTTCTCAGAAGGGCTTAGGTGTGTGCAGCTCAAGGCTGAAATGGGGGCAGATGCTGGTCAGGACACCATATAGGACCAGACCTAGAAAACAAAGTTGGAAGACAAATTTGATAAGGAATCCGAATCATGCAAATGCAGGCACAATAATTTTGGAGTTGAGGTTCAGATCAGACGTGATCTAATAGAATGGCGGAATAGGTTTGAAAGGCTGAATGGCCTACTCCTCCTTTTTCCTGATGGATGTTTCTTCCTTTGCTGGGAGAGAGAAAAAAATGCCTTCAGAGCTTTGGAAATGATGTCAGCTCTGATTTGTTTTAAAATCCAATTGATCCACCTCTCAAAGCTAATTGCTAATACTCTAACCTCATACTCCAACCTGAGAAATGATTCTCCAACCTGATTAGTGTAACCCATTAACCTGATTTGTGCAATTCTCTAACCTGATTAACCTAAATTTGGAGTAACCATTGTTTGTTTATGCAATTGGCAGTACTCTTTTTTCAGGAGCAAAAGGTTGTGTGTCAGACCTCATGTTGGGATTTAATATCAATCTAGGCTAACGATTCAGTGCAGTGGTGGGAGAAGGTGGATAGATATTTGTTAGGTCAGGATATTAAGGGATATGGGGTAAGAGCAGGTAATTGGACAGGATTTGTTAGGGTCCTTCAGATGAGACGTTAAAACTGATGTCCCAACCTCCTACTTAGGTTACTCTATTTGAAAAGAGAAGGAAATTTCTCCCACTGTTCTGGCCAACAATCTTCCAGGTCAATTGTTTTGTCACTTCATGGCTGATTGTGGGACTTTGTGTATACAAATTGGCTGCCACCCGTGTCTACATATACAGGCAAGCTTCCTGTTGTTTGTCCAACCAGGACCACCATATTGTTATCACTTTGGATTGCAAGGTTAACAGGAGTCAAGTGGAAAACAATCCCTGCCCCCAACCCCCAGGGATCGTCTGCCCCTACAAGTCCTGTCGACGAAGAAGGTTGGCTGACCTGTTACCAGTGTCCTGGAATACTGTGGTCCTGCCTATCTTGGGAACTTGACTTCCAAAGCTGCCACAAAGGTTTGACTCAATTCTGATATTCTGTTGGCAAGCATGTCATCCTGGAACCAGCTTGTGCCAGGGAGACCCAACGTACCTACCTCCTCCACCCTGCCAGTTAAACTATATCCTCTTGCCCTACTTTTTTGGTGGAGTGCTGTAGTTTAGAGAGGTTAGAACGCTCGCCTTGCAAACAAGAGTATCTGGGTTCGATTCCCATGGAGGGCAGAATGTTAGGCAAATTTCCTTATTTCACACACCTCTGTTTACCTAGTAGTAAGTCAGCACTGAGTTGTTAGTTTATTGTTGCTTTTCCAGAGGTAATAATCCCTTAAAAAAAATTAAAAAGAAAATAATAAATTGGTCAATCAATCCACGACTGTTTTGCTTTCTTCTGCACTGCCTCTAGGCCTGGGAGGTCCCATATGACGGAGGGACTTGTCAATTTAATCATTTTAAAGTGTTGTAGGATTACACATGGAGAATAATGTAATGGCACAGTGTTACACAAAAACAGGAGTAAGCCATTCAGCCCTTCGAGCCTTTCTATAAGATCATGTCTGATCTGTAAATCCTGTCCAATTACCTGCTCTTACCCCATATCCCTTAATATCCTGACCTAACAAATATCTACCCACCTCAGTCCTGAAGATGTGAATGGATTCAACATCCACAGCCTTTTGGGGGAGGGAGTGCCAGATTTTGAGTGAAAAACTGCCTCCTAATTTCACTCCTACATGTCCTAGCTCTAATTTTAAGATTATTTCTCCTTGTTCTGGATTCCCCCACCAGAGGAAATAGTTTCTCTGTATCTACCCAATGGAATCTCTTTATTATTTGATAAACCTCAATCAGATCACCCCTCAACCTGTTAGTGACATTTAAATAGATGATATTTAAGTAAAGAAACTCATAAGCTACATCATTGTGTATACAATATGCTGAGCAAAGTATTACCTTTCAACCAAAAAATGCAATTCAGTTCTTTATTAATATAACTTTTAGTTGTTTCTTGTATAATCCAAATTAGCTTGTGTGAAAATAATTTTAAACATTGATATTAATGCTTCAAATCTTAGTATTAGTGCTTCAGAATAAGTATTAATGTTACAATCTGCAACTTGAACCGAAAACTATAACGGCTCAAAAATTTATTTATTTTTCATAACTGTACATGAATATGTAAAGCAACTCTTTAACATTGGAGTCCTGTAGCTCAGTGGTTAGAGCACTCGCCTCGCAAGTGAGAGACCTGGGTTTGATTACCGGCAAAGTGAAACCTTAGACAAATTTCCTTACTCCACACGTCTGATAATAATTGGTTAAGAGAAAAAAAAAGTAATAATTTTGGCCACTCAATCCACAACTGTTTGTGGGACACTGCTGTGCTCAATTGCCTGCTGCGTTTCACCCACAAAAATATAGTGAATTCACTTTACAGTGTATTCTGTGAAGCGCTTTGAGACATCTCGATGACATGAAAAGCGCTAAATCAAATGCAAGGATTATTATCTATTATATTATATATTTACATGCCAACAATAATGTCATGCAACATCAAGCACTTGTCAAATGCTAATTAACTTTATCACACAGAGTTGGAAAGAGTGAAAGCATCAGATTCCCTTATCTATTTCTTCTTTACTATCTAAGCAACAGAGTGAGATTCCTCAACTAGCCTCTATGGAGAGACTGCGACATGACACAGATAAGACACAGAGCATCAGAGCAGAGGGCATGCAACACAGAGTTACAATAAATGCCTCTGTCCACTGATTTGTGCTGAACTGGATGATTCATTTGACAAACAGGTCAATTGTAATCGTACTTTAAAAAGGAACCCCCTGAGCTTTTGTCAGCAAGTGCTATGTTACAGCTCCTTAGATGAGCCTAAGTCATTGCCCTTTTAGTGAAAATGTATATAAACAAACCGGATTTGCCAAGATGTACGCTGAGAGCCCTGTTGTATTGTTTGACTGTGACCACAATAGCTTCTCTGCACTAGAGTTTTGTTTTGATAAAGTGTTTCATTAAGAGATACTTAACAATAGACAAATGTAGAAAAAAAATGCATTTATATAGCACCTTATTATGTCAAGGCAACTCAAAGTGTTTTGCAAGCAATTACTATTGAGTGACTATTTTTGTAGATAAATAGGGCAGCCAGTTTTGCTTTAGCAAGGTTCCACAACCAATCGCGAGGTGAACTATGAACTAATCTGTTGGCCAGGAGCAGGCCAGAGCCTGCTGAGAGGAGGGAGCGGGCAAGAGAGTAGGGAGTTAAGAGGTCACAGAGGTAGGGACGAGCAAGACCATGGAGGGCTTTGAAGGTAAGGACCAGGATCTTGAACTGTATCCTCTGTGTGATTGGAAGCCATTGGAGTCAAGCAAGTATGGGGGTAATAGGATCTCGGAGCCGGTGCAGGAGAGGACATGGTCTGCAGAGTTCTGGATGTCTCAAAGACGTGATAAAGTGCTATATCAAATGCAAGGATTATTATTATTATTATTGTTATGGCTCCAGAATCACCTGTTAAATTGCTGCTTCTGATGCTGTTGCCTCTGATGTGCAGAGAGATAGACACTTCATTAGGTGGGACTTGGTGTCTCTGAAGACAACAACACTGCCTTCCTTCACTTCGCAGTGCCACTGCTGAATGCAGGCAGGGCTGACAGTGTAAAATACTGTAAAATACACAGTAACTCAGCCTGAGGTATCTTATTCCAGAGCAGAAGGTACTGAAGACCACATTATAGCTGTTAACTATGGTGCTGCTTTCAAACACAAACAAGGTTCTCTGAAGAGCTTTTGCTTGGAATGTAACTCTGTACCAGGAACTAATTCTAGCAAAACAACCCATAAAGACATAGGAAATGTAAGTGTACTTATCTACTCATCTGCTTAAAGGTGACTTGAATAGATTTGAACAGTGAACATTTTAATAAAAACATATTAAAAGCAATGCACATTTTCTAAACTGTTTTTAACACATCTGCGAGTTCTTTTGGAGAAATGGTGTTTACACGACTAATCTCAGTCATCACTTGTCTGCTTGTCTTTTTCTCAGTTTGGCTGGGTCACTGTTGTTTGACTAAGGCCTCACTTGGCCTGGCCAGATTAGCTGCAGCAAACATACAACAACTATGGACTAAACCCTTGGCAAATACTGTCTGCTAACACAAATAGATTTGTCCCATTTGATGACTTAAATAAAGGGATTTTGCTATCATTGTAGCCATTGTAATTTTACAACACTCCGTTCCTAGGTCAGATGAAAAAAACAGTGACGTATCAATGCACAGGGTTGTGCTGGTCTAGTAAGGAGGGAATTACCTTCTTTCACGCCCTTCCCACCACTTATTTTTGGAGCAGATATAATGGTGCTTTGGTGTTGCAGAACTGCTTGAAAACAATGGCCTCTTGGGTGAGGCATCAGAGAATTGTCAACTACATGGAATTGTACTCAATGTCAAGCTTACGTGTGAAGAATGGGAATTTTGATATAGGTTGCCAGTGACCACAGACATAGTGCCTTATCACCTCATTGAGACATCTCAAAGCACTTCAAAAAACATTTGACTGAAAAGGTTATTTCACACATATGAATTATCTCTTGACATTTTCGCACATGCTAAATCTTCATCATTTGGACAGTGAAATTAGCAATTATGTCAATTGGAGTAAAATCCCATCAGTTACAGACTAGGTAGGAGATAGTTTGAATCTCTTGTCTTTGCTGTTAGTTGATCGGAGCTGAGGCACTGATGTGGGTATTACAATTGCTTGGATATCCCCAAGTTGAGGAAGGGAAATATCAAATCAAATAATGCTCCTTCATTACTGTCCAGTTACTCATCGGAAAAAATGCACTGGTGGATATTGAATAAAGATTACTTGGGACCAGGCTGTAATAAGATTCATTGTTCAATCACCTGCTGGCACTCATTCTCTAAACTCACACATAAAGAATGGCCATTTAGATGAGGTGCTAAAGGTCTTTCCTGACACATGTGGAACTGTAGCGCTGCATGACGTACTGACATCAAAAGAAAAGAGGAGGGAGATTCAATTAAACAATGACCCTCCACCCCACCTTCCATGTAAGACCCATTAGCTAGTTATATTTACACTTTTGCAACATATACATGGTATCATTGATTGTGTGAAAGGGAGGTCATTCAGTATCAGTTCCTTAATGAGAAGCATCTGTGTGATTGCTGTATTTACAATACAATTTACGCTTGTATAGTGCTTATCACACTATATTTTGCTCACAAAATATAGTTAATTCACTTTACAGTATATTCTGTGAAGCACTTTGAGATGTCTTGAAACTGTGATAAGGCGCAAGGATTATTATTTATTATTATTTATCATTTTGGGAGAATGTCGCAAAGCGCTTGACAAAACTGGTTGGCACAGAGGAGTGAGGAGGGGAAAGATGACCAAAAGCACGGTCAAAGAGGTTTTGAAGTGTGTCGTGAAACGGGGGAGGAAGGGAACAAGTTGGAGGGACCTGGGAATGGAGTTCAAGAGAGCAGGTTCCAAGTGACTGAAAGACAACCAGTGATGGTGGATCAGATAGAGCTGGGGATGAGTTGTAGCATCTAGTGCTGTGAAATTCAGCCCATTTACACCTGGGATGGATTACATAGCACTAAGCATTCAAGCCTTCAGAGGAGCCAGCTATTGAGTTAGATATTACAGTAGTTCCTGTGATAGCCACAGCATCACTGCCTTTACACGAGAGTGATGTTGCTCAAGTTGGGGAGTTGATATCATGCGGCAGTGCTGTAAGATATAACATATCGCATTTTTCCATCTATTTCTAAAGATAACTGCTGTGGTTGACCATCGCCCCTGGGCACACAATGATTGAGCCAGAAGATTTCTGCACTGCCACTATTTTTAATTACAGAGATTCAATGCTGATTCATGGGATACAGACTGAGCTCAATTTCAGGATCAAATCTGACAAGTGGGGCCTGCTCATGGGAATCCAAAATGGTAGTCTTGGGACGTCCTCCTGACATGAAAGGCGCTAGACAAATGTAATTTTGTTGTTGTGGTCTGAATATCTTGGAACATCTTCTGCAGGAACCATTATCCCATAGTTGGAGGGGGGATAATATCAGCAGCCAGAATTTAGGAATATTTGGGAAAATATGATATTCATAACAAATTCTAAACATGTAATCTGTAATGGAACATTGCGTTAAAATTTAACTTTAACCTAACACTCTTTACAGTTTCTAGATTACCAATCGGACCAGCACAAATAGTTCAGTTGCCTAGAAGTGCAGAAGAAGTGCAGAAGTGGTTTGAAAAAGGAAATAAGAGGGGCAAAAAGATTATACGAGAAAAGCGGGTAACATTAAAGGGAATTCTAAAATATTTTACAAATATATCAAGAAAAAAGGCTAGTCAAAGGTAGGGTGGGGCCAATTAAGGACCAAGGGGGAAATCTTATTGTGGAGGCAGCGGGCATGGCTGAAAAGGGACAGAAGGACAAACCTGGGAACTACAGGCCAGTCAGCCTAACATCAGTCGTGGGGAAACTCCTGGAGACTATAATCCGGGACAGAATAAATCTTCACTTAGAAGAATATGGGTTAATTAGGGACAGCCAGCACGGATTTGTTAAAGGCAAATCTTGTCTCACAAATCTAATAGAATTTTTCGATGAGGTAATGGAGAGGGTGGATAAAGGTAGTGCAGTTGATGTAGTTTATATGGACTTTCAAAAGGCATTTGACAAAGTGCCACATGAAAGACTTGTAAGAAAGATAGAAGCCCATGGTATAAAAGGGACAGTGGCAGCATGGATCCAGAACTGGCTGGGAGACAGAAAGCAGAGAGTTGTGGTGAACGGCTGCTTTTCTGACTGGAGGTAAGTGTACAGTGGCGTCCCCCAGGGATCGGTATTAGGACCACTGCTCTTCTTAATATACATAAATGATCTGGACTTGGGTATAGCAAGCACCATTTCCAAGTTTGTGGACCACACAAAGTTAGGTAGAGTGGTAAACAGTGAGAAGGATAGCAGCCAACTGCAGGAAGACACAGACAGAATGGTAATGGGCAGACACATGGCAGATGAGTTTCAATGTGGAGAAATGCGAGGTAATGCATTTTGGTAGAAAGAATGAGGGGAGGCAATACAGGCTGGTAATACAATCTTAAGGGGGGGGGTAAAAGAACAGAGAGACCTGGGGGTGCAGGTAAATGAATCCTTGAAGGTGGCAGGACAGGTAGATAAAGCTGTAAAAAGGGCAAATGGGATACTAAGCTTTATAAATAGGGGCATAGAGTACAAGAGTCAGGAGGTTATGATTAACCTATATAAAACACTGGTTAGGCCTCAGTTAGAATACTGCGCCCAGTTCTGGGCATCACACTATAGGAAGGATGTTAAGGCATTGGAAAGGGCGCAGAGGAGATTTACGAGGATGGTACCAGGAATGAGGGACCTTGATTCGGAGGAAAGGCTGGAGAGGCTGGGACGTGGAGACCTAATAGAGGTCTTCAAAATCATGAGGGGATTTGATAGGTTAGAAAGGGAAAAACTGTTTCCACTGGTGGGTGTGTCGGTGACTCGAGGTCACAGTTTCAAAATAGTCTCTAAAAGAAGCAGAGGGGAGGTGAGAAGAAATTTTTTCACGCAGCGAGTTGTTCGAATCTGGAACGCATTGCCTGAAAGGGTGGTCGAGGCCGATTCAATAACAACTTGTAAAAACGTGGTGGATGGATATTTGAGGAGGATGGGTTTGCGGGGTTATGGGGAAAGGGCTAATTGTTCTATTCAAAGAGCCGGCACAGACTCTATGGGCCGAATGGCCTCTTTTTGTGCTGTACGATTCTATGATTCTATGAAGTATGTATGAAGTCAATCATTAACAAGAATAACCTGATTTTTATAGCGGCCTTCACTCAGGCTGGAGTCTTGGAGTGCTGAATCATTTAATGATCAGAGTGTCTTTGCTACATTGCGGTGCTAAATAAAATCAAACTTTAAGGTTGTTTGTAGGTAATCTGAGTTTATTCTCACTATGAAATTGCCATACCACAGCTGTGAGCTTCCCTTCACAGAGAAAGGTCTGCTCCTACTGTAAAACCATCTGAATTATAAAATTGACAGTGTTACTTCTCTTTGACCGAGCCTTCAGCTCCCCTCTCGACTCTCTTCCCCCTCCTCGCTCTCTCCCTTCCCTCCCCTCACCCTGACCATTTCCCCCTCCTCGCTCTCTCCCCTCCCCTGACCATTTTCCCCCTGCTCGGGTCATGACCCAACTGTGCAGCGCCTTGGGACGTCCTCCTGACGTGAAAGGCGCTTTATAAATGGAATCTTGTTGTTGTTGTTGTTTTCCTCTTTGGATGTATAAATCAAATTATATACTCGAGAAAGAAACCAAGAGACCAACACACATACATTTTAAAATACCTCACAGGGTTTGGTATATTATCTATTAAGCAAATGTAAGTAAGTGACAAGAGCAGATTGATAAATAGGTTGTTCTCTAAGGTCTTACTGATCTTTCTTGACACCAAAGTGAGCAAGTTAAATACACTGAAAGGCAGGGAGAACAATCTGGTTGCCTTTTTACTCACTTGACAGCTATTGTGTGGGTTGAAACAGACCTGCTCCAGCTGGAGCAGCAGTGTGAAATCTGCCCCAATTGAAAACACTGTTCTGCCTTGAATAATTAGCACCTTAACATTTCCATGAATTCAGAAAATTCCTTTCTGCTTGCCTCATCGATTGACCTGCCACCTTTTTTGCTCAGGAATCCAAACTGAGAAGATTTGATGGAAAGAGAAACAAGATAATGGTGTGTTAAAAGTGCTCATTCTAATTGAACCCCATTCATGGTATGGATTCAATTTAATTGCCAGCTAGAAATGTAGACTATTAAAATGTTTGGCACCATAACACATGAAAAGTAAACACAATAAACAGGCAGATCACAGGGTGATATTTAACACAAACCTGAGGGGGCAGGAATGGTAATGTTTCAGGTCCTCTTATAGCTGCTAATATCAACATTTTCTTTGGCATTGAAAATCAGCAGGATGACAAATATGTGTTTCAGTCCAGTGTGTTTTGCCTTCAAGCCTTAGGCTAACACGCAACATCTCTAAGCTGGCCTAATTTTAACTTGTGAAGGTGTTCTTGTGGAGTTTACAGATATCTTAGGAAGTATTCTGTGTAAAATGGTCATGTATTGTCCACACCAACTAAAATTCAGAAAGAAATGGCAAGACTTTCATAGTACTGCTACTGTATATATAACCCAGTTTTGTTTTTCTATTCCATTGAATTATAGGTAGCCTATCTGTAAGCTTTTCTGTACCTCTGTTTTCTGCAGCAGGTTAATCGTAAGAATTATTTAAAGCAAATGGCAAAATGTGACTAATCTATTGGAAAAGGTATTAAAATTTTACAGGAATTGTTCAAAGGCACCATGAAAACAGCAACTCAATTGTCGTAGAACTGCTAACGCATTAAATATGATGGGTTTAAATAAAGAAATTGGATGCCATGTACCAAGTAATTATAATTATATATACATGTATGTATTTTAACTTGTTTTACATTTGCCCACATTTTATCTCACAAAAACATACAGTCAATTCACTTCATAGCAATATTCTGTGAAGTACTTTGAGATGTCTTGAAGACTTGATAAGGCGCTATATCAAATGCAAGCATTATTACATTTCATTTATCATTTACATCTCTTTGATAGACTGTTTTTATTTCTCTTAGTTCTATTGTACGACCTTGTGCTTGCATTTTCTTTCCATAGTGTTGTGTCCAAACTGTTTCTCTTCTGGTTAACTTTAAGCGCTGAATTAGAAACTGCTCAGAAATAGTTGGAAGCTACTGACATTTCTTTCAAGGGTACTGTTATAACAAAAACGTGTAAGCCTCTGCTGTGTTAGATAAATGAGCAAACATGGATCATTTCAATTGTGGATCTACATTTCTACACATTTGTAGCACAAATGCATTGCAACAAAGAAAGTTTGAGATTTGTTTTACTGGGTGGAAAATACAGTACAGAATAATTTTTAGTTATGACAACAATCACATCACATGCTTTTTTGTTCCTGCTCACCCCTCCAAATAACTTACAGCCCTAGGATTTGCTCAATATTCAGTCATAGACAGAAAAAAACCTGAAACAAGGAAATAAAATAACAGGAGATCGATAACAGCAAGGGAAAGAAACCTATAAAATAAAACAAGCCGAAAGATTTTTTTAATAAGTGCACTGTGTTCAGGTACCAATAAACAACTTCTATAAAATCATACTATAAAGACAATTCAATCCTCTAGAGTAATAAAAATACAATGCACACTGGACATTGCTTTTGGTCAGCTGGATATCTGGTGCTCTGGGACGCTACCTTGCATGAGGGGCGCTCAATAAATGCATGTTGTTGTTGTTGTGGTTGACATATGCGGAAACCGATCATTAAGTTTAAGAGAATCTAAATCAGTCTGTGAGTTCAACAAATGAATGGCACCTGCACCCTGGAGGAATGCACAAATTGGCGAGATCCAAGGCTGAGGGACCTCAGAATGTAGGTTAAGATACTGCTTGAGGTTGATAATAATAATAATCCTTACATTTGATATAGCGCCTTATCATGTTGTTGAGACAACAACACATTTGCCTTTCACATTGGCAGGATATCCCAAGGCGCTGGACAGACAGAGTTTTGGACCCGAGCTGAGGGTTGAGATTGGGAAGGGTGGAGGGCAGGGGGGGAAGTAGGGAGAAGGCGTTGAAGGTGAGGACCAGAATCTTGATCTGTATCCTCTGTGTGATGGGAAGCCAGTGGAGTTTGGCAAGGGTGGGGGTGATAGGGTCACAGAGCCTGGTGCGGGAGAGGACACGGGCTGCAGAGTTCTGGATGATGTGCAGCCTACGGAGGAAAGAGTTGGGGAGGCCGACAAGCAATGAGTTTGCATAGTCAAGCCTCGATGTAGTGAAAGCATGTATTAGGGTTTTGGCGGCCTGCAGCTTGAGACAGTGGTGGAGTCGGGCAATGTTGCGGAGATGGGAGAAGGCAGAGCGGGTCATGGACAGATATGGGGTAGAAAGGATGGTTGCGGGTCAAACAAGGTCCCTGTGGAAGTTGACCCCATGTCTACAGATGATGTCACCAAGAGGGAGCATGTAGATATTGAAGGGGAGGGGACTAAGGACAGAGCCCTGAGAAATGTGGCATGAGACAGTGCGGGGGCTAGAGGAGAAACCATTTGTGGAGATGAAGTGGAGGTGGTGTGAGAGGTATGATCTGAACCAGTCAAGGGCAGAGCTGTGAAGGTTGAGGTGAGAGGAGAGGCGGTGGATGAGGATAGAGCGATCGATGGTGTCAAAGGCAGCAGAGAGGTCAAGGAGGCCGAGAAGGCAGAGAGAGCCCTGGTCACATTTGGACAGAATGTCATTTGTCACTTTGACCAGGGCTGTTTCAGTGCTGTGGGTCGCATGAAAACCGAATTGGAGGGGTTTGTGAAGGGAATGGCGGGAGAGGAAGGAGAGATGCTGGGAAGCAACAACTTGTTCCAGGACCTTGGAGAAGAAAGGGAGGTTGGAGATGGGGCGGTAATTTGAGAGTGGAGATGGGTCCAGGGAGGGTTTTTTGAGGATAGGAGTGATGACAACCATTTTTAATGGGGTGGGAACAGTACCAGTGGACAGAGAGAGATTTATGATATCTGTGAGTAGAAGGGCAAGGAGGTGGAGCTGGGAGGTAAAGAGAGGGGTGGGGATGGGGTCGAGGGAGCAGGTGGTCGGTTTCATGCGGGTTATAGTGGTAGTGAGAGAGGAGTGGGTGACAGGTTTGAAGATGTGGATGGAGGGATGCGTAGGGGCTGGGGTGTGAGGGGGAGATGGGGTGTAATATATGGAATGGCAGAGGCAGCTGAGTGGATACCTCGGCTTTGGTTTGCAGAAGTCCAGCATTTCCTCGGAGTTGATATTTGAGGTGAGGATGGGCGAGGCATGAGAGGGTGGGTGGAGGAGCTGGTTAGTGATGGAGAAGAGGAGCCTGGCGTTGTCCTTGGCCTCCATGATTGTCCTGGAGTAGAACCACGATTTAGCAGAGGCGAGACAGCTCAAAGTGCTTCACAGAATATACTGTAAAATGAATTGACTATTTTGTGGGCGAAACCAGCTAGATACAGAAATAAATAGTGTTGGGTTTAAAAAAAATGTAAAAATATTAAGGGGAAATTGTGATTTTTTTCCCTAATCTTGTTGAATTCCTAAATTAAGGAATAGTTTACTGACAAGTCAAATTTGGCAACATAGGTCTGATGCCTGTTATCAAAATATCTGATCACCTCCTGGAATTTTGGTTGCCTCTTGAATAGTGATCCAGGTTATTTTTCTTATCCAGAGTTAGAGATTCACCTGACCCCATATCCTATTTTCAAAGGCTCTCTGTGATCAGAAACAGTCAGGTAGTAGGATTAAAAAGGAGATGGATGGGATTGCAACAGATAGCATCAGTACAGAAAACCAGCACAGATCTGATGGGCTGAATATCTCTTTTTGTGCTCACAAAGCTTCTATAATTCTAAACTCCGTGCCCCCTTGGTTTGGGTTCAGGAAATCAACATGGATTCCTGCTTCAGATTATTACCTCGTGACCACACTGGACTAGGCAGATGTTGGGTGAGGATAGCATAAACACTTTGTTCGAAAAATATGCCAACACTAACTACCAAAACTCACAGATGAATACTTGGGCAAGATAACGGACAGCACCCAGTTGCCATGGAATCTTACTAAAGACATTGGGGGGGTTATCTGAACCCTTTTCCCTCCTTCACCTCTCCTTTCCTTCTCTGTTTTGCTTATGTTCATCATAAACCATCCATCTTCAATGTGTGTCATAATGCAAGTATACTCCCCAATGTTAATACAAATTTAGAGTGATACTACTTTTGAACTAACAGCATACGTTAATACAGTAAAGCCCTGGCTTGCCAGACTCAGGGTATCCAGAATTCAGACCTAGTCGGACTGGGCCCGAAACAGAGAAATTGATAAAAAAAATTCTGCAGGCCTTATTATTGGCCTATTCTCAGGGTTCAAAGAATTACAATCTCAGTATGGGCTTTTACTGGCATTTTTCAGCACTGGCACATAAAGCCGGTATTGTAATTACACTTAGCCGGAAATTTCGGCTCTTCCAACCGGATTCCTTCCCTCGCCCCCATCAGTCTGGCTAGTCAAGGGTTCAGTGCATTACATATGTTATGCATAGCACCGTGCTGTCTGAGTGCTGTTATAAATAGAGGATGGAAATTAAACCAGACTCGGTTAGAAAATTATCTGTGTTTTCATTTCTGAAGATAAATAGGATTGTTTAAATAACTGAACTGTAAATGTTTTCCCAAGAAGATAGCACAGTTTTTTGTAGAATCTACGTCTCCAGTCTATTGAGCAGCTTCCAAGTCCGTAGAGTATCTGTAAATGCAGCACTTCCCAGTCATTTTTTAACTAAACAGTATCACAAGCCCACGTGAACTATCCTCAAATGGATTGTGTAAGTATGAAAGAAAAAGTTTGTCTAATGTTCAGTGAAGAGCACACGTGGGTATTGGGGTCAGGTGGTATACTAAGTTGTTAGTTGATCAGGAATAATAATAATCCTTGCACTTGATATAGTGACTTATCACGTCTTCGAGATGTCTCAAAGCACTTCACAGAATATATTGTAAAGTGAATTGACTGTATATTTTGTGCACAACAGCCAATTGTGCACAACAGTGTCCCACGTACAGTGGTGGATTGAGTGACTGTTTTTTTTTTTGAAGGGATTATTACCCCCGGAAAAGCGATCCACCAATCGACTAACAACTGGGTTCCTACTTACTACTAGGTAAATAGAGGTGTGTGGAGTAAGGAAACTTGCCTAAGGTTTCACCCTGCCTGGGAAGTGAACCCAGGTCCTCTCGCTTGCAAGGCGAGTGCTCTAACCACTACGCTACAGAACTCTGCAAAGACAGAGAAAAGTAAAAAAACTGTATCTTCTCCATGATCCAGTGTATGCCTAAATTTTTAAGTTGCAGTAATGTATACACAGTACCAATCTGCTTCCTTTCTCCCTGCCTTTTACTTTAAACAATACTACTTCAATCACATTTTTCCCAAGAGAACAGCTGGACATAGATGTAGCTGTGAGAAGAATTTTCATTCAGTGTTGTCCTATTTAAATATATTAGGATGATAAATGCAGTAATGGATGTGATGATTATCACTGGTTATAATGATTTCATCATGGGACGCACCATGCCTGGAGGTGCCCGGACAGTGACTTGCTGCAGATGAATAGCCCCCATGGTTGGGTTTGAGGTTGCTTGCTGCCTGGTGGCAACACACAGATTGCAGCATTTCAGTACCCATGACACTGTTCAAAAAACAAAGGAATGTCCTGGACAAAAATCTCTCAGACTAAAAAAAATGATCATTTGTCTCTTGGCTGTTTGTGGGACATTGCTGTGCGCAAATTGGCTCCTGTGTTTACCTACAAAAAGAAACAATTGCTACACTTTACAGTAAATCCTGTGAAAAGTGCTTTAAGTGGTCATCTGACGTGAAAGCACTATCAAATGCAAGGATACTATTTTGCTATAACACTGGGGGCCCAAATCTGCTTTGTCACAAGGTCTGAAGGTACACTAACTTAAAGAAGAAGATGACAGAAGACAGGGATGTGCTTTGCTGGAGGTGATGGAGAGAATTTCCAGTGGACAATAAATGTGACTCATGTCCTATATTCTACAAGGCTCAAACATGAAATTCTTCTAACTCTGGTTTCTTTTTGGAGTACCTTGTAAGACGTACATCATTGATGGTTTCCCACTGGGCTAGAACTAATTGGGAATGTTTCATATTTAAAGAAATGCGGCCGAAATTAAGATCATTATTGAGGTGGGATAATAGTGTTCTACACACAAAAGGCCAAATACTTCACCCAGATCTTAGCTTCAAAACTATCATCTTAAAATTGAAGATCATGCATGCAAAATTTCACCTCTGAATATACAATCACTTCACTCCTGTGAATCTTGTGAAGTGCTTTGAGACATCCTCTTGATGTGAAATACAAAGATTATGATTATAATTTTACATACTTTTAAAGGTCAGCCTTAATTTGTAAGATGGTCTTCAGAAGTTCTTAAAGAATGGTAAGTTACTTGAAATGCTTAAAATAATGTGATGACTTGTCAAAGTAGGTATGGGATTCTTCCTCTCTATAATAGAGGCATCTAAAACAACAGGACTTCAAATTAGAGCTAAGTTGAACAGAAGTGATCTCAAAAAATATTTCTTCACACTGAAGTTTGTGAAAGGTTATACACTGCCTTAGGAGGCCGTAGACGCAGAACCAATTGAATATATAAAAGACAGACAGACAGGAATCTAAGAATAGTAATAGTCTATTCAGCCCATCCAATCAGTTGTATAATTTTATTAGATCATGGCAGATCTTTTAATCCAATTTTCCCACGATTTTTCCAAAGCCCTTAATAACTTTATTTCCCAAATATCTATTTGAGTAAATGAGGAGTATCAAATGGCAAAGGGGGATGTAGGGTGCCTGTAAGGGGGAAACAGCAAAATAGCAAAACAAGTTTTTTCTTTTTTTTGGCCAGCTGGGTGTCTGACACATGTGGAAACTCATCACCATGCTTAAGAGTATCCAAACCAAGCTGAGATTTCCGTGCATCCCACGTACACATGGAAATCCCAGAGATAGATTGTTGGAATGGAATGCGCACTCTCTCCCTGGAGGGACGCTTCCTGCTTACCTAATTCCGAAAAGTATTAGGCGCAGGTTGGCAAGAGCCAAATCTTAGGGCATAAAAGCAATGAAAGGGGTCACAACGGTCAATTAAATCACTCTCCTGGCTCCCCTGCCTCAAATGCATTTATTGGCTCTGCCTTTATTGGCTCCAGCTCTTTCTTCTAGATCTCTGAGCAAAATCCAGAGCTAGCCTCAGACATACAATGATAATCGTCACATTTGGTCCAGCGCCTTTCAAATTTGGATGACATCCCAAAGCGCTTCATAGGATATATTGTAAAGTGCAGTGACTGTGTGTTTTGTGGGTGAATGCAGCAGCCAATTTGTGCACAGCAATGTCCCACAAATGGCCATGAAGTAGACTAGATGGAGTAATAGTCCATACCCACTTAAATCTGCTACAACAGTGTGGAGAAACCATCATGTGTACTGAAATTAAGGGTTGAGTTCTCATTCATAATGTATCTTCACAGTGCCAAAAACGATTTTTTTCAGCATCAACATGCTAGAGGTTTTCACTAGTGCTGGTTTTATGATCATCTGGATTGCACAGACACTGTAAATTCTCACCTTGTTCCTTCTGACCCCCTGCTAATCGGGCTTCAGAAATAATTACCTGCCAACACTCCTTACCCAGCCTCCCAAGTACACAGCACTGCAGGGCTGGAATCCTACCCAGCACAAGTAGTTGTGAGTAGTGAAAAGCAAAGCAAGGATATAAACTGGGGAAAATTACAGTACTTCCCCTCATTATATTGCTGATACACCACAACTTTGTTTTTATGGTTTCACATTCCGTAAGAATAAACAACACTTAGTGCGACACTCTTTCTAGGGCTCCTACAGGCTGGTTTACTGAGAGTGTCCAATTTATTTGCAACTGAAGCATCCTGCACTACATCTGACCCTTTAGTTACTGAATGAATTGCTCTTAAATGCCATTTAATGTCATCTCTCCAGAAAAGATCAGGTCAGGGTAAGGATAGTTTTAGGTAGTTTTACATTCAAACACTTCAATGATTCAAGTTTCTTCACTGATTCCCTTGGTTGCTCTTTCCCTTCACATTGTCTGTTAACCCATTGTGCACATAGTCTAGTGTTTGGTTAAATTCCACACAGTTCTTTCTGCTGAAGTAATGTTTTGAAAAGCAAGTTACTGCTTTCTCAATTTGGAATAAATCCATGCATAGTGGACAAACTGTGTATGACTGAAACCCAACACCCATTGTCCAGATTGATTTGAATTTGCATTTTATGTCACCGATGTTGTGACAGCAATTTGCATGAGAATATGGCCAGAGCATCAATCAAAGGAAGTTCCCATGGTCTGCAGACTGATCTCCTAATTATAACTACAGATCAACCAGATAAATAGGAAACTGTTCATTAGTCTACAGGTAGACTGACGCATGCACAACTCAACAAGTAAAAGTTTGCCTGTTTTGTCCAGCAAAGTAGACTCTCTAAATGCACCAGAATGTGTGTGGCACTCAATAAGCATTCGGCTTCCTTCCTTTCTGTGCTCCAAGCAGCATTGAAACCGGCATGTTCATTGTGCTGGCCTATTCTGCATTGGTTCAGCTGTGAATGCTCATGCATGTAAATGGTTTGCCAGTATTGAGCTGGGGGGGGGAAAGAAGAGAGAAGGGGGTGCGTCACTCAGTGAAAGAACTATAACTGGACTCCATGGACACTGAAATTCACACAGCTGCTCACTGACGCTGCCTGATGGGATAGCCGGAGCAAACAGTTCATTTGTTTTGGACTTTTCCATGACTTGTGCCTCACTCCTTCAGCGATTACGCAGGCTTATTTGGAAGCAGATTACTTGGCAAGATTAAACCTGGGAACAGCACGCTTTATTAATGCCTCTGAGTAACAGTCTGAAAGAAGAGATGTCCAAATAGATGGGAGCTGAAGCACAATCCTGTGTGTCTGTTGTACAATGGATAGCTGGAAATGTAGTAATAAAACCCTATTAGGTCTTATTCTAATCCTATGTAAGGTAGGTGTCTTCTTTATTCATTACTACAACACTTTTTCTCCTTAGAAGGAAACATCAGAACAAAATACTCTACAATAACTGGCCTCTCCTGAGTCACATACCTCACACCTCTCTCCAGTGACTCAGCAAACAATTTCTGTGTCTCAGTTGTTCTGTTTATTTAAAGAGAATATTGGTGTTTTCCTCTGTTTCGGTGAATAAGCTAACTCGCCATTAAAGTAATTATTTACCTGAGTGCTTATTGAGGTGCTTATTCAGGAGGTTTTATGATGTTTCTTTATCGAGTGCATCAAGCGAGCACGGAACAGTTGTAAAAAGGTTAAAGGAAACTACTCTAAAGGCTTTCTTTCCAAAGTACAGTGGAGCCTTGTTTGTTCGAATCCCTCTTGGTTTGAGTGTTTCAGATGTGTGAATAATCCACACATATAATAGCTCAATGAGTTTTTGGTCAAACCTTTTCCATAATAAAGTTGAGAAGGAATCCGTGTGAGGAAAGGTGTTTTAGTAACGCAGGCATTTGTGCTCTGTGCGTCCAAATCAAAGTGTTTTTGCTGTAGTTTCTGTGCTCCTTACTTTTCTTTGTCGCATTCCTGTTCTTTGGAGAGCATTCATTAGTTGCTGGTTGCTATAGTTATCCAGCAGGGTGAAATTATCTACTATTATGTAATGCTCATCAAAGCCCAACTCCTTTGAAATGGCAAAATATTTTAAAACCTAACTAACTCTTTCACAGCCGTCTCTTATCATTTGTGGATTACAGTAGAAACACTATCATATCTTAATGTGTGGCAACATTAAAAATCTGTTGAATTGGCATTAAGATAAAGAGAGTATGCTGGAACATAACACACAAAGCAGTTTTTACATCAGGAATACTATTGTGCCTAGAGAAACAAAGAAATATACAAACATTTTCTTTTATCAATTCAGTTCGTTGATAAAAAAAAGTTTGTATCTTTGCACAATATTGTATTTTCACTGAGGAAATACAGTAACAAAAATAATTTGTTATCTCCCTTAGAAAACTAGTGGCGTTTTATTTAAAACTCTTTAAAAATGTTCTAAAAGACAAATGTTGAATAATCATTGCACAAATACAATAGGCATTCCGTCATTCCTTTCTCTTGTGCTCTCATTTCTCCTTTGTAGATGGTGACAATGATCCAACACAATAGAACTGTATTTACATTTGTATAGCGTCTTTCACATTGGGAGGATGTTCCAAGGCCTTAACAGACCTGACAGACATTCCATGGCAATAGAGCTACGTGAATAGATACCTGATAAATAACTGCAGAGTAGCTCAGCTGCCTATATTCTTGGCAGGCTGGTTAAACATGTATCTCAGTAAAACTGAGTAGCTTTGTCAGCTTGACTGAAATGGAATATGTGCAAAGCACAAGTTAGGACATTTGGAAAAGCAACTAAAATGAAGCTGTCTCTTTAAAACTCCTGACATTTAAAAGCTTTGAAGACAAGGTTGTTTGAAGAGCTGTCCCTTTGTAATCTGATTCAAATGTAATTCCTTTTTATTGTAAGCAAATCAAGAATACCTTGGTTAATATAATAAACATGACTATTTACTGTTCACCAGAAATTGCGGAGCCCAATGCTTTGAAAATGTCTCATCCATTATCAGGAACACTATAGCAGATGAAATAAACCTATTTAATGGTTGCCTTTTTCTGTTTGTAGAACATTTCTAATTCCATTCAGATGTTCCCACATTTAAGGCGGATAAATTTCCAATTCAAGGCTGAAAAACAACTCAGATCTGTGCTCTTCTGAAGATCATTCTGTGCCATTGTTGATTCAACACCTCCTTACAGTCAGGGAATGCAGTGCAGATAAACTTGAATGGTAGATGTGGATAGTTATACCATCTGGGATGTTTCTATGTTAGAGCCTTTCAGTTCTTAACTTAAATACAGAGATTACATTTTGATTAATAAATCATTCAGAGTACATGAAAATGTAAAGGTGCCTCTATTTACTATACCATTTCCTCTAAAATTACTGCTAGGATTTAAACCACCAATGTGGTGAGTTGGTTGTGCCTAAACAAAATCAAATGGGATGTTGTGTTGCATCTAAGGATCCGTGCAAAAAGAAGTCTATCTTAATGGGGTTCAGGGTTCATTTATCTTGATGAAGAAAATGATGCTGAATAATGAGCAGAGTAGGCTTCTCTGACCAGTAATAGTCACATTTATTATTCAATCAACGACTGTTTGTGGGACACTGCTGTGCGCAATTGGCTGCCGCGTTTCGCCCACAAAAAATACAGTCAATCACTTTACAGTATATTCTGTGAAGGTGCTATATCAAATGCAAGGATTATTATTAGTGATAGTAATAATGGTAACATCAGGGCATTTTTTAACACATAAAGTGGTGGGGAAAATCTCCACCAGCCCCTAGGAATTCCCCAGCAGTAATTTTAAAATTCCCCACCAGTAAATTGCCTTTCCATAATAACAAAGGTAATGGAGATTTTGTTGGCAGTTGCTAAGAGAACACTGTTTAGGCAGTTTTCACAGAATCTTAGGCAAATTGTACAGAATCTTATTTGATAATTAAAGGCATTCTTGATTATGACTTATTTAATCCCTACTTTCATATTACTTCAATTATCCTAAGGTTTGAAACAACTACATGAAATATTATTCAAATCTGTTTTTTTCCCTTTGAGTTCAGTTCACATCAATGATAATTCCTTTAAAAAATGCCATGAGTAACATTGCCTTTTTACTGCTGCAACTATCTCTGAAAATGCCTGAGGCGAAGCTCTCTGGAGTAATGAAATATAAACTTCTATTCTTTTTCATAACCCAATTTACTTTTGACTGCAGAAATTCCTTCAAGTAATCTGAAACTGACATTAGAGGTTTTCTTAGTAGGAGGTAATTGATAGTAAGATATTGTGCAAATATTGTTTATAACCTATAAGAGCAAAGCCTTTGCCTTGAGGCTCCCCAAATGCACAGTTTGAAAGTTGCATTAATGAATCCATATGCTTTTAATTGGTAAACTCATTCATACCAAAAAATTATAACAAAGGCTTTTTTCCCCGCAGATCAGCATTTTTAGACAGTTTTTATACGGAGCATTATGTAAATTGCTACTGAATAGAATTTCCATAGTGAAAGAATCATTCAGCTGACATTTTCATTTTATTGACCCACTGAGATATATTTCATAGCTTAGCGTCCAGTTTTAATTCTCAAAATGCTAGATACTGTAGGATATTTTATAAAAGACAGATGAATGCTAATTATTTGAAACTAGAATAGCTCCTATACTTTGCTCCACTCAACTTGTTTGTTTCTGCTCTGTAGCTGCCAGTCTACCTAATGCATAACTGTAAGGATTCAAGAGTGGAAATGCCCTAATAGTGGCTGATGACATGCATACAGTGAATAGGTTGTGCACAGCATATACACTGATTGTTAAGGAGTTTATTTGCTTATATGTATGATTTGACTGTGGCATCATTAGGACATGAACAAAGAATATTGAGCGGTCTGATCTGTCCTCCATATGCACTATTTGTATAAAATTTTATATCTAATAATAATGATGCATATGTAATATGATGATACGTAATTTAAGTTCGCTGGGACGCTATCCTGCGTGAGGGGCGCTATATTAATGCAAGTTGTTTTTGATTATTACATCATTAAAACTTGGTATTAAACCAGTTGATCACTAAAGTCTGTGGGCGTGATTTTATATTATATATATATATGTGTATATATAATATATGTGTGTATACACACAATGTATATAACATTTTCCATTTATTTCTTTATATGCCTACATCTATTCAGTTGAGATCAGTCTTGCTGCTCTATTCTCCAATTTTTCAATGCAAATGTTTCTTTTATGATATCCACCACAGGGACAAAGCTGAAGACAGTAAATATTCTCTGACCAGTGTACTGTAGTCTGTTAAACTTGTATTCTACTGTGCTGGATATATATGTTTGCATTTGACCAATTTTTCTCATTGCTTTGCTGCGTTCAGGGAGAAATGTCACCTGAGTCTAGATTTAGCTATTTATGTTGTATTTTAGAATAGCTAGGATTTGTAAAATTCTTAAATACAGCCTTAATTTTGAAGTTGTTTCTCTGTTCATCCTTTTAACAATTACAAGAAATGGATTTCAAAGTAAAAACGGAATTCAAAAATTTGCCAAATTCTGCACGCTTTGCTTTCTTCTGTAATGCATCTAAGAAGGGCATCAAAGATTAAATGGGTCAAAGAATCAAAACTTTGGGTTTTGGAGTCCAAGTCATAACATTGAAATACTTGGCTTCCAAGGATCCTGGCATGATAATGACGGTATAATGTTTGGGTAAAGCAGTATTGACATCAGACACAATGGGCTGAATGGCCTCCTTCTATGCTGTAGATGTTTGACTCTTGCTTACTGAAGAAAATCTGTGATTTTATATCTTTTTTGAGCAGAGTTTGGATGTGAGTCTGACCCATAAAACATTGGTTAAGGCAGAAAGTGTCTCCATCGATTCCATCACTATGAGTTCGGAAACCATAGAGCTAAACCGAGAGGCTCGTTCAGCTAAGAACAGTGCCCAGTCTTCACGAGCAGCTTCGGATCATAACCCTGGGAATATCCATGACAACAGACTGGTCTTTTCAAGGAATGTTTATTCCTTTGAAATCCAAGAAGATGTAGCTCCAGGTAAAGTGATTTTTAAATCATTTAAATAAACTACTTGGCAGAGAAGCTCAGTTACAATCCAGAAATTGAACACGTTTATAGCAACCTCTTGAATTTTGACTGAAAAAATCACATCAGTTCAGAATGTTCTATGAGTTTCAGGTTGTGCTGCTTTTAAATACAGTGGGGTCAAAATTGAGACATATAACCGATTCGATATGTACCCAGCAATTCCTTCTGAAATTTCAATTCACTTTTAATATTCTGAATCTGTTAAGAAACATTTCAAATTTCACACCGTTATCTTTCTTGTTAACTTGCAAGGTTTTTTTTGGTGATTTTTCAAAAAATATCTTTGCTCTGACATTTGTCAGATGACACATTGAGCTGAGGTGCCATCTGCCTGGTCAGGTGAAAGTTGAAGATCCCATGTCACGGGGCAGCCTGGCTCATCAACAGGACTTGGAGAAGCAGACTGGTCACTGGGAGCAGTGATTCTTTCTACTTGGTTCCTGTTAACCCTGCAAGCCACAGCCCCAGTGGGTGGGGTGGGCCTAGATGGATGAGCAGCAGGAAGCTTACTAGACAGTGCTCTCAATGGCAAGCTATGGGTTCCACAAAAATTATAAAACGGGTACAATTCTTTATTTAAAAACTTACTTATAATAATAATATTAATCCTTGCATTTGATATAGCGCTTTATCGTAAGTAAGACGATGTATTAAGATGGTGCATCATCTCTTTCATTCAAACCAGGCACCGTGGTAGGCTCCATAACAGCTTCTGCTCCTAATTGGGGAACTGCTGACATCATTTATGCTATACATGAAGATGATGGCGATGGACTCTTTGTTATTAACTCAGCCAATGGAAATGTTACCCTAACTCGCCCTTTGGACTTTGAGTCTGAAAAATATTACATTCTCACTGTGAAAGCATCTGATGGAGATGGACAGTTCAGTGTGGTCCGGACTTACTTGAATGTGTTGGATATCAATGACAATCCTCCAGTGTTTGGTCTTGAATCCTACAGTGTTAACATAATGGAAAATGTCCCCGTTGGCACCAGAGTTTTAAACCTCAATGTGACTGATGCAGATGAAGGTGAGTGGTCATTTATTCTCACTTCAAGTTCTGTTTACCTTTTCAAAATACTGTATTTAACTGAAACATTTTCAAGTTGATTATAAAACAGTCAACAGTGCCACGATACTATCCATCATATTGCAAATGCATCTTATTTTTGTATTACACTCATAAAGGTCTTTAAAATGATGAAAGGTTTTGATAGAGTAGACATAGGGAAGATGTTTCTACTTGTGGGGAGACCAAAACCAGGGGCCATCAATATAAAATAGTCACAAATAGATCAAATAGGGAAGTTACAAGACATTTCTTTACACAGAGAGTAGTGGGAATGTGGAATATGCTTCCACAAGGAGTTGGTGAGGCAAATAGCATAGATATATTTAAGGGAAAGCTAGATAGGTACATGAGGGAGAAAGGAATAGAAGGTTATGCTTGAAGGCTTAGTTGAGGAAGGGCAGGAGGAGGCTCATGTGGAGCATAAACACTGGCATAGACCAGCTGGGCTGAATGGCCTGTTTCTGTGCTGTATATTCTAATGTATTAGCTATGTATTGAGGGACTTGGTGGTTTTGGGTCGGGTGTTGGGAGAGAGTTATAGTTACTCCAATGATTGAGTTTGCCATGCAGTGATAAGTAAACAAGGAAGGTTGGCTTTACAATACAATAATATGCAAATGAGGGAGGTTTAGCATTTGAACAATTTGAAATTCATAAAGTACAGACAATAATATCACAGCCTTCTCACATTGTTGAGATGTCTCAAAGAGCTTCACGGAATATACTGTAAAGTGAATTGATTGTATATTTTGTGGGTGACATATTACATACGTTTAGAAAATAAAAGTTAACTCACTGTCTTAACATGTGAATGCCTGGGACATTAGGACAGTGTCGTTCTTGTACAGTGGTGTCCCAGTTCTGATCTCCTTCTGCAGAGACACTAAACATACAGTATGACAGTAGGGATATGCAGAGGGAATTCAGAAATGTTTCACAGGTCAGATCAAATCACATCTACCTTTGTCTAGATTTGTCCCCAATGTGGGATAGTTCTATGCCATATGTCACTCTTCCCCAACAATGTCTTTCATAGAAAGCTTGGGCTTGTGATTTAATTTCAGTCTTTCAATAATGCCATTTAATATTATATCCCATATCAACCATGTCTGCTCCCTACACTCAGCAACCTCCAGCCTGGTCCATGTACCCCGCCCGGCCATGCCTGCCCTATCATCAGTGGTAGGGCCTTCAGCCCCTCTGCCCCCATTCTTTGGAACTGCATCCCATATTCCCTTTGCCTTGCTGTCTCTCTTGCCTCCGTCTCAAAACCCTCCTCTTCAACCGCGCCTTTGGTCACCATCCTACCCTGCCTGCCCTCCCCCCTGCCTGCCCTCCCCCTTGCCTGCCCTCCCCCCTGCCTGCCCTCCCCCCTGCCTGCCCTCCCCACTGCCTGCCCTCCACCCTGCCTAATCTTAAATCCAGCTCGGGTCCAAACCCCTGACTGTCCAGCGCCTTGGGACATCCTCCCGACATGAAAGGCGCAATACAAATTATGGCCTAGAGCACAGGAGTGCGGTTCATTTTATTACAGTCATTGAATGGTGCATTTATTGTTGCTCTCCATCCATTTCCAGCAGTTTTCATGCTACAATATGGGATTGAGCACATTGAAACACAAAGTACTAAGTATTAAACATCATCAGCAGCTCTACCTGCTGCTATTTATTGTATGCAAATATAGGAACCAGAGTTCACGCAGCTTTTACACAAGATGGTGCTGTTCTAAGAGCCTCTCCTGAGCTTCACTGCACCAATTCACCTTGCAAAATAACCAGCTATCTAACCAACCCTGAGAACTTTATAGCAAGTCAAGTAAAATATCACAAATACAATTTAAGTTGATCTCCTTTAACATTAGATGTCATGCTGTCTCAGTGGGAAAAAAAATAAAAACCTCTGGCCTCTGATTTAAAAGGCTGTGACTTTCAATTCACAGTCTCGGACTTTTGAGACCCACTCCATCGCAGTGCTGGGGGNTGTGCTGCGTTGTTAGAGATGCCGTCTTTTGATGACCCGTTAAAGCAAGGTGTCGTCTGCTTGTTCAGGTGGTCGTTAAAGATCCCGCGGCACTATTCAAAAAGAGAAGGGAGTTTGTCCCAATGTTTTGGCCAACAATAACTCAAATAATTTTTTTCTTACTCCATTGCTATTTTTGGACTTTGCTGAATGCAAATCGGCATTTACCTACAAAAATACATAGTCACTACACTTTACAGAAAATTCCCTGAAGGGCTTTGCGATGTTGTCCTGACATGAAAGGTGATACATCAGATGCAATTATTTTTGCTCTGTAAAAACACAACTAGTTAATTTAGCCTGTCGAGCCTTTACAATAATCCTCACATTTCATATAATGCCTTATCACGTGCTGAGACATCTCAAAATACATCACAGGATTTTATTCCCTAGCTCTTATCTGTTCAGGAAAATTTTACTGCCTAAAATTTCCAGCCGTTTTGCCCCTGCTCTGGAAATCCATTAAGCAGTTCCTCTGCCTTGTTTCCTTCCTATTCAACTTCCAAACTCACCTGAAGACCTATCTTTTCGACTGTGGTTTCCACCATTTTCCCCTCCTCAATTCAAAACATGGGTTCCATTTCAGATGTGGTGAAGCACCTTGTGTCATCCTCCCAAACTATTGTTCATTGCTGTTGTAACCCTTTCTCTACTCTCTACGCTATAGAAAGTTGCAAAATATAGCACCAACATTTCCTTATTGTGAGTTTCAGTTTGAATTTTGCTTGTCTTTTTATAATTTGCTAATACTTGCAGTTTCTTTAACTATTTTTTTAAAAAAAGCTCCTCTCTACTCAGTTTTATTTAGTTCTGCCTCACTTCCAGAAATAACACACCTTCCCCAAAGCCTCTTTTGTTGATATTGTTTGACTGGTCACAAGGAACAACACAGTATTGATTCGTCATTCATTTGTGAAGCTCACAATCTCTGTTCAGGGCGTTCTCCACCTTCTATTGGAGGGAGGCTGAGATTGGATACTTATCATAGATCACAAGACTGGATTGGATGAAGAAGGCTTTTCAGTCCATCTTATCCCTCCAGAACACCCATCCTACCATTCTCCCATCGCATCATCAAGCTGCTTTTTCCTGGTAACTTCTTCTAGTCTTTATCACCTTTATCACCTCAAGGCTGGACTATGGGAACTCTCTCCTCGTCGGCCTTCCCGGCACCTCCGTCCACAAGCTGCAGGTCATTCAGAACTCTGCAGCTCGTGTACTGTCCCGCACCAGGCTTCGGGAACACATCACTCCCACCCTCGCTCACCTCCACTGGCTCCCCATCCCCCAGAGGATCGAATTCAAGATCCTCACCCTCACCTACAAGGCCATTCACGGCCTCGCTCCCTCCTACCTCTCCGACCTATTATCCCCCTACCTACCTGCCCGTACCCTCCGTTCCTCTGGCTCCGGTCTGCTCCACATCCCCCGCCCCAACCGCCCTACCATCGGTGGCCGGGCCTTCAGCCTCTCAGCCCCTAGGCTCTGGAACTCTATCCCCAGTGCCTTCGCCGCTTCCTCCCTTTCCTCCTTCAAGGCCGGTCTCAAGACCTTTCTCTTTGACCGTGCCTTCAGCTCCCCCCTCGACTCTCTACCCCCTCCTCGCTCCCTCCCTTCCCTCCCCTCACCCTGACCATTTCCCCCCTCCTCGCTCCCTCCCTTCCCTCCCCTCACCCTGACCATTTCCCCCTCCTCGCTCCCTCCCTTCCCTCCCCTCACCCTGACCATTTCCCCCCTGCTCGGGTCCTGACCCAACTGTACAGCGCCTTGGGACGTCCTCCCGACGTGAAAGGCGCTCAATAAATGAAATCGTGTTGTTGTTGTAGTCATTAATAACTGTCTGAGTAAATAAAAAAAACTTCTTGGTATCTGTCTGAAATTGCGCTTATATACTATGCCACCTACTTTTTCTAATAGTAACTTCTTCATACATGTAAGTGCCCATATTTCTCACCTCAGACTAAATTACTGGGAACAGAAATGTGCCATTTCTTCTTTTGGTCCGAATTAGTCCAATTACAGTAAAATCCCTAAACATAAAATCCAGTGCCTTAACCCAGCTTCACAAGGTGGGTCGAAATCACCCACAAGTCCAAAATCAAATTCCAGCCCTCAAATCACCAGGGGAAAATTATGATCTTAAAATGTTATGTCCATAATTTTTACGATCAAAAAACCTGGAGTCCTGTAGCATATTGATAAGAGCACTCGCCTTGCCATTGAGAGCTCCCGGGTTCTATTCCTGGGCACAGCAAAACCCTAGGCAAGCTTCCTCACGTACCCCGTTGCTTACTTATCAGCAATTAGGAACCCAGGTCTTAGTTGATTGGTGGATCGCTTTTCTGAGGGTAATAATCGCTCCAAAAAATAATAATAATAATTTGTCACAAAATCCACAACTGTTTGTGCAACACTGCTGTGTGCAATGGCTACCGTGCTTTGCCCACAAAATATTGGCTTTACACTAATTTGTGAAGTGCTTTGAGATGTCTTGACAACGTGATAAGGTGCTATATCAAATGCAAGGATTATTATTTTGCCAGATCGATATCCGTAATCAAACACAGTGAAAATTATGTTTGTCTTAGCCAAAAAGCTGAAATGTACCAGAAGGTGCTGTCCTAATTTTGTCTTAAATAGCCTGCTGCATCCTATGCCTGTCATACCTCGCTAAGAGTGATTAATGTTGTTAATATGTGTGTTTAAAAAAATTACTCCTCAACAATACTGTTGTGTCTCTCCGTTTGGTTTATTCATGCTAGAATCCTGCTATGACTAACTCTGTTCATCCAACTTGTATGAAATGCTCGCCTGACAGATGGTTGCTGCTCTGACTCATTCCTCCGACTCATTCATTGTGAACTATTTTACGGAAGTCCTACTCACAGGCAGACCTTTCATGTGACATCAGCCCCATCTCTATCTGTGACTGCAAATAATTGACTCTGGGAAGATCAGAAATGGTGACTCTTGGTGCTTTGCAATCGTCAAGACTTTGATTCATACCATAAACTGGTGACTGCCCTACTTAAAAACAGAAAGTTACAAAATGTATATTTATCTGTCCTGCTCTCTATGCCTCCTAAATTAAAACCTTTCACAAAGTCAATTAATTTGTCGGGAAATTCTCCCAAGGTCTTTAAAGCATCGGCCTGGCAAACGTCTATAAATTATGTTCCTGTTTTCAGTTCAAATCCTTGTTTGCTTTATGTTTCTTTTGCCCATGGAGCTGCCTAGTGTCATTAGGGAAATGCCATGCCTTGGAAAAACAACCAGACGATCAAGGCAGGAGAAGACAAATGGCTTGGAATCCGTGCTGGTAGTGAAGGGTAATTGAAGTAAAAGCTTAAGGCTGAATTTGAAAACCCTGAGGTTCAGTTACTTGACCTTTGCAACAAAGGCTGAGTGAAATACTTGTTTTCTCTCCATTTATTAAATCTTACGTCAGACTGCCTCAAATCCATTGATTAAACACAACAGCTTTGTAGTCAGATGTAAAACACGGGAAGGCAGCTGATTTCTAATGGGATCAAGCCTCAAAACTCTTATCTATCAGTCGCATTTTTCCTGTCAAGGCCATGAGTTATCTCAATATCTAATAGTGTCTGAACCCTTTTGAAGCAAAAAAGCAACAGATTGGGGCCGAAGCTGAGAACTGATAATTCATACTGATGTCAAAGCCCCGCATTGTCACTTCCATGATAATTTTACATGTTCAGATTCATATAATTTTTGTGCATTGAACTGGGAATGGTTTAGGAGACTGTTAGTAACTACAGGCATCAATATCACTTTTAATTGCTTTTCATATTGGATTGGGTATAGCAAAGGCTCAGAAAAATAACAGTAGTCTCTTATTACATTAAATATCTAAATATAACAACAATAACTTGCATTTATATAGTGCCCTTCACATGGATAATGTCTCAGAGCATTTCACAAGGACAGGGTCGATTTCTGTGTAAGGGAGATGGGGGAGGTGACCGTAAGCATTTTCAAAGCATTAGGTTTTTATACGGTTTTGAAGACAGATAGAGAGGGGATGAGATGGAGGGGTAGAGGGAGGCATTCCAGAGGTTAGGAGGATCATAGTGTAAGGCAAAGGTGATGTGTTGCTGACATTGGGCATGTAGGACTCAGCAGGCAAATTAAGAGAATACAGAGTGCAAGAAAGTAAACTGTCCTCGACACTGAATAATGGAAACAGGAAAGTATGAAAAATTTAGTGCAGTGGGTAGTCTCAGCATGGAATTACCTGACATTACCATAGTAACAAACCTTATTTGGGAATTCTTAAGCAAAGGGCACTTAGTGCATCTTGTTTGTTACAAAAGTGGGGACAGCTCAGATGTTTGAGATTATAATGAAACTCAGGGTCACTATCAAATGTTACTCAGTATAGCCCAGCAGTAGTTTATTTCCTGAAGAACCTCCTACACAGCAGCCCTAATGATAGTTAAAGCTAAGGATCGGGAGATTGGACTCAATAATAGATTACATTTACCTCTAGTACAATTTCCAATTTTGGAGTCATTGACCACATTACCAGTTGGAGAATAACTCTCATTGCAAATTCACTGGATGTTAATGCACTGTTTCTTTCTTTCAGCGCCTCAGGACGTCCTCCTGACGTGAAAGGCGCTATGCAAATATAATTGGTTGTTGTTCTTTAACAAACGGCATCTAATTTGTGAAATTTCTTAAGTCATGGAAATGGGGTCTCCTTCCCCATATTTTTAAGGATGTTGTGTCAACCCATAAGAACTCCACTCTTTATGTCACAATCTACGTTTGGGGCATTTTCCTGGGGATGTTGGGAATTCTGATGGTATTTCTTATTAAGGAACTGGATAGTGCTCACAAAACAGACTCTGATCCCTCCCTCTGCTTTACCTGGGAAGCACTTTGGGATGTTCCTCCCGACGTGAAAGACGCGGTATGAAATGTAACGATTCCAGATAATATTGGTCACTCAATTTTCCTTACTGCACACGCCTGATAATAATCCCTCCAAAACAAAACAATAATAAATTGGTCATTTTCAATCCACGACTGTTTGTGGGACCCTGCTGTGCGCAATTGGCTGCCGCGTTTCGGCCACAAATTTACGGTCAATTCACTTTACAGTCTATTCTGTGAAGTACTTTGAGACGTTAAGAAGATGTGAAAAGCGCTATATCAAATGCAAGGATTATTACTATAATTCTTTTTTAAAAAAATGCCAGAAATTTGATGCAATGTTGCGAATAAGATAGACAGAAAATTGGGTGAAAGTTGAGCAAAGATTAAATCTGATGCTGTTCTGCTGATTCATTATATTTGTACCGGTGGATGTTAAGTTCTGTGTGAATCGTATATAAATCACTGAATATTACTTTAATATTATGATTTTCTTTTATTCTGTTTAGGTTCAAATGCTGCTTTGACGTTTAAGATAATTTCAGGTGATCCCAGTGGACAGTTTGCAGTTGACAGTAACGCTTTGCTTTGGGTACAAAAACCATTAGATCTGGAAGAGCAACCAGTTTATACTTTAATTGTTCAGACCACTGACCAGGCTCAGTGTGGTTCAACACGCTTTACAAGCACTGCTCAGGTCACAGTGAGCCTTGATGATGTCAATGATAATGCCCCTCAGTTTAGCTCTGCAACTACAGTCTTCCTTCCTGAAGATACTCCTGTCAACGCAGTGATAGTCTCAGTTAAGGCTGCAGATCTGGACAGAGAACTCAATGGCCATGTCACATACTATCTGCAGCAATTTACAGAGAACAAGTTTAGCCTTGATGTATCCAGCGGGCAGCTCAGTGTAACTGGAAATCTTGACAGAGAACTGACAGAAAGGTTCATACTATGCGTGACCGCTTCCGACAAAGGACACCCACCGCTGTCCTCTTCAATGAACATTACAGTCATCGTTACTGATGTCAATGACAACAGTCCTGCCTTTACTCATAGCACTTACAATATCACAGTGGATGAAAATATGCCCCGTGGGGCAGATTTGCTTCAAGTCACAGCTACTGATCCAGACAAGAGCATAAATGGGCAGATTCGATATTCTGTGGCAAGCGAGGACTTTCATATTGATTCAGTAACAGGATTGATCTCAGTAGCTGGAAACCTTGATCGTGAAAAAACTCCATTATGCTCTTTTACGGTTATTGCGTCAGATCATGGAAGCAATCCCAGATCAGGAACAGCCACTGTCCGTGTGAAACTCAGAGATGTCAATGACTTTGTACCAACTATTCAGCCTGTGAAAATGATTTTACATATTCTGGAGAATACAAATACAGTGCCACAGATGATATACCAGGTACTTGAATACTTGTTTTATCTTTAATTGATTAGTGTCAGTGTATTTGGAATAGCTCAATTCTGGGTCTGGCAGTCATGTGTTCATGTCCCACGGATCAATTAATCTCAGTATCTAGGCTGGCACTTCAGAAAACAGGAACACGAGGAAGTCATTCAGCCCATCAAGTCTGTTCCACCAGTTTATTAGATTTGGGCAGATCATTTAATCCCAATGAGCCACCCTTTAACCACACCCTTTAATACCTCTTCTACCCAAGTATTTGGCTGTCTCAGTATCAATTCCAGCTTCCTGAGACAGAGGAATGCACATCATTACAACCTTCATGGCCTCAGTTCTAATAGTCTTGGTTCTGCTTTTAAGATTATGCCCTCTTGTATTAGATTCCTCCACCAGAGGGAAAAGTCATCCACTATCTAATCCTGTCACTTCCTTTCGTAAAATTTTATCAATCAAATCACCACTTGCCCTCCTCTGCTCTCAGGAATATAACCCCAGTCTACCTGGGCTCTCATCGTACCGAGTCCCCTTCAGACCAAGTATTAACTGGACACCCTTAAAAGCTAGTATATCCTTCCCAAACTGAACACTGTACTCCAAAATTAGACCAGTAGCTTTTATAACTGTAGAAGCAATCCGTTACTTGTATATTCCAGTGCTGTACTAAGGGAATTGTTGGAGTTGCTATCCTTCGAATGAAGCTCGGCTCATTTTGTAGTACTTTTGCCTCTGGGTCACAGGTTTTGGTTTTAAGCCCCATATCATGATTTGAACTAATAATCTAGGCTGACATTCCAGTGCAATGCTGGGAAAGCACTACATTGTCAGAGGTGCCATTCTTCAGGCGAGATGCTAAACCAAGGTCTTGTCAGGTTGTTCAGATGAATATTAAAGATTCCACTTGAAAAGGAAAAGGAGAGTTACCCACAAAATATACAGTGAATCCACTCTACAATATATCCTGTGAAGCGCTTTGAGACGTCTCAATGACGTGATAAGCAGAGGGGAGGTGAGAAGAAATGTTTTCACGCAGCGAGTTGTTCGAATCTGGAACGCATTGCCTGAAAGGGTGGTCGAGGCCGATTCGATAACTACTTTTAAAAACGCGGTGGATGGGTATTTGAGGAGGACGGGTTTGCAGCGTTATGGGGAAAGGGCTGGGGAGTGGGATTGACATTAATTGCTCTATTCAAAGAGCCGGCACAAACTCGATGGGCCGAATAGCCTCTTTTTGTGCTGTACAATTCTATGATTCTATGATTCTATAAGGCGCTATATCAAATTATTATTATTGTAAATTGGTCATTCATTTCAATGCTACTTTGTGAGACATTGAGGTGCATAAAGTGCCTGCCATTTTAGCCTTCAAAGGCAATCACCACATTGACAGCGATTATCTTTCAATCACTTTGAGATCTTTCACCATTATAACTGCTGTATCAAATTATTATTATTATTACTATTATGTTGAGATCCTGGTCCTAATTCCCTGGAATTATTTCAATCAGCAAAATAGAGTTGAAGAAATTGGCTTGGGTCCAACATATTATGAAAGCACTCTGTTTTAACAAGAGCTAGGTCTATTTTTATACTGTCATATCAGAATGACATATCTGCTACAATCTAACTGAACATTCTTCAGTACAGCCACATTGAGCATTCATGTAGAAGTTGATACACAAATACATAAAAAATGGTTTCACACAAAACTAGTTGAAAAGAATTACATCAGCAAGCGTTGTAAGCTGTTATTTCCAGGGAATGAACTTGCTGGTTAGACACAGAAGCACTAAAAACACTATTAGTTTAACTCAGTTAGATGCTAACCTGTATTCTAGGTGTCAGGGCGTGATGAAGACCTGGGTTCTAACAGTCAACTGTCGTACACGATTAACTATGGGAATGAAGATGGGATGTTCTCACTCTCAGAGGATGGACTGCTCAGCATGATCCACAGTCTGGACAGGGAATTTCGGGCAGAGTATAGGCTGGTGGTGACCGCCGCAGATGCAGGTAAACACATAAATATTTTACTCTGTGAAAATGTACAAATTATTCTGAGCTCTGCAACCCGTATTCTTTCCCATATCAGGCTGCTCGGGCCTATCACTCACGTCCTTGCCACACTCCACTGACTTACTATTTCTCAGCTGATTAACTTTAAAATCCTTGTTCTGACCTTCGAATCTCTCCACTTCACTGCTCCACTGTACCTCTATTATCTGTTGCAGACTTCTACTATGTTATAGACTTCCAACCTGTGGAAATAGGCTATTTATGTTAACCTTATCAAACTCTTTATTTATATATTTCTATTAGGTTCCCCACTTAAACCTCCCTTTAGCGATAAAAAACCTAATCAATCCTGATAGCAGGAACCTGACAGCCCTGTTATCATCCTTGTAAAAAAATGCTGTATTCTTTCCATTGCTACTACCTCCTTCTCATAGCAACATCAACAACGAATTACATTTGTATCGCGCCTTTCATGTCGGGAGGAAATCGATAGTCAAGGATGTGCACCTGAGATGGGTATTGTTAAATACTTTGAACACCGATATTGGACACAATAATCCAAATGTGGTCTAACCAAGATTTTGTATAAATTCAACATCACCTCACTTTATATTTTTTCTCTCTGGACATGAAGCCCAAGACCCCAGTTGCCTTTTTTTAAATATAGCTTTATCTACATGTGTAGCTATTTTTAGAGATTTGTGGATCTGAATCCCCAGATCTCTTTGCTCCTCTACTCTTCTTATATTCCTATCATCTAGATTATAGATCCTCTCTTTACATTTCCTGCTGAAGTTAATTACTTCATTTTCCTACATTAAACTTAATTTGCTACCTGTCTGCCCATATTCTATTTGCCCTGCATTCTTCTGCAATTGCCTTCACTGTATACCCATGCCCCCCAGTTTGGTATCACCTGCAAATTTTGACACCACCATCCATGTGAAATGCTTTGAGCTGTTTTCCTTTGGGCAGTGAAAGTTCTTGAATGCAGAAAAAAATTGCATCAAAAATCAAATGCATCTGTTTTAAAAAATGCTGATTAGTTTTGACGTTGGTACTTGAAAGGGAGATTGGCGAAGCGGGAAGTCATGTGGCTTTTCACTAAATTAGCTACAGGCAACAAAAGCAGAAAGTCAGACTTATTATAGCTGCTCTGTACGGGAAGATTACACAACTGTATGACTCGATCATGCTCACATGTCCACAGATGAGTTGCTTTGTATCCAGTCTGTACAAATAATAGAATCTAACTTTGGACGTCCCAAGACCAGCGCCTTAGACGTCCTCCCAACGTGAAAGGCGCTCTATAAATGAAATCTTGTTGTTGTTGTTGTAATTAGTTTCAGACATCTCTTCTGGAATGGTTTCAGACCCGGATTATAACCATCACACAGAACATCTGCTTTACTCTACTGTGTACAAGGTCCCAGGATTTTGCTGGAAAAAACTCAGGGCAAGTCTCCTGCATATACCTTGTCCCCTTTGCTCCACTATTGATGACTGTACTTTCAGTCACTATACCCTGAAACTATGCAAATTTCTGCCTCAATACTTCTGCCTTGCCCCCTCCTTTACTACCTTCAAATCACACCTGGAAACCTTCCTCTTTAGCCCTGCCTACGGACATCTACCACTTCTCCCAGGCTCCGCATCAAACTCCACCATTCTTAAGTGCTCCGAGACACTACCTTGCACAATAGCTCTACATAAATGCGAGTTGTTTTGTTTGTCTTTATTTTTCAATGAACTTTTAAATGTTGGTTTCTATCTTAAATCAATTTTCATGGCAAAAGTAGAGTATAGTGGGGATAGCTTGGTTCAAGGTATACACTCCACTAACCATATGAACATTCTATATTAAAAAATACAGAAATGTGCAACGGGACAACACAACAACAACTTGAATTCATATAGAGCTCCTCACATGGGGCAGCGTCTTGGAGCGCTTAACAGTGGCTGAGCCTAACACCGAGCTGGGGGCAGGGAGGAAGCGAGGTTGAAGAGGAAGGTCTTCAGTCGTGATCTAAAAGAGGGGCAAGACGGAAGGATTGGGGGAGAGAGTTCCAAAGCTTTGGGGAGTAATGGTTGACAGCGTGGTGGCTGATGGTGGAGGGGAAGACGGACAAGCAGGAGGTCAGAGCCAGCCGAGCGGAGGGAGTGGAGTGGGGAGAAAGCAGGTGAGAAAGGTAGAGAGGCGCCAGAACATGAAGGAATTTGTAGACGACTGAGTGCATCTTGAAATCGATCCATTGTGTGATAGGGAACCCAGTGGAGTCTGGTAGAGCATATGGGCGGAGGGAGAAGTAATATATCAGCAACATGTTGGGTTGTGAACCAATAGGAGGCAAGGTACAGGTGCACTGAGGAAAATTGCAACAATAATCCAGATTATAAACCTTCTTAGGCTCTATGGTTCCATGCGTGTAGATGAGTCATTACTTGGTGTACATCTAAAATCAGCCTTGGGTTTTCTCACCCATGGTGTGGTGTCGAGTAACTATAACTATTTTCACAAGAGAGATTCAGATGAAAAAAAGTCATTCAGCCCATTTACTCTTAAAGGAGCCAGTACAGACACAATGGCATTCTTCTGTGCTGTAATTTCTATGGATTCTGGAAAACTGTTCTCCCACTACAACATCCAGCTGTGCTTCTTTAAAAAAATACCAGTGTTCTGGCCTCAACCAACTTTCCTGGTAACATGACACAGTGAAAAATAACTCTCTGGTTAAAGATATTTCCTGGTGTCTGACCTGAAATTGCCCCTTCCAAGCCTAAACATGTATCCCCTTGTTCTGCTCTTTTGGGGCATCCAAAAGTATTGCTGTCAACAACAACAACAACAACAAGATTCCATTTATTGAGCGCCTTTCACGTCGGGAGGACGTCCCAAGGCGCTGTACAGTTGGGTCAGGACCCGAGCAAGGGGGAAATGGTCAGGGTGAGGAGAGGGAAAGGAGGGAGCGAGGAGGGGGTAGAGAGTCGAGTGAAGGGAACTGAGATGTTATTTACTCAATCATCTGTAAGACGTTTTTCAAGCGTATTAATCAAATTTTTTTTGTTTGGTCAGCCGGGAGACTGACACATGGAGAAACCCATTATCGTGCTTAAGAGTATCCAAACTGAGAATTCCATGCATCCCACCTTCACATGGAAATCCCAGAGATAGATGGTTGCAATGGAATGGGCACCCTCTCCCTGGAGGGAGTCATCCTGTTTACCCAATTAGCGGAAAGTACTAAGCACAAGTTGGCCAAAGTCGAGGCTTGGTGCCCCAGAGTGTGTGTTGGGGTACTGTTGGAGTCTACCCAGCTAAAACTGC
This sequence comes from Callorhinchus milii, assembly GCF_018977255.1. Lineage (NCBI taxonomy): Eukaryota > Metazoa > Chordata > Chondrichthyes > Chimaeriformes > Callorhinchidae > Callorhinchus > Callorhinchus milii. The sequence continues at coordinate 70,265,634 of NW_024704745.1, read as the reverse complement.
ATAGTTTGCTATTGATATGACTGTCTTGCAAGCTTTCCCCCTGCTTGTCCAGCTAGGACCACCCTACCCATTAGGGCTTTGGCTTGCAGGGTTAATAGAAACTCAGTGGGATGACTCGCTGCCCCTAGTGACTGGTCTGCCCTTTCAGATTCTGCCGATGAGCCAGGCGGGTTGTGCTGTCATCAGCAGTGCCCTGGTTGTGAAGGGAACAGAGTATGTTTCAGACGTGTTACTTGCTCAATCATCTAAGACATTTTCAAGGCTATGATTGGAATCAACTCCAAAGTAGTTTGTCTGTCACCTTAGGTCAAACTGAAATAGTTTTCATAAGTTAACCAGGATAGCTTTAAAATCCCTATACTTTGTGTGTGTGTATATATTATATATAATATATATTGTGCTTGTTTTCAAAATAATTAATTGAAGCAACAAAATGGAAGTCCACAGGTTATCATCAACTAAGTTTAAAGTATTGAAAGATATTCCACTTGCAACCATACACATCACATTTCCATAAAATGTAGATTTCACGGATGAGGGAAAATCTATTAGGATAACAGAGAGGCTCTTAATGCATTGGATTAAAGCTATGTTGTGATAATGGACTCCAATGTTTTCTCTCCCAGTAAATGCTCCTCTTAATGATTCAATTCCATACTTAGGGTTGCTTTTGAAATTGAGGTGAATCTAAGTAAGGTTCTGAAAAACCTGTGATCAATTCTTGATAGCTCTTTCAAATTCATGCTTTATTTATTGCACTCATGGTCTAAGAGTTGCTGCTGAAGCCCAAAATTTCTCACGTTTAAAACCATTGTCTTAAAATTGAAGAATGTGCAGAAATTTGGCAAATCCTTCGATTCAATCTTAATTTATTTGCCTTTTTTTGCTGTGGTTTTTAGCATTTCATATTTAAGAAAAAGGCCAATTTCCTAGGTCATTGGGTTACTGTGTTTGAAGGCTTTTTGTGCAGACACAGAAAAGTGATGTTGCAATGACCTGCTGACCTAGAGGTTGGCCATTTTTTACTGTAAGAGCCGAATGGTTGGGCACATGCACCGTAATAGCCAGGGTTTGGGTTTTGGGATTTCACCTTCTGTGTTATAACAAGGCTGGACTGTAGTTCCTTGTTTCATCACTTATGCTGGCCCACCTGGCTCTCATTATATTACTAATAATACTGATCTCATCCAATTACTATTAAAAAAAAAGGGGAAGTGGGTGGATATCCAGAAGCCAATCCATAAGAACATAACATAAACACTAGATAAAAAAAAACCAAGGTCCACCTAGTTCGCCTTCCACTTTCCAGGCGGATGCAACATCCAGTGTCCCATGACCCCAGAAAACAACTGTGCTCGTGATTATGCAAAAAATATCTGTCACATACAGGAGTTTTTCCACTAGTTTAGCCTTGAACGGCTTCTTGGCTAATCCAAAGTACTGCTTCTCCTAAAATGAATGGAACCACTCAGGTATGAATGCAGCTCCTTGACACCAGAATTATTATTTTAAAATAATCTGTTCTTCAAGGGGAAATTGAACCAAGTGGCTGACTGTAAAGCCCAAGAGTTATTCATTTGTTATGTTGTATTTTTCTATGTGAGCTTGCATTGCAAATTGGACTGCTCCATTGGAAAGATTTCTACAGCTACTCATACTTTGTACAGAGGACAGAGCAGCCTTCACGGAAACTAGACTTGTATTGCATTATTTCCCTATGTCTGGAGGAAATAGTTTGAATAAAAAATCCTGTCTCTAGACATTTCTTCCCCTCTAATCTCAGTTGGAGTGTTGAAAGACAAGAAATCTATTCCTTGAATACTGCCAGCAGTGTAATACACACGCGCACACACCCCTACCTTCTATCAGCCATGTGGAATTCTAAACTTTTAAGGGTCAATGGCTTGCACATCAATTCCACTTTGTGCTCCATAAAGTCAGAGGACAGTTACATAAACTGAAAGGAATTGCATTCAATAACCACCCAAGCAAACCTATTATATCAAGGACAAACTTATTGCTTCTTTGGCCCTGGAGCATGCATTTTTCCTTCAGTTGTCAGTTCTGTGCTTTAACTCTTTATTTTATTTTTCCTGCCCAAAAGCCATCAACTTTAAAGGAAGAATCTTATTCCGAGAGAGCAAAGGGTTAACGCTGTGGTTCACAATGGAATACCTGAGAGGGAACCTGAAAGGGATAGTTCATTGGGAAATCAAGCCTTTTCCTGGATATCTGTTCAAGTCATTCAGAGAGATACAACATTGCCTTTGCTAGTGAACTCCAGACAACAAACCGTGAAATTTGGGCAGGTTGAAAACTGTCAAATTGAATCTAATAAATAATAACAATCCTTGGATTTGATTAAAGCTCCTTTCACATCAGGAAGATGTCTAAAAGTGCTTCACAGCATTTACTGTAAAGTGTAGTGACTGTATTTTGTAGGTGAACCCTGCAACCAATTTGTGCACGCAATGTCCCATAAATAATAATGAAATGAGTGACCAATTTTATCTGGGGGATTGTTGTTTGAGGAGACTCCTTTTTTTTAAAAAAAAAGTGCCACAGGAACTTTAACCTTTATCCATCTGAACACACAGATGGGATGTTAGTTTAACATCTCAACTGAAGGATGGCACCTCTATCAATGCAGCGTAAGCCCAGCTTTGCATTGGAGTGTCAGCCAGGGAGAGGACAATACAATAGAAAATTACATTTGTATAGCATCTTTCACGTCGGGAGATTTGCATTGCAGGTAATTTCCATAAGATTACAAGACCCATCCTCATCCCTCCAGAACACCCACCCGCATCACTGCATCAAGCTGCTTTTTAAATGAGTCTGTTGTCCTGGCCACCTTTCCTGGCAACCTGTTGGTAACTGTTCCTGAAATTGCCTATTACATCTCAAAAAANCCTATGTCCTCTTGTTCTACTGACTGGATACATCCTAAAATATTGATCTGCGTTTTACTTTTTCAATCTCATTTAAAATGTTATAGTCCTATCTGGTTCCCCCATTTGAGTTATCTTCTCTTAAGACTCAAGACTGAAGATCCCTAGCTTGTCTAGTGATTTCACAAAGTCCTAGTTTGTCGAGTTTTCCAAGTGTGGGTGGGTTGCATGGAACTCTCAGTTTTGTTTGGGTTCCATTAAGCATGATGATGGGTTTCCGCATAAAAAAAACTCCTTTTTTTTTAGAGTCTGCACTGTTCTTAGGGGAAGGTGTGCATGATTGGTCTGTTAATGTGTGTTTATGACAAAATTAAAATAGGCCAATATTGGAATTCCACGTTCTAAACATCCTTTGCTGAGTTTGGAGAGAGAGAGAAAGGGAGAGAGGGGGTGCGGGAGAGATTAAGTCTAACCACAATGTTCAGTTAACTGAATCTATTGTTTCACTCGAACCAAGAGAGCCCTAAAAATGGGCTATATAAGTAACTATGAGTAACCACTCACATTCTGACCATGCAATTTACTCATTTAGAGTTTGTAGGATTCTAAACTGTTGGCATTTACACTGTACTGGTCCTCTCTCCCAGTGTGAGACCCAAGAGAATTAGAAAATAAACATGTTCTGAGAAACATGTTCTGGGCTAAAACCTAATTTCTCTTTGCTGCTCCTGATGTGGAAAATTGAGGACCAATGCCTGTGAGTCAATGCTGGAGCACTGAATGGCCTTGTAAAGGGCAATCAATGTGACTGTTGGTACATACAGAGGGAGATGGATCATGACATGTACGGCTTTGAGAGCATCTGATGTTTATTAGCATCCCACCCATGCGCATCGGGAACTCTTCTGTCCTACCCAACTGGGAAATGAGGATTGTTAAAGAGATAGGCATTTTTAGATTAATCCTTGAATTTACTTTTCACATCGAAGATGAATATCTGTACTCTACAGAAATCCGGCTTAAAAGTGCAATTTAAAATGTTTCCAAAATTCTGCATGATATCAAATCAATAAACTGTTAAAAGACAATGGTTTGGACCTTGAGCAATCAGGGCCTCAGTTCTGAGGCTGTTGTTGGTTACTTTGGTGCTGCCTATACAACAACAACAACTTGGATTTATATAACTTCCCCTATGCCGGACGGCGTCTCAGAGCGCTTCACAATAATGAATCCCAGGGCCAAGCCAGGGGGAGGGGGAAGAAGATGACCAAAGGCGCGGTCGAAAAGAAAGGTCTTTAACCAAATGTTCCAATAGAGGTAAAGGTTATCATCTGGTTTGTTATTTTTGCTCCAATATATTGGGGGTGATCTTTATTCACATTTCTCAGAGCAAATTGATCTCAGTGAGCAACAGCTGTTCCACAACATAAGCACTTGGGAGAATATATAGTAAATTCATCAATCCATAAATTTACCAATCTTCTTCTGTACCAAGTTACTGGTATCAAGAATCACAGATGTTTATTCTCCAAAATATAGAATTATAATTCGCTGCACTTTAATTACCATTCGCTTTACTCATCACATGGAGAATAATAATATAATCCTTGCATTTGGTATAGCACTTTATCACGCTTCACAGGATTTTACTGATTGCGTATTTGTGGGTGAATGTAGCAGCCAATATGCGCACAGCAATGTACCACAAACAGCCAGAAGTGAATGATCAATTTAATTTGAAAGCAATTTATGAAGAATCTGAATGGTATTTATTTTGTATGTGCATCACATGCCTCTATTCACCTTCCTCCATCTCTCACGGACATCTTCACTCGGAAAAATATGCTGTAGTACTTGAATCTTGTTGAACTGCGTTATATATTTCATTATACAATGATACCTTTAGTGTTATTGCCTTTCAAATCTACAAGCACTACATTCTACAGCAAATCCTGTGAAGCGCTTTGAGACTTCTCGAAGATGTGATAAAATGCTATAATCAAATGCAAGGATTTTTTTTACGACTATTACTGAAGATAATTACTCTAAGCTGTATTTGGAAATACTGGGATCTAAAACATGATATTTGTATCCGGGATCATAAATAGTAACTCCTGCTAGTAACCAGATGAGCATTGCACTGAGGATTCTGCTCCAGTGCTAGACAGAGCATTTAATCTAGTCCCGTAGTATAGTAGTTAGCCTCACCAGCAAGAGGACCCGGGTTCGATTCCTGGCAGGGCAAAACCTTGAGCAAGTTTTCTTACTCCACATGCCTCTATACCTAGTAGTAAGTAGGAACCCAGTTGTTATGCGATTGGCAGATCGCTCTTCTGACTGAGAGGCGAGAGTACTTTAAAAAAATACTAATAATTTGGTCACTCAAACCACAACTGTTTGTGGGACACTGCTGTGCGCAATTGGCTGCTGCGATTAGCCCGCAAAATATACAGTCAATTCACTTTACTCTATATTCTGTGAAGTGCTTTGAGAAGTCTCGAATGCATGATAAGGCGCTATATCAAATGTAAGGATTATTATATTATTATAACATATATCTGCTCAAGTTTCCTGTTAATTATCAAAATTGCAACGCATTATTCATTTGAAAAGCATGCGATTGTGTTAATAGAGAGATGACACATGACAGTCGCATGCATTTTGCTTATCTCTTACTTGTAGGCATTCCTCCGTTGACTGGCACTGGAATAATTACCATTGTTGTTGATGACCTTAATGATAATAATCCACTCTTTGACTTGAATGTGGATCCTGTCACAGTCGGTGAAGATGTTCCCATCGGCACAAATGTTGTGACAATCAATGCTGTTGATCCAGACACTGGGGAGAATGGACAAATCAGGTAAGATATCACTGGGGTCACCCTGACACTATACAGACTTGTATGTCTCTGCTACAAACTGGGGAATTTGTTATGGTGCAGCTTTCTCATTATTTCTTCCATCCACCTGCCTGTCTGTTAACACACATTTGCTAAATTTAAAAAGTCTTTTCAGCTAATAATAATATTAATAAGCGGTGATGATAATCATAATAATAAACCTTACATTTGGTATAGTGTCTTTCACAACAGAGGGCATCTCAAAGCACTTCACAGGATATGCGGTAAAGTGTAGTGACTGTGTTTTTTCTGGACAAATGCTGCAGCCAATTTGCACACAGCAATGTCCCACAAACAACCATGAAATGAATAACCAATTTTATTTGAGGGATTGTTGGTAAGGAAACTGGGAGAAACTCCCTACTCTTTTCAAATAGTGCCATGGGATCTTTAACGTCCACCTGAACAGGCAGACAGGGCCTTTAACATCTCATCCGAAGACGGATTTAACATTTAATCTGAAGGATTGATACCTCCAACAATGCAGCACACTCCTAGTACTGGACTGAATTGTCATCTTAGACAATATGAGTCTGAAGTCCTGACATGGCTTAAACCCATGTCATCTTCTGACTGAGAGGCAAGAGTACTACCAATGAGCCAGGCTAACTCTCTTGTTATCTTCTCTTCACTGCCAATGAATAAATCCATGACTCTGCTGTTAGCACAGAAAAGTTCTCTCCAGATTGCAAAGCACAGTTCCATACAGGTTGATTGATTATCCAATATGTCCCTTGCAGATGTTCTAGACCAGGTTAGTCCAACCTTTTGGCTGCTGAGGGGCGGAAGCCAGATTGGAAATAGTTTGCGAGCCAGATAAAATCATCCCCCAGGTCAGATGCAGCCTGCGGGCCGCCAGTTGGACCACCCTGTATCTAGAATGTTAACCTACCTTTCTCTTTTTGATAATGATCAATCTGCTGCTAATATTCAGCATTTTATTAACATCGAGAAGAAATTGATGTGGCTAAATTGAGTTTGAATCCTGAAAACACCATGCAGAATTGGACAACATTACCTCCTTACCTGAAACTCGTTTAGTCACCGTTTAATAACAATATTTTCAGTTTTTTGCTACTGTGTTTATATTACATTCCACGACTGCTCTATCCATATATTGTAAAATCCAGTGTATGTGTGATGTCTAAGCGAATAGCTTGAACTTTTATTTATTTGACAGCTTTTGTGACACATCGCTTTAAATCCCTCCATAACTTTCAGGGAACCTAAAGTATACCTGCTTCAAAGTAACACAGTAACAATTTCAGGCAAGAATAGATTGTTGATCCATCTAGCATACCCAATGTCTTCAGCTTCATCAATAATAATAATAATAATCCTTGCATTTGATATAGCGCTTTTCACGTCTTCTAGACGTCCCAAAGCGCTTCACAGAATATACTGCACAGTGAATTGACTGTATATTTGTGGGCGAACGCGGCAGCCAATTGCGCGCAGCAAATGCCCTTCATAGGCTGATTACTTCAAAGGAGCTACCGATTTCTGCCAGGCACTTTATTGCTCCTCTCGCACTTGTTTTAGTTTGTCCAGCTTTCTCGTAAATTCAATCAACAAGGTCAGGCTGGTCTGGCACGGTCAATTCACAAACTGGGATTTTGTTTCTTAGCCATATATCCAGGAGGTAAATTAATATTAACAATCTCACCATTTAATTTTCCAGCTCAAGAATGCATCTGAAGATTTTACTTAAAATGAGTCTACATACATGGCACTGAACATAACGAATTAAGCAAAATAAATAGTAAAACAGAAAACTCAATGTAAAAGTTACCAGTTAAAATCTGGTTTCAACTACCTACCTACTTAACTGTATCTAGTTCTTTCATCTCTCTGCATGTTTCTCTCTTTCTGTCCATCTGACTCTCTCCCTCTCACACAGATTTGCTGTCAGATGGCTCTCCCTCTTGTTATAGAGAATCCAACTCACATCCTGGAGACTCTACTCTAGTTCTTTGAACTTAATGAATCATTGAAAGCTGGTAGCTCTATGTCCATTGAACTGTGAGTTTGTGAACTTCAAAGAGCTATTCAATTTGGGGGAGAAGTAGAATGGACACCAGCACTTCACATTGTGTTTTGTTTATGGCAGAGTTTCTGTCATAGGACCAGTCTTGTTCACACCTTGATGTGAATGGAACTTCATCAAGCTAGTGAAACAATATAAGTTTCCAAAAGTCTCTTAGTCTTTATTCTCCCTGTTTTTTTCTTTTACATAAGACAATAATAGTTATATACACAATTTTTGAAAAATTGTCACAGCATCCAATTTCCAACAATTTTTCCTTCCACTCATTAAACCTACTCACCCTCGTTGGTAAAACTTCCAAGCTATTTCTTTATAGAAAAGTTAAAACTTATGTGGGGCAAAAGGAATATTTATATAGCGCCCTTCACACGGGGTAGTGTGCCGGAGCGCTTGACAGTGGGTTTGTCTGACTCCGAGCCAGGGAGAGAGGGATGTGGGCCATAAGCACGATGAAAAAGGAAGGTCTTTGGGCAAGATTTGAAAATGCGGAGGGAGGGGGCAAGGCGGAGGGATTGAGGGAGAGAGTTTCGACGTGTAGTGGCTGAAGGCATGACCACCGATGGTGGAGAGGACGAGGGACAAACAGGAGGTTGGAGCCAACCGAGCAGAGGCAGCGGGTGGTGGAGTAGGGGGTAAGCAGGCCGGATAGGTAGGGAGGTGTGAGGGCATGAAAGTATTTGAAAACTAGTTGTACATAATTTGCACTGATTTCATTTCTAGTTACTCAATGGAAGGAGGAGGGTCTTCCTTCTCTATCAACATGATCAATGGCGAAATTATCACTGCTTCTGCCTTGGACAGAGAAACACAAGCTAACTACACACTAACCATCATCGCGACCGACAGAAATAGCACGCAGCCCCGATCCAGCTCAACCTCAGTATCAGTAATCATAGAGGATGTTAATGACGAACCTCCTAAATTCCTGAATGACCCATACGTTGCTAATGTTCCTGTAACACTATACGTGGGTAAGTTACTGAACTCACCTACGTAAGAAAATGAAGTTTACAAACATGATGTTTGCAAAAATGCTACAACAATTTTCCATTCATATACAATATAACATGTATAAGTCTGATCTGTATAATTCATATAATCGTTTAAGTTGTACACCTCTCCAAGTCCCGTTCAAGAATTTATATTCTATGCAAATTTGACATAACTCCTATTTTGCATAAGTCATATTAAATGTATCGTCCCAACTGATATGACTTATGTGAGGTTTACTGTAGTGCATTTCACATCGGGAGAATGTCTCAAAGCTTTATAGATTCAGTTAAGATGGGGTGGTGGGGGAGAGTTAAGGAAGGGATGGGGGAAACCTGTAACAGTTCCGTATTATGGATACAAATTACTCTTTTCCATAAATATTAGCAACATGGTGTCAACTGTTTGTAGTATTTCTTAATTAAGACTTTCAGAAGCACATTTGGAAACAAAACTCCGTTACCAAAATAGATGAAGTTGAAGTAGCGATCCAACAAGTCAGCCACATCGGCCTTCTGGATTTCTTAATTAAGAAATCCCTTTAAGAAATAGAAATGTTGCAAATTTGACTCCAGTCTGCTTTTCTTACATTTAACCAGGGCAAAACGTTGGGAAACATTTCCTTTACTCCACACCCCTCTGTTTAACTAGCAGTTAGAAGGAACCCAGTTATTAGTCGATTGGCGGATTGCTTTTCAGGGGGGAATAATCCCTTCAAACAACAAAAAAAATAATTTCGTCATGTTCATGACTGTTTGTGGGACACTGCTGTGTGCAATTGGCTGCCGCATTTCACCCACAAAACACTGTATATTTATGAGCGAAACGCGGCAGCCAATTGCGCACAGCAGTGTCCAACAAACAGTCATGAATTGAGTGACCAAAATGTTATTATATATTTTAATTAATTTATTTTTTGAAGGGATTATTACTGACTGAAAAGCGATCTGGCAATCTACTGACAACCAGGTTCCTACTTACTGCTAGGTAAACAGGCGTGTAGATTAAGGAAACTTGCCTAAGGTTTCGTCCTATGCTACTCAGTATGCCTTTTTGGGTGCAGTTGCAATCTGATAGGATGAAATCCTTGGGACAAGATGATTTAAAGTTATATGCAGCTTGTCAGTTTTGTCTGTCTCCACAGGGTCAATTTAGAATTTTCTAATTGTGTGATGTAAGGTAATTTGAGACATTGGGCTCAAATTTGGGGTATATATTAAAATAAATCCTTCCTGTCAATCTATAGCTACTCCACGGTGGAAGTGCATTGCATTCAAAGGGAAGTCCTGGGAAATAGTATAATATAATCCTGTTAGAGGAACTGGAATTTCTTATTTGCACAACTTGGATGTCCTATTAAAGAATCCCATTCAGAAATATTACAAAACTTAGATCTAATAACTCATGTGATCTTACTGTTGTTGATTGTAATCAAATTATTTTGGATTGGTTTTGTGTTGAATATCTGCCTTTACCTCACTCCAACAGGCTCAATAGTCTATGCAGTAACAGCACAGGATCCAGACACTGGGATAAATGGTGACCTACGTTTTACTCTGTCTGGTACAAATGCAAAGAAGTTCACCATTGACTCACTTAGAGGTGTGATCATTGCAGCTCAGGTAATGAAGGGACCACTGGATATTACAGTTGATGTGAACGTAATGGATCGAGGAAAAGATCCCAAAATGGACAAGACAACAGTCACAGTGCGTTTTCAGAGCACTACTGACTTCCCTCAAATGTTTCTGGACAAGAAAGTGTACATCTATCCAGAAGATCAAGTGCTAAACACTGTGATCACGAAGGTCAATGCATCAAGCAGCAAAAGAGGAGAAATTGGACCCATTTCCTTTTTTCTGGCAGCGGGCAACATTGGCGATGACTTTCAGATTGACCAACGTACAGGAGAACTGATTATAAAAAACCCGCTGGATTTTGAGATGATAAAATATTACAATCTCTGGATTGAAGCCAGGGATTCGGGTTCACCCCCATTTTCCTCTTATGCCAGAATCGATGTCAACATTACAAATGTTAATGACAATTGTCCCACCTTCCAGCAGAGTGAGTACAGGTGTGAGATATATGAGAATGTTCCAGCCAGTCGAGTTTGTAATATTTCTGCAGTTGACCAGGATTCTGCTCTGAATGGGAAGTTAGAATACAGTATTGTTGATGGAAATCTCAATAATGCATTTATTATTAGTAGTTTTAGTGGAATCATAAGAACCACTCACATGTTAGACAGAGAAAAACGGGCATCATATGCATTGATCATTCAAGCAAAAGACAATGGAAGCAAGTCCAAGACAGGCACAGCCGTGGTCATCATCTCTGTTCTAGACATAAATGACAATGCCCCGCGCTTTCCACAAATCTTCCTTGCACATGTTCCTGAAAATGCTCCAGTTGGTTTTATCATTGTCCGAATGACCATCACAGATGAAGACATTGGTGTAAATGCTATTAGCACCTACAGTATTTTGGATCAAACAACAAAATTACCATTTGCTATCGATCAAAATACTGGAGATTTAACCGTGGCGAAGCTATTGGACAGAGAGACAACTGATCAGTACATTATAAGAGTACACGCCAATGATTCAGCCTGGAGTGTAAACACGGATGTTACTTTATTAGTTACTGATGCAAATGACAATGAGCCCAGGTTCACTGAGCCATTTTACATAGTAACTATTCCAGAGCCTAAAGAAAAAGAAGTGTTTATTCTCCAGGTATCTGCTACTGATCCTGACCTGAATCAAAATGGTCAGGTGTTCTACCTCCTTAAGTTTCCGAATGAATTCTTTGGAATTAATGCCACAACTGGTGAGATCTTCACCAAGCAGTTTGTTTCATTTAAAAATTCCGATCACACCAACACAAATAAAATTAACCTGAGTGTAATTGCCTCTGATCGTGGCGAGCCAGCGAATCAGTGTGAGACAACAGTGATGGTTACAATTGTATCTCGTAATGATTATCCACCTATGTTTTTGTCACATAGGAACATAACCCCTGTTCCTTTGAATTTAACATTCGGCACCAAGGTGATAAAACTAACAGCAACTGATAAGGACTTGCACTCAGATGGAGCAATGGAATATTATATCACTGGAGGAAACAGTTCATTTCTATTTGACGTTGAGCAAGAGAGTGGTTGGGTTTTTGTGAACAATTCTCTAACGTCGAGTCTAAATGAACTATTCAGCATAACAGTAACAGCCACAGACAAAGGCATGCCATCTCTCTCATCTGGTGTTAAAGCTAATTTCCTGATAACTGAAGAAAATAAATTTGCTCCAAAATTTTCCACTTTGGAGATGACTTTTTCTATTCCTGAAGACCAAGCTCCTGGGTTTGTTATTGGGAGACTTACTGCTTCTGACAATGACCAGGGGGTAAATGGCCTCATAAAGTACTCCATTGCATCTGGAAATGATAAAGGTTATTTTACTGTTGGAAACACTACTGGATTGCTAAGTTTAGTTGAAAGCTTGGATTTTGAAATGGATTCCTTTCATGTTCTTCAGATTTACGGGCAAGATGCAGGGTGGATATCGAAGACTGGATCTCTTAATGTTCTTGTACAAGTTGAGGATGTCAATGACAATCCTCCAAGATTTTGCAACACCATTTTTTTTGCGACGGTAGCAGAGAACTCGCCATGTGGCACTGAGGTGCTTAAATTAAATGCGACAGATGTTGACACTGGACTTAATGCTGAGATAAACTTTTCTATTGATGATGGACACACAGATATGTTTGCTGTAGATCAACAGAGTGGAATAATAACTGTGCAAGAGATTTTAGACTTTGAGATGCTTCAGTTCTATGAAATAACTGTAAGAGCTTTTAACTTGCATGACACCGATCACTTCAGTTTGGCTAAGGTGTATATTAACGTAACAGGGGAAAATGAATACCTTCCCCAGTTCAGTAAAGCACATTATAATTTTGCTATTTCAGAGATTGCTCCCAAAGGAACGATTGTAGGTTATGTGACTGCAACTGATCGTGATCTTGGTTGTGATGGAATAGTTAACTATCTGCTTGTAGCAAATAGCAAAAAAAGAGGCTTCAAGATTGATGGCAATACTGGGGTGATAGTTGTCTCTGATAACACAAAACTGTGCGGTGGAAGCTTCACTCTTCTTCATGTGCTTGCTAAAAATGCAGGAATTATTTATGGCTTTGATGTTGATGAAGCACTGATTAATATTACTCTTCTTGATGTTAATAATCCTCCAGTGTTTAAATCGAGCATATACCAGACCCACATTCGAGAAGATGTGCTCGTTGGTACCTCAGTTATAACTCTGATGGCTGAGGATTCAGACACTGTCCCCGAGTGGAATCAGCTCCTGATTGAAATTGAAGATGGAAACACAAATCAATCATTTTCTATCAATCCTAACAGTGGTGTTGTGCTTGTTGCTTCTCCTCTTGATAGGGAAACTTTGCCAGTTTATAACATAACCATCATTGCCTTTGATAGTGGACAAACTCCAGCAACAGGCAGTACTCAGCTCGTGATCATAGTTGATGATGTGAATGACAATGGCCCCATTCTAGTTACTACTAAAGGGTATGTAACTGAGAACCAACCACCTGGTAGAGAAATTCTAGCTCTGAATGCTACTGATTTGGATTTGCCTCCTAATCAAGGACCATTCACTTACCAGCTAGCACACGAGGATTCCAGAAGCTTTTTTACTTTGTCTCCAATGGGCGTTTTGACTACAAAGAAACTGATTGACAGAGAGCATATTACTGAGCTGTATCTGCCTGTCATGGTGCAGGATTCTGGAACCCCTCCAATGTCTTCAATGGGAACTGTACACATCCTCGTTCTAGACCAGAATGACAACCCGTCCCAGCCCAGAAACCTTTACATTCAGGTAAATTATTATGGTAAATACTATCCTGGTGGAAAGTTGGGTAGTGTGAAACCAGAAGATCCAGATGTTTCAGATATTTTCACCTGCAGCATAGAAAATGAGTCAACAACCGCCTTTGCTATATCGGAGTCCTGTGAGCTTCTGTCTGATCAGCAGTTTGAGGAAACGGACTTCAGGCTCACAGTTGAGGCAAATGACAAAGTTCACAGCACAGTCTCCAGCAGTGTTCACATAACTTACCGCAAATTCAGCAATGCCACAATCGACAACAGTATTCTTCTCCTCCTGGCCACACCCTTCTTCACAGAATTTCTTTCCAAACATTATGCGCCTTTCGTGAAGACCATCAATAATTTCTTAAGCAAAGGCAACGCTGAAGTGCATTTATTTGGGATGACGCCTGTGGGTAATACCACCCTTCTGATGGGAGCTATTAAAAGAAGTAATGGGCAGTATATATCAAGAAGTGCTGTAACAGAGTTTTTCACAGCTCATAAGGAGCTCCTTACCACTCGTAGTGGAGTAACAATATCTGCAATCAATTATGATCCTTGCACCACAGATGTTTGCTACCACAGGGCTGTCTGCAGGAAGCAAATCAGCTTCAGCTCTGACACTGCAGTTTTAGAAAGCCCTTCGGTCATTTTCCTAACCCATGTCCTCATGGAGCCTTTTACTTGCAGCTGCTCACTAGGGTATGTTGGTCAACAGTGTGAGCTGCTCATCGATTACTGTGAGTCTGCCCCCTGCAGCAATGGTGGGACTTGCCTCAACTACCCTGGAGGGTTCAATTGTACATGCACTGAAGTCTACTCAGGACTACTTTGTACAGCAGATGTTGATGAATGCCAGGGTGTCCTGTGCCAAAATGGAGCTTCCTGCCTGATTGTACCTGAAGAGGTGCTGTGTATCTGTCCCTTAGGACGTACAGGTAATAATTACAGTAAGAGATAAATACTGTACACATAATGTTTCTTGACGAAAATAATTATATATGTGGTACAATCATTTTTCAGCAACCTACCCATCCAACTAACCACCCACCCACCCACCCATTAATACAATGCCTTTCTTGATAACATCTCAAAGTGATTCATAAAGGCTGAAACCTGAGGGAGGTGGGAAATGGGAGAGGGTAGGAGGGACCAAGGATGTGATTAGAGGTAATTTTTTGGAAGGGTATTGAAAGCAGAGAGGGGGAGTTTTCAGATAGGTATCATGACATTATGAATAGCTTATTGAGATAGGTAAATTTACTGATAATCTAGGTCATATGAGTGAAGAAATTCCTCTTACTGCTAAGTGTAGCAACTTTTGAAGATATAAACGAATAATGAAACATTGTGAAAGTCACTACAATTTGTGGCAAAATAAATTTCTCTGCCTAAATGGCTCCGACAGTGTTCTGAGATGCTAGCCTGGAGAAAGGGTGCTATAAAAATGCAAAAGTATTTTTCATAGCACCATGGAAATCGAGGCCACGACAGAAGGGACATTTAACTCATATACATTTTTGGCATTTGCTCCCTGAATATTATTTCTAATAGGAAATAACATTATTATAGGAAATAAGATTATGGGATACAGTGCATAGGCAGTTTGGGACATATGTGCATGCGACCACCAGGAAAGTGGAAGGCAAACTGGATGGACCTTGGTCTTTTTTCATCTAGCATTTCTTATGTTCTTATGATTAAACTAACTATTCCCGCATCCTTTAATACTCTTCCTCCAAAGGTGTTTTTTTTTTCTAATTCCTGTTTGAAATGCTCCCAAATGATACCACTCCAACAGCCACCCTCTGGCAATAAACATGAGTTCTCTGTTCCCAGTGCTGGCTTTTTTAAATATATATATATAAGATTATACTGTATTGCTCTTTACAACTATCTTTGAATGTTGGCCACCTTTGCTGTAAAATCCAATATTTAATATTTTTGCAACATGACATAATTTTTTCCAATGCCTTGGTGAATAATTCTAGACTACTTCTCTAAAGTTTTACAGTTTCTTTCTTTCTCTAATTTCCCCTTACATTTTTATTCCTGAAACCCACTACCCGGTTTGTAAGGCAGACAGAAAATTTGCCCCTAAGGTGCTCTTGAGATGAGGTACACAAGAGAAGCCTGGACTGATTTGTCGCTTTCCCTGTCTGCTTCCATTTTATTTTTATTTTTTGATGAACTCCATAACCCTATTTTAAGACTTTCCGCCTACAAACTAGAAATTTGCTGTGTGTTATATTGCAGGTATAAACCTGTTTTGCAACCCTGTATAATGAGTTTCGGTTTTGTATATGAAACCTTTGAGAAGGGGGATTTCAAACAGACGCAACAATCTATTTTAATACCTCTCTCGAAATACTAAAGCTACTTAAATGTTATGCATTCAGACCATGATCCATGTGAAAATAAAGACAATTTTTGTTACAGGTAAATTTTGTGAAAACACTATTAATCACTGTCTGGTGTCTCCTTGTCTAAATCATGGAATGTGCATCAACCTTCCCAATGGCTACAGTTGCAAATGTCCATTTGGTAAGTGGCTTCCTATATCAACATCATGCCAACCCGGATGAATTATGATCCAACAAACAGGGCTTAATTTTGTAGAGATGGCCAAAAGTGATATTAGACTTCAAGTTCCTGTACAATCAGGAATGTTCTGTTTGCTTTAGAAATTGAATCCTAACTTTTAGCTAAGATTCAAATATATATTGTTTCAATTTTAAAATTATACACAAAATGTTAATTGTACTTTATATGCAGAGTTTTTTTGTTGAAGAGGTCACTTTGTAACTCTAGCCAAGTAATATTCAGAATCATGAAATTACATCTGTGTATCGTTACTGATACATTTGTCAAATTATTTGTGAAATGTTTTGCAGTGCTAACAAATGTTTAAGTATCGGAGGTATGGGGTGGGTAATTTGTGAATTTGTTAACACACTAAATCAAGAAACACAACAACACAAGAGAAATTTCTATTAGTTTTATATGATGCCAATCTGAGGGCTTCACTTCCTACAGGGGGCACTGTTGTCAGGTTTCCTATGGAAGTGGAGAGAATGTATTACATTTTAGCAAATTGCACAACACAGCAAAGTTTGAAAGAGAAGATAATTCTATGAGTATAAGTATGATTAATGATACATAACTATGTGTAAATCTATGATTTATAACTATGATTTATGCTTCCAAGCAAGAAACTCCATAGATTCCCAATAGGCCAGTTCTTAATGTTCATTTGACACAATGCGTGAATTTTTCACCACGTCAATGAGGGAGAATTCTGCCAATGTATATCAACCTTATAATTTTCAACAAGGCAAAATATTAACTCTATTGATCATCACATAAGTAGCCTTATTGACAGCACTGTCCTGCTATAAACCATTTTCCTATAATGTTTTCTAAACTTAGCCTAATTCCTTACAGGCACAAGTGGGGATGAGTGTGAACTGGACAGTTGGGGATTTGAAGAACTGTCCTATGCGGAGTTCCCTTCCCTTGATCCTACAAACAACATCATTTATATGGAGTTTGCAACAGTTAAAGAAAACTCTCTCCTCCTGTACAACTATGATGGCAAAGAAACCACAGGCGGTGAATTTCTTGCCCTAGAGATATTGAATGGCAAGGTCGCGTTTTCTTACAACCTTGGCAATGGAACAGTTAGACTGGTCGCAGACCAGAGAGTGGCAGACGGGCAGTTTCACACAATAATAGCAACTAGAACGGGGAAGGTAAGAATATTTACACAAGATAATATTTCATATGTAATATTAATCTTTGCATTTGATATAGCGTTATCAAGTCTTTGACATATTTCAAAGCACTTCGCAGAATATACTGCAAAGTGAATTGACTGTATATTTTGTGGGCGAAACCAATTGTGCACAGCAGTGTCCCACAAAACAGTTGTGGTTTAAGTGACCAGTTTATTTTTTTAAAGGGATTATTACCCCGGGAAAAACGATTTGCCAATTGACTAATAACCGGGTTCCTACTTATCGCTAGGTAAACAGAGGCGCGCGAAGTAACAAAACTTGCCCAACATTTTACCCTGCCCGGGAATCAAACCCAGGTCCTCCCACTTGTGAGGCAAGTGTTCTAATCAATACACTACAGGACTCCGTGTTCACTCATATGGGGGTGAATAATGTCACAGATTCAAATGTTTTTGTTTGTAGAGCTGTCTCGGTGTGTGGGTGGGTGGGGTGGGCGGGATAGGGGTAGGGTTGAGACACCCTACCACAGACGTCATGGAAATTAAAAGCAGCATCATTTTGCAAACTTGTTTTACACAATTCCAAGTGGTTTTAAATCCTCCACGCAGAATAAACAGGGCACATTCGTAGCTCCAGCCTCTGGGTGTTTCAAATCTGGTTATCTTTGTGCTGGCTTTGATGTAACTTCCTAATACAAACATGGCATTAAATATGCTTAAAGAGAGACTCGGGGGCTATTTTGCTTAGTTTACTCAATGCAACACATTAATTGAATGGAGCTCTGGGCTATTTACTTCATTTGATAACTTCATCAAATTTGTCACTGTTTACTTATAAATAATTATAATGTAATTTTACTTATAATTTAAAATGCATTAAAGGTATTTATAAGCACAGCCCAGCTGCAAAATCAGTAAACTTGAGAAACAGAGCAGAAAAATAGTGAGCAAATGGAATTGACACGTCACCTTTCTCCACTGACTGTATTTTAAGCCTTTTCACCTTTTGATGAACACTGCAACGTGACTTGCATCAAAATGCATCACAGTCATAAGAGCATCATTGAACCAACTGCATTGGAAATCGTGGTGGTGAAAACCCAGCTGATCTAAATGATCTCCCTCCTCCAATATTCAAACCACTTCCAATTTCAGTCTATATAATAACCCTTACATTTGATGTAGCGCCCTTATCACGTCATCGAGATGTCTCAAAGCGTTTCATAGGATATAACTCTAAAATGGTAGGATGTGTGTATTTTGTGGGCAAACTCAGCAACTAATTTGCAATGTCTCACAAATGGACATGGAGAGAGTGACCAATTTTATCTGGAGGATTGTTGTCCAGCACCGGGGATAAACTTCCTTCACTTTTTCAATAGGGATTTTTAACATTCACCTGGCCAGACAGATGTGACCTCGGTTTGACAGCTCATCTGTAGTATCAGAAATGGTGTGAGGTATTCCTCAAAATGCAGGTTGACCAGTGAAATTGCGAAGTGGTCGATACTTGCCTACAAAGTTCACAGTCACTACACATTACAGTATATTTTGTGAAGTGCTTTGAGATGTGTTCCCAACATGCAAAGCGCTGTATCAAATGAAAGGATCATTATTATTATTACTTGCATAGTGTGTGTGTAAAAAAAAGTGTTTGGTCTTGAGAGGAAAGAACTTCTATTTTTAATTTTTTATAGCATCATATCATTCTTGAAATGTCTCAAAGTACTTTACAGCAAAAATTATCAAATGTGGTGACCATTTTTGCAGCTAAACACAGGAGCCACTTTGCACACAAACAATCATGAGTTGAATGACTAACCTATTTGAGGGATTGTTGGGCAGATCAATGGGAGAATCTCCCTTTTTTCCCCAAAAACATTAATAATGATAATAATCCTTGCATTTGATACAGCGCTTTTCACGTCTTCTAGACATCCCAAAGCGCTTCACAGAAGATACTGTAAAGTGAATTGACTGTATATTCGTGGCCGAACGCGGCAGCCAATTGCGCACAGCAATGTCCCACAAACAGTTGTGGATGGAAAATGACCAATTTATTATTGTTTTGTTTTTTTGGAGGGATTATTATTAGTGTCATGGGATCTTTAATATCCACATGGATAGGGACACAGGACCTTGCACACCCTCAGGACGGTACCTCTAACAATTCAGCATTCCCCCAGTACAGCAGTGGAGTGTCAGTCTACATTATGGGTAGGTCAGTATATATTATGGATCACAACCTTCTGATCCTTGGAGAAAACTACGAACTGAGGCAAATTTCTGTGAAACTCTAATAAGTAGAGTTCTTCAGGTGAGCTCTCCTGTGTTGGAATAGAATATTCTTCACGACCCAGGGTGTAGGATGAGCATCTTACACTCTGGATTGTCAGGGCAGGAGTCTCTGTAAGGCTTGTGGCAGTCTGGTGTGATTTGAATTCAAATCTGAAAACTCAAGTATATTTCAATGCACACTTCAGCTCCAAACTATGATGTGCTTAATAATTGATTCCTTGGAATCTATTTGTCATTGAACTGACAAGAATTATGCCTCTGTTTTTGACTAGTAGAGATGTCTTACAGAAAAGCCTGAAGGATTACATTATGCAGTGTGATTTTCTGTAATTGCTCCATGAGCCATTTTAAAACTTTGTACTCTCTGGAGAATTCAGACTAAGAGAGTTGGCAGGCTTGTACTAAACGTGGTGGTGATGACAATCCTCTCAAATCAGTTTCAGGCAGCTCCTTGTATTCTGTGTTTTTTTTAAAGTTGGGGTTCAATAAATGCTCAAAATTCTAATAGATAACTTGAAAAGTGGCTGATTTATATATTTGTTTGGTCAGCCGGGTGTCTGACACATGCGGAAACCCAACACCATGTTTAAAGGTATCCACCCAAACTGAGAGGTCTAAGTTCTCTGGGGCGATACCCTGTGTGAGGGGCGCTATATAAATGCAAATTGTTGTTGAAATTCTAACATATTGAAATGGAATGCGCATTCTTTTCCTGGATGGATGTAATCAGATTACCTAATTCGAGATAGTATTAGAAAAAGCCAAGGGTTTGCAGAGGGTTTGCAAAGGCATTCATTAATAGCGATGCAGAACGACGCACCATGAACAGGGAATCTTGCTGGTTAATGGCAATACATCGCGACTGATTTTCAGAAATCAGGTAATTACTCACTGAGTTTTGGAGGTCACACAAGACAGCTGCCTACCAGATGTATTCAAAGATTTACAAGGAAGGTACAAGCACGGAAATAGGCCACTCGACACAACCAGTCCATGCTGGTGTTTATACTCCACACGAGCCTCCACCCATTCTCTGTTAGCAACTCAGTCACAATGAATCAATATAGTTACAAACTTCTACTGTTTTCAATAACTATTTTATTAACAGTTTCCTTTTGTCAAATTTCTCTCTGTTGGTGAAGATATTTTTCATAATCTCATCCTGATCCAGATGTCTGCATTGAGCCAGTGGAAGGCAAAAGGAAGTGAATTGGACTAGACCAGTACAGTATTGTCCCTATTACATCGAGAGGATGAATTACTAGACTAGTTTTGCTTGTCTCCCCCACCATCACCACCAATTCAAACAATTTGGCTCTAAAATCTAGGAAAGAAACTAGCCTAGTATACAAGTATGTCTTGAGAGCACCAGAAAAACCAAGAACCTCTAGTGTGCATCTGCAATGATCTCCTCCTCCCATTCCTTCAATTGGTAAGAATCTTCATGCATGAACTAAGCTGTGTGTGCTGAGATAATATCATGAGTCTTGCTCCTAAATTTGAGGTTCATGAAAATATAAAATGACGTTGTTTTGTGCCGATGTAATTGCAGTATGCAGCCAAGATGGATGAAAGAGTGATCTTTACTTTATATTATAATATTATAATATAATAATGATAATTTGGTCACTCAATCCACAACTGTTTGTGGGACACTGCTGTGTGCAATTGGCATTTCAGCCACAAAATATACAGTCAATTCACTTTACAGCATATCCTGTGGAGCGCTCTGAGACATCTCAATGATAAGGCACTATATCAATTGCAAGGATTAGTATTATTACATTCTCCAGGCTACTTTCACTGAACATCATGCAGCTCAAAACCACCCCCTCCCACTCAGATCACCTGACAAATTGAATAGAACAAGCTCTCCAGCCCAGTTGGAAACTTGAATACGTGCATCAGATACTGGGAACAATAGGAAATTAGATCACATATCATCTTCACTATACCCAGCAGAAATCTCGGATACATGTGCCAATTGGCTCATTGTTTGTGCTCTGCCATCTTGTTAGCTCACGACAGCTCTTTATCTTTCTAATCCCATTTCCCTGCCTTTTCTTTCTATTCTCTGTACTTCCTAAGTACCTATCTATTTCTCACTCTAGCCTAAAATGACACTCCAAAGCAGTGCTGAGGGTATGCTGCATTGTCAGAGGTGCCATCCTTTGGGTGAGACAGTAAACCGAGACTCCATCTGCCTGTTCAGGTGGAGGTTAAAGATCCCACGGCACTATTCGAAAAGAGAAGGGATTTCTCCTGGTGTCCTGGTCAACAATCCCCCAAATAAATTTGGTTGCTCACTCCATGGCTATTTGTAGGACATTGCTGTGCACGAATTGTTCGCCCACAAAACACACAATCATTGCTACTTTACAATATTATCCTTTGAAGTGCTTTGAGACATCCTCATGATGTGAAAGGTGTTAATACCAACTGCAAGGATTCTTCTTATTGTTATCATAAACACATCAATTGATTCTGCATTTATTGCCTTCTGGGGCAGTGCCTCCACATAACCCTCTTTATATAGAAAGGTTTTCTGAGATCATGTTTAAGCATCTTAGCTATAGTTTAAAATTATGCTGTCTTTAGGTGCTCTGAGATCTGACAATATCTCTCTTAATGGAGTCAGGCCAATCCTCCATTGGTCAGTGAATCGGTAACTGGGGATAAACATTTAAGATCAATTTAACTAAGGGGGAAGTGCGCAGGTATTATTTGCTTACAATGGCCATCTATTGTGATGTATAATTCTGCTTTTATGATTCAACATTGGGACTATTGCCACCAAAAGGGAAATATTGAGTATCAATCAGGTGAATAGGATAGTCAATGAGACTCGTTTTCACCTGTTCTGAATACTGAATTAAACCTTTCAATATCAGTACAAGAGATGGGAGGAAAAACTGCTAGGTAATGCAAGTTTACCAGCTATTACTGGTGTAAAAACAAATTCTACTTTCGAAAAATGCATCCACAGAAGAAAAATTGCAAACACAGGAAGCAAACCAAATCCTGGTAGTGGGACTGATTTAGTGACATGGGTGGTATTGAAATGTGGCAGAAAATGAAGGCTAAAGTGGTATTTTTAATTAGTGCAGTAAACCTCATTACACACACACAAGTCTCTGCTCAGTCAAACACAGCCCCACTAATCACTAATGAATTATTTATAGAATTACTTAGTCAAGTACTGGCTCAGAAGGTTGGTTGGATTTCTACTGTGGCTCATTGAAATCGTGGACTTTTCACATGCCCAGGGATTGTCAGAATGAACAAGTGTGGAGCTGTAGGATACAGCCCTGAGTGAAATTAACATGCAGTGTTTACACGGTGGTCTGGGCTGAGTGGCAAATCAGGATAATAAAGCGTCGCATCAGATGAGAGCTTGTGAGCAACGATGATAACAAAACGCTTGGTTTGGCAGCTGCAAGTGTTTCACTTTCTGTGTCAGCTTCTTAGCAGCAACTGTCCCTGTGTTTCTGTGTGCTCTCCCAGGCAGCCTAGTTATATTAGCTACTCATTGTGCTGTTGAGCTGCAGCAGGAGGGGGAAGGAAGGTAATATAAGAGCTGCATCTTAAACTTGTCCTTCACAACTCTGTTGCTTTGGCTAGACTAACAGTATTGTTTGGTGGTTGCTTTATTCCGTTCAGCATTTATTTGGTCCCCTCTTATCCCCCAATATCACAGAACTTGGTATTTTATACCCAATCCCCCAGTGACCAGAATCCGGTGGTGGTGGTGGGGGGGGAAAGGTTGAGTCAGGAGGACAAAACCAGTATCCCGTTTATATTAACAAATTGAAATACGCACAATTCAAAATAAATTCGAGACATATATTGATCATGACAAGCATAAAATTTGATGACACCCCAAAGTTTTAGATTAAGTCAGAGTCATAATACATAAAGGCGCTTACGGTTTGACTGGGTCGGCAAGCTGACCAACTTCTTGTTAGAAGTCCCTCCAAGATACAACTTCCTATTATTAAAGTATCTATTTAGAAGACCGCCTAGTTTGTTTTCTCATGGTTGACCCCTCTAACACTCTAACACATCAGCCTTATTAGTTATCACCCTCCTCTGCACTGCTTCTAAAGCCTAGCTGGCTCCCTCAGCTCATGTGGAGATATTAATAATACTGCTGCTGTGATGAAGAGGAGAATAAGCCAAGATTTCCGCTTCAGATCACTATCCAGTGACCACTGCTGGAAAGTATGTGTGTGCAGATGTCAGGTGAGAACAGGAATTGTCTCAACTGAGACGCTCCCCATGAAGCTTCACTTTTCTCGACTCTCACTAAATAGGCTCACACATGAAGAATGGCCACTTGCCAAGGGTACCAGAAGGACACCACCCTCAGCTTGAGTCAGCACCTTCAGAAGAAACTGCAGAGGAAAAAATAGTGCTGGGAGCACAAAAGGGCCAAGAAACTGCCCTACTTCTCCCACTTTTGAAAGTCAAAGATTTTCAATTTGTTTTCAGTGGGAGAAGTACGGACAGAAGCTCCTTCACTAGAACATAATCTAGCCAATGAAAGAATTCCCCGGGAGGTATTCTTGCTAAACGTGTTAGTGCTGTACAATTGAATGGAAGGATGCAGGCTTGCAACTCAGATTTTAATAATAAAAATCCTTGCATTTACAGTATCTTTTCACATCATCGATGTCTCAAAGCGCTTCACAGAATATACGGTAAAATGAATTGACTGTATATTTAGTCGACGAAACATGGTAGCCAACTGCGCATGGCAATTGCCTATATTTACCTAGCAGTAAGTAGGAAACCGCTTGTTAATTGATTGGCGGATCGCTTTTCCGGGGATAATAATCCCTTAAAAATAAATAAATAATAATAATTTGGTCACTCAATCCACGACTGTTTGTGGGACACTGCTTTGCAATTGGCTGCCATGTTTCACCCACAAAATGTACAGTCAATTCACTTTGCAGGATACTCTGTGAAGCACTTTGAGACGTTTCGAAGACGTGATAGAGCGCTATATCAAATGCAATGTTTATTATATTACTATTTAGAAGTCTTCCAAAAGCAGAGCTGAAACAAAAAAATTTGCAGTGACACTGCAGATGATCCCCTGATTGAAATGATCAGATTACTGCTCCAGTCATTGTCAACCAAAGGGCTGTGAACCAAACCTAAGCTTACTTTGTACCCATCATGTTATTAGTGCAAACCCCAGTGCTGCTGTCGATTACCAGTAAACCACTGGACTTTTAGAGTGGATCAACCTGAGCTCCCTCCAATTTCTGCCTAAATTATCTCCCATCAATCTGTTAAATCGCCATTAGCATTCTCGTCCATCGCCCGTTTTTCATATATAAATGAAAGGCTGCTGCCCTCTGCTGTTTAATGTATCAGCTTTACTGACCCATTCACAGTTTTGATTTAAAACTACAATTACCGTTTTCCCCACTGAGTTTTCCCTTGAAACTCTCCCTCCTTCCTCTCAGTATCCAACTGCGAAGTTACGTTGGACGCAAATACTGGGAACCTCATAAGACCACGAGAAAGGATTGAATAAGAAGAGGTCTTTTGACTCATGAAGCCTACTCTTTCCACAGACCACACAAATCCCTGCATCCAATTCATTTTATCACATCCACTCTACTTCCATTAGGTAGCTCTACAAAGTTGCTCCCTGATCCCCAAAGGCATTTAAGCAACAGCTTCAGAGTATTCATTACATTGAGTGATACAGTGTGGAAATAGGCCATTCGGCCCAATTAGCTCATGCTGTTGTTTATGCTTTACACAATCTCCCATCATTCCTATTCTCCTTTCCTATATTCCATTATTCCCTTCTCTCTCTTATGAACCAAGTTTTCTCTTACATTTATTGATGCTTTTTGCATCAACGACAGCTTTCAGCAGTGAGGTCCACATTCTCACTACCCTTCTGGGTGAAGAAGTTCCTCCTAACCTCCCTATTGATCTATTACCAGCTATTTATATTATTTTGTGATATTTGATATGATCAAATTTGTTATGAATGACTTGCGTCTTCCTTCCCCATTAAGGAAAAGTCGGGAAGAAAAATGCCAACTTGACATTTTATGCTTCTTCATTACATTCAATAAATGCACTTTTTATGGAAGACAATGACAAGTCCCACATTCCTGATGCTGAAAACAACAACAGCTTGCATTAATATAGTGCCCTTCACATCAGGTAGTGACCTGGAGAGCTTGATTGTATATTATGGAGTATGTGTAACAACAAGTTACATTTGTACAGCGCTCTTCACAGCAGGAGGAAGTCCCATTGTGAAAGGCACTAATGTAATTTGTTGTAAATGTAACCACAAACCCTGTTTGTTAGATTACTGCAGCCTGCAGGATTATCAGGGAAAAAAAAGTTTCAATCCACTAATGTTGCTTGATATTTCAATTTGTTTTCAGTTCTCAAGGGGTTAAGCACGAAAGCAACACGATTAGATAAAGACTGAATAATCCATTATCATAGCTCTGCTAATGAGCATCTTATCCGTGCTACTCAGTGAGTGAGTCTGCTTGTAATTCCATTCCTTTAAACTCTGCACCCAGTTAAGCGTTTGAAAGGTATTCTGCTGTTTTGTTAACAGCAAGTCATACCCTGCATTAATTTTACATGAGGCTTTCCCCCGGTGGTAAACTGCGCAACTACTCAGCCCTGCTTTGTATAGTTCAGAAAATCCACTCCCAAAGAACCTTTTGATTCTCAGGCCCCAGGGCCACTAGGACTTCTGTGACATATCTACTCTCATTTCTCTCTGGTGCACAGCGCCATGCTCATTCTGTATATAACACGGATGCTGTAATCACCCATAATTATATCAATCCCCAGGGATCGCAAGGTTCAGAAAACATAATCTCATGAGATTTTCCTTTTTTTCAGAAAGTAAACAATTGCTCAGTGTTTCAATAATGTGAAGCAAGCTGTTGTTACTTTGTGTGAATCCCAGTTATTTTATGGGGGATTTAAGTATGCTGATTTTGCTGGAAAGTAATGTATATGCAAAACTGGAGTCCAGCGAATCTGAATCCAGACTGTTAATAAGCAGCCTCTGCGAGACACAGTGTAGGTAATGAGTGCCCAGGCTTTCCTAGGTACTGAGTACATCTCAATGAGGGGAAGAGAGGGGAAGAGAAGAAAGCGAGGTGATGGAATAATCCTGAGACACTCTGATGTTGCATTTAGCTATCAATTACATCTCAACCGGAAAACAAGGTGGGAGAGAAATTTGAGACCATTTCTCCTTGAGACTTTCTGTTAGCTTCTCTAAGTGCCCACTTACACAGCAATGCTTGAAGGCTTTGGAGCTGGTCTGGAGCTGGCGAATGAAATTGATAATGCAATAGAAGCAAGGCAAGACAGATTAAAGGTAACTTTGAGATTTTACAAAAAAGTAACATTCTAAAATCCTAATCCAATGAACAACTCAGTGTTCTTAAAGTAATCTGAATCCCACAAATTCAAAGGTTTTGCAGTATTAAAAAACTGACATGGAATCCCGTCGTGTAGTGGTTAGCAGGCTCACCTCATAGGTGAGAGGACCCAGGTTCAATTCCTAGTGGGGTGAAACCTTAGGCAAGTTTTCTTACTCCACACGTGTCTGTTTACCCAGCAGTAAGTAGGAACATGATTGTTAGTCAATTGGTGGATTGCTTTCCGGGGGTAACAATTCCCCTCACCCCCCAAAAATGGTCATTCATTCCATGTCTGTTTGTGGCATACTGCTGTACACAATTGGCTGCCACCTTTCGCCCACAAAATACACAGTCACTCCACTTTGCAATATATTCTGTGAAACGCTTTGAGACATCTCAACAACATGAGCAAATGCAAAGATTATTACTATTAAAATGGATAACAAAGGAATTGTAGCAAGAACTTGGAATCCCTTGTGGGCTACTCATAACTAAGCATGTAATGCCATTGTCTTTATAATACAATTAGATTGAGAACCATACTGATCAGAACATCCAACGTACATTATTATTTCATTAGTTAAGAGATCAGACCTGTTAAAGTCTCAACTGAAGGATGGCAACTCTCCCGATGTAGGGCTCCCACTACATTGTGTTGAAGAGTCAGCTGAGACTTTGAGCTCAAAGCCCCAGGTGAGACATAGAGTCACAAACTTCTGACTCAAAGGATAGAGTGAACCATTAACCTCTTTGAAGATCCCAACATGAAAGACACTATATTGAATGTGAAATTGTTGTTGTTGGAATATCACACTCTCAAGACGTACTTGCTATTAGAAAAGCTGAATATTAATAGCCCATTATAATTTAATTCACGTTAATTTATCATGTATTACCATGCATGAATGAATAATACACCAGCTCTATAACTGTCTAAAGGGACGATTTGGATCAAGCACAGCTGAAACAGATTTTAGCTTTGGCTTAGATGAGGTGCTACATATTCAACTGAGCAAGTTGTTCTTCAGAAAAATAAACAATACTAATTTCTCCAAACATTTTCAACAATAAAATTACCCAAATTTTCAAATGCTTGTGCCAATGCAAAACAAGAACCAACAACAACAACAACAACTTGCACTTATCAGCACTCTCCACGCAGGATAGTGTCTCAGAGCGATTCACTTATAACCTACACTTGTATACCACTTATATAGTACCTTTCATGGAGAAGAAACATCTTGAAGCATTTTACACGTACCAGTCTGGCTCAAATGGTAGCAGTCGTCTCTGAGGCAGAAGGTTGTGGGTTCAAGCCTCAGTTTGGAACTTTGAGCTCATAATCAAGGCTCACACACACTCCCAATACAGTACTGTGGGAATACTGCATGGTCAGAGTTGCCATCTTTTAGATGAGACATCAAACCTGTCCAATCTACCTGTTCAAGTATTAAATATCCCATGGCACTATTTGAAAAAGAGAAGCAAGTTTCTCCCCAGATAAAATCCCTCAGATAAAATTGCTCACACAATCCTCCAAATAAAATTATTTATTCACTTTATAGCTGTTTGTGGAACATTGTACGCACATTGCCTATCTCACTTGCATACAAATACACAGTGTACTTTACAATACATCTGTGAAACGCTTTGAGACGTTTTGACAATGTGATCAAATATTAAAAGCAAGGATGAATATTGAAGATGAGATTGAATTGAAATGAAGTGACAGCTCAGAGATGTTACCCCGCGTGAAGGACGCTATATAAATGTAAGTTGTTATTGTTGTTGAATGTTGTTACAGGGAGAAATTCTCCCTACATCCTTGTACTCTTCCTCACTATTTTCAAAACCCTTCTAAAAACCTGCCTGTTTGACTGCCTCTTTGGTCAGCTCAGTATCGCCCAGTCCGTGATTCCCCTCCATGTCTGTAAAGTACTTTGAGATATTTAACTACAATGTGAAAGACACTAAATAAATACAAGTTGTTGTGTTTGAGATTTTGAGCTGCAGGAAATGGATGCCAAGTGGAAAGCTATTCTGGTGTAAATGTCTGTAAGACAGTTCGCTCAAAAAAAAGTTTTTGTGTAAGTTTCTAGAGTAAAGGTGGCCTACATTTAGTATGGTTTGTTTTTAAAAAGAAGATTCAGGTCAATACCATTTCTCCCCACGGAAAACAGCCCACGCTTGAATTTCATCCTTCTGTATACTCCTGTCAACTCGTTCTACCTATTGAAGGTGTGAGGAGATTTGTTATAAATGTTGTTGGGTTTTCAAACCCCTTGTTTGCCTAAGGCTCTGCCAGAGGCCTATCTCAGTCCTACCAGTATGTAGCAATGCCCAAAGATAATAATAATCCTTGCATTTGATATTGCGCTTTCCACGTTTTCTAGACGCCTCAAAGCGCTTCACAGAATATACTGTAAAGTGAATTGACCGTATATTTGTGGGCGAAATAAATAAGTTACTGAACTATAAATATATTATCCCTACAGTATATATGTAATTGTAGGTACCTATAATTAATAATAATAATAATCCTTGCATTTGATATAGCGTCTCATCAAGTCATTGGGACGTCTCAAGTGCTTCACAGAATATGAATTGATTGTGGTTGAAACGCAGCAGCCAATTGTGCAAAGGTGTCCCACAAACAGTTGTGAATTGAGTGACAAATTTCTTTGCAACAAAACATAACGTGCAAAAAAAAATCCCGTGGCACATTATTTAAAAATATATTTGTTCTTTATGAATATTTTGCTTACAGACATCTGAAAATTATTCTGAAAGAGTTCTAAAAATGCATAAAGATGAACAGGTGAAGACTGTTAAAAACGGGCTGAATCTCTCTTTGTGGGTGGGGTGAGTTATTGATTACAGTTTTTTTTAAGTGAGCAGCAGTCGGCTTATATTTTTGCTGCATTCGCAGGTTGGATCCCTGACAGTGGACAATTGCACCAGCAATCAGCCTGCACAGTTCTGCTCCGTAAGCACTCCAGGCGTAGGCACAGAGAGGTATCACTGAGTCTCCAGTTATGTGCTTTGTAAATCTTTTATTACGTTCAATTGGCATTACAGTCGTACGAAAATGATATGATTCCAAGATATTTTTCCAACCTTCCTTTTGTAAATAAATTTACACAGTTTTTGATTGTGTTGCTTCCAGGACTCTGGATTTGGATAAAAATAGCATGGTATTGGGAGGAATCAAATCCATTGACCCGATCCTCCTTCGCCCAGATCAGGTGAAA
Organism: Callorhinchus milii; assembly: GCF_018977255.1. Lineage (NCBI taxonomy): Eukaryota > Metazoa > Chordata > Chondrichthyes > Chimaeriformes > Callorhinchidae > Callorhinchus > Callorhinchus milii. The sequence continues at coordinate 70,235,189 of NW_024704745.1, read as the reverse complement.
ACAGATGACTTCATTGGCTGCATTAGAGAAGCTAAGCTGAACAGTGTTCCTCTTGAATTTGCTGAGGCATTGTCTTCGTATAACATCCTCGCCAGGTACTATGTTTCACTTAGCACTGTTGTGTCATTCCATAAATAGCGTCGAGAAGTAGGTTCTTTTACCGCATTTTACCACATTAGGGTAAACTGGTCATTTGATCGTTTATTTGTGGAAACTAGTGCTTGATACTTATAATTTAATATGGCTTTCACACATACTGATGACCACATTCTAAAATATTGCATATATTTCAAACTGCAATTGTGTTTTATATCCTCCTGACCTTTGGCTTTTATATAAATGCAGACAAATCAAACTTTGAGAGCCTGTAAATCTGTAAAGGGACTCACAATACTTGTGATCTTGCAAATTCATAACCTGATATGGTCCGTTTGAAGGAACCTGTCAATTCAATTGGTTTAGCAATAGCTTTAGACATCTAACCAGAAAATCAAGCACTTGAATTCCAAGTTGTCAGTCGCTCAGCCTTACTTGGATGAGTTGTTGTGTGTTTCAGCCAGGCTTCACTCTCTATGAAGTACAACATAGTAATGATATATTACATTTTGACAAAAGGAAACAGTGACATAACCTGACTAGTCTCACACTTGTGTTCACCTTCTATGATTGAGCACAATGCAGCACAGATGGTGGCAGTGGAGAAATCAGGCTATTAGAGTCTCTGCTTTGAAGATGCTTTTTGGAAGCAAGTGATACTTGGAGGGAAAGAAAATATTAGATATACCATAAGATATAGAACTACAGGCAAAGAATTGTCACAGTGCGGTTCTTTGAGGTATTTTTGGACCACATGATAAATTAGGCTTTCAAACATTTAACAATGACAATTTCTGCTGTTTTTGATTGGTAGCGTCTCTAGGAGATTCGAGGCTCCTTGGGTTGGCTGGTTTTGTGCTAAGATTTCAGCTTACATATAACTGAAATAATAAACATCAATATTACAGTAATAAATACAGTAATACGTATAACTTTACAATGATAATATTAATCCCAAATTATATATATAAAACGCTTCAAAAACAATAAAAGTTTTAACACTTCAAAGGGTGAATTTTAAATACTGTATTTCATTCGTAAAATATTTAATAATGATATTAAATCTGTTTTGAGGATTTTGCAAATTTCCATCCTTTTAACCATTTCTGTTATCTTCCATTTTTCACATTCTCTCTCCTAAATATTATTATTTTAACTACATTTAAATAACATTCTATTTTAAATTTGTAACAATAATTTGCATTTATATCGTGCCTTTTAAGTGGGATAGTGTCTTAGAGCACTTTACAGTGGTGGAGCTTGACATCGAGCTTGGGAGAGAGGGGTGGTGACCATCGATACAGTTGGAGGAAGGTCTGAAGACGGGCTAATAGGGGGAAAGCAGAGGGATTGAGGTAGAGTTCCATGGTTTCGGGGTGTGGCACCTGAAGGCACAGCTGCTTATAGTGGAGTATAGGGGGCGAGGGGCTTGCAGGAGGCCGGAGCCAGCTGAGCGAAGAGAGTGGATATTTGAGGGAATTAATTGATTTGTACGCAAGTATGAGGATCTTGAAATCCATCCCTTCTGCAATAGAGAATCAGTGGAGTCTGGCAAGGACTGGGATAACGAGGATGTGGAGTTTGGTGCAGGTGAGGATGTGCGCAGCAGAGTTTTGAGTGAATTGGATTTTTTGAATGATGGAGCTGGGGAGACCGGCAAGGAGAGCATTGGAGAAATCAAGCTGTGAGGTGACAAATGCGTAAATAAGGGTTTTAGCTGAGTTGGGTGTGAAGTTTCACTATTTTCCTTATTTTCCGAACAAAATGTTTCCTTATTTTGTTAATGCAAAAACCTGCATTTGTATTGCACCTTATCCCATCCAAAAGCATTTCCACAGCTAAGTACTGATAAATGTATTAACAATATGTAGATATATGTGGCATTATGTAGCTACTTGCACCAGCATGGTCTCAGAACACAACCGTGATCATCCATTAGTCTGGAGATTCTTGGCCAGGAGAAACTCTTCTCTTTTTGAATAGTGTCATGCGATCCTTAATATCCGTCAATGGAGGCAAACATGGTTTAACATCTCATCTGACAGTGGGCATTTACAACAATGCAGTGCAGGCTCCCCCAGACTCCCACAGAGGGCTGACACCATACCAAATTCCATTGGCAAACATGTCACTGTGGAGCCATCTCACCTCCAAGGAAACCCTAAGGAGGGCAGTGCTCCGAGATGCCATCTGGCATGACGGGCGCTATGTAGATGCAAGTTGCTGTTATTTTGTTGTTGTTGATAGTCACTAGTTAGTTCAATTCCAGGCAGGGCGAAACCTTGGGCAAGTTTCCTTACTCCACACGCCTAATAATAATCCCTCCAAAAAACAAAAACAATAATAAATTGGTCATTTTCAATCTACGACTGTTTGTGGGACATTGCTGTGTGCAATTGGCTGCCGCGTTCGCCCACAAATATACAGTCAATTCACTTTACAGTATATTCTGTGAAGCGCTTTGGGACATCCTCCCGACGTGAAAAGCGCTATATCAAATGCAAGGACTATTATTATTATTGATATCCGATTAAGTACAGATTTCAGTCCTTAATAGGTAGGTGACTGGTACAAGGAACTCACTGTGAGCTTTCTGGGGCAACACAGCTCAGCATGAAATCCATGAGAGCATTACTGTTATCCTCCTGCCCACAGCTCAAACACACATTCCTATCCAATGTGATTATTTCACCAGTTGGATGTACGGAGCTTAAGCAGCAGCTGCTTATTTCTCTGCATACAAATCAAGATGGATACCAAAAGATATATGAGCATGTGTTCACAAATCTGGACTCCAGGTAACTCCTTCTAGCCCCTGTTGTCCCAGGTCTAAGAGTTTCCTCGTCCGCTATTCAGTAGACATGTCTTGAGTGGGACCTATACAGGACAGTTTTTTGTTTAATTCTGGAGGTAATGACCCAGATGTTAAAAATTGGCTATAGATAGACAGAAACGTTGTGGCAAAAGCTTTGGTTTTACACGCAATCAAGGTTCATGACCTCAAACGTAAAATTGACCTGGAAAGTGTAGTCTCTTTAAGAAATGGGGAAAACTTGTTTCCAAATTAAGAATTTAAGAGTTTTCTATAATTCTGTGTGATGTTAAAGACTAAGGAATCTTCAGGTCTCAGATCTGTTTTATTTGACATCCACGTTCATTCAGTCCTTCCATATCCTTCTTCAGCGCATTCACCTGTGCTTGCAATATATTAAAGTTTGCTTGCCAGGTATGAGGCCATAGTAACATAAGATTTGGCACAAAATTGTAGCAAAGGGCAGCCAAATGGCACCCTGATTCAGCTTGTTCACCTTTCATTCAATTATGTAACTTGGCACAGGGAAGCATAGTGTCTGTCCCAGTACAACAGCTGAAGTCAACCCTATGCCTCACAAACTAAGACACAGCATCATGACGCACATTGAAACTGAGCTACTCACCAGTGTCATTCTGACTCCTTGAGCCAGCAGACTTGTGACAGTGAGTAGATTTATTATCTGGCTGGATCAACCAAGCCGGACACACTGGGCAGTCCTTGTCCTCTAAAACTCAAAGGACCATTGCACTTGGTCAAATCTGTGTGTGGGACACTTGACATGGTGTATACATTCATGGTGTATACACTCGCGATCTGCTCACATCCCATTCCACTACCAGCCAACTTTGCACGGGTCTACTGCACGTCTCTCGTCCCCTCCGCTCCACAATTGTCGGCCATGCTTGCAGCCACTATACCTTAATTCTCTGAAATTCCTTGCCTCAATCCCTCCGTTTTGACTCCTTTTTTCCCATCTCCAAATCATACCTGAAGACTTTGAACGTGCCTTCGGTCACCCCCCACTCCCTTTGCAGCTCGGCATCAAACCATACTACTTTTAGCTGTCCGAGACACTATCCATCTGAAGACCGCTTTGTAAATGCAAGTTATTACTGTTGTTCCTATATTATGAAAAGTTTCATGAGAGTTACAATGAACAAGATTGAAAAATAATTTTGAACTCTCGACCTTGAGGCTTGGCCATTTCTGTTGTTTATTTCTATTTATCTCTAGTCCTTTCCTGGGATAATCTCTATGCACCTGTTTTCTGCAACTCTTTCTTTGATGTACATCTCTGACTTTCTCAGCCTTTTGATCTCTTTTCAATCTTCACGTCTTCCTATCTCTATGTTGATTTCTTTTCCCCATTTCAGTCTCTCAGCCGTAAATGGCCAGGCCTCTCTTTTTGATTTCCAGTCTCGATGCCTCCTTTGCTCTATTTTGAGTGAGTCATGTAGTGCAGTGGTTAGAGCACTCGCCTTGCAAGTGGGAGGACACGGTTTTGATTCCTGGGCGGGACGAAAACTTACACAAGTTTCCTTATTCCACACGCCCTTGTTTACCTAGCAGTAAGTAGGAACCAGGTTGTTGGTCAATTGGCAGATTGCTTTTCCGAGGGTAATAATCCCTTCAAAAAATTTTAAAAATAAAATAAATAATTTGGTCACTGAATCTATGACTGTTTGTGAGACACTGCTGTGCGCAATTGACTGCCGCGTTTCGCCCACAAAATGTACAGTCAGTTCACTTTACAGTATATTCTGGGAAGTGCTTTGAGACGTTTTGAAGATGTGATAAGGTGCTATATCAAATGCAAGTATTATTATTATTTTGAGACACTATTTGCTTGGTCTTCCAGCTAATAACACTTTAAGATCTTATCCTTTTCTTGTTCTGCGTGTAAACAACAACAAGATTCCATTTACAGAGCGCCTTTCACGTCGGGAGGACGTCCCAAGGCGCTGGACAGTTGGGTCAGGACCCGAGCAAGGGGGGAAATGGTCAGGGGGAGGGAAGGGAGGGAGCAAGGAGGGGGGAAATGGTCAGGGTGAGGGAGGGAAGGGAGGGAGCGAGGAGGGGTAGAGAGTCAAGAGGGGAGCTGAAGGCTCGGTCAAAGAGAAAGGTCTTGAGACCGGCTTTGAAGGAGGAAAGGGAGGAGGCGGCGAAGGCACTGGGGGATAGAGTTCCAGAGCCTCGGGGCTGAGAGGCTGAAGGCCCGGCCACTGATGGTAGGGCGGTTGGGGCGGGGGATGTGGAGCAGACCGGAGCCAGAGGAACGGAGGGTACGGGCATGTATGTAGGGGGATAATAGGTCGGAGAGGTAGGAGGCCATGAATGGCCTTGTAGGTGAGGGTGAGAATCTTGAATTCGATCCTCTGGGGGGCCAGTGGAGGCGAGCGAGGGTGGGAGTGATGTGGTCGCTGTGTCTGGTGCGGGACAGTACACGAGCTGCAGAGTTCTGAATGACCTGCAGCTTGTGGAGGGAGGTGCCGGGAAGGCCGGCGAGGAGAGAGTTCCCATAGTCCAGCCTTGAGGTGAAAAAGGCGTGGACCAGGGTTTCAGCAGCGTGAGGGGTGAGGTAGTGCCGTAGTCTGTTTCGGAGGTGATGGAAGGCGGTGCCAGTTGTGGCGCGGATATGAGGGAGAAAGGACAGCTCAGGGTCGAACAGAACCCCGAGGTTCCTGACTGGCTTTGAGAGGTGGAGAGTGCAGCCTTGGATGCTGATGCTGTCAGCGCCTGAGGTGCGGAGGCGCTGACGCGAACCAATCAGGAGGGCCTCAGTTTTGCGCACGTTGAGTTGAAGAAAGTTGTCTCTCGTCCAGGACTCGATGTCAGACAGGCAGGCTGTCAGGACATCGGTGGTCGTGGAGACATTCTGAAACTAAATTGTTGTTTTGAGGAGAGGCAACAATGTGATTTTATCCTTTTTAATTTAATCTCCTAAGAGTCCAACCTAAGAACCTGACTCAGCATTATCAAGTACAGTATTAATAGGCACAGAATCCTAAGCCTTTCTGCAGCAGTCTCATCCCTCACCATAATGAGCACAAAAGAATATTACACATAGACAGCTAATGGCGACAGTGACAACAATGAAACTGTCCCCCTTGTCCTTTGAAATGATTCATTACCATCTCGCTCTGCTGCAGGGAAAGAGAACAAACGTGTTGACAATTCGAGAAATATTACTTGGTACAACAATAGCAGGCTAACTATAGAATGGTCATGCATTTTTGCTCCATTTATTATGCTATGAATATGTACAGAAAAATGCCACCGTGTCACAAAGGAATCAACTCCGATTACATCAGTTATAGCAGTGCCTGAAGGGGTTTCAAAGGTGGAACAATGTTTTTTTTATATGAATTGTAGCCTTTACTGTGTTTCTCTTTGGCACGCTCTTTTGGTGTGTTGCCATACTGGGTGTTATGTGCACCTGATTTATAAACCTAGGAATTAAGCATCCAGCGGTGAGTGGGTTTGTCACCAGTGCTGTACGCAATGACATCAGGCGCAGACAATAGAGAGCGTCAAAAGAAATTCTGCACCACCATCGGCAGGCAGGCTGTAAGTTTATCACACCTCAGGCTCGGGAGCCCATCCAGCAATGTGAAGTGCCTTGAGAAATCCTCCCGATGTGAAAGGCGCTATACAAATGTAAATTGTATTGTGAAAGGCACTATATAAATGTAAATTTTATTATGGATTATTGAACCCTGTCCAATTTCTCAGTGATATTTAGAAGGTAGGGTGCCTACAATTGCACACAGTATTCCAAATCTGTACAAACTTATAATACTTACTGCATCTTAACTTACAAACACAATTGAGATGCAAATCAGTATTTGATTAGTTTTGTTGCCAGCAACTTCATATTGACGAGGAACCATCAATAATCACCTTTTCCTTTTCCACTTCTGCTAATGGACCCTCCTTGATGCACATCATTATAAAATAGTGAACAAGAACAAAGTAGCTTTAGCCATGAAGAAAGCTGCACATAGGCAAATTCATTCTCATTAGGGAAAAGATTGAAGAAGGAAATCAACCAGTTCTTTAAATGATGAAAGGCAGTGATGATGTACATATGAGCAGGCTATTTACTAAGTTCCTTGGGGAGCAGATTTAGAGCAAGCCTAGAATTTAGAAGCATTTTTCTCCAGAGAGAAGAGAATATGTAGAAATGGACTCCCAATAAAAGCAACTGATGCTGCTGTAAGTTAACCCTCTTTACAATAGAAATGGAGAAGTATCTGCCTGAGGATAGTTTTGAAGAGTATCAAAATAAAAGCAGACTGTGATGAAGGGATTCCCCATGAAACACAATTATTTCTGTTCTGCTGGCTATAGAGGAGGCTATATTCCAATAATAATAATAATTTTTCATTTGATATAGTGCCTTTCATGGCAGAGGACATCCCAAAGCGCTTCACGGGATATACTATGAAGTGGAGTGACTGTATTTGTAGCCAAACGGCAGCCAATTTGTGCGCAGCAGTGTTCACACCAATGGAGTTTCTCCATGAAGTAAACGACCAATTTTATTTGAGTTATTGTTGGACAGGACACCGGAAGAAAACCCTTTCTCTATTCAAATCATGCCATGAAATCTTTAATGTCCATATGAACAGGCAGACGATGCCTCGATTTAATGTCTCATCCATAGGACAGAGGCAGGCAAGGGATGAATAGTGAAGATATGAGGATGGGAAAGATAAATCTGCATTTTTCTTATTATTTTCACAATTTTCTCCTCTAACATTCACTTTTTTCTCTCTTGAAAACATTTTGACTCATTTTCCCTTCCTCTAGAGTACTTTTCTCAAATAGTCATCATGCCTTATGTGAGATGTGCTGATGAGTGTCAGTAGATTATGTAATGTCATGTTACAAACAGTGATGACATCTATGGCTTTAAAGATCTGAAACATTTGCCTCTTCAGTTTTCTCTTTTCCATGGAAACATATTGACCTATGTGAGCCTCCCCTTTGTAATTTAGAGCTCTACGTTTCATAACCATTTTCCTCACTGAGCCCTAAACCATCATGTGCATTTAATTGTCTTTTCAGAGCTAGAGTCCCAATGCTGCATATACACTAAAATACAATTCTTACATTTGGTATAACATCTTTCATGTCAGGAGGACATCTCGAAGCGCTTCACAAGGTTTATTGTGAAGTGTAGTGACTGTGTGACTTCAAGGCATGTCTCAAGACCCTCCTCTTCAACCACATGTTTGGTCACCCTCCTACTCGTACCCTAACTGCCTTCCACCCCTCCTATTCCCAACCCCCTGCTCGGGTTTAAATCCCTGACTGGGACATCCTCCGGACAAATGTAGTTTGTTGTTATTGTTGTATTTTTTTGGCAAACTCAGCAGCCAATTTGCACAAGCAATGTCCAACAAACAGTAATGAAGTTAAACATTATATAATATATTATAATAACACAAATAGTGCCATGAAATATTTATTGTCCAATTGAGAAGGCATAGAGACCTCAGTTTAACGCATCATCTGAAGGATGGCACCTCTGATGATGCAGCTCGCTCCTAGGCCCTCAGTTCAGTGTCAGCCTATACAAATTAAAAGCCCTGTTTAACCCACCACCTCCTGACTCAGAGATGAGAGTGCTACCAACTGAACCAGGCAGACACTGCATATCTATCTGTGATTTGTGCAATATAAAAAATGCATGAGGCAGCAAACGTGGAGCCTCCATCCCCACATCACCTGGAGGAGGTAGTTTCAGGATCAGAGCAACTTGTACTTGCGTATTATAAATAGAATGAGTCTGAAGATTATTTTCCCTTTGGCTAGTGAAGGGTCTGTAAGATAGCCCAGAATTTTCAATAGTTTTTTTTAATGTTATTAAAAGAGCCAACTTAGCAAAGAAAAATAAATACCTGATTTCTGGTAAATACCAAGATTCATAAATGCAGAGCATTAAAATGCAGTACAGTATTTGTTTTTTTTGTTCTTTTTATTCAGTGTAGTTTTGAAAGAGAAAAGGAAATCTAGCTTCCTTCTCCAATAAGCACTGCATAATACTCCAAATATGGCTTCACTGGTGCCTAACCTATGGTTAGAATTACTTCTTCATATTTAAGAACCCAATGGTGGAACGGGCAAGGCAGGGGACGTGAAGCAGGCTGGAACCCGCTGAGTGGAAGAAGTGGGCAGGTTGGTAGGGGGTTAGGAGGTTGCAGAGGTAGGGGGGAACAAGGCCTTGGAGGGCTTTGAAGGTGAGGTCCAGGATCCTGAACTGTATCCTCTGTGCGATGGGAAGCCAGTGGAGTTGGGCGAGGATGAGGACAATAGGGTCACGGAGCCTAGTGCGGGAGAGGACACGGGCTGTAGACTTCTGGATAATCTGCAGCCTATGGAGGGAGGAGTTCGGGAAATCGACAAGCAGAGAGTTTGCATAGTCAAGCCTGGATGATATGATTGCGTGTATGAGGGTTTCTGGAGCCTGGTGCAGTACCTTTCACGTCACAAAGTGCTTCACAGGATATAGTGTAAAATGGATCGATTGTGCTTTTGGACGAACGTAACAGCCAATTTGACCAGAGCATTGTCCCACAAACATCCACAGAGTGACTGCTAGTTTTATTTAGAGGATTCTTGGCCAGGACACCAGGAGAGAGAAACTCCCTTCTATTTTTGAATCGTGTCATAAGATCTTTAATGTCCACCTGAACAGGCTCATCCGAAGGACGGCACTTCCAACAATGCAGTACACCCCCACCACTGCATTGGAGTATCATCTTAGACTACATGAGTTCCAAATCCCAACATGGGGCTTGATCCCACAATCTTCAGTAGTGAGACTGCTACCAACTGAGCCAGGCTGACATACATCAAATTATAATCCAATACATTCAAGATGTAATCTTGAATTTGTGGTCTATTTTACAAATAAACACGTGCGCACAAAGGGTGCTCTTAGTTTTGTAGTAAACAACTAATACAGAGGATTGTGTATGGGCTCATATCCAAACAATTTTATACAAAGGAATGAACAGTAGGGAACCCAGATCAGAGCTTGTGGAATTCCACTAGTCACAACTACCCAGACCTTTCTATTATCACCACCTTCTGATTCCTGTTGCTAAGGCGGTTTTCAGTCTAATTAATTTACCCTGAATTTCATGAGCCTTAACTCGATTTCTTGTCTGTATTTGCATATAGACAGGAATGGCATTTCAGGGTGACAAAGCACGTTTCTTCAACAATAGGGCTTCAGTTTATAAAGTAAATGGTCTGAATGTATTTGTATAAGCCAGATGCTCAGTAGTGGTTTGGAGTTGCTTGCTGCAGCTTCCTCACTGAGCAATTTATCAGCAGGACTGCAATGTGGAGCTATACCAGACACATTGAGAGCATTAAAGGGTCATTCAAATTTCCTTTCATCTAAAAATAAATGTAAACTGCAAAATATCCGTTCACACAATAACCTCAAGCTGGCAAGTTTGTTATTAATTTGAGAACAATGGATACCTTGGATTGATTACAAAATGGTATTTTTAAATCATAGGATTTGTGTGACGTCATGAGCTCTGAGAGCAAAGATTAATGAGTTTATAAAAGCGTATGAGCCCAGAGATTGCATTGCTGCCTGACTATCCATTTTAAAAATATATGTTCATTTTATTAGAGGGAATATCTGCTTTTGAGCTGATAGCTTAGATTTAGATAGCGTAGATTGCTTAGCACACCCCCGTGCCCTTGAAATATGACGGTAATCTCACCGAAGCAATAGTCATTGTGATATAATTACTCCAAGTTGATTGAGAAATACTTGGCATTCGATCATATGCAAATGATATGGCTGGTATCTGCCAGAATGCAGCTTTATTAAGAACTTTGTTTGATTAATAGCTGCATTGTTCTGAACTTTGCAGAGAGAAAATTTAGGAAGTTCCCATTTACCATTTGTTTCAGTTGACATTCACATAGCAATATTTATCTGCTCCAGGTAGAAAAGAGGTTCAAAGAGAAAATATTCCACTCAAGAAGATCAAGGTCCTCGACCCATATCCATAGGCTGTGCGGATTCACTTGAAATTTTAATTATCAAACTAAAAGGGTTTGAAATAATTGGATGATTCCACTAATCTACCTTTGTTTTTCAGTCTTATTCAATTTTTGTTTGGCTTTTAACCTCTGGCAGGACTGAAGCTGAATGCTTTAAACAATCATGCTGCCCTTTTCCATAAGGAGATCAATAGCAGTGCTTAAGGGGGAAGTTCACTCTAATTAAATGTGGCACACGTAACCCCAAATGCTCTTAAAGGAAATGCCTAACTGACACTTACTGGTGTCTGTCACCAATGGCTACCTTTCGTTGCCATCCATCTAGTTTGGGATTCTGTAATTTGGACAATTATTGGATAATTATAATCAATCAGCAATAAGGCACGCAATAATTAGCAGATATTTTAAGAGCCCAGATTTAAGATAAGCATAAAAATAATAATAATAATAATATTATAAAAATAATTAAAAGGGAAGTTAGGAAAAAAAAAGAAAAAAATTCTTTGAACAGAGAGGTTGGAATGTAAATTCTCTACCACAAATGATTGTTGAAGCTGTGTCCTTTTAATTCCTTTTCAATAGGAATTAGATAGATGCTTGACAAAGAGAAATATTAAATGCCACATGGTGTGAGCAGGAGAGGGGATTAGGTTGGATGGCTCGTGGGCAGAAAAACACAGCACAGACTCAATGGGTCAAATGGTCTGTTTCTGTGCATAAGTACAATGATAAACACCATGGCATTAATTACGCTTCATAAGAACAGTGTCTTAAGAGCTCACGGGAAATTTGGTCCTTCTTAATCTTTCTACATATACATCTTTTAATGATAATAATCCTTGCATTTGATATAGCGCCTTATCACGTCTTTGAGGTGTGTCAATGTGCTTCACAGAATATACTGTAAAGTGAATTGACTGTATTTTTGTGGCCGAAACCTACCACAAGTAGGGGCTGATGATAAAAATGCTTGAACTGTTCAAGGAGCAGTTTCCAAAAACTACCTTGATGTGCCAAATACCCCTCTATGATATCTAATCTATCCCTCTGGGAAGGTCTTCGGATGGAATTGTTCACGGATCAACTCAAAGGTACTTTCTGCACACTGTATATCCAATTAAAGACATCAGCCTCTTCTACATGTTTTCCATTAAGACCGGATGCAGCTCTTAGAGATTATAAAGATGAATATATATGTCTGTCTACTGCATGATACGAACAATTCATCAAACAGGTTGGTGCTAATGGGTTAAGGATCTGTATATCTTTTACACAGAAAGAAACCAGCACTTTGTGACACAGGAAACCACTGAGAAGTAAATCACTTAGTCTATCTGCTGTCTCTAACACAGACACAATTTGGAAATAGGAGTCTACGGTCTGAAAGGAGCATTGAGATCCATCTGACGAGTTCCAAAGTGAAAATTCGGGAACGCTCTTCCTCTATCCCTCCGCCTTAACTCCTCCTTCCCCGCCTGAAGACGTTCCTCTTCAACCATCCCTATGGTCACCTCCTCCCTCCCCCTGGCTCAGCATCATGCTCTGCTACTGTGAAGTGCTCTGAGACGCTACCCTGTGTGAGGGGCATTATATAAATCCACGTTGTTGTTGTGTTGTTATTGTTGATGATGAAAACAAACCTCAGAGGAACAATTCTAAGGTGTAATATGATAATGACAAGTGATAATTATAAATAATGATTGAATTTGAGCAGCTGTTCCTCCCAACTTTGTCAGAACAATAGGGACCCACACCATCCCATGGTCAGAGTTGGAATTCCCAGCCATCAAATCCCAGCCAGTTCTCAGATATGGGCTTTAATCCAGCAAATAAAATTGGTTCATCTCATCACATACCTATAATTATCGCGTACTGCAAATTCCCCTGCCTGCAAACATTCTTTTAATAGCTCAAAGTTAGGCATATCAGTTTATTTTCTAAAACAGGATCCAGAATATTTGTGTTCAGCTGTTTCTAAACCTACATGTGTGAAACTTCGTCATGTTTTACACATGGTGCTTTACTAATTCCACATTAATTCTGATATGTTTTGCAGTTGTCCACGATTGGACAGGGTTTGTCAGGATAAACCATGTCTCAATAATGGTGTTTGTCAAGATCATTGGTCATTCTATTTGTGCCAGTGTCCTGATGGTTTTATTGGACCCCATTGTGAAGAAGGTATGTGATTTTATTATTGTAGTACTTGCAATAATAACACAATAGTGATAGTAATAAATTAATAATCCTTACATTTGATATATCTACCTTTCATGTCAAGAAGACGTCTTATAGTGCTTAGTGCTTCACAGAATGTACTGTGAAGTGTAGCGACTTGTATTTTGTAGGTGCACATGGCAGTCAATTTGTGTGCTCCCACAAACAACCATTAAATGAATGACCAATATTATTTCAGGACAGCACAGCCAGCCTGGCTCATCGGCAGGACTTGGAAGGTCAGACCAGTCACTGGGGGCAGGGAATTATCCCACTCAGCTCCTGTTAACCCTGCAAACCAAAGCTCTAATGGGTAGAGTGGTCCTAACTGGACAAGCAGCGGGAAAACTTGCCAGTCAGTGATATCAATGGCAAGCTAAGCAGTTTTAGTTGGTTAGACTCTAGCAGTACCCCAACACACACTCTGTGTCACAAAGTCTTGGCTTTTGCCAATCAGCGTCTAATACTTCGTTTCTGGAATTAGGTAAGCAGGATGTGTCCCTCCAGGGAGAGAGTGTGCATTCCATTCCAATAATCTATCTCTGGGATTTCCATGTGTAGGTGGGATGCTTGGAATTCTAAGTTTATTTTGGATACTCTTAAGCATGGGTGATGGGTTTCCGCATGTGTCGACACCCAGCTGACCCCAAAAAATATTATCTGGGGAATTGTTGGCCAGGAAACTGGGAGAAACCACCTTCTCTAAACAATGCAATAATAATTATGTATTATAACAGTTTTAGTAATCTTTGTGGAGATCACTTGAAGTATATTCTAACTCAATACTATGTGCAAGAAGTAATAGGACAATAGAAAGATAACCACAAGAGAGGTCCAACAAAACTGTTGGTAATGTTAGAAATAAATGGCCTGTTAATACAAGATGCATTCTTTAAGCTACACATTGGGCATCAATATAATACTATAGGGCATCACTAATTACCTCACATATTAACTTATTTCTTATCAGCAATCTTCACAAATAAAGACAGTATGAAATCTCACCCACTCACTTTCGCCCACGAGCCTATAATATAAGTAGAGATTAGTGAAATGAGCTTTGCGAAGAGACTCAAGAACATTCTAACTGTAATTTTTGTGCTGATTTACTATCATGCAGGAAATGACAGCCTAGGCATTGGGGCTATCTCAGGCAGTATTAGCACCAGTGTGCAAATTTCAAAATGATTCCAAAAGATCCTTGCATTTGAAATAGTGCCTTTCACATCATAACATCTGAAAGCGCTTTATAAGTAACTACTGTCAAATATAGTGATTGCATGCTGTAGAGAAACAACATAATAATGTTCCCCATTAAGTGAATGATCAGTTTATCTGGAGGAACACTGGCCAGGTTGCCAGGAGAAACAATTAGTGCCTTATCATGTTGTTGAGACGTCACAAAGTGCTTGTTCTCCTAGTCCATTGTTCTTAAGCAGGACATTGAACATAGATGCCAAATGCAATATTTACAGGAGGGAAATTTCCTAACTTAACTTTATGCAGAGAGTTGTTAGGATATGAAATGCCCTGCCAGGAATGGTGGTCAGACAGCATTATATCAGTTTTCAAGAGAGAACTAGTTAGATATCAAAAACAGAGTCATTTACAAGCAGCTTTGAGACGTCTGAAAGACGTGAAAAGCGCAATATCAAATGCAAGGATTATTATTATTATCTGGGAAATAGGCAAAGTAAATGGAGCTGAATGTATATCTCCTTCAAAGATCCAGAACAATGGGTTGATTGGCCATCTGTGCTGTAAAGTATCATCGTTCTAAGATTGTTGACGAAATGTATGGTCAAAGAAATGTGTTTTCAAGAGGGTTTTGAAGAGAGGGGGTAGAGAATTCTAGAGCGCTGAGACATAGTGTTAAAGGCTCAGCTACCAATGGTACGGAAGGAGTGAGGGAGCAGTGGTGAAGCAGAGTCAGAGAGGAGGGCACAGGTAGTTGAAGAATCCATAGGAAGTGAGCAGCAAGACCAGGAAAAGGATTTGAAGGTCAGGATGGGGCTTTTAAACAGAATCCACTGGATGAGGGGGAGGAGGGCCTTCCTCATTTAAAGTTAACACAAAACAAATATTATCAAGGCCTGGAATTCAGCATCAGGAACAAAGCCAGAAACTGGGAGCAGCAAATTACATTATCCAAAGCTGGGGAATAGGAACAGTAGGTGACCCACAAAATATAGTCAATTCACTTTACAGTGTATTCTGTGAAGTTCTTTGATACGTCTCATGACGTGATAAAGCGCTTTATCAAATATAAGGATTATTATTATAAAATTTGGAACTAGGAGCAACTGGTGGGTCAGTCTGAATCTGTCATTGAGAAGACACTAAATCAATTTCACAGCAAAATGCTCAGATACACAGAATGGAAAGATATTCCAAATACCCATATATCCAGAGTTATAGTGGATACCTACAAATGTTAATGGATGTGACATCGGCAGATGGTGGTGGTGGTAAAGGGCATAACGCAGAGAAAGAAGTGACTGGTTAGTCTAAGTGCCACTGGGCAAGATATGATCAAGAGAATGTTTTGGGGGAGAGCTTGAGGACTGCAAAACACTGCCTTGAAAAGAAGTGCCACATGACCTGTTAGTATAAAGTTCACAGTGCAAGAAATGTGCAACAGCAATTCATTGTAGATTATTGCTGCTCAAGTAAATAATGGAGTCCATGAGGAGTGTTTAGCAGGACTTTAGAAGCAGTATATGCCTCTCTAATCTACTGCAATTCTTTGAAAAGGTAATTATACTGGTGGGTGAGAATGAGCAGCCAATATCACTTACTAGGATTTTCAGAAGACATTCGATAAACCTTAACATATGGGTTTTTTCTACTGTAATAAAGGTTCACACTACTTAGTTAATTGGATTGAAAATTAGTTTGACAAACGAAAGCAGAAGGTAATGATAAATGCTAAGCTCTGCCTGGGAGCAGTAACTGAGGTATTATACTCTGTTAGGTAATGTTTGGTGACCTAGAATCATACGCGCCAATAAAATACTGAATTAATATTTTGACCTGCTTCTCAGCCATCCTATAGACACTACAAGAAGACATGTCAAATTTATTCTGACCTCAAGATATTAACTTATACTTTCTACTATAAACTCACATTATCAAAGTTTATAGAGCGTACAATGTTCTCACTTGTTAAGATCTGTAAATTTATCTATGCTCAGAGAATCCCTCACGATATTAATGAAGACAGTACAAGACAGTTACAATACTTTACACTGTATCCTGTGAAGAGCTTTGAGATGCTCAACAATGTTTTATGTCAAATGTAAGGGTTATTATTATCTAAACCCAGGAGAAAACGTTAATGTTAAAGGGGAAAGAGCAAAAATAGCTTCCTGTTTCTTCACCAAGAAGATTAGGATGAATCCAGACTGTTAAAAATATAATTATTATTTCATAACTTGTTTGCATCCAGGAAGTCAGCATATTCAACTCAATAAGTTAGTTTGGATTTATTAGGTAGGTATGCAAGATTGGGGTCTTGGAAGAGTGAGGCAAAAGTCTAAGAAAATGGGAGTTACATGAATGGGAGCAAGGCTTGTTCTGCCAGATAGGGGAGTAGGAGTCAATGCTACTGAAAGAATGTTTATGGTAAACTGCTTGATTTCTGATGGGGAGTAGCAAAGGGATATAGCCAATCTAATGGATTCATATGTTTGCCTTAAATGAAGATATTTCACAAGATACAGCTCTAAGTCTGAATGGTCAGACTCATCTTGACTATTTTATCAAGGAAAGCTACAAACGTAGACAACTATTAAAGATTCACACAAAGGGAAAAAGAAATGGAAAAGAAGACAGCTCTGTGGAACTACAGTTCAGAACACGATCGCCAAAAGGGGTACTTCTCCACATAGAAGGAAACGCAAGCTATGCCACTGTTATGGTAAGTTTTATTTTCAGTATTTTAATTAATAAAATTACCTAAATTAACAATAATCCTTACATTGGTATTGCGCCTTATTACATTTCGAGACGTCTCAGAATATGCTGTCCCAGCGCCTTGGGACGTCCTCCCGACGTGAAAGATGCTCTATAAATGGAATCTTGTTGTTGTTGTAAAGGAGATTGACTATATATTTTGTTGGTAGTCAGTTTGTGCACAACAATGTCCCACAAATAATCAGGGAGTGAGTGACCAATTTTATTTTATTAATTTATGATAATTTCTTTGAAATATATTGATTAAAGATGAATCGACTTAACCAGTGAGAGTATTATTAAGAATTCTGAAATAATCTGTAATTGGGGCAAATTCACCACAAGTCCACAGCAATAAATATTCTGATTAGGAGGATCCTTCAACCTGTTTGATCTAAACCTTTCAGAATATCCAACCATTACAGCATCAGGCAGTTTCTTAAATGAATCCAGTGTCTCAACTTCAACCATGTTTCATGGTAAGCAATTCCAGCTGCTGATTATAGCTTCTGTCTCAAAAACAATTTTTTTATTTTTTTCAATGGTTTGGAGCCCCATTTGTCATGTCCAAAAGTCTTTTCAGTGGAATTGAAGTTTGCTTGTTACGCTCATTGCAGCTTGCAGTGAATAGGAAATCTTACAAAGGTACATGATTAGATAGAATCTATTGTCTTTATAAGGACATTGGAAACGTATATTCCTGTTGATATAATGTGAGTTATAATAACAAATAGTTATTCAATGTGCTGACAAGCAACATTTACTTTTAGAGAGATGCATGGAAATTTTCATTTATTTATTATGAACATACAACTTGCATTTATATAGTGCTCCTCACGCAGGGTAGCGTCCCAGAGCGCTTGATTGAATAATTTCTATTCATTTTACTGCAGAATGTATGCAGCGAATTCAGTGACTATTATGTTAACCGTGATGCTATTGCTATTGGCTTTTTAAACCATGAAAGGAGCCTAATTGACTCCAGACTGTTTCAGAAGCCAGGAATAAGGAATAGACAGTTGTGTTTCGAACATCCATTGTTCCACAGATAAGATATGAACTTCACAATAAAACATGGTGTTGAAAGTTATATTAACAATATAATAATCCTTGAATTTGATATTTTCACAGAATATATTGAGAATTGAATTGATGCTGTATCTTGTTGGCAAAACTATCAAGTTATATAGACCCAAGATGTCACCTACTAATTTGTCTTAAAATTTAAGATCACACAGAATTGTGGAAAATTCTTAAGCTTGGTGTTGATTTGGAAGCTGGTTTTCCACACTTTTTAAAAAAAGAGATGGCTTCCAAATAGAATGAATTATAAGAATTTTTCAGACTTTTGCATAATCTTAAATTTTGAGGCAAAATGGTCTAACTAGGTGAAAATTCAGTCCTGATGTGACTTGTGAAATCTCACTTCAATCCCTTGTCTATTGGTGTGAACTGAGCTTTGTTACAAGGTTGATGGGGGCTTCGCAAGCTCATATTTGAGAACAACTTGAAGTGTTCATGCCCAAAAAACTATAAAGAATTAGTACTACATTAAGATGCAGCCTCAGGAGAATGTGTGCTTAATTCTTTAATATGAATTAATAATTAAACCAACCACCAGCTTACTGCAACTGGCACTTAAAAATTATTCAAATTGAAATTGAAGTATGAATTTGTTTTCCCTCCTATTTGTTATGTTGCGTTTCTGTGTATTCTGCAGTGTCTCTCTCCGCCTTCCCACGACAAATGTATTGCATGAATTTCTGATCAGATGAGGACCCAGGGAGCACTCCACCACTGCAGATGCTATTAGAAATGCAGAGACACTGTCACCGTCAGACTGGCCTAGTGAGATCAGGACCTCACACCCATGGGAAACATTAGGGAAGATGTGCATTCACTCTATTGGAAAAGGGCAGTGCTCCATTATAAGCACATCGCTCACTTTAATGAGCAGAGGAAATCACTGCACTAAATATAAATGTAAAATTGTAATGAACATGCAGATAGTTGAGATTGTGGAATGCGTGCGTCCGAAACAGATGGTTATCGATCCAAGTCCTCTGTTGGCCATCTGGCATGGCTAACATGCCTGTAACGTATTGGTTAGAGCGAGAGGACCTGGGTTCGATTCCCAGCAGGGCGAAACCTTAGGCAGGTTTCCTTACTCCACACGCCTCTGTTTACCCAGCATTAAGTAGGAACCTGATTGTTAGTCGATTCGTGGATTGCTTTTCCGGGGCTAATAATCCCTTCAAAAAAAAAACTAATAAAAACTAACAATAATTTGATCACTCAATCCATAACTGGTTTTGGGACATTGCTGTGTGCAATTGGCAATTGACATGTTATCACTTGATAGCTATGCCCCTGGATCCTAGAACTACTCCACTGAAAGAAAGACAATGATAACCCGAGTTATCTCACCCTCTAACAGCTTTTCTATTGACCAGTCAGGGATAATGAAAGTGCCAATCCCATAATTGAAGAAAAATGAGAGAAAAAAATGAAAAGAAGCATATCATTTATCCTTTTCAGATCATGAATGGCTCGATGAATTATATTTCTGAGACTGGTTTGGCAGAACGCGTTGAACATTATATAACAGACGTCTCGGTTTCCGACGGGAGGTGGCATACTTTCAAAGTGGAGAGATATGACCGTGTCACCCAGTTGATTCTGGACAAGAATTACCTCCACAACATCTCATATCCCACTCATCAATTCGGAGATGTTGAATCGTTTATGGTTTCCTTAGGGGCAGGACCACAAAAAATACCAGGTAAATTCTTGTACAATCTTGTTCATTTGACAACAGCAACATTTATATAGCGCTTTCCAAAGACAAAGTCTGACACTGAGTAGGGGAGAGGGCGAGGTGACCATAGGCGTGGTCAAAGAGGTAGGTTCTAAAGCGGATGTATATTAATATTGTTTGTCATGTGGCCTCTCACTTTGCTCTAAAATATAACTAGCTGAAATGTTGCAAATACTCTAAACATCGATTAAGTAACAAATTTGCAGGGGCACCTTGAGTTCAAAGTCTGTTTTGAACAACACATTTAGCATTGATTCAATGTGAAAACTGCAGTGTGCAGTACAACTCCAGTTTGAGAGTTATCGATTTGATTTTAAATCTTGTTCCAGAAACCAGCTCCCAGAGGTAGACTTGGAACAGAATAGAATTGAATTGAAGGCCATTGAAATGAACTTCTAAACATTTGAGAAATGTGTTGGTTATTGTTTTCAATGTTATTTAAGAGTCATTTTTAATCCTGAAGTCATATAATAATAATAATCCTTGCATTTGATGTAGCACCTTATCATATCATCGAGACATCTCAAAGAGTTTCACAGGATATATTGTACAGTGGTATTAACTGAATTTTTTTTGTGGGCAAAACGCAGCACCCAGTTTTGCACAGCAATGTCCCATAAACAGTCATGAAATGAATAACCAATTTTATTTGGGGGATTTGTAGGCCAGGACACAGGGAGAAACTCCCTTCTCTTTTTGAATGGCGCCATGGGATCCTTAACTTCCACCTAAACAGGTGGTCGGCATCTCGATTTAACATCTTGTCAAAAGGACAGCACCTCTGACAATGCAACAACCCTCACTACCTCATTGGAGTGTCACCTTAGATGATGTAATTCCAAATCCTGACATGGGGCTTGAACCTACAACCTTTCAAAATGAACTCGAATAGACATCTAAAAAGAAGTGCTTTTAAGGGTACGGGGAAAGGGCAGGTAAATATGACTGAAAGGATTGTTCTTTAAAAGAACCAGCACAAAGCTTTCTTCTGTCCTGTAAATTTATGTCCTGCAAATCTATGTTCTTCCTCATAGATTGCCCTATTGTGGTTGAAAGTAACATTTACTCTGACAGCATGTAAAATGTATGTGGGAGGAAGTTATTGCACTATAATCTGTGTGTGATTACATATAGGAACTTAAATGAGCATGTAACAAAATATGTCTCATGGCTTTCGAGCCATGCTCCCTCCAGACTATGCAATAGATATTCTATCATGGGTTTCATGTCACCCACACAATGTCGAGCCAGAACTCTCCATATAGAGACTCCGTGAACTCCTCAAAACAATTGAAGAAACTACAAAATATTCTTCCAATGTTTCCATTATTATTCAAATATTTACTTATTGCCGTCCACAAAGGCCTGGTTCGGTGCTATTTCACTCCATGTAACTCTATGTAAATCCTGTTGAGATGTCTCAACAAGGTAATGAGGTACTATATCAAATACAAGAATTATTATTGTTGTTACTATTTCAAACCACACTATGGAGCAGAAATTCCTCCTGGGTCTAGATTTAGTGCAACATTTTGCAGCTTTCAGAATTTGGCAAATGGTTGAATTCGATTTTAATTTTGAATCCGTTTTCTGAAGTTCTTAAAAGAACTGGAAGGAAACTAGTGTCAAAATCATAGAATCCTATGGCACAGAAGAAGGCCATTTGGCCCATTGTTCTGTGCCGGCTCTTTGGAAGAGCTTTCCAATTATTCCCTGCTCTTACCCCATAGCTCTGCAATTTTTTTCTTTTCAAATATATATCCAATCCCTTTCAAAAATTATTAAATCTGCTTCCATCATCCTTTCCAGTGCATTTGCTAATCATCTTAAATCTTAAATTAAAGACTATATTTAAGAATTTGACAATAATGGATGCTCTGAAATGTTACGTTAATAGAGTAAATCCAGCCCAAGGTTGGATTTGAACCCACGTGATTGGTATATTCACGGTGATGGGTTAGAACATAAGAACATAAGAATTAGGAGCAGGAGTAGGCATTCGGCCCATCGAGCCTGCCCCGCCATTCGATAAGATCATGGCTGATCTTCTGACCTAACTCTAATTAGCTAATTGACATTTGAGAGCAGAGAAAACAACGAAAAGTCTCTCAGTGATGCCATTGGAACCCCACCACAGTAAAAGCATTAATTTGGTTACCATTTAAAATTCAAGGTCAATGTTAATATTTTCCATCATTTTTATTACCTAGCAAACAGAATAAAAAATGACGAGCCTTGAGATAAGATTTATATCCTGTTTTGGGCTGATCTGGGATCTCATAGCCAATAAGTTCACTTTCATTGTAGTCCATTATAATCATAATAATAATAATCCTTGCATTTGATATAGCGCTTTTCACGTCTTCTAGATGTCCCAAAGCGCTTCACAGGATATACTGTAAAGTAAATTGACTGTATATTTGTGGGCGAACGTGGAAACCAATTGCGCACAGCAATGTCCCACAAACAGTCGTGGATTGAAAATGACCAATTTATTATTGTTTTATTTTTTTGGAGGGATTATTATTAGGCTCTGTGTGGAGTAAGGAAACTTGCCCAAGGTTTTGCCCTGTGCCTGGAATTGAACTCGGGTCTCTCACTTGCAAAGCGAGTACTCTAACCACTGAGCTACAGGACTCCCTCAGTGTTATGTGACTCTTATCCTAAAGCCCCTTTTCATATAGCCTGTTTCTACCATCCAATGGGTTATGTATTTCAAATTAAAATGATACAAGTTAGCAATCTGAATTTTATTGTTAATTAAGAATTGACGTGACACTCAGATTTTGATTGTTACTGTCACCATGACTGGTGACAGCCATTCATCACCAATCTTTCATTTCATATATTGGTTGTCAAAAATTTGCTCATAATGATAATGCTTACATTTGTATAGCGCCTTTAACGTCAGGAGGACATCTCAAAGGACTCTGTAGGATATCTTGTAAAGGGGAGTGAATGTATATTTCTAGGCAAACATGGCGTACAAGGAAAATGGCAGGTAAATATCACCTCAAAGCAGGATGAATCACCCCAGGACATATCTTGCAGAGAATCTGGCTTTGATCCTTGATCGTCCAGGATTTGAGGTGTGAATATTTTAAAAGAATTTCTTCAGCTATGGAAAAGCTACACTTCAATCCATTTATGATTATAACATTTCGGAAAACTCTAGAGAATAGTAAACATTTAGTCAAGAATGCAACTCAAATAACAAAACAATTCATTAAAATGCACTGCAATCTCTTTTTTATGGTGATGGTGCAGTTAATGAAAGCAATCAGCTGCATATTAACATTTGTGAACAGCACAACCACTCTGACTTAGTAAATTATGTTAAAAGCAAAACCGTTTCCTCCTTCATTTATCAAAGCAAAGCAGGACACTCAGTCGAAGGGAACGTTTAGTAATGGAAGGCAGTAGCAATAATGCATATTATTGGAACATGTGCATTAAGAATAAGCATTTGCCCTAAGTGAATTTTGGGAAAGATTAATAGCAAAAATCTTCACCTTCTTGATTCTGCTGGTTAAGTACAAATAGTTATAGCTCTCAAGGACATCACAAGAACAAGTTGAATGATTGGTCTTAAAAGCTGTCTCACCCGAAACTACCTTACACAACATCTGAATTGCAATCATTGACAAGTGGATTTTTGCTTCCAGTCGAAACAGTGATCTGTTTGTCCCGAGAGTCAATAGTGACTACAGAGAAGTGTCATTTATGTGGTTTGAAGCAATCTTGCATGACTGGATTTCTGTATTTATTGTGAAACTGTAATAATGTCACACAGGAATGAAATGACAAGGAAGCTATTTAAACATATTTGAAACCTTATCAGATTTGTTTTAAAAGGTGATAGAAAAATATATGCAGTGCTTGTAATTGTATATGCTGATTCTCATGCTATATCGTTCTGACACCACTTTAAACACACCAAGTGTGTTTTGAACATCCAAATAGGAATTGCGTAAACATTGACTGTTTATTCACAGCACATTGATCAATTAGGATTAGGTAATGACAGGCTGAATGGCACAGTCAATACATCAGCCTGAATTATTGAGGTCAAAATATTTGGCCTGCAACAGGCTGTACAAGTGTTAGCCACTGAATCCTACAAATAGTTGCCTTAAACATAAATAAGTTGGTTGCCAATACATAGCTCAGAAATGCATCATGAGTAAACTATGATGCGTTTCTTCTTTCTGCAAGGCCACTATCTCAACAGAAAGTGGCCTTGCAGAAACAAGTCCTGGAGATTTTGTGCAACGGGTTTGCAATTGGCTGTGCAAGCTATTGACTTTTTTCCCTTCTGTGTCATAGGGTTTGAAGGCTGCATCAAAATATTCAAATACAATAATCAAGTTATGCCATTTACTGGATCAAATGACTTTGTCAAAGTACAGCCAAGTGTCATCGCAGTCCAGGTTGGTTGCAGAGGACCTGATGTCTGTTTAAGCAATCCATGCCCAGCTCGAACTAAGTGCACCAATTTATGGTTGACATACACGTGTCTCCCACCTTCTTGTCTTTCTGACCCTTGTAAGAACGGCGGTACATGCGACTCTTCCAAAGATGGCGTATATTATTGCATTTGCAAGTCAAATTTTACTGGAACATTTTGTGAGTTCTGCACGTCAACAGTCGATGACCTTTCTGCCTGCTCAGAGGAAGAGAGTCAATATCCATTATCGAGCACAACTGTGACTATACCGATTGTTCTCGTACTGATTCTTCTGGTAACTGTGTTGCTCAAGAGTCGATGCCTTACGTGTAAAAATAAGCAATTGAAAAGGATTGCATCACAGCAAAAAGGTACGGAGAATAAAGCTTTTGATGATGTTGATGATATTTATGATAACGATAGGAAGCAGCCAGATATTCTCAAGGCAGAAAAGAATGATCACTTCCTGGATGAAACGTTTATTAAAGACACAGACATGGTGCAGGATTACGAAGGTTATGAGTACCAACACCATGATTTGGAATTCTATGACATTGATAATGCTAGCAGTATAGCTGCTGCTGATGCTGATATCATTCAACACTACAGACAGTACCAGGTCAGCAATGATCATAATACAAAACTCATTCTAGCTAGAGGTACGGCTGGCAATTTTCAACCGTTTCTCACCACTGTGAATCAAGGTAAACATTCAATCTTCTGTACAGATTGCTTCCAGTCAACAAAGTCGTCGGAGTAAAAAGCAAATGCCAAAAAGTACACTTGAAAAGCAACAGTACCCTCATACAATGGCATCACAATGGTTCCCCTCACAGTTTACAACTGCAGACAGTCAACATTTAACTGACTTTGATGGAGAGCATTCCCATCACATCCACATTGACATGTACCAATCGAGTCAAGGAGGCATTGACAATTTGGCCTTTCATGGAGATGCCCAGACTGGACACTCGATTAATTCAGCAACATTTGTGTCCAGCAATAAACCTGCCAGCAGAGTGCAACAAATATTAAAAAACAATAGGTTTCCATTGGGTCTATCTGTGGAAGAGGTAGAAAAACTAAATGCTTCAAAAAGGCAGAAACCTGTTACGAATGTTGCTCAAGGAATTTCACTTGTTCTACCTCCACAAAGAACTCCAGCTTTGCAAGTCCCCCCAGATTTCCCTCTTTGTACAGAGAGTTCATCTGACAGTGAATCTCACAGTTCTTTCACTTGTTCAGAATATGAATATGAAAGAGAACTTTCAACGTACAATCACTCTTCTGTGCACAAACATGTTCAACAGGATTCAGAGGGCAATGGTATTAAGGATAAGAAGGGACTGAATCAAAGGGAGATTACATTACAAGAACACAAAAAAGAATATACGTCTCACTTGTGCTTTATAGACCTTGAAATTATCTCTGACGAGGATACAGATAAGAGTACACCACCATATAATCATTCCTCTGAAACTGGAACAGACCGCTGGGATAATCTCTTAAACTGGGGCCCAAACTTTGAAACATATATTGAAATATTCAAGGAGCTTTCTCAATTTCCAAATGACTCAGGCACTGAAAAACAACCCTTTACTGATGGAAGGAGTGATCAAGAGGAATTCCTGTGACAATAATCCTTTGTATTTCGATCCCTGATTACAATGTGGAACATTTTTCTAATTCCGTGTTTCTTTTGATATTTACTAAAGTGTAATATTTAAAGGATAATTTTATACAAATATTTTTATGACTGTAAGCACTGTGAAGAGCTTTTATGTGCCAAGAATATTTCATACAGTTTGCAATTTCAAGCCAATTATTATCATTCACTGTCATATGTGAAATTATAATATAGTAATATTAATTTTTGCATTTGATGTAGTGCTTATCACGTGGGTCGAGATGTCTCAAAGTGCTTCGCAGAATTTACTGTTAAATGAATTGACTGTATATTTTGTGGGAAAAATATATTATATATTGGGATGCAATTTGCAGTATTTTCTTAGCAGATATCATTTAATAATAAATATGCAACTATCAAAATCTTAAAATAATAAATATGCTAAAGAATGCACAATTGGATTTCTATAATAGTATGTAATACAGCACATTTCATGGAAACTTGATAATTTCACATTATTATTGAGAAATCCGTTGAGAAATACCACAGATTAGACCACATTACATAGATTTTAGTTGAATAGTCAGTAACTGAAGTGACACTTGTCTGGAGTGGGTGTTTTCTCACTCTTTCCAATTAACCAAGTGGAAAATATAAAACTTGCTCTGGGAAACATGCAAACCTGTAACCATCATGAAGTGTGTGAGCAGGTTGTTCAGTTTTGTTTCTGTGTGGTTGGAAAAAAACAGATCCGTAATAAAAGTACTGTTAATATCATAATGTGCTTAACTACACTACAACCATAACATCCTAAGATGAATGTTACTCTCATGGAACATTCATGTTACTCTAATGTTACTCTCATGTTATTCTCATACTCTCATTTGTGGATGTGTAACTTATATATATCAGATCAATGCTATGGTGTGATTTGTAAACTATTCATCGATATAAGATTGCATTTCAAAAAGAGTATTTTATGAAACTGTTTTGAAAGCAAATGCTTTCAAGTGTTTGGCTCTTGGTTATGATGGTATCAACAGCTTAATGCCACTGTATTCACATTTGTAATATTCCTGCCTTTGTAAAGAAAGTATTGGCAACTGGTTAAAGAAGTCTGCAGGGAAGGAATGTAACGTCTGTTTCCTTGTTATTGCAAATGTTGAGATATTTTGGTTACATAATGTTGCGTAGTTGACAAATAGGAAGGCAAAGTAATTAAGAAATGATGGGGCTACTGTACCTTTAATAATCATTTTACATATGCAGACCCTTTCTGTTTTCAGGTTCACATTATGTTGCACTAGTGTTTTCTTTAAATAAATAAACCTATTTATTGCCATGAATTAGAATTTCTATTTTAAATTATCTTTTTTCTGTCCCGTGGACATTGGACAAAGTTGGGGGAGGGATGGTGGAGAGATTGAAAGTTTGGCACTTGGTGTTTGCTTGTGTTTCTAAGAGAGGAGGCGTACAGGAAATTTTAATGGAAGCAGACATTTCCACCCATATAGAAAGCCATTTGGCTTAAAACATTGGCTCTGATAACATTTTCTTAGCGACTTCGAAACTCACGCACTGTCCATTCAAAATCGAACTCTTCTACTTTAAACTATCACAGCAATAGAATTGTTTCATTATTAATTTAGATGTTTAAAATCCAATCTGATACTAATAACTGACCTTTTATGTAGCATTCTAACAATGCTCTGTACAAGTATTTATTCTAACAATCCTTCTTATTCATTGTGATGATGCTTAATTGCATATGATCTCTTGTTACTGACTCATCAGAAGTTTCTCACTTCTTCTCAAGAAGTCTGGAATACAATTTAGAACTTCTTGAGTGAGACCAGAGATCAGAAAATAGTTATCTTTCCCCACAGAGTAGAAGATACTCACATTAAAAGCAATTAAAATGGAGCTAGTTGAATATTTAGTTAATATAATAATAATAATCCTTTCTTTTGATATAGCGCCTTATCGTGTCGTCGAGACATCTCAAAAACGTTCACAGAATATACTGTTAAGTGAATTGACTGTATATTTTGTGGGCAAAACGTGGCAACAACAACAACAACAACAAGATTCCATTTATAAAGCGCCTTTCACGTCAGGAGGACGTCCCATGAGGCAGTCATTTACAAGGATTAGTCTGAACACAAATGACGTACAGAATGGAGGACACATTTCAGTTCTGTTTTAATTGCTGAAACATCATCTCTGGAATAATCAGTTGTTATGTTAGGGTAATGTAAATTGTAATGTTAGATTGATATCCTAGAGGTTTGGGGAGTCGTGGAAAATATGAGAATTTTATCTTTGCTGAAGTTTTACTTTTCCGCATAGAATTCATGAGACTGCAACTTATACAGAGTGAGTTTTCTTATGTTCGAGTCGCCTATATGTTGTGTCTCAAATAAATGTGATATGTCAAAAGAACGTATTCTAACTGTGTGTAGATGATTGTTATTAGAATAATTCTTGCATTTGATAATAACCCTTGCGTTTGATATAGCGCTTTTCACGTCTTCTAGATATCTCAAACCGCTTCGCAGAATATACTCTAAAGTGAATTGACTTCACAGTAATTGAAGGGGAAATCGGAAAGCTGGCATGTGATATTGGGGTGAACGTTGTTGCATTTTGTAATGTGTTTGATGAAATAATTATGATTCTCCCCCTCCTTTCTCCAGCCTTGACAAAACATTATCCTTTGAAAATTTGATATTCCCCAGAAAAAAAAGCCCATCTTTCTGTTTCAGAGTTTATTTAAACTGCAGTTTAAATCATTTTTATTTCCATATTTTTCTGTTTTTATCATGAGATATGCAGTCTTTCTTGGATAAACTTTTCCTTCAAGTACTTTTTGTTGACCCTTCAAAATCCCAAAGTCTTGGAAAATATGATTATATTTGTCCAGATGAATGAATTATAAGGTGGCCTGATAATGTTGTGCAGGTGCAAGAATTTCCAGTGTAGACACAGCATATCAATGTCTGCAGAAACGATAACATTTTCCAAATACTCCAAGCTGTTTGAATCTCTATAGGATAGTGTTTGTGCCCATGAAATATCTGTCAGATTCTCATGAAATGTTATCCTTTTAAATGATTTATGGATTACCACATGGCAATAAAGAAATTCTTAGCCTTGATGCGGAAACACATAGTGCCGAGGAAAACTCCCAAGCGAGTTCCGTTAAACAGCTTAAAAACGTTGCTTCCTTAGTAGTGCTGGTTCTTAGGGGTAAAATGATTGCATCGGCAGCTCGGTCTATGAAACAACCTAACAAGGCCATCCTTTGAGAATTAACAGATTGAAAACAGGAAACAAGTAAATGGCTGGGTATGGAGCAGAAGCCTAAAGAGCAGACTGAACGTGCGCTGTTTCCAGGAAATGGTGACTGTGGATTGTTTTTACAAAGCTGTGAAGGTTATTAATCTATTTTCAACCTTGAAGGTGTAATATCTCAAAATCTGAACATTAATTCTTAGAAGACCTTTTGAAATGAGTATGCTGTATTTTTCCCCAGTTCTAAAATCCAGGTTCTATCTCTAGTTCTTTAAAGTTAACAGATTAATATATCAGGAAATGTATAATCAAATGGGGTAGATGTACAAGATATACAGATGCTTCCTCTTTTCATTCAAAGCATGTTTTTCAACCATTATAATAATAATAATCTTTGCATTTGATGCAGCCCCTTTCAAGTTGAGAGGATGTTTCAAAGCGCTTCACAGGATATATAGTAAAGTGTAGTGACTGTGTATTTTGTAGGAACAACAACAACAAGATTACATTTGTGTAGCGCCTTTCACGTTGGAAGGACGTCCCAAGGCGCTGGACAGATTACAGCCTTTCAGACTCGAGCTGGGGTCGGGGGGCGGAGAAGGGAGGGGAACATTTTGTGCAGAGCAATGTCACACAAACCCAGAAAGTGAATGACCAATTTTACGTGATTGAAATTATTGGCCGGGAGAAACTCCATTCTCTTTTCGAATAGTGCCACAGGATCTTTAACAAGCAAACGGGACCACAACAAATTGTCTGCTGTATTTGCCTACAAAATACACAGTCACTACACTTTACAATACTTTGCATTCAACCTAGATTTGAATTAATCTTAAATCTTTATCTAAATCTCCGTTTTAACTATTTGAAATTAGAAGCATGGATAAGGCGTTATTTATTACCTTTTCTTGTTTTAATATTTTCATGTTGAACATGATGAATTTACTATACCAATATATGTTTTACCTTTAAAAGTAGGCCTGATAACATTGAACAGGCAGACACATTCTCAGTTTAACATATCACCCGAAAGACGGATTCTCGAATACAACACCCTCCCAGCATGTGAGTGTCAACTAAGGCTATGTGGTTACAAGTCTTGATGTGGGGCTTAAACCCCAAACTGTCTGACTCAGAAATGAAAGTGCTACCAGCTGTGCCAGGCCATTTAGCCCATTGAGCATGTACTGGTGCCAACTCCTACAATGGATCTGTCAACTCTTATCCCAATTCCCTGCTCTTTTCCTGTACCTTTTTATTATTGTTTGTCTTCAAATACTTATTCAGTTCTTCTTTAAATGACTTTATGGTTTTAGCTTCAATAATCAATTGTATTAAAGTATTTAATGCTCTGATAACCTTCAGGATAACAAATTCAACCAACCTCTCTAACTCTTTCAGTGTCAATTCAGAGTTTATATAATAATAATAATCCTTGCATTTGATTTAGCGCCTTATCACGTCTTCGAGACTTCTCAAAACGCTTCACAGAATACACTGTAAAGTGTAGTGACTGTGTATTTTGTGGACAAAACGTGGAAGCCAATTTGCACAACATTGTCCACAAACAGTTGCGGATTGAGTGACGAAACTATTATTTTTTTGAAGGGATTATTACCCCCGGAAAGCGATTTGCCAATCAACTAACATGCGGGTTCCTACTTACTGCTAGGTAAATAGAGGTGTGTGTGTGGAGTAAGGAAACTTGCCTAAGGTTTCACCCTGCTGGAAATCGAACCCAGGTCCTCTCTCTTGCAAGGCAAGTGTTCTAACCACTAAACTACAGGACTCCACCCATTATTCCTTGTTGTTCATCAAATTCTGTGAATGTGCCTCCTTAATAAGGATTTTGCAACCAGCAAGAATGATCAATCATTCACTGTTTAGCCTCCCAAACTTTTTCAGAATTTTGAAGAGATTTATTATGTTGCCACTTAGCTTTCTCTATTGCAGTCAAAACAGACCCAAATTTTCAAACAAAGGTCAAGAGAATTATTTTAATGGGTGCAAATAAATAGAACCGTATCAAGCATTTTCCCTACTAGACTTGTATGCACTATTACTTTAGTACTATATAAAATTAGCAGGAAAAAATTTACCTGCAATGTTTTTTTTGAAGCCTCTATATGAATACTTTCATGAAGTTTCTCAGCGGTGGAATGCTGTAAGACTACATCCTTCGTGGCAAGGCCAGGACAAGATGAATTCTTCTTCTAGATAATCTAGAGATAAAGGCACTGCCAGGTGTAGCACTAATCCATACAGATGAGAAGATCACAGGTTGGATTCCTGCTCCGTACTGAATTAGCTGATCTAGCTGTGGCACTGCCTTTGGCATTACAATTGGGTTTAGCGCCCTGGAATTTGCAGGTCTTTGGGGAAAAGGCAGGTAAATGGGAATGACTGGATTGCTCTTTGAAAGACTCAACGTTGGCACAATGAATCACATGGCTTTCTTCTGTGCTGTGAATGTCTATGGTTCTATGAGAACCATCAACCAGAATTCCTGTTTCAGATTAATATACAATTATCAACACTTATTCCAAATAAAATGTGTATCTTCATGTACATTAGAATCCTGAAATTCCAACTATTTTAGTCCACAAGATCATTTGTCTTAAATTTAAGATTGTGTAAAATTGTGAAAAACCATAAAATTGTCTTAATTTGGGAGCTCTAAATTAATGATGCAATTTCAGGCCTCAGGTGAGAATAGAATCTAACTGAACTGTGATGCCTTCTGAATAGAATAACTTGCTGGCACTTGGATCAAATTTGTGATATTGCTAAACCAGATTTGTTTCGGTAGTTTGAACTACATATTTGCAAATATGTTTGATTTGCAAGATTTAGATAACTGTTTATGTTTATATCCTTCCATATAATCTGCCATATATCTTAGTAGAGTAAATAAGCTGTAATTCATCCAACAGATTCTGCAAAACTGTGCAGGCTCATATAAATAAGACTGCCTAGTTCATATTCTATACACGATTTGTATTAAAATCCACTTTCAAACCTTTTTCACTGAGACGGAAAATTACGCCCCCCCCTCCCCTCCCCCTCATAATTGGACTATTATCACTAATCCCCAAATCTGATAAAGTCTGAGAAAACATTGTTGAGTTTGCTCACCAGCCTTAGACTCTTGACGGCTTTCAGGATTCACAATATTTGCCAATTTACAAACACCTTGAATTATCCCCCATTCAGGTTAGATTCATATATAGATTATGGTCACTTGGCAAGATAGCAGAAAGTTGCAGGCTCATAGAATTGAACCCCAACAACATTCAACATTTTAAGGAATGGGGGAAGAGGTGAATATTAGCAAAAAAGCAAGCTAAAAGGATCTTTCTCTTCCCTCTCACTTTTCTTTCTGATGGATAGCAATGCTCAGTGTAGCACTAAACATAGCAATTTATCCACTGCTGCAATTTCTCCATGTTCCGCCCCTGTTTACTCACATCTATATTTTGGCTATAATTAACAAACAGATGAATGTTGCCCAGCAGTGATTCGGATATTATGGTTAAGCTAAGCCCATTATTTTGTTCACTTTTGTTATCAGAATTGAACATCTAAAATGAGAAAATTGGATAGTCCTTGTACAGGTTACATATTAAAATCTATAAAAGTCTGTGTCTGATTTCTATTCACATGATGTTTTGCAGACGTAGAAGTCATAGCATTCATTCACTTGTTAAAAGCATTATGGATCCTCCTTGTCAGTGTCTGCCTTTGAGTTATGACCTTTTACCTTGCTGTAGAGGATGAGCCAAACAGAATAATTTGTAACCAGTCAAGTTAACTTCAAGCTGTACTGAGCTCTTAAACAAATGAAGTGGAACCATAAATCATGAACTGGATTGTAAATTAACATTATTGCATGAGGCCTAGGCTATGATTAAGCAATGCACAGAACAGTGACTCACCTACAGGTAATTTTAAATCAATTTGGCTAACCTTCAAAACTCATAAATCACGAGATGGTTGTTTTGCTTAAAAATGAATTCTGGTTTGGGGGGAAAATATGAAATTTGTGATCCTTACTGTTAGAATACTCCTGAGGAGTATAATATTTATTTAAAATCGTCAATATTTTACACAAAGAGTTGTTATGGTTTGGAATGCACTGCCTGAAAGGGTAGTGGATACAGATTCAATAACAACTTTCAAAAAGGAATTAAATAGGTACTTGAAAAAGGAAAATTTGCAGGGGTATCGAGAAAGAGCGGGAGAGTGGGACTGATTGGGTAGCTCTTCCAAAGAGCCAGCACAGGCACAATGGGCCGAATGGCCTCCTTCTATGATTCTAATATTTTATTTCTCTGTATGCAGGCAAAATATGATGAAAATTTGAGCAATCTGTTCTGTTGAAATAGACTTGTGATCCAATACCCTGTGATCTGATTGAGGATCCCATTAGGCAGGTTTGCAGTTTAGTTTCTCAATGCAGTGAGTAACTAAACTTGCACTGGGTATGTCACTGAACACAGTGCAAAGCAGTGTCCCAGTGAGTTCAGGAAAATTCTTGGCTGCTTCCATATGTCACCTAGTATCTGATTTCAGAACAATGTCACCACTCTCAAAAGATCTCAAGAGCGGTTCAAATGAATAATCCTTGTATTTAATGCAGGCCTTATCACTTCTTCGAGAAGTCTCAAAATGCTTCACAGAATATATGATAAAGTGAATTGACTGTATGTTTTGTGGGCAAAACACAGCAGCCAATTGCGCACAGCAGTGTCGCACAAACAGTGACCACATTTTTAAAAAATTATTATATATCTAAATGAAGACAGTTCCTCAGACTCTTTGATTTCATTTTTCAAGAATATCTCTCTTACCATCTTCCTGTTACAGTATCAAGTGGTTTCTCAAATGAGTCCAGTTGTCCTAGTTTCAAGCACTCTTACTGGCAACCTGTTCCAGCTGTTGTGTGTGTAAGGAAATACTTCCTTGTGTATGTCCTAAATTGTCCTTCACAACTCTGACTTTATGTTGCTTGGCATAGCTAAGATTTCACACTGCTGTGCACAATTGGCTACCGCAATTCACCCATAAATGTACAGTAAGTTCACTTTACAGTATATTCTGTGAAGCGCTTTGAGCCGTTTCGAAGATGTGATAAGGTGCAATATCAAATGCAAGGATTATTATTATTTTATTTATTAATCACATGAAGCACCATTAAGGTCACCTTCTCAAGTATCTCTTTTGAACCTATTGAAACTGAAGAGCTAGTTCTAGTTTATCTTGTTGTTTCCCATAGCTCATCATTTTAACAGTGAGCATCAACCCTGCTGCTCTTTGGACTATCTTTGGGTGGGACCATTCCTTCATGTCTCAGTCAAGGCAAAACAAAGCTTTACAATCATTGGAAAGTGACATTAATGGCTACCTCCACTAGAATGTCCTGGCGCCCTGGCCAACAATCCCTCAAATAAAATTGGTTATTAATTTCATGGCTGTTTGTGGGTGGGATATAGGAGTCCTGTAGCTTAGTGGTTAGAGCACTCGCCTTGTAAGCGAGAGACCTGGGTTTGATTCCCGGCAGGGTGAAATCTTGGGCAAGTTTCCTTACTCCACATGCCTAACAATAATCCCTCAAGAAAAAAAAGCAATAAAAATTGGTCACTTCAATCCACGACTGTTTGTGGGACACTGCTGTGTGCAATTGGCTGCCGCGTTTCGCCCACAGATATACAGTTAACTCACTTTACAGTATACTCTGTGAAGCACTTTGAGACGTCTAGAAGATGTGAAAAAGCACTATATCAAATGGAAGGATTATTATTACTGTTGTGCGCAAATTGGCTGCCACGTATTTCCACAAAATACACAGTCACTCCACTTCACAGTAAATTCTGTGAAGTGCTTTGGGACATCCTCCGACGTGAAAGGCCTTTTACCAAATGCAAGGATTATTATAATAATAATTGATCCCAAGCAAGTAACGCTTGTAACAGCGGGGTTATGGACATTGTAAAAATTTTATTTGCATTGCTTCACAAATGTCTGTGTCACATTATGCAATGTAAATGCACTTTGTCACAATACAAATTAATGCAGTTATTCTGTACTTCTGCCACAACACATCACTTTTCCAGAGCATTGTAAAAGGGAAGATAGCAACCATATTAATGCAGTACCCAGATACTGCCCGCAGCATTCTATTCATTTTACAGTGGTTTGAGAGATCAAATATCCAATTAAAACAAAAAAAAACTTTAAAGCTAAAAATATTCTCATTGTTTTTTGTTGCCAGAAGGAAATTACCTCATCTTTTATGCTGAGCTTTATGGGGCCATTTCCTCCCCTAACATCCTATAGAACTCCAGAATACTGATTCCAAAAGCATGAATGAATTTAAATGAGGTCACTGAAATTCTTCTGTGGCACAAAACAGCACTTCTATCTGCTGAATAGAATCACCAAAACAGTGCCTGAAGCCAGCAGGTTGATCTGAAGCCAATACACACTTAAGCAGTAGACTTGCTCTAACTGAAGAAAATGGAAACTTAACCTTCCTATAGATCAAAATACAACAACAACAAATTACATTTGTACAGCACCTTTCAAGTTGGGAGGACATCCAACCGCGCTTGACTAATACACCTTAGTCTTACCCTGTAAGATCAATCTTAATATCTTAATTTTGAAACGCTCTTAATTTAGAAACTGATTTTCCTCAGTTCATAAAAAGAATTCTCTTTGAAATTAAGAATGAATTGAAGATTTGTTTTCACAATTCTGGGCAATCTTAAATTTTAAGCACAGGTAGGCTGAGAAGAGATGGAATACCAGGCCTCTAGCGTCCTGTCCAATTATTATTCGTTGGGAAGACGAAAAACAGTTCCTGACAATTTCCAAGATATTGGCCTCAATTTTCTGATCCTTGTCCATGCTTTCGGTGGTGCCTCGTGCATTTTATGAAAGCAGGTATTCGTGTGTGAGCCTCAAATATGAGTGTTAGAAAGCCATTCTGACAATGAGGAGGGTCAGAGATAAATACTTTTCTGTTGTCAATCAATGACCACAAGCGCATATTTTCTGGCAGGGTTCTGCAGTAGGAGTCTTGTCAGATGCTTTCCTTTCTTTCCTTTCTCTTTCCTTGACTAAAGACACAGAAGCCACCTCCCCCATCACTCCAGTCTCAATTAAAATCAGCACAGTCGAGAAATCAAGTGTGCGAGCTTCAAAATTCCATCTGGTTTTAGCCTATGAGTCTTTTTGTCACAAGATTACAAGATCACAAGATTTGTTTGGATGAAAACGTCCCTTCGGCCTATTTGATCACATCTCATACCCACCCTATTAGCTTCCAGCTGTTTTTTAAATACAATAAACTCCTGACCTATCGTCACTCCAAGGGAAAAGAGCTCAGTGACTCTGTATCCTGGGTGACTATGTAGGCATGAGTCCTCTGGAGTCACCAGGGAGTGTTGTGGCCAGGAGAACGTATACCAACACACACTTTGCTTGAGCAGAGCGGGCAGTGTGACAGATAAATAGTCTTACACTGGCCCTGCCTCCATAACTGTCAGTTTATCTGTTAAAACCCTGGTACAAGATCGCTTTCACAGTTAACTGAGTGACCCCAGCATGTGGCTGAGCTCAGTGCAGATAACTTCATTTCGAAGATATACCTGATATTTTACTTACTGTTATGTATAGAATGAGACTTTATATAAGTGAGCAATTAAATAAAAATGTGTGGGGGGGAGGGGCTCTTATTTACATTTGGCATGGGAAGCGGCCAGGATATTGAGAGCGTGATGCCATGTGATGATATCAAACAGTGTCCTGATCTCAAGCTCTCTTCCTGGCAACCAATAAATTATTGTCCCAGTCATTATTTAGCCTATAAGTAAATAAACTCTTCCTGAAATTGCTCTCCACACCCCTAAACCTGAGGTGTTTTACTGGCTTGGTGCAAGTATTGTTCTAGGTTTGGTTTTTCAATCCAATTTAACAACAACAACAACAAAATTACATTTATAGAGCGCCTTTCAAGTCGGGAGGACGTCCCAAAGCGCTGAACGGTCAGGTGTCGGGGCCATAGCATGGGGGAGGGGGCTGGTGTTGGGGTGAGGGCAGGCAGAGAGGTGGGAGGGAGACCAAAGGCACGGTCGAAGAGAAAGGTCTTGAGATCGACTTTGAAGGAGGCAAGGGAGGAAGCGATGCGAAGGGACCGTGGGATGGAGTTCCAGAGTGTGGAGGCAGAGAGGCTGAAAGCCCGGCCACCGATGGTAGGGCGGGTCGGGCGGGAGACAAAGAGCAGGCCGGAGCCCGATGAACGGAGGGAGCGGGCAGGCTCTTAGGGAGTCAGCAAGTCAGAGAGGCAGGAGGGGGCAAGGCCATGGATGGCCTTAAAGGTGAGGATTGTATAAAATTTTAAATTGTATACACCTCTATAAGGTCCCCAATGAGATATCTTCTCTCAAAACTGAAGAGCCATGACTTGGCTAGTTGTTGCTCCTAGCTCATCCTTCTAACACTGGGGGATCATCCTCATTGCCTCCCTCCGCACTGTATCTAGGATCTGGGCAGTCCCCTTATGTCCCAGCAACCCGAACTGTGTGCAGTACACCACCAACACCTTTATATAATGCTTTACATGTGTTGACAAACACATGCACTCAAACTCTCAGAGGCCTGGCTGCAAATAGGCAAAGAAACATCTTGCACTGCAAGAATAGCGCTGATACAGAGTCCTATCTCCTGTACAGTAGCTGGCAATATGCTACTACAATACTGTTGGCATCTAGAAGCAGAAAAGTGAAGCTGGCATGTCACAGACGTTTTTATACCCCACAAGTTTCACAACTGTTTGTGAGACACTGCTGTGCGCAATTGTTTTTTGTTTTGCCCACAAAATATACCATCAATTAATTTTACAGTATATTCTGTGAAGCACTTTGAGACGTCTCAAATGCAAGGATTATTATTGCAATATGTTCTTCCTCCTGCTGCTCTGTCTGTCCTGCATCCATCATCTGATGGATCCAGAGCAAGCACATCTCTCCCCAGATAATCTGAAACCTGCCAAGCTTACTGGAAATTGATGCCTCCTCTTCTCCTCTCATGGTTTTAGGCATTTTAAGGAGATTACTTTCTTTTCTAGTGGTATGAAGTGCAAGAAAGTAACACGTGGATAACTTTTTCTACCTATTTTCTCTCTTTCCTTGTGAAATAGAAGCCTACAGCACAGGAGGAGGCCATTTGGTCCACCGTGCCTGTGCTGGGTCTTTGAAAGAGCTATCCAATTAGTCTCACTCTTTCCCTCTAGCCTTGCAAATTCTTCCTTTTCAAGGAAATATCCAATTCCCTTTTAACAGTTATTATTGAATCTGCTTCCACCAATCTTTCAGGAAGAGATGCCTAGACTCACTTTGCAACTTCCCATAATATTATGGCAGAGCGAGATGAGGAAGAAACTAATCTGTGGACCATTGTTTATGGAACTGCATACAGTGCAACTCACAAGGTTTTTGGTACACATGCTCAACCCTCTAACTATTCAAAATCAGTTAAACTACCGTGTGATTCCCTCAAAAATAAATTTCTTGTGGTTTTGATGAGCTCATACGAACAGCTGTAAAAACTATATTTTTCTCTGAACTCCTTCCAATGGTGGAGTGGCACACCACTGGTTTGAATGAATAAGAGTGACACAAAGACTGAACCAATTAACATCTTAGACTCGGAGACAGTGTAAGAATTGCACCTCTGATTGTGAGGCCAGCTCTCACCGGACAAAACCTTCGTATGAATTCTAACCAATAAATTACAAAAATAAAATAGATGTGTTAAGACCATTGCATGTGTTCACCCAAACCTGTGTTGTATCCTAAATCTCACTTGGGTAGATTGGCAGCAGAATGGATGCTCCCCTTTAGCAGGCCTCTGCTATCATTAGAGATGGAGCCAGTTTTGATATTCTTTTGTTACCTTTTGCTGCTTGCCTAGTAGATTGGCTTTTCATATTGTAATAATAATAATCCTTGCATTTGATAGAGCGCCTTATCACATCTTTGAGATGTTTCAAAGCACTTCACAGGATACATTGTAAAGTGCAGTGACTGTGTTTGTTGTTGGCGAAACGCGGCAGCCAATTGCACACAGCAGTGTCCCACAAACGGTGGTGGATTGAGGGACGTTATCATTATTATTATTATTTTGGAGGGCTTATTATCCCCAGAAAACGATCTGCCAATTGACTTACAAGCAGTTCCTACTTACTGCTAGGTAAACAGTGGTAGAGGGGGAGAGAAAGAGAGAGACTGAGAGAGACTGAAAAGGAGAGAGAGAGAGATTGGCAGAAAGAGAATATTGGATTATACGAGGTTCATTTTATTCATAACAAAGCATGAACAACAACAACAACAACAAAATTACATTTGTATAGCGTCTTTCACATCGGGAGTACATCCCAAGGTGCTGGACAGACAGAGTTTCGGACCCGAGCTGGGAGTCGGGACGGGGAGGGTGGAGGGCAGGGTGCCAAGCAGGGAGAACAAAAAGCACAGTCAAAGAGAAGGGTCTTGAGATGCGTCTTGAAGGAGGCAAGGGAGGGAGCGAAGCAGAGGGACTGCGGGATGGAGTTCCAGAAGGTGGGGGCAGATTAGCAGAAGGCCCAACCACTAATAGTGGGGCGAGTGAGGCGGGGGACGTGAAAGGAAATCCAACATAACAACAAATTGTGTTTGTGTGTAACGAAATAGGGCTAATCAGCAATCTGGAAGTTAAGGCTCCTCGAGGGCAATGACCATAACATGATGGAATTTAACATTAAGTTAGAGAGTGATATAATTGAATCCGAAGCAAGGGTCTTAAATTTAAATAAAGCCAACTATGCAGCTATGAGAGAAGATTCGGCTAAAATAGACTGGGAAATTAGATTTAAAAATGACGGTAGACCAGCAATGGCAAACGTTTAAAGATATAATAATATTAATTCCCAGCGATCACATTTTCCCATGAAAAATAAAAATACCACGGGAAAAGTGGTTCAACCTTGGCTAACTAGAGAACTTAGGGAAAGTATAAAATTAAAAGAAGAAGCCTGAGGGCTTTAGAGATCAGCAAAGGAAAACCAAGAAACTGGTTAAGAGGGAGAAAATGGAATATGAGGGTAAACTAGCTGGGAACATAAAGACAGATTGTAAGAGTTTTTACAAGTACATAAAGAGGAAGAGACTATCAAAAGTGAATGTGGGTCCATTGCAGGCAGAGACAGGAGAAATTATAATGGGGAATAAAGAAATGGCAGAGTCATTAAACAAATATTTTGCTTCTGTCTTCACGTTAGAGGACACTGAAAACTTACCGAAAATAGAGTGGAACCTGGAGGCTAATGTTAGTGAGGAACTTAAATAAATGAACATCAGTAAAGCAATAGTATTAGACAAATTGATAGGATTAAAAGCCAATAAATCCCTTGGACCCTAGGGTTTTAAAAGAGGTGTCTCCAGAGATGCTTTGTTTTTGGGCTTCCAAAATTCCCTGGATTCTGGAATGGTTCCCATTGATTGGAAGATTGCAAACGTAATGCCACTATTTAAGAAGGGTGGGAGATAAAAAATGGGGAACTATAGACCAGTTAGTCTGACGTCGTGGTAAGGAAAATTCTAGAGCTCTTAATTAGGAACGGCGTCGTGGGGTACTTAGAAAATCATAACATGATTAAGCAGAGTCAACATGGTTTACGAAAGAGAAATCATGTTCAACAAATCTTTTAGAATTTTTTGAGGATATAACTAGTAGTTTAGATAGGGGGGATCCAGTAGATGTGGTATATTTGGATTTCCAGAAGGCATTCAACAAGGTGACAAATAAAAGGTTGTTGCATAAGATTAGAGCCCATGGAATTAAAGGTAATATATTAGCATGGATTGGAGAGTGGCTAACAGGAAGAAAACAGAGAGTAGGGATAAACGGGTCCTTCTCAGATTGGCAGGATGTGACTAGTGGAGCGCCACAAAGATCAGTGTTTGGGCCTTAATTATTTACAGTCTATATCAATGATTTAGATGAGGAAATAGAACTTGTGGAGTCCTGTAGCTCAGTGGTTAGAGCACTCGCCTTGCAAACGAGACACCTGGGTTCAATTCCAGGCCAGGGCGAAACCTTGGGCAAGTTTCCTTACTCCACCACCTAATAATAATCCCTCCAAAATGAAACAATAATAAATTGGTCATTTTCAATCCACAACTGTTTGTGGGACACTGCTGTGTACAAATTGGCTGCCGCGTTTCGCCCACAAATATACAGTCAATTCACTTTACAGCATATTCTGTGAAGCACTTTGAGACGTCTAGAAGATGTGATAAGGCGCTATATCAAATTCAAGGATTATTATTATTAACATATCTAAATTCGTGGACAATAGAAAATAGATGGGAGAGTAAACTGTGAGGATGACACAAGAAGAATGCAAAGGGAAATAGACAGGCTGGGTGAGTGGCAAGAAGGTGGCAGTTGGAGTATAACGTGGGGAAGTGTGAAGTTATTCACCTAGGTAGTAAAAATAGTAAGCAGATTATTTTCTAGAAGGGGAGAGACTAGGTAATGGTAGTGTTCAGAGGGATTTGGGTGTCCTTGTACACCAGACACAAATGTTAGTATGCAGGTACAGTGAACAACTAGGAAGGCTAATGCCATGTTGGCATTCGTTGCAAAAGGGTTAGAGTACAACAGTAGGAAAGTCTTGCTGCAGTTGTATAAGGCCTTGGTGAGACCACACCTAAAATATTGTGTGCAGTTTTGGTCTCCTTATTTAAGAAGGAACATCCTCACCTTAGAGGGGGTGCAGCATAGATTCACTAGGTTGGTTCCTGGGATGAGGGGGTTGATTTATGAGGATAGGTTGAGTAAACTAGGCCTATATTCTCTAGAATATAGAAGAATTAGGGGTAATCTTATTGAAACCTATAAGATTCTTAAGGGTCTTGATAGGGTAGATGCCGTGAGACTGTTTCCCCTGATTGGAGAATCTCGTCTCAAGATTTCAGCCTTTTCGAACTGAGTTGAAGAAACATATCTTCACTCAGAGCATAGTGAATTTGTGGAATTCTCTACCCTAGAAGGCTGTGGATGCTCAGTCCTTGAACATATTCAAGACTGAGGTTGTTAGATTTCTAAAAGAAAGAGGGATTAAGGGATAAGGGGATAGGGCGGATAAATGGAATTAGGTTAGAAGATCATCCATGATCTTATTAAACGGCGGGGCAGGCTCGTGGGGCTGAATGGCCTACTCCTGCTCCTATGTCTTATGGTCATGCATTTGTGCAGCGCCTTTCATGTCAGAAGTCGGCCCCAAGGGGTTGGACAAGGAGGGTTTCACCCGACCTGCGAGTTGGGATCAAAGAGGGGTGGAGAGCAAGGGGGATGGAGGAAGGAAGATGGCCGAAGGCACGGTTAAAAGGAAAGGTTTTGAAATGGGCCTTGATGGAGGTAAGGGATGGGGTGGGATGAAGTTCCAGAGTGGGGTGTAGAAATGCTGAAGCCCTGACTCTGATAGTGAAGCCAGAAGGGGAGGGGGAAGTGGAATAGGCCAGTGATTGGTAAGCAGAGGGTGCGGACAGATTGGTGAATTTTTCATATGTTGAAGAGGAAGGGAGGAGCAAGACCATGGAGGGCCTTAAAGGTGAGGACATGGATCTTGAACTCGATTCTCTGGGGGATGTGGAGCCAGCCGGGCAAAGATGGGGATGACAGAGTAAATCTACATCAGGTGCTATTCCTACCCCACTGAGTACACAGATATTAATTTTGTATTGCATTTTTAAAATGCAAAAATCACAATTTTTAGCAATCAACATCTCAGATACCTATATTACAAATGTGGAATATTTAAAGTTAGAATGAACGTCTTTCAACTGATAAATAAATCGCCCAAGATTTATTTATTTATCCTTG
Source organism: Callorhinchus milii (assembly GCF_018977255.1). Lineage (NCBI taxonomy): Eukaryota > Metazoa > Chordata > Chondrichthyes > Chimaeriformes > Callorhinchidae > Callorhinchus > Callorhinchus milii. Next base: position 70,191,958 of record NW_024704745.1, on the reverse strand, counting down.
TATTTAGCCAGTTTGTTGACAGTAGCATTACACTGACTGGAAACCTTTGGTGAATGATCAAAATCACCCCTAGATACAATATAATACATTTTACATTTATATAGGGTCTTTCACATCAGAAGGACTTTGCACAGCTGGCTGAGCATTTGAGCCAGTTGAGGGAAGCAAAATCCATATAATTTTCATTCACTGATAATGAGCGTCCCTTCAACATATATATATGTTTACTTGTTCAATATTGCAATATGCATTGCTCTGCATTAATATTCATATGCCACTCCTTGACCAATCTGCAATCCTTTTATGGGCGCATTGGTAAATGTTACAACATTAAAATAAATGCTCTTCGCTAAGTGACTTATAGTACAGGTCTTTGCCCGCACTGATACAGGCGGAACTTATTCTGGCTATATCATCTTCTGCTACTTGTTGCTAAACCAGATTTCAATTCATCTTCCTTAAAAGGCTTGCACAGGAAACTTTAGAAAGTGTCTCCTATAAAAATTCAAATAAATTACATTAACTGAATAGAACTCATCTGGGAAATAAGTTCCTTAATTATTTCCTGGAAGAATTGTAGTAGGTTTTAGAATCTGAGCTTTGATGATAATAATCCTGGCATTTGATATAGAGTCTTATCACATTGTTGAGACGTCTTAAAGCACTTCACAGAATATACTGTAATGTAAATGTAATTCCATATAAGGCTCTCAAACATTTTCCTCAGTACAGATTCACTGGTCGATAATTTGTGAACTCATATCTAAATCATGTTTTGAATACATGTAGTGTTTATTGGTCTCTAAAAAGTATTAGCCAGAGCCACAACAGTTTCCTCTCATATGTCCTAAGGGTTTCTAAGCTGCATCCAATTTGGCCAAATTCCCTGCACACATTTAATTATTTTTCTTTATCACTTATGATCTACTCTTATCTATTTATGTTAAATATTCTTGAGCCAAAACGACTAGATCTGGAATTTGACTGCTAGCTATTTATTGATAGAAGCTCACACAGGAATATGTTGTTAAATACAGAATGTACCATCAATGTGCTATGTTTTATTCCACTTGCCAGTAAGACCTTTGGAACTCACTCGTAAATTCTGTGGTTTTACTCTTTCACGAAATAAACATCTACTTTATACGCACTTCAAGGTCAGTAAAGGTGATCATTAAAACTTTTAAACCAACCCTCTGCCACAAAATCCAACCTACCATCAAGCCTCTCAGAACATAGGTGCAGATTACTACAATGAGAAAAAGGTGATACATTGATTCAGAATGTCCAACCAACATCCTTGAACTTGGTTCTCAGTGGAAAGGAATTTACGATTGTGGTCTGTGCGGATTCCACTCGAAGAATTTCAGTTAGTGGACTGAGTGAGGGAGAGAAGAAACAATTGATGTGTAATGTGTCAATATCAATGAAAATTGATGTTAACAGAGAAAATGTGTTGCTTGAATGTTATTTTCATATAAACTGAAGTTAGATAGGTTCTTTGAAGTTAGAAGAGATATGCAGTGGTCACGGAATAGAAATTGTCAAGTATATTCCTTGGTTTGAAATGATTTTGTTCCATGTTTAACAATCACCCAAGGAATATTTGTCTTAATACTCCACAGAACATAGCCACTACGCCCCGAAGCTTTGAAACTCTCTTCCCCAATCCCTTACCTTATCCTTCCCCTCTTTTAGATCACAACTGAAGGCCTTCCTCTTCGATCATGCTTATGGTCACCTCCTCCCTCCTCGGTGTCAGACTCCGCCAATGCTAAACGCTCCGAGGTGCTGCCCTCATGAAGGGCACTTGTTGTTGTCGATGTTGTTGTGGTTGCTGTGGTCCGTAACATCGCCCGACTCCACCACTAGCTCACCGCTCAGGCCGCTGAAACTCTTGTTCATGCCTTCATCACTTCCAGGCTCAACTATGCAAACGCCCTGCTTGTCGGCCTTCCCAACTCCTCCCTCCGCAGGCTGCAGATAATCCAGAACTCTGCAGCCCGTGTCCTCTCCCACACCAAACTCCGTGACCCCATCTCCCCCACTCTTGCCCGACTCCATTGGCTCCCTATCCTTCAGAGGATCCAGTTCAAGATCCTGGTCCTCACATACAAAGCCCTCCATGGCCTCGCCCCACCCTACTTCTGTGACCTTCTAACCCCCTACCAACCTGCCCGCTCCTTCCGCTCAGCCGGCTCCGGCCTGCTCCACGTCCCCCGACCTACCAGCCCCACCATTGGTGGTAAAGTCTTCAGCAATTCTGCCCCCAACCTCTGGAATTCCATCCCCCAATCATTCCGCCTCAGCCCTCCTTAGCCTCCTTCAAGTTCCGCCTCAAGACCCTCCTCTTCGACCATGCCATCGGCCACCCCCCTTCCCCTCCCCTCCCTTCTCCCCCCCTGACCCCAGCTTCGGTCTGAAATGCTGTACACTGTCCAGCGCCTTGGGACGTCCTCCCGACATGACAGGAGCTATACAAATGTATTCTTGGTGTTGTTATTGTTGTGCTGGGAGAGAAGAAAACTGCTGTTTGTGGACTCATGGAGGTAAGTTTGAATCAATATATGCAAACAGAACACCTTGGAGCGTTGGTCTAATTGAGTTTGCGGTTCAGGGAGTTCAATTCGATAACAACTTTTAAGAGAGAAAGAGATAATTATTTGGGGAGGACAAATTTGCAGGGCTATGGGGAGAGCACGGGCGAGTGAGATTGATTTGGATAGCTCTTAGATCAGATCATAAAGGATCTTTCGATCCCATTTCCAATCTGTTTTCTCCATGTTCCTTAATATCCTTACTTCTCAAGTATCCATCCATCTCTCACAAATATTAGATACAACAACTTGCACTTATATAGTGCCCTCCACGCAGGGTAGCATCACTGTTAAGCGCTTAACAGTGGCAGAGCCTGACTCCAAGCTGGGGTGAGGTGGGGAGGTGGCCGTAAGCATGGTCGAAGAGGAAGGTCTTCAGGCGGGACTTGAAAAAGGGGAGAGAGGGAGCAAGGCGGAGGGATTCAGGGAGAGTGTTCCAGAATTTTGGGGCATAGTGGCTGAAAGCGTGACCTCTGATGGTGGGGTGGAGAGTGCGAGGGATGAGCAGGAGGTCGGTGTCAGTCGAGCGGAGGTGCTCGGTGGTGGATTGGAGAGTGAGGATGTCGGAGAGGTAGGGAGGTGCCAGAGAGTGAAGGGATTTGAATGCAACTGTGGGGATCTTGAACTTAATCCTTTCAGTAATGGGGAGCCAGTGGAGTCTGACCAGAACTGGTGAGATGTGGGTGCGGAGTTTGGTCTGGGTCAGTATGCGGTGGCAGAGTTCTGAATGATTTGGATCTTTTGAATAGTGGAGCTAGGGAGACTGGCGAGGAGTGAGTTTGAGTAATCCAAGCGGGAGGCGACAAACTCATGCACAAGGGTTTTGGCTGCATTTGAGTTAAGGTACAATTGGAGGTGGGCAATGAGGCAGAGGTGGACGAAGGCAATCTTGGTCAGGGACCAGATGTGTTGGAGGAAGGACAGCTGGTCATCAAACTGGATGCCTAGATTGCTGGTTCAGTGAGTGTGAGGGAGAGCCCAGGGAGCTTGAGGAGTTCAGATCCGCAGGAGTGAAGACGTTGACAAGAACCAAGGAGTATGGCTTCCATTTTGTCCACATTCAGCTGCAGCAAGTTTACACTCATCCAGGCCCTGATGTCTGCCAGACAAACTGATAGAACATCGGCGTACATGCAGTTGGTACTGGAGAAGGCAAAGTGGATTTGTGTGTCATCCGCATACATGAGGAAATTTACCCCGTATCATCACCCAGAGGGAACATCTAGATGAAGAACAGAAAAGAGCCAAGGATGGAGCCCTGGGGTAGCCGCAGAATATCATTTTGAATTTATGATTTTCTAGGACAATGCTGCCTACATTGTCAAAACCCTGTGTGTGAAGAGATATCTTTGTGATCTCCCTTCTGACTGTTTTAGCACTAATTTTAATAATATAGCTTGTTTTGGATCCCTCCAGAGGGAAAAGTCAACCCCTATTGACTTTGTAAATTCCCATCATTATCTTAAATACCACAATCAGATCACCTTTTAGAATCCTCGGTGAACGTTTACTCAGCCTTTTATCATAGTGAAACCCCTTTATCTCAAGTATTAATTTGGTGAATTGTCACCGGACTCCTTCAAAATAGAGTCCTGAAAAGAGAGGACTTGGGTTTGATTCCCATGTAGGATGAAATGTTAGGCAAATTTCCTTACTCTACATGCTGAGCAGTAAGTAGGAACCCGGTTGTTAATCAATTGGTGGATCACTTTTCCACAGGTAAAAATAAAAAAATTAAAACATAATAATTTGGTCACTCAATCCACGACTGTTTCTGGGACACTTTTGCCCACAAAATATAGTCAATTCACTTTACAGTCTATTTTGTGAAGCTGTTTGAGACCGTGATAAGTCTCTGTATGAAATGCAAGGATTATTATTATTATTATTATTATTCCAAGGCTAGCATTTTCTTCCTAAATTTGCGTTCCCCCAAACTGAACACAATACTCCAAATGAGGTCTGACCAGCACTCAAGTATACAACTGCAAGTAGGCCACAGGCAAAGTTGCCTGGATGTCATTTGGTGCTGAGCCTGCTACAGATTTTGTTGGCAGTGTTTGTACTTGGACTGCATGGTGACAGCTGCTTCATTTAATGCCACAAGAGAATGTAAATGCTTCTATTGGAAGCTGTTTAGTATTTGCAAGATTCCTGTTTACTGTGTAAAAATGCTTGAAGGCTTTTAATGAAGAAATAAATATATATATATACACACACACACACACAATAAAACAGTTGTGTTGATGAAAACATTCAACCCAATCTTGCCAACAAATGCTTTGGTTCTGATTAGCTTCACAGAATCACTGCTCTGCTCAGTCTCCCGACTCCCACTAAATACTTACAGACAGAAACAGTTTCCTTTTATCTACGGATGCCACCGTCTATTAGGCTGCTAAAATACTGCATTTATTTGGGTTGCACACAATCATAGGTTTATTACAATGATGGATTGGGCATCATTTAAAGGGAATAAAGAATAAATGAATTTAATGACATTCAGCAAATTAAGATAAAAAATACATATTATGAGCTCCTGGAAAAGGAACAATTTTTAGGGTTTAAAGATCTTTAAAGATTTAAATACAAAAAATGCAAATTATGCTTCATTTAAGAATAAATTAATCATGTCTGGCCGAATGCAAGAAAATCTAATTCACATAATGATTTGAGATCCGGAGCGAATATATCAGGAATTCGTGATAAAGAGCTGATTGGGCTGAAAAGTATCTGCATTGAAAGATTAACCTTTAATGTGTAAAGCCATAGTCATGTATACCAGTAATAGGACCGACATCAGTCTGGCTCAGTTGATAACACTCTTGCCTCTGAGATAGAAGGTTATGGGTGCAAGCCTCCTGTTGGGACTGTGAATCCCCGAGGTAGGTTGACACTCCAATGCAATGCTGAGAGAGTGCTAGACTGTACTTTGGATGAGACAATAAAACCGAGGTGGATTTTAAAGATCCCATGGCACCATTCAAACAGAAAATTATCCTGACCAACAATTGTCCAAATAAAAATTAGTATTCATTTACGGCTGTTCGTGGGACATTGCTGTGTGTAAATTGGCTGCTGCATTCTTGACAAAATACACAGTTATTGTAGATAAAAGGAAACAGTTTTGACTGTAAGGGCAACCAAAATGTTTGAGGGGATGGAGGAATTGCACTACGAGGAACGATTAGATAAACTGGGCATGTTCACACTGGAGAAGAAAAGGTTAATGGGTGATATGATTGCGGTCTTTAAGATGCTGAAGGGACTAGATAATATAGACCATACCAAACTGTTTTATCTTGAACTGAATAGTAGAACCAGAGGACACGGCCTGCGATTGAAAAGGGATAAATTCAGAACAAATTTGCAGAAATACTACTTCAGGGAGCAAGAAGTAAACTTATGGAACAGGCTCCCCAGGGAAATGATGGAAGCAGAAAGTATTGTTTGGTTTCAAAAACAAATTAGGACTTCTGCTAGTAAATAATATATAGTTTGGGACATGACATGTCAAATGATTGCAGTGTGGTGAAAGGCGAACTAGATTGATCTTGGTCTTCTTGCGCCTCGCAGATTCTTATGTCCTTATTTTACAATAAAACATTACCGAAACCATCATTCATGCCTTTACTACCTCCTAAATCGACTTCTCTAATACAATCCTTACCATCCATCCACCGTTCACAAGCTTCAGCTCATTCAAAACTCCATGTCTGCATCCTAACCTGCACCAAATTTCTCATGCCCATTATCTCAGTCCTCATCATTCTCCACTGGCTCCCTGGCGCCCAACAGATTGATTTCAAGGACCTCATACCCATCAATAACTTCTTCTGTGCCCTAGGACCTCCTTATCTCTGTGATCGTCTCTTCTCTCATCCCAATCTTCTGCTTGCCCCTTTTGTTTGGCAAACTCAGGCCTGTCTGTACCCTCTCCATCTTACCATCAGTGGGTTGGCTATTTGTCTTCAGCCTTTGGAACACCCTCCCTTTACCCCTCCATCTCTCCCACCACTCCATCTGCATTTAAATCCTGCCTAAAACTCTTCAGCTGAATCTATGGACACCTTCCCCCTCCATCTCCTCCATTGCTGTGTGCCCAACATCATCCCTGTGAAGCACTCCGAGACATTATCCCACACTAGATAAATGCAAGTTGTTGTAATTGTTAAGTGATGAAGCTAACTGCAGTATGAAAATATATACTGGACTTAAGTTTCAGCATGGTATCACTGCAATAATATTTCAAGTGTCAGCCGGGCACTGGTGCAAATGAAAGGTTTGAGGACCAAGGGAAAAATATTTTTTTATGTAGTAGCAGCAATCCAACAATAGAACCCGATTTAATATTTGCTCGTAGCACTAGCTGTATTGATGACATTATAAAAAATCTTACAAAACACATTGCAAAGAATTATCCTATGTATTATTATGAACAAATGCAATTTTGTGAACAACAATCATTTTTTGTAGCACCTTTCACATAGGGTAATGTCTCAAAGTGCTTTATAGAGATGACGCCTGATACCAAACAGGGAGGATGTGGAGAGGTGGATGGTGGGAGGTTATGGTAGGAATAGTTGAAGAGGTATGTCCCAGAAACAGCCATGGAGTGAGTGACCAATTTTATTTGAGGGATTGTTGGCCAAGACACTGGGAGAAACTCCCTTCTCTTTTTGACTCGTGCCATAAGATCTTTAATATCCATCTGAAGAGGCAGGTTTCCCTTGGTTTAACATCTCATCTGAAGGATAGCACCTCTAACAATGCAACACACCCAGCATGGCATTGGAGAGTCAGCCTAGACTATATGAGTTGCTAAGTCTCGTCGTGGGTCTTGAGCCCACAACCTTCTGAGTCAGAGGCCAGAGAGCGGGGCTGACACATACAATTATACTTTGTAACAATGGGACGATTGGCCTTCTTCTGTGCTGTCAATTTCTAAATTTCTACTTGACACATTATTATACTTGAGTTCAAGTTATATAACAGTCTTCAAATTATCATTTTTAAAAAAACATTATCTCTGAAAAGATGAGGGATCATTAGAGTAAAATTGAAAAGGCATATAACTTGAAGGCAATCTTTTAACCAGTCTTACTCTATTCCTGCATAATAATATGCACACACACTTTGAAAACTATGCCACTGGGATTGAACACACACAGTTAGTTATATTGGAAAAAGTACAATAATGAGAACTATGCTTGAAGTTTGTGACACATGAATTATGTTCAAAATGCTGCTAAAGTGAATAAAGCCTGGGCTGAAGAGAGAATGGATAATGCTGGGTTGCTTCTCTATATGCTGAAAAGCTTTTGTTTTGCATTTTACATGTTTGCTTCCAGTCTGGCTCCAATCCCAGCTTTGGCTGTGATAAGCTGACTGACGCCAGGTCAGACCTGGTGTTACTACAGTAACAACTGCAATCGAGGCTGATTGAGAAAATGCCTCATTAATGCTTTTTAATAAGGCCTTAACAAACTCTATTCATTGGAATGGTGTAAACTTTTTCCCACTTTAAAGTTTTAAAGGGAGAGGAATATTGAGAGCAGCACGAAACAGATTTTTTCTGCTTGTGACAACTTTCTGCACGTCTGTACCGTGAGGCAGTCAATAACATTAGCAACTTGAGGAATTATCTCAGCGTTATATCCTGACAGAAGAACAGATCAATATGGTGTTATAGGTGAAGCAAGAACTACATGTATCTTTAATTAATCAACCAGGGTGTCAGCCTAGCTCAGTTTATAGCACTCTCACCTCTGAATCAGAAGGTTGTGGGTTCAAGCACAATGTTGGGACTTTAAGTACATTAGTCACAAGAGCTGACACCACAATTGAGCTCTGCAGAGCATTGCACTGTCAGAGATGCCATCCTTCAAATGGAGCAGGGTTATGTCCATCAAAGTCCTATCTGCCTGTTCAGGTAAACATTTAAAATCCCATGGCATTTCTTGCAAAGAAAAGTGTGTTCCTCCCAACATCCTCGCAACAACTGCCCCAGATAAATTGATCATAGCTGCCACATTTGCCCACAAATATTCAGCCACTACTCTTTACAGTCAGTGCTTTGATATGTTTTGCTGATATAAGGTGCTATATCAAATGCAAAGATTATTATTATAAATAGTGAAAACAAGAGAATACACTTAAGAAGGTTAGATGGTAATATTATGGAAGAAATATATGTTGATGAGATTTTGACAGAAATAATTGTATGGATATTATAGAGGCAAATAGCATCAGGGCTCCAGTGTCCAGTAGTCTTAGAGATGTTAGGATAGGAAATATAATTGTTATACTGATTTAGTATAAATTCAGGTGATATAATATTATTAATCCTTGCATTTGATATAGTGCCTTATCACATCATTGAGACGTCTCATATACTGTAAAGTGGATTGACCGTGTATTTTGTGGACGAAACGTGGCAGTCAATTGTGCACAGCAGTGTCCCACCAACAGTCGTGAATTGATTGACTTTTTTTGAGGGATTGAGTGACCAAATTATTATCATTTTTTAAAGGGTTATTATCCCCGGAAAGCGATCCGCCAATCGATTAACAAGCGGGTTTCTACTTACTGCTAGGTAAACAGAGGGGTGTGGAGTAAGGAAAGTTGCCTAACGTTTCGCCCAGCCCGGGAATTGAACCCTGGTCTTCTCGCTTGTGAGGTGAGTGCTCTAACCAATACTCTACAGGATTCCACTCCAGACTTGAAGCAGTGTAAAGTACAACAACAACCTCCTTTACGCATGATACAATGACGAGTTTGGACACCGAGCAAAGGAGAGGGGAAAAGGGAGGAGGGGATCATAGGTTTGAGATTGAAGAGGTAGGTTTTGAGGTGAGATTTAAAGACAGAGGGGGTGAGATGGTACGTTAGAAGGAGGGTGTGCAAGGGTTTAGAGGGATAGTTTTTCTATCCAGAAACTGTTTGGATAGAAGCACAAACTGCACCTAATCTGGATAAAAAAGAGAACACTATCAGTCAAGGGAATAAACCTTAAAGCAAGGAGAAGAAAAGGGAAAACTTTCAAAGGGAAAAGTGGTATTTGCAAATAATCTGTAAACACACTCCTAATGTTACCCGTCTTGTCGTATGTTAAAACTAACAAAAGCTTGAATATCCTCTTTGGAACAGAAAAAAAACAATGGAAAACACAAATAGCTAACTCCACCTTTTTCCCAAACAACTAGAAGAGGATGTCCTGTTGACTTCAAAAACATGAAGAAGCCAGATACAAACACAAAGCCCTGATTGTCTTTTGTTTGGAATTTGAGGAAAAGGCTATTTCTGAACAAGATTTTATTGAATATAATAACCCATACATTTGATAGAGCGCCTTTCATGTCAGCAGGACATCTCAAAGTGTTTCACAGGAATTACTGTAAAGTGTAGTAATTATATATTTTGTAGGAAAACACAGCAGCCAATTTACACACAACAACACACAAACAGCCATGAAGTAAATGATTGATTTTATTTGGGGCATTGTTGTTTGGGATGAGAAACTATATTCTCTTTTTGAATAATGTCATGGGATATTTTACGTCCATCTGAACAGGCAAACGGGAACTCAGTTTAGCGACTTATTTGAAGGACCACACCTCCAATATTGAAGCACACCTACAGCACTGTATTGGAATTTCAGCCTTGAGTACGTGAATTCAAAATTTTGCCTAAATCCCTCCGCTGTCTCACTCTACCATATCTCTGTAACTCCCTCAAACGTATCAATCCAGCCATTTGTGGAGTCCTGTAGCTCAGTGGTTAGAGCACTCGCTTTGCAAGCAAGAGACCTGAGTTCAATTCCAGGCAGAGGGCGAAACCTTGGGCAAGTTTCCTTACTCCACACAGAGCCTAATAATAATCCCTCCAAAAAAAAAAAAAAAAAACAATAATTAAATTGGTCATTTTCAATCTATGACTGTTTGTGGGACATTGCTGTGCGCAATTGGCTGCCGCGTTCGCCCACAAAATATACAGTCAACTCACTTTATAGTATATTCTGTGAAGCGCTTTGGGACGTCCTCCCGACGTGAAAAGCGCTATATCAAATGCAAGGATTATTATTATTATTATATTATTATTATTCCCTTTGCTCAGTGGGTACCTGCCCACCCCACCCTCAGCAGTCGGGATTTCAGCCTATCTGCCTCCATTCTCTGAAAATCATCCTGGAGTCCCTCCAATTGCTTCCTTCATCACGTCTTTCAAGGTCCATCTCAAGAAATTTGTCTTTGAACACATTTTCGGTCAGTTATCTTTCCCCACCCCATCTCCCCTTGGCTCCAAACCCTAGCTCCGGTGCCAGCCAGCCAGGATTGTTAAGCTCCTTAGGACAGACACAGCCCTGGTCAAAGTCACTGACGACATTCTGAACATCTGTAACCTGAGCTCTTTCTGCCTCCTTGTCCTCCTCAACTGCTCTGCTGCCTTCGACACTGTCGACCACTCTCTCCTCCTACACTGCCTCTCCTCTCAGCTCAATCTTCACGGACCTGCCCTTGCCATGGTTTGAATCCTAGCTCTCCTGCTGTCTCCACTTTAACGCTACTAACAGCTTCTCCCCCAGCCCCCGCACTGTCATGTGCGGCATCCCTTGGCCCTCTCCTTTTCAAAATCTACTTCCTCCTGCTTGGTGACATCATCCACAGACATGGGGTCAACTTCCACATGTATGCGGATGACACCCAACTCTGCCTCTGCCTCCACCCTTGATTCCAGGACCACTGCTGTGCTCACAGACTTGTCAGACATCAAGTCCTGGACCAGAGCTAATTTCCTGCAGTTGAATGCCAAGAAGACTGAGGCCCTCCTTCTTGGCTCCCATCAGCACCTCCATTCCTTGGGTGCTGACAGCATCTCCCTCCATGGATGCACACTCCAACTCACTGAGCCAGTCCGGAATCTTGACAGCTTGTTTGACCCTCAACTCTCCTTTCTACCCCAAATCTGTGCCATGACCCGCTTTGCCTTCCTCCACATCTGCAACATCGCTCTGCTCCACCATTGTCTCACACCGCAGGCTACCGAGACCCTCATACACACATTCATAACATCCAGGCTCGACTACGCAAACTTCCTGCATGTCAGCCTCCCCCTCCCCAATTCCTCCCTCCATAGCCTGCAGGTCATCCAGAACTCTGCAGTCTGTGTCCTCTCCTGCACCAGACCCCGCAACCCTATTACCCCTATCCTCGCCCAACGACACTAGCTTCCCATCACACAGTTCAAGATCCTAGTCCTCACTTTCAAAACTCTCCATGGCCTTGCTCCCCCCTACCTCTGCGACCTCCTAACCCCTACCAACCTGACTACTCCCTCCGCTCAGTGGGCTCCAGCGTACTTCACGTCCCCTGACTCGCCCGCCCCACCATTGATAGGTGGACTTTCAGCCACTCTGCCCCCAAGCTTTGGAACTCCATCCCGCATTCCCTCCCCTTTGCTCCCTCCCTTGCCTCCTTCAAGACACATCTTAAGACCCTTCTCTTTGACCATGCCTTCAGTCCCCCTCCATCCCCCCCTGCCCTCCACCCTCCCCAATCCCAACCCCCATCTCGGGTCCAAAACACTGATTGTCCAACGGGTTGGGACATCCTCCCGACGTGAAAGGCGCTATACAAATGTAATTTTGTTGTTGTCAATATGGGGCTTGACCCCACAACCTTCTGACTCAGAGGCGATAGTCTGTGCCAGGCTGACACACCGTACCCTATTTTCTATATATTTGAACGTGAAAGGCGCTATATGTTGTTGTTATAACTACACAAATAAGTATAGGAGAGAAAAAATACAGTACGATTATTGCTGCCTTAACAAAGTAAGAAAAAGATGAAGACTGCAACTCACAATTCTCAAAAGGTCCCCATTCCAAACAATGACAACACCACCAACAACAACAACAAAATTACATTTGTATAGTGCCTTACATGTCTGGAGGACGTCCCAAGGGGCTGGACAGACAGAGGTAACAACCCAAGCTGACGGTCGGGGTGGGGGAGAGTGGAGGGCAGGAGGAGAAGCAGGGAGATCGAAAATAAGGTTAAAGAGGAGGGTCTTGAGGTGGGTCTTGAAGGTGATGAGGGAGGGGGTCAGATGGAGGGACGACTGGATGAAGTTCCAGAGGGTGGGTGCAGAGTGGTGGAAGGCCCGCCCGCCGATAGTGGGTCGAGCAAGGCGGGGGACATTGAGCAGGCCAGAGCCTGCTGAGCGGAGGAAGAAGCGAACAGGGTGGTAGGGGGTTAGGAGGTCGGAGAGGTAGGGGTGAGCAAGACCATGGAGCGCTTTGAAGGTGAGGACCAGGATCTTGAACTGTATCCTCTGTGTGATGGGCAGCCAGTGGAGTTGGGCAAGGATGGGGATGATAGGGTCGCGGAGCCTAGTGCGGGAGAGGACACAGGCTGTAGAGTTCTGGATAATCTGCAACCTGTGGAGGCAGTGAGTTTGAATAGTCGAGCCTCGATGTAATGAAGGCGTGTATGAGGGTTTTGGGGACCTGCAGTGTGAGACAGGGTCGGAGCTGGGCGATGTTGTGGAGGTGGGGAATGGCAGAGTGGGTCATGGTGCAGATGTGGGGATAGAAAGGATAGTTGAGGGTAAAACAAGAACCCAAGGTTCCAGACTGGCTTAGCAAGGTGGAGTGTGCAACCATGGAAGGTGATGTGTCAGTGTCTGAGGTGAGGAGACGCTGATGGGAGCCAATCATGAGGGCCTCGGTCTTGTTGACATTCAACTGAAGAACGTTAGCTCTCATCCAGCACTTGATGTCTGACAGATATTTTGTCAGGAGAGCAGTGGTCCTGCAGTCAAGGGTGGAGGCAGAGCGGTAGCGTCGGGTGTCATCCGCATACATGTGGAAGTTGACCCCATGTCTGCGGATGATGTCACCAAGAGGGAGCATATAGATATTGAAGAGGAGGGGATCAAAGACAGGGTTCTGAGGAATGCCGCACAAGATGATCCGGGGGCCAGAGGAGAAGCTGTTTGAGGAAATGAAGTGCAGGCGGCGTGAGAGGTACGATCTGAACCAATCAAGGACAGCGCCGTGGAGGATGAAGTGAGAGGCGAGGCGGTGGATGAGGATAGAGTGGTCAACAGTGTCGAAAGCAGCAGAGAGATCAAGGAGGACGAGAAGGCAGTGGGAGCCCTGGTCGTAGATGGACAGAATGTCAGTTATCATTTTGACCAGGGCGGTTTCTGTGCTATGGGCGGCACGGAAGCCCGATTGGAGGGGTTCGAGAAGCGAGTGGTAGGAGAAGAAGGAGCAAAGCTGAGAAGCAACAATTCTTTCCAGGACCTTGGAGAGGAAAGGGAGGTTGGAGATGGGGTGGTAGTTAAGGAGTAGAGAAGGGTCCAGGGAGGGTTTTTTAAGGATAGGAGTGATGACAGCATCTTTTAAAGGGTTGGGAACAGTACCAGAGTTCAGTGAGACGTTAATGATGTCAGTGAGTAGAGGGGCAAGGAAGTGGAGCTGGGAGGTAAGGAGTGGGGTAGGGATGGGGTTGAGGGAGCAGGTGGTGGGTTTCATACGGGTTATGGTGGTAATGAGAAAGGAGGGGGAGACAGGTTCAAAGATGTGGAGGGAGGGTTGGGTAGGGGATGAGGTAGGAGGAGGAGATGGGGCGGGGATAACTGAGTGGATTCCCTCGACTTTGGATTCAAGGAAGTCAAGCATTGCCTCGCAGTTGGCATTTGAGGTGTGGATGGGTGAGGCGTGAGAGAATGGACGGAGGAGCCGGTTCGTGATGGAGAAAAGGAGCCTGGGGTTGTCCTTAGCCTCCAAGGTTGTCTTGGAGTAGAACAATGATTGAGCAGGGACGAAGGCAGAGTGGTAGGATTTGACATGGTCCAGCCAAATTTGCCGGTGGACAGTTACATTTGATTTAAGCCAGGTGGGCTCAGCGGAATACGCCTGGGATTTAAGGGAGCAGAGGTGACTGGTGTACCAAGATGATTTGCGTGAGTAGGAGACGGTTCGGGAAGAGAGGGGAGCGAGGGAATTGAGAGTGGAGGAGAGGGAGCTGTGGAGTAGGGTGACCAAGGAGGATAGGTCATTATGGGAGGACGCCCAGAGGGGAAGGAGTTCTGATGACTCCAAGGCAGCCGAGAGGGAGGGGGAGGAGATTTTTTTCCAGGGGCTGTATGAGATGCAGGTGGGTTGGGTGGTGGTGGGGAGAGGGATTGAGGAGTTAAGGGAGATGAAGTGATGGTCCGAGAATGCGTTGTCGATGATGGTGAGGTCCGAGATGGTGAGACCTCGAGTGATCATCAGGTCAAGGGGTTGACAAAGGATGTGGATGGCGGAATGGATGTGGAGGGAGAGATTGATGGAGGAAATGTCAGCAGAGGTAGAGCAGGAGGAGGTAAAGTGAAGGTTGAAATTGCCAAGGATGAGGAGGTGTTCAGAGCAAAGGGAGAGGGAAGATAAAAGGGTGGAGATGTCAGGGATGAAGGTGGAGGAGGGCTTGGGGGCGGGGGATTTTGAGGGAAAGGTTGGAGGGGTGATAAAGGGTAAGGTGCTCAAAGGAGGGGAAAGTACTTAAAGGAATGATATCCTTGATGTTTTGTGTTGCATGAAAAATGAATTTCCTCATCTGAAGCAGAAATCTATAATGCGAGAATGTTCTCATTTATCTAGACGGAACCATCATGATCTCTGCCCTCACAATGGTAAGCCAAGTTTACTTCCTCATTTACTATCAGGCCTACTTTTCAAATAAAACAGATCATGCGATTGATATTGTAAATTCATTATATTTAAGATGAAAATGTTGAAACAAATAAAGTTAAAATAACCCCTTATCCATGTTTCCAATTTCAAATAGTTAAATTAGAGATGTAGATAAAAATTTAAGCTTAATTCAAATCCAGGTTGAGTGTACAGTAAAGTACCGTTAAGTGTAGTGACTGTGTACTTTGTAGGCAAATGCAGCAGCCAATTTGTGCACAACGATGTCTCACAAACAGCTATGGTATGGGTGATCAATTTTATTTTGGAGATTGTTGGCCAGAACACTGGGAGAAACTCCCTTCTCTTTTCGAATAGTACCATGGGATCTTTAATGTCCACCTGAACAGGCAGATAGGACCTTGGTTTAACGTCTCATCAAAAAAACGGCACCTCCTTCAATGCAACACACTCACAGCACTGCATTGGAGTGTCAGCTTAGGCGAGTGTTATCCAATAGAAATCATTAAATAGCCACAGGTGCAGTGACACCTCTTTAGACGCATATACTAACCTCACTAGAAAATGCCTTACATACACTCACACAATACAGGTAAATGTACTTCGTATGTATATTTACATAACAAACAACTATCACAAAACTTTGCAGTCTTTCTTTTTGGCAAAGTTTGGATTTCTGACATGAATTCATTAGACACAGCGCATCTTCTTACAGCTTCTGGGTTTATGTCCAGCAGTTGCCAGTGGTACTTTGACTTCATAAGTTATAGTGTCATGGGAAAGGACAAACAGCACCCAACCGGGTTCTGGATGGAGAGCAGATGTCTTCTCTTTATTTTTCTTTCGCAAGATGCTCCAGATCCAGCATTTTCACCCATGTAACACACCATTTTAGCAGACAACCCACAAGCAGTAACCAAGGAAGTAAAGCACACACAACAATCAAAAAACCCTTCCACACGCTACTTTTCATGTTACCATTGTATTACCATTTTACCAACAAACACACAAAGGTTAAAATGCACATGTACATGTTGTGCGAATGTGAGCATTGAGAACACATGCCCACTATCATTCAATATTATATATTAATCAAAGATGCAATTTAGCACATCTGGATTCCCAATTAGCCACATGGCCCCCAAAACATATTTAATTGACTAGAGGAATGATAGTCAGTCAAAATAATCTGTCACATTTTTAGTCTTTCCATTCTGCAAAATGTGGTATACTTTTGTCACCAATCAGTGACAAGCAGTACTGTATCATACAAAATGCATAAGGTCCTCTCACGTATCTATTCATGCTACTTTTTTAGTGGTGATTCAAGATGAAAATGTGCTGAATGCAAGCTAAAAACTGACTGTAAATCTTGTTATAGGTTCACAGATCACACTGGAGGCAGCTTGAAGAGGTGGCTTCTCCAGAAAATCGATTTGCATCAGTGCAGTCCAAATGCAGGTGGTGAATCCATTCTGTCTCCAATCTGGAAATGACCCAAAAATGTTTTTGACATCACTTTCAGAAGCAAAGCAATTCAGAAAAAGATTTATACTTCCCGCTCCCAATCACTCTCAACCAGAGTTGAAGAGGGTGCTTCTAAAGTTTAGTTATGCACGTTATTGAAAAGCTTTGTGTGTAACTACTGGAGAACTTTTAAGGGCTGAGTGGAACCTAAATCAATTTGCACCACTTTAATATTGCAGCAATGTGAATCAATGTGACTCCAAAACCACCTTCTCAAGGTGGTTTCTGTAACTGGGCTCCAGTATAATTTGCTCAACCCCAATTTATATAGCCTTTTTTCATGGTAGTTCACTGCGATTTTCACTGTGAATCATGAAGAGTGCAGAATATACTGGGCATTAAATATTCATCAAACTGTCCCATTTAGTTTCACCTAGTGTGAGACTAAGCTCTTTGCTAGAAGAGGAGAAAACAAAATCCTAGGTCTTTGTGGTGTGATATAGAATAACTGTAATGCTTATAGAGGGTTTCCATTGTGTTCAGACCACCATCACAGAAACAGTCTTGCAGGAACAATCCACCGCCATTTAATTTTAAAATTTATTTTTCAATAAAAATACATATCAAATGAGTCAGAATTTTTTTATACAACTTTATTGTCATTCATCACCATTGGGTGGGAAAATACTCCATTACCAAGAGGAAATGCCCTCTTTTAAACTTTTACAATGCGTCAGTCCATTTCCTCTCCAGTGCATAATATAACTTTGGCATCTGAATATGAACATTAACTCAGAGATTGCCAAGACCTGCAATCATTTGCCATTGTCCAAATCGTTGCCAGTGAATGAAAGACATTTGATTGCTAGTTAATTTCAAATGGTGAATAACAAATAAGGTCCACCAAACTGCTGGAATAATATAGGCAGTTTTGCAAAGTCCAGATTACAGATTTATTTTTGATACCAGGTGGCATAACAATAGGTGCATTTGTAACAAGCAGATATCTCATGAAGTTGGCTTTGGTCTTTGCAAGCAGCACAGACATATTTGGAGGAATGCTATTGAGATGCCAACAAATTTCCTATAGCCCGGGAATCTAGTTCGGCAAATATTGTACACAACCGTTTGTTGGCATGGGACAGATTTCCAGAGGTTGAATCCCTAAAAAAGGGATTCAACAGGGAGAGGTGGTGAATGAAGCTTCATGTCATGGCTGGCATACTGTGTCAGCATTTTGAATTGATCCAGAATGTTGAGTTGCAGCTGCAGCAGCTGTTGTGTCCCTGGCACAAACATGGCTTAAGCACTGGCAACTCTTTGATTGTTCCATTCCTAATCTTGTAGAGAGCTGACAGCATGGCCACATTTCTCCATTGATATATAAGGTGGAGTTGGTACAGAGCAAGCCACCCTCATTAGGTTAGTTGGTCTGCATAGCTTTGAACAATACTGAATCTAGAAGCGAACGATCGAGAGTCTAAATCTAAAAGCACAAATTAGGTTGTTGCTACACCTTACCAAACAAGTCTCAATATTACATCAGTGGTAGAGTATGTAATTTGTTGCTTACTTACAAGTTATGATGGCTTTATTAAAGATTCCCATTATTCCCCTTTCTATCACTTTTGTTATAAATCGTATATAATTACAACAATAATTTGTACATCACTTTTCATGTCAGATGGACATCTTAAAGCCCTTCGCACACTGATCAGGAGCCTAAACTAGGGAGAGAAGCTGAGGGGGAGAAAGTGGGGGTGGGTGGGGGTGGAGGGGGAGAAGGAAGTTGACTAAAAGCATGGTCAAAAAGATAGGCCTCAAGACCATGGCAATGACAAAATGTTTGCATTCGAAAAGACTTTAGAAAGCAACCATCGGTTGGCTTATAACTGAACAAACTGCTTTTTCGGCCTTGAAAAAACATCTCCAATGGGCATAAAACATGTTCAATTGAATAGAGAAAGTAAACTTGTAACAATATTTCCGAATATCCAAGTGGAGAGTGAGAGTTGCAGGTGAGTAGTCAGCAAAATAATAATAATCCTTGCATTTGATATAGCATCTTATCATGTCATTGAGACATCTCAAAGCGCTTCACAGAATATAATGTAATGTGTAGTGACTGTATTGTTAGTGTAATAATAATAATAATCCTTGCATTTGATATTGCGCTTTTCATGTCTTCTCGACGTCTCAAAGTGTTTCGCAGAATATACTGTAAAGTGAATTGACTGTATATTTTGTGTGCGAAACACAGCAGCCAATTGCACACAGCAGTGACCCACAAACAGTCATGGATTGCAGTGACCAAATTATTATTGTTTTTTTTTCTTGAGGCATTATTATCAGGCGTGTGGATTAAGGAAACTTGCCCAAGCTTTCACCCTGCCGGGAATTGAACCCAGGTTTCTCGCTAGCGTAGTGACTATTCTCCTGGCGGTGGGGATGGCGGGGTTAGTTTAGGGATGTCTCTCTGCAGCTGAGTTGGCTCCACGCTTGGCAACAGAATGTGTGAATCGAGCCAGTCCGGATCCTTGGCGTCTTGTTTGACCCTCAACTGTTCTTTCTACCCTAAATCCGTGTCATGACCCACTCGGCCTTTCCCCACCTCCGCAACATCACCTGGCTCCGCCACTGCCTCCCCACTCAGGCCACCGAAACCCTCATCCATGCATCAATCACATCTAGGCACAACTACGCCAACTTCCTGTGTGTCAGCCTTCTCAACTCTTCCCTCCATAAGCTGCAGATCATCTGGAACTCTGCAGCTTATGTCCTCTCCCACACCAGGTTCCATGACCTTATCACCTCCACCTCGCCCGGGTCCACTGGCTCCCCATCCCCCAGAGGACAGAGTTCAAAATCGTCGTCCTGGCCTTCAATGCCCTCTACAACCTTGCTCCTTCCTACCTCTGCAACCTGCTCACCCCATATCAACCCATCTCCTCCCTCCACTCAGCAGGCTGTGGCCTGCATGACATCCCCCGCCCGCTCCGCTCCACCATTGGCGGTCGAGCCTTCAGTTTTTCTGGTCCCACCCTGTGGAACTCCATCCCACATTCACTTTGCCTCACTTCCTCCCTTGCCTCCTTCAAAGCACATCTCGAAACTATCCTCTTCGACCATGCCTTCGGTCACCCTCCTACCCTCCCTGCCCTCCACAATCCCTGATCCCGACCCCCAGCTCGGGTCCAAATCCCTGACTGTCCAGCATCTTGGGATGTCCTCCTGACTTGAAAGGTGCTATACAAATGTAATTTTGCATTGTATTGTAATTCTCTGTGGCACACTCATTCAACAGGTTCCTGAGCCAGGTATGTCTGCAGTACCACAGGGCATTTCTGATGATAGACAAGGTAGTCTGCCTCATTGTCAGAACTTGGAGGGGCAAACACTGGGGACAGGGATTCTTTCCACTCAATTCCTATTCATCATTCCAGCCAAAGCCTTAACTGGTACAGTGATCCTAACTTAGCAAGCAAAGGGAAGCTTGCCAGACAGTGCTCTCAATGGCAATCTATTAGCTGGTTAAACTCCCAACAGCCGTGGAACACACATTCTGGGGTTCTTAAGCCTTGGCTCTTGCCAACCTGTGCCAAATACTCTCCAAAATTAGGTAAGTAGGATGCATTCCTCCAAGGAGACTGTGGATTCCATTTCATACCAGATACAGGGAAATTTCCTTGTGTAGATGACATACATATGTGGAACTCTCAGTCTCATTTGGATACTCTTAAGCGTGATGGGTTTCCGCATGTGTCAAGACACCCATCTGACCAAAAAACAGTTAGGAGAATAGTTGCAAAAAAATGTTTTCTGTTTACACTGGAACCGAGATAGGTTAAGAAGAGATCTCATCGAGGTCTTCAAAATTCTGAAAATTGTGAGGAAATACAATGGAAAATTGCACTGGTTGGCAAATCAGAATCTGCAGATCAGGTTTGACACCGTTGAGCATTAAGAGAAACTTTTTCACAGAGAAGGCTGTCAGAAGGTGGAAACGCTTTGCCCCAGCAGCTAGTGAAGCTGACATGGTAACACTGTTTAAAAGGGATTGGGATAAGCATTTGAAGGGAGGGGACAATGTGAGAGGGTATGGGGAGGAAACACGGAATTGGAATTAGAGAGGAAAGGGAAGGAGTTGGCACCAGGATAGGCTCAATTGCAAAAGCTTCAGTTGTTGATTTTTTTTATATGATTAGGTCTTCCCCTTTAAAGCTCCATTCACATGCCCCCTAATACTGGCCAACGTGTGGCTGACGTAGGGACCACAGAGCTAATGCGGCAAGTCTCTCGCGTGGCCGCTGGGAGTTGGAGTCTGCCCGATGCGGCTTTGAAGTTGCCCCAAACAGAAGGCGGCTGCGCGTCACAACTACAGCTCCCACAATGCCGCAGCGCTTACCCGGACCGGAAGCGACGCAGCGCCCTGTCGCCCTCGGACCAGCTCTCTCCCCTTCGCCATATTTGTTTGAGGGAGAGGGGGGAAAATGACAGGGCGAGCGGTCGGCCTGAAGAAGAGCAGAATGAGAACCTGAAAAGCCGACTTCCCGGATTATGAAAGGAAACGCACGGACTTCTGATTCTGCGGACCTTTAGAGAGTGGCTCGGAGCCGTCTTCATTTTTTTTTCGCCGCCGCCGCCGCCTCCTCTCGGCTCACGGCGGCAGCAGCAAGTTTACTCGGCGTCCGGTCTGCGCGCAGTTTCTCTGAACTTGACGCCGGGGGTCTCGGCCTCTCATTGCCGCAGCTCTCGCCTTCGTTTGCCTCCCCCGCCCCCCCTCTCGGAAGACGTGACATTCTCTTTGGTCTGCGCCGTGAGAGCCCTGATACCCCCCCCCCCCCCCCCCCGGGTTCTGTGTGTTTTATTTTGAGGAGAAGAGGGGGAAAAAAATCTTCCGTGCAGTTTTTTCTATTATTTTCACATCCCCCCCCGTCCCCCCTCTCCTCTCCTCTCTCTGGATTCAATTGCACTCTGCTGTCTTGAAGGAGTTGGGGAATAAGCTGAGAGGCGAAGGACTTGTCTGGCTGATCGATAGACGGATCCAGTTTAAAAGATGTCCAGCAGTATACCGGCAGACATGGTAAGAGGCAATCAATCCTACACGTTCTGTATTATCCTTCAGTGTCTGTCCTCTCTGCACTATTGATTGCATCTTTCCATCCTCGATGCTGGAAGCAATATTACACCTTGCAACCCCCGGTGGCTGCCCCGATACTAACGAAGATCTCCGATGTCTGTTAGGATTTGGGAGCCCCGAGAGATGAATGTAATGGTGGCGATTAAATCCCCAAAGAGAACTTTTTTTTCCCAAAAAAAAATCTGTCTTCGGATACGATCATCAAATTCATCAGAAACTTTTTTTGGTGTTGGCAACGTAGAGAGCCGATTAAAATATGTTAAAGATTTATATTTATTAAAAGCGGGTCTTTCATTCCTGAGGGTACATTCCATTTAAGTATCACAATCCGACATGGGATACGAATCCAGTTATTCCCATTAACGAGGGAGACGGAAGATTAGTTCGATGTGACTTTAGGTAATGTAGTTTCAAATGTTATCGAATGATAGCCAGTGGGGGGTTGTATGTGTGTTTTGCCCCTCATCCCTTCCATCGGTTGAGGAAGTCGTGCATTTTTAGTCTTTGGGGGATCAGGGTGGCTCCAACTTTGTATGTTTGGTGAAGGCAGTGTCGGAAGTAAAATGCAGCAAAACCGGTTTGCTTGCAGTTATGTCACTGTATCTCACGGTTTTTTATTCACCGATGGTGTTGTTGTTGGTTATTCACCGTCTCTTCCCCTTTTTCCCAACCACGTTTCTGAGTGACCAATAAATGTGAATTGCGTACACTAAATGAAACTGCCCTCTCATTGCCTTCTTTTCATAACAATAATAGGCCATAGATTAAACGCTGAAGATTTCAGAAAATGCTTGCGTTTTGCTTGAACAGTATTTTGGTCAGTGTGTGTTTCTCTTAACTGTCAGCCATTGACGGAAAATGGATTCATTGCTGAGAGTTGTCTGAAAAACATCAATTACTGCAAGACTATTTTGAAGCCATCTCTGATGGTACATGGATTCAGACATTAAAAGTAAAGATAATGTTAGAAGCATTATTTGCACCTAAAAGGATTTAGAAAGCTGCATTATACGCATTTTTCAAAAAAAAATCTGGTGGCAAGTATTATAGCTGGTATACAGCTCCTTTTCTAAAAAGATCGTCGTCTTCTCATTTTCCCCCCTCAAAATCAAATTGGTTTGGATAGTTTGGAATAGTGTATTATCCAATTAAGCAACATATTATGAGGAATGTTTTGCTGCTAAAACATGTTTTGAGGTTTAAAATTAGAGTAAATCTGTTTTTATAGAACAAATTTCCAGAAATTAATCCTGTACGTTAAACATTGAAATTATTCAAAATACAATTCAATATAATGATGCAGGAGTTAATGAAGAGAGAAATAAGAGCTTTGGTGAGCCAAACAGCCTTTTCTCAACTCAGACCTTTTCTTATAAACGTATCTTGTATTTTAAACTACAGCAACAACTTGCATTTATATAGCGCCCTCCACATTAGGCGGCATCCCATAACGCAGTATTGCACACATTTAAGCAGGTGTGGATTCCTAGGACATACTTGTTTGATATCATCTAATTTATTCAGAATTGGTAATTTTGTGTATTCTGTATTGTAATTTTTTTGCTGATAATGGATATTAATTAGCATATTGCAATTTGATGATGCTTTAATTAGCAGTTGAGATTTGCTCTAGAGCTTTTCTTAGGTATCCAATTTAAACTACACTCACCAATTTATTATTAATCCTTAGCAGTACACTAACAGGAATACATATTGCATACATAGTTACACAGAACATGAAAAGTCTTTCATGACAGCAATAGCAACAATAGCCTTTAACAAGTTATATTTCAGAAGTACAAAAGTAAAACCTTGCTAGTATTTTCTTTTTGACAATGGTTTTGGGATGAGGTAAATTGTATTACTGTATGCATTCCCATGTCTTGATCTTAGTATTTCATACTACTTTTTCTTCAATTAAAAATAATTGCAAACCTTTTCTAGTTTGTATAATATAATGAAACAATGTTTAGTAAAAGAACCAGAAAGTGGCTTTTTTTTATTTGTTTCTATTTTCAGAAGAAATTAAATTATGCAAACTCCAAATCCGTTACCAAGGTTGCAGAAAACTTAGGGGTAAATTTGAACTCAGCAGGATACCAGAAAGTAGAGTCTTGCACAGACAAGAATAAATATGTAGCACCTTGAAAATTAATCAGATAAGACTGTCACTTTTACTTTTACAATGAATTTGTTCTTTAACCACTCATTGTAGATGAAAATTTCTGGGGGGTGATGACTGAAAGGGTAATTAATAGTTTACATTTTTGAAGTGAATACAGTACAATTGATATAATTTGAAAACTAGGATTCCATATTAAGCAGCATCCTAATGAAGTACAATTTTATCTTGCAGACACAGTGAGAATTCTTTTAAATGTGGGCATTGAGCTACTATTCAATGTAGTTTGAATATGGTTTTGAAAATATAGTAGGCACTTTATCATTGGTTATTCTAATGCAAGGTTAAGTAGTTTTCCTTTGTGCTTTCAGAAGCAGCAAGGTAAAGGGAATCCTCCCACTATGCTATGAGTATAGGTGTCCAGTGATGTAGCATTCACATCACTGAATTTTTTGAGCTTTGCCCCAATCTTCAGGAAGGGTCTGTCCGTCAAACCAATAATAAGAGCCACATTTGAGTTTGTGCCTGCAACAGTTAGTTGCCATTGGTACTAAGAAATTTACCCTATAGTGTAAATGCTTCTATGATTGTTTTTAATAGAAAACCAAACTTGTTGCCTCTGAATCCAAGCCAATCCAAATATCAATCTCTGGGTTATTTAAGGAACTCTTAGGTGCATTCATAAATGTGTCATTATATGGCTTTCTGGGAGCTACTGCATATTTCATAGTAGTGGACTTCCCTGGGATAAGCAGAATCAGATTGGGCCTAGACTTGAAGCTTCTGGCTCCTAGAAGTACAATATCTATCCCCATTAAACAAAATGGAGATGCTCTGGAACACAAGTAGATTGTTAGATTGTTAATTGCAGCAATTGTTAATACTTATAATTGGATTTCTCATTAAACTATATACACTTGCAAGAATATCAATTTCTAATGGCAGGCTGGGTACAATTTGACATTAAAGTACTCTTTCCCCAGACTATAATCCTAACCGATGGCTGGAAAGCATTCCAGGGTTATAATCTGTATGGTATTGTGAGGCATTGGTGTTCCTGATTTTGGGCTATGCCATCAATAATTGAGGTTAGGTGCTTCCTAGGATAACAAAATCTAACAGCATTATCTTGATTCAATTTCATGTAACTCATAATATCTAGATAAAGAGCGATAAACATCTTGGATAGGTGGTCTGATTGTTCTTTGGTTTGGGAATAGCCTAGAAACTGAGTGGGAAGGGAAGCATAAAATTATGAAACCTAAATAAGTTCTTCAGAAAATGTTATAAATCATGATGGAGAATCTTGACAGTTTTTTATTACATGTTCTTCTATTGCTTATTTTTTACACTTGCTTATTTTCCATTGGCACCATTTTATATAACGGTGTTTTCCTTTATTTTTAGACTAGATTGTTCCACTGGTAAATGAAATATATGGTCCCGTCTTGTGATGACTAATGCTTTTCTGTAAAACAATATACTATTTTACTGGGTTATAATGCTTCTGTGTACCGGCTAATCTCTTGAAACAAAGGCGCCTCATTTTAATTTTTGACATGGTTTAGTTTAGCTACCGAGTTAAATGCAGTCTTTTTCTTGTAGGTTTTTAAGCACGACTTTGAAAAGACTTGAGTAAACATGGAATTTTGAATGGAACTTTTGATTTAGCTTCATGAATTACATTCTATTTCTCAGCATAATCTTGTGTCATATTATGATTGATTTAAAGACGAACTTTTTAAAAAAAAGCCACATTTCTCTCCTCCTTTCTGATTCCTGTTGGGGTACATTTCACAGGTACGAGTTGCCCAGTGATATTTTATTTATGGGCTGTTTTTAATGGATCTATCTGGATGATGAATATCAGCAAGTCTTTTGACCATGGAGGAAATAATGGTGAAGTAATCCAATTCATGCAGGAACATGTTGCACCGTGATCAGTGATGAGAACTTTTTTTTGTCCTCCCATTGTGTGCTGAGACCAAATGTGTCTCTATTGAGGTCAAGTATCTCAGCACAAATTGGGATTCAAATCTAAGACATCCTGGTCTAAATAGTATTTTGGTGCCTTATCCCATTTAGCAATAAGGGCAAGCTCTATAATTACAAGAATAATACGATTCCCAATATTTTGCACTTCAATATATTTTTGCTCTGATCTAACCACCAACAAGAACAGCTGGTTCTTTTCCTCACTTGGAAAAGCACCTTGCCTTCAATCTGCACCAGCTTCAAATATAAGGAACAGATCCTGTTGCCTCATAATTCCATTATAGCCTTGTGATTTCAGTATTTTCAACTATTTTAAATATCTACTTAAACAGATTACTGAAATTCAAGCTATCTCTGCTCCATTCCACCCATGCCCCCACTCCCAATAAAAGTGTATGAACCTTCAGTCTGTTATATTAGTTTTTTTAAAAATCTGCAGAATATAAGTTTCTACTGCTTTTGACATGCTATCGATTTTTTGTGTTTTTACTCCACTGCTTTTGAGCCCCATCTAGTGGTATGGTTGAAAATGATCAAGTTCATCCTTTTGGCATTTCACTCAGAGGTTTGATTCACAGTTGCTTAAATTCACTCTTATACCCTAATGATATCTACCTTGTTCATGCATTAGTAGTTGAGCATCTCCACCTTTCTGATCGGACGCCAAACGGGGAAGAGCTCATGAGTTTTTGTGTGAGCTGCTAGGCTCTTATGTTGCCCTGTAACAGGGCCCAAGAAGTGCAAATACTTGCAACATTTTCCTTGCTCATTCACTGTGTGGAAAGTGGGCCTATCTTGTCCATTCTATGGGGTAATAATTAGTTTGATCAGTTACATCTTGAGTCACCAGTTTTATTTCCAAATCAGAAAGTTAAAGGTTTAGTGTCATAATCCTGTGGTCTGGCGATTGCATAGGGAAGCCCTAAGTTGTGCAACTGAAATCCATTAATTCTAAAGCTAAAGCATTTTCATTTATTATTTTATCCCACATGCAGGTTTCCAAATGTGTAGGTGGTCAGGGGTAATCTGCAAGATTCCATCAAGAAAATGTTTTCTCGATTAACTGTCAGTCCTGTCAGGTTTGCTCAATTTGATGTACTAACAATTTGGGTAGAAAATGACCAGCATCTTATCAGTCCTTAGTCCAAATTGGAAGGTTCAGGCTAATTTAACTTGATGATTTAATGTGTACTACATTACCAATATCTTTTAAAAATGTTGCAAGCACAAATTTTGCGCTAGTATCCGTTCTTAACTTGCATATGTTTTATTTGCATTCCATCCTTCACTTCAACTGTGGTCAGGCTCCAGAAAGCCTACAGCTGGAAGCATTGTTGCAATTTTAGATTGCTGCATTCTCCAATTTGGGGGGTGGGGTTGGGAAAGCAAGAGAAGAGGGAAATATAATAGTACAGTAAAACTTGCATAAGTCTTACCTTTATAAATTGCTAAATCGTACATTCACCTGAGCCCCATTCAGTTTCTTATCAAAACCACTTAAATTTCTTTGCACAACTCATTAATCACCTCCAAACTCGTATCCACGCTCCCCTACCCTCCATTACTCCCGCACTTACAGGCTGCATGGAATCATGGAAAATTACTCGCAAGTCATATGAATTGTTACGGTCCCAACTGATGTGACTTATGTGGATTTTACTGTAATGATTCATTAAATAGGAGTAGTTTCCAATCCCAGGGTTTCTGACCTTGATGGTCCCCACTGCTTATCTGCCCTGATGTTCTCCTTGATTTATTTTCAGGACATTGGTGCAGTATTATAACTTTCTGCTGGTTTTATGACATTTAATTAATTTGAGCGAATTTATTAAGTGACAGTGTAATGAAATAACGTGGTTGCTAACCAGACTTGACGGAAAATTCAATTTTACCAGTAAGTAGTTTTTAAATTGAACTTATTCTGTTTTTTTGATAGCTTGAAGTTGGAATTCTGTGGTAATTAATTTTTTAATATTATTATAATTTTAAGTAAGTGATGCTTCAGCATGATTAACAGTGAAGTTATTATAACCAATTTCCAAGTATCTATCTTGACAAGTTGTATAACCAGCATGAAATTTTTAAATAGGGTAATGGATTACATTTTAAGTTCAGCAACATATAAATCAAAATGGCGTTACCTCTACTTTTAATGATTGTTGTGTGTATGATGTATGTTAAAATACATAAATAAACATTTTCTTTTTGAACTTCAAATTGATCTTAAGTTTTTTTCTCTCAACCTAGATTTGAATTAATCTTAAATCTTTATCTATATAATCTCTGCTTTAGCTATTTGAAATTAGAAGCATGGATAAAGGGGTTAAGTATTTTTCAGGATTTTGTTTCAATATTTTTACCTTGAATATAATAAAGTTACAGTACCAATAGCAAGATTTGTTTTACCTTTAAAAATAGGCCTGATAGCAATTGAGGAAGTAAACTTGGCTTACCATTGTGAGAGCAGAGTCCATGGTGAAATGGTTATGTAAATGAGAACATTCTCGTATTACAGATTTCTGCTTCAGATGAGGAAATTGGTTTCTCATGGAACACAAAACATCAAGGATACTGTTCCATTAAGTACTTTATCATTGTTTAGAATTGGGACTTTTACCATCCCTGTTTTGAGAATGAGCAGTGAGCTGCATTCTTGATGTTTTTCTTGTTTTGTTAAGGCAGCAATCATGGTACAGTATGCTGTATCTCCTATACTGATTTGTGCAGTTTTATATAAAAAATAGTTATTTTTAGCAAGACAAAAGCTATTCAGGAGCCTCGACATCGGAATCTTATTTATTTTGTAAAAGACTTAGAAGCACTCAGCAGTTTTTTTTTGTGAGCCGCTCTTACCTTAGATATTGTGTTTTCTTTCCTCTTCTAGCTTAACAATGTCTTGCCTCATGTCTTGGTTGACTTGCTCTTGGCATTAACTGATGCTGCCCCCCAGGCTTCATGGTTTCAATTGAAACTGATGGATCCTTTCCAGCCTCCATTGCCCATGATTTTGTGTGTGTTGCTTGTTGGTCTGTTGCTTAGTTTCTGGCACTGAAAACATGTCAAACAGTTCAGCAATCCATGCTTATACAATATAGTTTCCACTTTATCAAAATTAACAAAACAAATTCATTTTCTGGATTCTTTCTTTCAGTAAAAGTACAATGTAGTAGC
The DNA here is from genome assembly GCF_018977255.1 of Callorhinchus milii. Lineage (NCBI taxonomy): Eukaryota > Metazoa > Chordata > Chondrichthyes > Chimaeriformes > Callorhinchidae > Callorhinchus > Callorhinchus milii. The sequence goes on along the minus strand of NW_024704745.1, from coordinate 70,162,766 downwards.
AATAAAATATTGGGTGTGACAGTATTCTGTCTCCCGCCTTGACAATTATCTAGGCTGGTCAACTTTTATTGCCTGTATAGTCTACCATAACATATTTATTGTAATAACTAAAAATGGTGCACTGTATCTGATTCCCAGAACAACCCAGATTGCAAATGTTTTGAGCAGGTATTGTAGTGGAACAATGTTTGTAAGGAGCTGCTTTAATTTTGTTTGAAACTGACAAAATATTTGTGTTCAATTTCATGTTGGCTTGGAATACATTACTCCAATTAAAAAATCAGAAGCAGTTTTCATCTCCCAGTTCAATTAACTCTGCCTGTAATAAAGTAAGAGGGGTTTAAAATAAGTATGCTGGGTTGCTAGCTTTATATATTTGATCAGTTAAGCAGAGAATGGCATATCAGAAATGTTCTTTGAGATTGATAAGTATAAAATAGCAACCAACTGCCATTTATGGAGCTGATTAGAGAAATGTGCTCTGTGAAGCTGGTGTTTAACGTACTGTAGTTATATTTTGAGCTATATTTAGTATTTTTGCCTGCTTTCAAATTTTTCAGCATTTTGAAGACCTGTGGTTCCAAATTTAATTTTTACCTCTTTAGAGACACAAATATGTGCAAATACTTTGAAGACCATGTATGTAGTAATTGTTCTGGAGCAGCAGTTTTCAAACTTTTGTGTGCCCCCTTCCCCCCGGGAGTTTAATATCCCATGAGCACCACTGTCTTTCTAGAACATACCATGTTCGCGAGCTCACCTGGGAGTTGCGGGATTTGTCTTCCCCTTGCTCCTCGGCTGGTTAGTGACTGATATTTCAATCCGTGAGAACGAGATAGCCAGTATTTTGTTTTGATTTTTGTTCTCTCTCTGAGGCCTAGCCTCTTCTCAATTGGCTTCCCCTGCCCATCCCACCCGAGCGCAACCCCCAGTTTGAAAATCCCTGTTCTAGAGATGTGTTGATTTTCTTTCCCTTAGCTTTTGAAAGGTTTAAGCTACGCAGTTGGGGAAAGCAGTTGCTATAATATGTTTAGTTGAGCCGTTTGCAAATTCACTTTGGGGGAAGTAGGAAAAACAGCTAGTTTTTTTTAGGCTAGCACATCTGGAAAATCTGATTTTTTAAAAAAAAATCTGATTTTGTACAGTAGCCACAAAGTGTTGATCCAGAATCTGTTAATACTAAGGATATAATGAATGTCATTGAATTTAGAATTTTAAAAGTTGCAACTTAGTTTTTTAAAATTTGTATCTTGATGTGTTTGGTTAAATTATTTAAACAGTTCATGAATTCTGCATTTACATGTTTAATGCTCTGCAGAAAGTCCCTTGATGGGAATCTGAAGATTAATTTAGAATGTCCTTAAAAAGTTTATTGCACTGTAATATGACTCAATTTGCAAGTGTAACCATCTGCATACTGAAATGGACAATATTGTAGAAAAGAGAAGAATAATGTGCTTCTTTATTCTGATCCTTATGTCAAATACAAGCAACGAACAGTTGCATTTATTTAGCGCCCTTCACACAGAATAATATCTTGGAACACTTTACAGTGGCGGGACAGGTGCCGAATGTGATGGGTTTGGGGTGAAACCTCGACCGTGCCTTCGGTCACCCTCCTGCCCTCCAACCCTCTTGATACCAATCCTATGCTCAGGTCCTGACAAGCGCCTTGGGACATCCTCCCGACGTGAAAGATGCTATACAAATGTAATTTGTTATAAAAACAGAAGTCGCTGAGAAAACTCAGCAGGTCAGGCAGCATGAACTGAGTGACCATTTGTAACCTATCTGTGTACCAAATATAATAATTGAAAATAATTATTGAAAATTGACTGGGATTTCCAATTTTTTTGACACTTAAAATGCTGTGCTTTTTCTCTTTCTCTACCCTACTCCCCCTAAGAGAAAACTTCATTTAGAATTTGTAATCTTTTTGAATTGGAAATGTGATCTTTTTATGAGCATTGTATGATTTGAAATGAAGTCTCTACACACTTTGCAAAAAAGGATCTTGCTGCTTTCAGCAATGATGTCATTGTGCAGCAAATCAGGCATAGATTTCTATGGTTAGAACAACCCTGAAGCTAAATGTCTGTGAAGCTGCAGAATCCCTTTGCAACAAAGGTATGTATGGAATGGAACGGTTGTGATGCTAAATAAAAGGATTTGGTTTTGATTTTAAATGGCTTATTTTCAATACTAATAAGACCACATCATTTCACTGGCAATTGTATGGGCTATTCAGTAATTTCTCATATCCCCCCTCCCCCTGGCTCGGCATTCCTCCCCCTCCTGACGCTACCCTGCATGAGGGGCGATATATAAACGCAAGTTGTTGTTGTATAGAATTGAAGGAAACACTGATGTTGTCTATAATATCTAAGCTACTGTGTAGCTTAGATATTATAGACAACAGGAAATGGTAGCTTACTGTTTTATGTGTATTTGTATACATACCAGCCACTATATTTAATGTGGCTTACAGGCAGTACTTGACCTAAGCTTCTAAGTATATGTAACTTTTATGAACAACTTGAGAAGATTTGAGACCAGGTTATAAAGAGGACATTAAATTACAAATATTGTAAAAGCATACATCTTGAAATAACTTTTGCAAAAGCAAGCACACAGAAGATGCTTTGCTTGGTGACCAGATTACAATTTTTTTTACAGTGGTTTTTCTCCCCCCCCCCCCCCCCCAAACACCCCCCCGCTCGGGCTTTTATATGTATTAATCGTTGGTGTATCGACCATTATTTTCAAGACCTATATATTGCCACATTTGGACAGAGTAAAATCCTGGAAGGATCTGTTTAGTGGAGTCGATTGAGGGCAAAGCTGGATATTATATTTTGTAGAATATTGATGAATATATGTGGATGAGATCATATTTTTCCCCTGTAACACTGGTTCATTTTTTCTAGTGGCTACAATTATTTGTGGCAGCAGTTTTTTGGTTTGCCTTGAACTATATTCAGGAAAATGAATACATAGGTTGAAGAGCAAATTATTTTTTATGCATATTGAAATAGCAAATGGCAGTGCTTCGTTTCCCCACTCCAGTTGATTTCTAGGTTGAATTCTAAGGAAATGTCAATCACAGGAGGTGTTAATCAAGATTGCTGCATGTCAACGGTCAGGGAGACCAATATTTTGGTTGGGCAAATGTGACACTGATATTTCTCTGGGTACAGCATGTTGACCCCACATTTGAGGACAGGTTATTAGGAAATATGATGGTGTGGAAGGGTCCAATTGGAGAAGAAAATATAGAGGAATCAACATCCCAACAGCAGTTGATGTGCATGGCATTGGAATCTAGTTGATCCTCTGTGGTGGTTTTGACAGTCTACTACCTGAGCCAGGCAGGACTGCAGTACTCCAGGGTACACGATGATGGACCAGCCAGCCCTGTCTTGCCAGGACCTGGAGGAGCACACCAGTAACTGGAGGTGGAGTTCTTTCTACTGGGTTCCTGCAAGCCAAAGTCCTAGTGTGTAGAGTTGTCCAAAGTGAATGAGGGGGAAGCTTACTCGTGCTTTACCCAATGGTTTTATCTGGTCAAACTACAAACACACTCTGGGATCTTCAGAGCTTGGCTCTTGTCAATTTACACCTAAATTCCTTGGGATGAAATAAACAGAATGTGTGTGTGTCTGGGGAGACATTGTACAGTGCATATCAATAACAACAACATAGGGCCCTACACTTGAGGTAGTATCTCAGAGCTGGGTTTCCACTGGCAGGTATAAATTGTATTCTTGTAAACAGTGTGTAGCTGTAAGACTTTAGACATGTTGTAATATTCAAAATACAAATGTTAGATAATTATTTAATGTTTTGAATTTCTTAAACCTAACTCATGGGCAGGGTAGTTTTAAATTGTATTGAGAATATCATTCTGAGGAAATCTACTATAGTATTAATTCTGAAGATCCAAAATAGATTCTCCCCCCCCACCTCCACACTACTGCAATTTAGAACAATCTTTTTTCCCTAATCTTAGAATTATAGAAATTTATAACACAGAAGGAGGCCATTTAGTCCACGGAGTCTGAATGGGCTCCCAGGCCAAGGTGATCATTCAATCCCACCCCACCATAGCATATTGCATCAGGGAATTCTGAACAATGTCAGTTGCCAGGTCTACTCCAGCCAGCAGTCTCAAAGCGCTTCACAGAATATATTGTAAAGTGAATTGACTGTATACTTTATGGGTGAGACGCGGCAGCCAATTGTGCACAGCAGTGACCCACAAACAATCTTGGGTTGAGTGCCAATTTTTTTTTTTTAAATCTTCAAGATTTTTAAGTGGAGTCCTGTAGCTCAGTGGTTAGAGCACTCATCTTCCAAGCGAGACACCTGGGTTCAATTTCAGGCAGGGCGAAACCTTGGGCAAGTTTCCCTACTCGACACACCTAATAATAATCCCTCCAAAACAAAACAATAATAAATTGGTCATTTCAATCCACGACTGTTTGTGGCACACTGCTGTGCGCAATTGGCTGCCACGTTTTGCCCACAAATATATAGTCAGTTCACTTTACAGCATATTCTGTGAAGCGCTTTGAGACGTCTAGAAGATGTGAAAAGCGCTATATCAAATGCAAGAATTATTATTAAAATTCATTGCATAAAGATAACTTTCTTAAATTGACAAATCCATCTCACTGTTTGATCCTGGACTTTGCACATAGGCTAGCCACTATGTTCCATTTCTCTAGAATTATCTTCCAAAATCCCTTGAAAGCACTTCACGCAATTTTATTGTAAAGTGTAGACTTTAGGTAAACACAGCCAGTTAATTTGCACAAAGCAGTGTCCCTTAAACCATCACAAAGTGAATTACCTATTTTTAGTGCTTCATTGAGGGATTGTTTTGGTGGAGAATTTCATGTTTATTGTTTTCTATTAAATAAATTTCAGTTATCCATTTGAAGCTTAAACCATGTGTGCTATACTGAAGAACTAATTACTTGCATTATATACTGTATATCTTTAATTAATTATGCTGTATGATTATTTGTTTTCAATGCTTGAAATTTGCCACTAAATTATTTTGGATTACTCTGAGATCTCACTGCTCATTTAGAAAACTAGATAAACGGTCGACAAAAGAAGTTTACAATTGGTGAAGTTATTGTTTTCCCTGTTTTTTNCCACTAATTATGAATGATTGTTTGCCTGGTAGAGAACTAGAGTAGAGACATACAGTTTGATCACTTAGATATTACATGTTTCCATGGCTTTGTTGAAGAGAAATTCTGAATAAACATAACATTTGCAATATCCTTCCATTACTGCCCAAATATTTTGGGATGTGCCTTACACATTGGGATGGGCCTTATGCATTGAATCTGTAGCGGCATTTACATTTTGTTTAAGTTACAAGAATAATGAGGCACTAAGTGCACGTAAAAAGTGGTCAGTTTTAATTAAGAAAGGATGTAAAGCCATTATGCAGAAGTGTGACAAAGGCTGCAGATCATCCAGAATCTGCAGCTCATGTCTTCACCCACATCAGGCTTTGTGACCCCACCCTCGCCTAGCTCCGCTGGCTCCCATCCCCCAGAGAATAGAGTTCAAAATCCTTAGTCTCTTCTTCAAGCCCCTCTTGACTTGCTCCCTCCTACCTCTGACCTGCTAACGTTCCTGCTAAACGTGTCCACTCCCTCTGCTCAGCAGGCTGTGACCTGCTCCGTGTCCCTTGCCCAGCCCAACCCACCATTGATGGTTGGGCCTTCAGCCTTTCTGCCTCCACTCTTTGGAACTCCATCCCACAGTCCCTCCGCCTCGCTCCCTCCCTTGCCTCTTTCAAGGCACGTCTCAAGACCCTCCTCTTTGACCCCACCTTTGGCCATCCATCCTGTCCTCCACCTTCCCTGATCCCAAACCCCCACCCGGTCTGGTTTAAATCCCTGACTGTCCAGCGCCTTGGGACGTCCTCCTAACATGACTGGCGATACACAAATGTAATTTTGTATTGTAAATAACTTCTCCTTATCTAGTGTTCATGTTTAATGTTCATAGGTGTGAAGAGAAACCTGGGTGATTATGTCATTGGCCTTGAAATTGGGAATCTATTTTCCCCTCTACATTTGTATCTGGTGCCCAGGATTGGATTCAAGGAATTTGAGTAGTAAAACCAATATTGCAGTAATTGGTTCTGTCCATTGATGCCCAACATGGCTTTTAAATATACTATAGTATATTTCCTAGAAACTTTGCTCCCATATGGCACCAGGTCTTAATTATTGCACCAAGGTGCATGTTAGCAGGCCACGTGCTTTCACGTTAGTGGTGGAATATCTTTTCTTGGAGTGTTTTTATATGGTATGCTTATGATCTGGACAAACTCAGGCTATTCTGAAAAGACTGAAAGGTCATCTCGCAGCAGGCTCTTAAAGAATCGACATTGCTGAACAGATCTGAAAGTGAGTATGCTACTGTAGGAAGCATTTCTATGTCGTTAATTGACAGTAAATTTGAAGAGGGACTGGGTAGGAATGAGGATCAAACTTGCAGCTGGTCAAGTGTAAAACAAGCTGGGTAACAAAATCACATACCTAGAAATACGTGAGTTACAGCAACTTTGCTTTATAAATGAGCACTGAAATCATTATTGTAATCAAAGAATACTACTCAAGTGTGACAACTTGTTTTAACGATAACTTTTCAAAATTTACAGGAGTGGAATCAGTTGGGGCATCATTGTAAATATTCAGAATAAAAGACGTTCAATATAATAAAACTGATTCTCACAAAATATGGGTAATGGTAAATTGTCTTGAGATTCCTGTTATAGCTACACAGCCAGCAGTAGGAAAGATCATTCTTAGCATGAAGAGAACAATTGGTGAATAACACCTCCAATACTGCAGAGAAATCAGTCCTTTAGAAAGGTTAACTTTCCAGAAATTATGACCAAATCATGCTTTCAACTTCAGCAAATTCATAGATACAGCATTTTGTCTGTTAAAAGATTATTGTTTTTAATCGTTTTATATCAAGTTCCATATCATTGGCATGCATTAATAGACAGCATTGAATGGGTTGAGGAGGGGGGTAAGCAGGTTTTCCTTGGAGATGAGTTGGCTCCAAGGTGACTTGCTTGACAACAGAATTGAATCAAGTCAACCCTTAGTGGTGGTCTTGATAGACCAGTTCCTGAGCAAGGGGGCCTGCAATATTCCAGAGCATTGCTGATTACTGAGCAGCAGGAATTTGAGGGGCAGTGGTAGACCAATACCTGAGAGCGGGGATTCTTCTCACTTAGTTCCCGTTAACCTTGCAAGCCAAAGCCATCGGTGGTCCTAGCTGGAAGCCGCGTGAAGCTTGCCAGACAGTTGTGCAGCAATCTGTATTAGATAGACTACTGTTCACTGAGTACATAAATGATTATGAATAAGACATGGGAGGTTTGGTTCAATTCACAGATGACCAAACTGGGGCATAATGAAGAAAATTGTAAAAGCTGCAGGAAGGCATAAATAGGCTTGCAAATTGGGCAGATAGATAGCACGATATTTAATATAGGGAAATGTGAAGTGATTCACTGGTAAGAGGAATAAAGAAGCCAACTACACACTGAATGGTGGAACCTGAGAGGAGTAAGGAAGCAAAGGAATCTAGGGATCCAGATTCACAGGACTCTATAAGTAGCAGCACAGGTGAACAAAGCCACCAAGAGTGCAAATAGAGACCTTGGCTTTATGTCCAAGGGGATAGGATATAAAAGAAGCAGCTCGATTTGAATTAGTGTAGGGACTTCCATTGTGATTAAAGAATGAGAATGTAGGTCTTTAGGCACATGCTGATTGTTATTTCTCAATTATTAATTGGTAGTATTGCCCAACAAATCTCACAAGAAAGTTAATATTTGTGCTGAAGTTTCAACATATAGCACACATTTTCTTGATTGTGCAATATATTTGTATACTGTAAAGAGTTTCTTTTAATGCTTTCCTTGGTGTTTTTATCTAGCTCCACACTTCTGAATGTAGTTCAAGTTCTCTCCTGCCCAAAGCTATACACATTCATTCTCGCCACTCTATTGGCTCCGAGTTACTCAGTGGACTTAATTTAGGTTTCCTATATCACTTTGTGTTTTGGCCCCAGTATACCTCTGGGACGTTGGCCAGCCCTATATTCCAGCTCTTTAGCAACTTTGTTTTATTCCTTATTCCACAATCAGTGGCTAAGCTTTCAGACATACCTTTAAGAAGACATGCCTCTGCTGTCTTAAGTTCTTTTAAAAACTACTCTGCCACACTACTGTATCTTTTTCTTTGCCTTTTAAAAAAAATCCTAGAATATGTCTTGCTTGTATAGATGTATGGGATTATATATTGCATAAATGAACATTTATTTATTAATTCACTTTGCAGTATAAACTGTGAAGGCTTTGAAACATCTCAGTGATGTGATATTGATACTCTTATCAAATGCAAGGATGATTATTAGTATTAATATCTTCTCTCCTGTTCTTCAATTGTGCGTTTCACCCTCAAAATGTACAGTCAATTCACTTTACAGTATATTCTGTGAAGTGCGTTGAGATGTCTGAAAGACGTGATATATATATATATCAAATGCAAGTATTATTATTAATTTCATGTTTGGATGATGGAGCTAGGGAGACCAGCGAGGAGGTAACTAAGGAGTCGTTTAGAAAGTGGGATAGGGAAGCTAGGTAATTTTTTCTTTTTTTTTCTTTCCCCACCCCACCCCCCCTCCACACACACAAAGTCACCAGGCCTCTATAGCCTTGAGGTTGGTCTATGGCAGAGATCTCTTTAGATTGAGAACTGTGACAGGCTCATTTATTACCAATCTGACATTTTTAGAAGAAACTAAGATGATATCAAAAAGCCTTAGAAACACTGGGTTGGATGGACAGTGGTCTATTCCAGGATGAAACTGTTGCTATGTTACTTTTTAAATGTCAATTCCTTTTAACTTTTTGGTGGCAATGTGGCCGAGTAATGTAGCAGTTTGCTCAGTCATGGAGATCATGATTTTTCATTTCAGTTGCTTCATTATGTAAATTGAGCAGTTTTTATATTGCTTTTTTAAAAAAAAACAAATTTAAGTGATTAAAGTTAGTGAGCTGGTTAGGTTATTTCTAGATAAAAATCTGTTGAAAATGCAAAGATTATTTATAATTATTTTGTAATGTTGTTTACATTCCTACATCAAATCCTTACTCCACCTGTCTTTGATGGGAGGATGTAAAATGTGAACTTGAAATCTGTGACCCTTGAGGGGATCTCATCAGTTGATAAAGTTAGAACCTGTTCACCACAATTGTGCAAACTGTGCCAACATACAAACAAAATAGCATCATGGATTTTATTAAAACAGCTGCTGCTAGTGTAGTAGTTCAGGCTGTAACTCTATCTAAATGCCTTAGTTTATAAACTGCTTGTGTTGAATGACCTTGATCCTTTTTTAACATGCTGCACATGTAGGAGCTGTGTTCTAATTCTGTACTTCTCGTATGAGGCCCGTATAAACAGAATTTGTGTGTTCTCCTCCAATCCCACTTTCACATTCCTCTATAAAAATAAGAATGTTTATTTTCCTGATTGCCAGTGATGAAATGTACATAATGGTGGCAGGAACAAAATAGTCTTAATATTCAGACCTACCTCCTGACCTTCGCTCCAATTATTTTAGCTGTACTTCCTGAAATGCAAAGAAAAGTTTACAAAGAAAAACCTGTGGGCAGATGAAAAGTGGTGCTGAACCATCAAGCTTTCACTTTGGCGTCATTGTGGCAGACAGGATCCATAATTCAAAAGTGGAATACATTTTTAATCTAGTTAATTAAGGTACTAATATTCTCTGAGAACTCTAGAAAGGATTGCTGGAAGAGGCCATACCCCCTAAAGCATGGTACTACATTAGTAAGCACTTAGTCTGTCTTATATAGATAAGTGGGAATCCTACAAAGTACTGAGACATTTATACAGTGTGTTACATGGCTCTGAGACTTCACAAGATGTTTACCATGAGGAGAACCATAATTTTTTGGACAACTTTTAATTGAAATTTCATTCAAGCTGTGTAAAACAAAAAAGCTCGCAATAATTTATTTTCTGATGCTTTGTGGAGTCTGTGTTTAGGCTTTTAATTACTCCTATAGAAGCTAAACCTCAACCAACATAAAAAGTGGAATGATTTTTCATGCACAAATTTTCTTCTCGCTCTTGTTCACGAGCCTTGTTCACTGTGACTTGGATTTGATTTAATGTCAAGAGTTGACTATTCAAAAAAAAACAACCAATGACTGGGTTACAATTCTCTTGAGAAAAATTAAAGGTTGGCCATGAAATTTAAGGGAAATTCACCATTGCACTTTTTAAACCAATGACCACAAAATGCTAATCTAGAGCAGTGGTGGCAACCTGTGGCCCACTGGCACTCCCAATATACAGCTGCATTATTATGAGACGTTAAACCAAGGTTCAATCTGTTCAGTTGGATCCATTGGCACAATTTGAAAAGACAATGTAATTTCTCCCAGTATGTTGGACAAGTAAATAAAATTGGTCATTCACTTCATGGCTGTTTGTAGGACATTGTTGGGTTTGTGCACAAATTAGTTGCAATGTTTGCCCACAAAATAATTGCCTCATTTACAGTATAACCTATGAAGTGCTTTGAGACATCCTCCCGACATGAAAGGCTCTATGTCAAATGAGAGGATTATTATTATCCCTATTTTTCAGTCTATCTTGGGTCAAAAAGGCAGAAAAGATAGGAGAATAATTATCCAAAACAAAGCGGGTAAGTTTGGTTCAACAAGAATACATTTGTATAGCACCTTTCATGTCGGGAGGATGTCCCAAGGCACTGAAATACAGAGTACGGCATTTCAGACTCGAGCTGGGGTTGGTGGGGGGGGTGGCCGATGGCATGGTCGAAGAGGAGGGTCTTGAGGCAGGACTTGAGAGAGACTAAGGAGGGGGCGAGGCGGAGTGATTGGGGGATGAAATTCCAGAGGTTGGGTGCAGAGTGTCTGAAGGCTCTCCCACCAATGGTGGGGCGGGTGGGTCGGGGGACGTGGAGCAGGCCAGAGCCGGCTGAGTGGAGGGAACGGGTAGGTTGGTAGGGGGTTAGGAGGTCGCAGAGGTAGGGTGGGGCGAGGCCATGGAGGGCTTTGTATGTGAGGACCAGGGTCTTGAACTGAATCCTCTGAAGGATAGGGAGCCAATGGAGTCGGGCGAGAGTGGGGGAGACGGGGTCACGGAGTTTTAAAGATCATTTATTTAAAAATTTGCCACTTTTTAAAAAATTTGTCCATTTAAAAGTAGTTGAGAGCATCACAGCGTTTTTCTATGTATAGCACATCTTCAAACAAACCCTTGGCTCTCAGAATGGTAAAAATGTGAATGATTTTGGCACTTCTGTGAAGAACACATCCTGAAATAAGTTGTGGATGTAAGCGCAATGATGAGGTTACCTGTGTGCTGTTGAAGGGTTTAACGGTCTGCGAGTGCACAGTTGGCACTTCATTTAGCAGGACTGTAATGCCCGTGCATCCAGAAAGCCAAAATGAAAGTAAGAGAAAAACTTTTTTTTGAGAGAATATTTTTTCCGAATTTGTATAGGGAAAAAAAATCCAGGCATTTATGGTAAATCTGTAAAATCTGACATTTAAAAAATATAGATATGCTGTGGATTGCCAGCATTTCTATATTTTCCACCAAATGGTAGCAATCTTCACCATCATGCTTTTCAAATATTAATCCTGAGCTGAATCACAGGGAATACAAGCAAAGGGAATTGTTTTCTCCCATTCTTCCTTTTGACTGACTTTAATCATAAAAATGTCTGCCTCCTATGTTTGTATTAAGACGACTTATGTTGACCTAGTTGAAAATGGAATAACCAGATGGCATTTTATACTGTACATCGTTGCTTTTTAGTTATGATACATTGTCATATACTGCATTCATTGTGTATTCAATATATGATACATTGATTGGTGTGCAAACTTATACAAAGGTGAAGAGTGATTGATTGATTGAGTGAGTGTTATAAAGTGGGATGCATTTTCTCATCTGCCAATGATCTTTTAGTTTGAAATGCTGTTAGACAACCACAGGTCTGAATATTGCTATGTAAATATATTCTGCTTCATCAGCTTGAATGTTGTAGTCTAAGTATTAGTGGAGCAATTCATGGTTATCTTAGATGAGTTGAAGTAGCTTCTCCATTCGGCTCTTTAAAAACTTGGGCTGTAGTTGCAAAGATGTCTTATAATCCACTGGGAAGCCAGTGGAACCTGATGTGTAGTTTAGTGCGGTGAGAATGTGGGTGGTGAAATTTTGGATAAGTTTAAGTTTATGGATGATGGAGCTAGGCAGACCAGCGAGGCGGTAACTAAGGCATCATTGAGTTTTAATGGTAGTTGGTGTGTATAAAAACTTGAATTTAGACTGATCCATTGAGTTAAAGAGTAAATTTTGAACTGAGGAGCAGGCTGCTTGGGTAGAGTAACTTTTGACCAGCAAAATTAGTCAATATGTTCTGTCGGTTCTCAATCTCTTTTTCTGAATCGATTAATGAAATTTAGGTCGGAAGTGAGATGACAGAAATTTCAAAAACAAGATTGGAGCTCTGTAAGCAGGGTATTAGTACTTCAAAGCCAATTTATTTTGTAGCAATGGCAAAAAATGGTTCAAGAATGAACCTGGTCTTGATATCCTGATGTCGGAAGTGAGTCAACTGTCTCATGTCAGGAGGATGTCCCAAGGTGCTGGCTAGTTGAGTGAGTCTGCATCAGTTCTGGGCACTGCTGATAATAGCCCAGACAACCTGTATATCAAAATATACAGTCAATTCACTTTGCCGTATATTCTATGAAGTGCTTTGAGGTGTCCCGAAGATGTGATAAGGTGCTATATCAAATGCAAGAATTATTATCATCGGTAAAGACTTCGAGGGGCAGACCAAGTGACTGGTGGCAGGGATTTGTCCCACGTAACTTTTGTTAACACTGCAAGCTAAAGCCCCTTGGGTAGGGTGGTCCTAACAGGACAAGCATCAGGAGTGCTTTCCAACGCAAACTCTTAACATCCCCAAATCTGGGCTCTTTCCACCCTGCACCTAAAACTCATTGGAATTAGGTGACCAGGGGCAATCCCTCCAGGGACAGTGTCCATTCCAATACATGGGAATTTCCATGTATACGTGGGATACATAGTGTATAAAGCTATGAAGTAATAATGCTTGGTTTGGATACCCTTAAGCATGGTAATAGGTTAAGCAGGTGTCAGACATCCAACTGACCAAAATATTATTTAGATTTAAAAACATAGCAATGATTTTCATTCCACTGCATCCATAGCCTCTCACCAGAGCTTTACTGTATTTTGCAGGCTCTCAAGTTCTATCATACAAGTCTGTTGTACTTCAATCCTCTTGTCTGGTTTGGGTCCTGTAGGTATTATACTAATGTTGTAGAATTGAGAAAATTCTCTCCCAATTTTTTTTCTCTACATATCACAACAGAGAATTTATTTTATCTAGATATGCCTGATATTATGGGAAATGGTGTTCTCAATCTTGTGAATCAAGCTTTTCTATATTATACTGTTGTAGTTGGTAAGCGTTGTGGAATATCAAGTCACTTGTTCAGAATCGTTATTGTGTTAAACAAATGTGAAGTTTAATTCAATCCTAAGGCATCATAAAAAAAATTCTCTCCTTGGGGTCCCAGTACATCCTCTCTACTTCACCTGTCTGATTATTGTGTAATACTTGATATACAAACAATTACATGTGTACCCAGGCAGTATCTTTGTACATATCTTGCTTGATTTGTGATGCAAGTTACAGAAATGGAGACATCATTGATGAGCAACAACTTGATAAATGTGAAAAGAGACAATCTCAGAGGTGACTGGAAAGGTCCTCCTCTAATAGTGGTAATAGATATTGTGGACCCATATGTCCCATAATGTAGTGGTTAGAGTACTCACCTCACAAGCGAGAGGACCTGGGTTCGATTTCCGGGTGGGGCGAAGAACCGTGTGGAGTAAGCAAACTTGACTGTTTACGTAGCAGTAAGTAGGAACCCAGTTGTTAGTCGATTGGCAGATTGCTTTCCGGGGGTAATAATCCCCCCCCATGTTGTTGCTAAAATCCACAACTTTTTGTAGGACACTGTTGTGCCCAATTGGCTGCCGCCCAAAAAATGCACAATGAATCCACTTTATGACATATTCTGTGAAGTCCTTTGAGATGTCTAAATGGTGTGATAAGGCGTTAGATCAAATGCAAGAATTATTATACAATTTTACATGTGCTCTAGAAAGTGAAACGAGAATACTTTCAGACATAGTAAGGCAGAAGGACAAGAGGGCACAACTTCAGGGATGTGAAGAGTAATTTTTGGACAGATACCAGGAAGTATTTATTTTACATAGAGGGTAATTAACAAGTAGAATGGATTGTAAGGATGGCTTGTTGAGGCCAGGTTATCGGATTCATTTAAAAGAGCAGCTTGAAGCTGTGATAGAAGGTAGGGTGGACATTCTGTGGAAGGATGACATTAAATGGATAAATGACCATCTTCATCTGAATCTCGTTGTAATCGCGTCATTCATATTTCTGGTTTCTTGCACATTTTGCACATCTGCACTGTTTAGGAGGGAAGTAGCCACTCCTAATATAGTACTTGTGTAAAGTTTCATGAAGAAATATTTGTGGAGTCCTGTAGCTCAGTGGTTAGAGCACTCGCTTTGCAAGTGAGAGACCTGAGTTCAATTCCAGGCACAGGGCGAAACCTTGGGCAAGTTTACTTACTCCACACACCTAATAATAATCCCTCCAAAAACAATAATAAATTGGTCATTTTCAATCTACGACTGTTTGTGGGACATTGCTGTGCGCAATTGGCTGCCGCGTTCGCCTACAAATATACAGTCAATTCACTTTACAGTGTGTTCTGTGAAGCGCTTTGGGACGTCCTCCCGACGTGAAAAACGCTATATCAAATGCAAGGATTATTATTAACTATGTAGGTAGACAACAATGCTGCTACTTCATTAGTGGTAATTCACATTGTAACTCAACTATCTGTCATGATTAATGAAGGTGCTGTTTCTGAATATTGACAAGTGGCTTTATCCACCTAAGAAAGTGAGGCTTGCTGTGTATCCTCGGCAAGAATATTCTAGCGGTATCTTGTCTATGGTAGAAGTTGAGATGTCTGATAAAATTTATGATAGCAACAAATTTGCCTTATTCATTTTTAATTTGAAACAGTCTGCCCTCCATTTTGATTGTAGAAATATTCTGCCAAATTATATTCTGTTCAATTCATAACACATCTTTGAATATAGGAACATAGGACATGAGTGGCCATGAATGGTAGAAGGCTATTCAGTTTGTTGAGCCTTGTAATGATAAAGTGTATTCACTTGCAGCTATTTTTTGTATTATTTTAGTCAAGTTATCAAACTTTCTGGAGTTGGTCAGGCTGGGCCACTCTTCTCATCTTTGCAAATCTAAGCAATAATTAATTTCACCTCCTGGCGAGAACGGTTTGGATGAGGATTTTTTTTAATGAGCAGCTTTCAATAGATTGGTACCTTAGTGTGTGTGTGTGCATGGGGGTTGGGGGTGGTGGCAGGGGATTAGCAAAGGTGTATTAATAATTGTCACTCTTCAGACTGCTGGTGAAATTCTGTATCGCTCAGCATTACTGACTGAAATGGATGACCTTTACAAACATTGTACCTTTGAGCTTGGCACTGAAAAATGGGCTTAATTGACTAGATTGGTTTTAGAATACGCTGTCAGCACAAGAGCGATTTCATTATAGTATCTGCGTTCATTTTAAAAATACCGATTAGCTAGTACTTTAGTTAAAAAGTGTCATATGAAAACCATCTTTGGAATAATTTAATAACCAAAAAGGCAAGAGTGTTTTCATTGCCTTTGTCCTAAACCAGTGACTTGTGTTAGTATACAGTTCTATGAGGGTTGGCAGCTCTCCAATGCCTCACTGAGTGCCCATTTGTTGTGTACGAGCCTATTAGATGAACGTTGGTAAGCTGTTTGACTGAGGTCATCAAATTTGACAATGATCTTGTATTCATCCTGTAATAACCACACATTCCAACAAAGGGGGGGGGGGGAATAGGGAGAGAGTGGGGCCTTGTGAGAGAGTGGGGCCTCATGAGATAGTGATCATGTGGATTCTAGTAGATTAGTTTATTTCCTCTCCCCTTCATTTTTCATGGCAATGACAGTGGCCAAATTCTAGCAGCCAACAGTATTACACTGAGCACAGACCAGAAATTAGACCTGGTCACTTTAGCTTAATACCACACCCAATTTGCTTTTGTCACCCAAGTTAATGAGCAATAAATGTTCTGTATTATTCTCACTCAAAATCGTTTTGCCTTGATTCTTCTCCCTGCCTTCAAAATATATATTTAACATCCTTAATATCTTGTTTCTTTGTTCAGTGCTACCTAATGTCTATGTATAGTGCTTCTAAATATTCTTCCTATGTGAGATACTATTTCAGTTCAGGTGGTTGTAGTAATCCATTTTGTGGCTGTTTCTCAGCTCATGTTATTCACCAATTTGTGGAGTCCTGTAGGTTAGAGCACTCACTTTGCAAGTGAGAGACCTGAGTTCAATTCCAGGCAGGGCGAAACCTTGGGCAAGTTTCCTTACTCCACACACCTAATAATAATCCCTCCAAAAACAATAACAAATTGGTCATTTTCAATCTATGACTGTTTGTGGGACATTGCTGTGCACAATTGGCTGCCACGTTCGCCCACAAATATACAGTCAATTCACTTTACAGTGTGTTCTGTGAAGCGCTTTGGGGCGTCCTTCCGACATGAAAAGCGCTATATCAAATGCAAGGATTATTATTATTATTAATTCTTAGTACGATGGGATGTTACAATTCCTGCAATGCCTCAATAATAATGTCTTGTCAAACAAACCCTATTAAGATGAATAGCCAGCTATGTGAAGCACTTTGATTTTATATATATATAAAAATTGTATTGTATAGAATAATACCAAAAATACAACTGCAGGCACCTGTAAGGGTATGAAATTGCCATTCTTAATTAGACTGGCCATTATTAACTGACCTATGGTTCTTCAGCTTTATTGTAATTAATTTGACGAGCTTGCAAAACTTGTCATGTTCGAAATGCTTACGTCGAGAGGACGTCCCAAGGCATTTACAATACTAGCTATCTACCCGAGCTGGGGATGGGAGCCGAGGCATGCGTAGGGGATAAATGACCGAAAGGACAGTCAAAGAGGTAGGTCTCGAGATGGACTCAACAACAACAAAATTACATTTGTATTGTGCTTTTCACGCTGGGAAGACGACCCAAGGCGCTGGGCAATCAGTGTTTCGGACCCGAGCTGTGGGTCGGGATCAGGGAGGGTGGAGGGCAGGGGGGAAGGAGGGTGATCGAATGCATGGTCGAAGAGGAGGGTCTTGAGGGAGGCAAGGGAGGAGGCGAGGCAGAGGAGATCCGGAAGGTGGGGGCAGAGTGGCTGAAGGCCCGCCCGCCAATGGCAGGCAGTTAGGAGGCCACAGTGGAGGGCTTTGAAAGTGAGGACCAGGTTCTTGGAACTGTTTGATCGGAAGCCAGTGGAGTCAGGTGAGGATAGGCCCGCGGAGCCTGGTGTAGGAGAGGACACCGGCTGTAGAGTTCTGGATAATCTGCAGCCCATGGAGGGAGGAGTTGGGGAGGCTGACAAGCAGGGAGTTTGTGTAGTCGAGCCTGGATGTTTTGAATGCGTGTCTGAGGGTCTCGGCAGCCTGCGGTGTGAGACAGTGGCGGAGCCGGGCAATATTGCGGAGGTGGAGGAAGGCAGAGCGAGTCATGGCACGGATGTGGGGTAGAAAGGATAGTTGAGGGTCAAACAAGACCCCAAGGTTCCGGACTGGCTTAGTGAGGTGGAGTGTGCAACCATGGATGGTGATGCCGTCAGTGCCTGAGGTGTGGAAGACCTGAAGAGAACTAATCAGGAGAGCCTCGTTGACGTTCAACTGTAGAAAGTTACCTCTCATCCAGAACTTGATGTCTGACAGACATTCTGAATGAGTTGGTGCTGACATATGAGCAACCTTTATTTTTAGCCTTCCGGTACACTATGGGGCATGAAGGGCAGTATATAAATGCAAGTTGTTGTTGGTTTTTAAAATCCTGGTGCAGTACAGTTCTATCCCCAAATGCATTGATCAAACTTGTGTATATATACAAGTAATTTTTTTACATATATATATTTATACATATATATACACACACACAAGGTGGGGGTGGGGGGTGGTAATGTGGCCTCAATCTTTCTGTTGGTACCTCCCATAGGTCTGTTAGCAAACTAAAATTAGGCTGGAGTCCTGTAGTATAGTGGTTGCGCACTCGCATCTCTAGTGAGAGGACCAGGGTTTGATTCCTGGGTGGGGCGAAAACTTAGACAAATTTGCTTAGTCCACATGCCTCTGTTTACCAAGCAGTATGTAGGAACCCAGTTATTAGTCGATTGGCGGATCGCTTTCCGGGGGTAATAACTCCTTTTGAAAAAAATTGGTCAATCCATCCACGACTGCTTGTGAGGCACTGCCCAAAATACAGTCAATCCACTTTACAATATATCCTGTGAAGCGCTTTGAGACATTCTAACAACGTAGTAAAGCGTTACATCAAATGCAAGGATTATTATATTATTAATAAAACCTCATTAAAAGAAACTCATTACATGAAACTCATTGGCAGTTTCGACTGGCAATTTCCACAAGATACTATGTCCTGATGGTACTTTTGGAGTGGAAACTAAGGATGTGCCTATTCATTATACAGTATACTTGAACTAAATTGACTTGTTGCCAAGCAGCCAATATGGTGTGATACTATGTAATAATATTATTATTGCAATATTATGTATTACAATATCCACATTAATTAGTTCTGTAATAAGTTAGTAAAACAAACAATAAAACATTTATTCTGATGATATTTGAATCTCTGGGTTGGAAATACAATTTTTAACAAAGTAAAATCCTATAAACATCAATTTACTAGGTGTTGCAGTCAATCGATCTCACTGTTTGCAATGCATGGCACATTACAGAAGGTGTGGGTTGAAAACTAGCCCACACACACTATTTTTAATATTATGCCCTATCTGTTACTCAGGCTGCAACACACTGAACAACAGGAGTAAATTAAAAATGAATGGTCCTGAATATCTCTGTACAAAAAATTCACATTATATTGTCGCTAAAAAAAAACTGTGCTTGTACACATATGCGTTTTGGAGCTGACTTGTGAAAAGCTTATGCAGGCAGTGAGACCTGGTGATTGTACATTGCATCACTGGACTATTTGACTGGTCATGTGTTCAGGCATTAAATGTACCCATTTTGGTCTAACAGACCATTCAAGCCGCAATAAAGATGAACACAATACTTCTTCAGTGATATAATATCCTGGATGTATCAATTTAATAACTAAACAATTGATATAGAACTCAAATTTCTAGCCTTTCATTGTTTTTTGGCACATTTTAAAGAGTGACCATCTGTAACTGTTCAATACTAGCTACATTCCCAAATACGTGAAGTGGAAACTTCATGAAAGCCGCTAGCTAATCTAAATGTGTGGTAGCAGAAAAAAGGTAATCAAAATTTAGGTTCATTCAACAGAAGCAGAGAACATTGTAGAGTTAACATTTTTTTAATTGGAAATTTGTGCATGTTAGTTAATATGTGAATTGTTTCAATATTGGAATATTCAGCTATAAACACATTGGCATTGTCCAGAAACAAAGGCTGATATAAATCTGCAATTTCCAAATGAGTGTCTTGTCTCTACAGTACAGAAAGAAGTGGTTTATGGTTGAGAAAATATTTAGATAATTTGGAAGGTAACCTATTTGCATATAAATGCAAGTAAAAACCATGACTCACCCAATGATTAATTTCCTGTAAAAATATTAATAGGTGTCTTTAGGTAATGTGCCTTTTCTCCTTGGAAGTATAGATGTGATTGAGATAATTTAATCTATTTAAGTGCCCTGACAGTAAAGAGCATGTTTTGGGACTGAGAATGTAATTGGATATTCAATATGTATGTATATGAACTGAAAAACATGCAAGACAAGGTAAATATCATTAAACCAATTTTTTGCATATTTGCACTAATGTTCTTAGTTACTTTAACAGGAAGAAATATTTTTTGTTCTGTATGTTAACTGAATATCCAGAATAACAATCCTTGCATTTGATTTAGTCTTGCATTACATCATTGAAACAACTCAAAGTGTTTCACAGGATTTACTATGAAGTGTGGTGTATTTGTTGGTGAACACAGCAGTCTACTTATGCACAATAATAATAATCCTTGCATTTGATATAGCGCTTTTCATGTCTTCTAGACGTCTCAAAGCGCTTCACAAAATATACTATTAAGTGAATTGACTGTATATTTGTGGGTGAACGTGGCAGTCAATTGCGCACAGCAGTGTCCCACAAACAGTCGTGGATTGAAAATGACCAATTTATTATTGTTTTGTTTTTTGGAGGGATTATTATTAGGCGTGTGGACTAAGGAAACTTGTCCAAGGTTTCGCCCTGTCTGGAATTGATCTCAGGTCTCTCGCTTACAAAGCGAATGCTCTAACCACTGAGCTACAGGACTCCCAACAATGCTCCACAAATGGCCACAAGGTGAATGAACAGTTTTATTTGGGGGATTGTTGACCATAATGCTGGGAGAAATTCCTTTTGTTTTTCGTATAGTGCAATGGGATCTTTAACGTTCATCTGAACAGGCAGATGGGACCTCAGTTCAACTTCTAATCTGAATGACATACCTCTGGCAATATAGTGTCCAGTGTACACTGCATAAATATCCCATTTTTCTTTTCATAGAATCTAGTGGAACACAACAATCTTATTGCTCTTGCTGTTGCCTTCTGGCAACTTGTTCACTGTCCAAACTACCTTATTTCAGTCTGGCAGTTTTGCCTGAATTGGGATGGCCAGTGTTGAGCATTGACCCCAATGATCCAAATAGAAATCTTATCGAATATAAAATATTTTGTGAAGCATACAACGTCCTGCACTTGCAATTCTGATGTATTTCAGAATAGTAGAATTTATACTTTATGCATTACCTTGAAGGTTTCAGAATAAAGCAAATGGCTGATTGTGAGTCGTGTCCACTGTACAGGGCTTTGGCTGAAGTCACACATTAATGGAGAGCAAAAACTGCAGAATTCCACTGGGTAGCAGTGGAGTGAGTTTGTGCTTTTTAATAAGCAGGCAAAACAATAGGAGTATTTTCAGCATATGGAAATGCATCAGTTTGTTTGAGCCTTCCAACATCTGAGAAAATAAATGGGAGCACGGAATCAGTCAGCAAGAGATTCTAACCATAAATGGAAGCAAGAGAAAATTGACCGTCTGCAGCTGCCGTGTGGAAAAAATGTTCTTTGCTATTGGCAGTATCCAGAAAGGTGTCTTTTTGTACCATTTGGAATTATTCCTGTATTCATAGAAAGCTTTGAAAAATTAGTGTTAGAAATAGTTGGCAAGAGTACTCGATGCTCTGCATGGTGATCTTAAAATATTTTCTAATATTCCAAGTAGGATTTTGAAGAAAATGAATCTCTGTTTAATGTAGTCATGTTACTCTTAGTCATGAAATACGGCTGATTTATCGACCTTCCACTCCAAATAATCTTACATTGTTCCGCTTCTAACACACTTGCTTGAATGGGTTATGTCGGCACAATTATGCTAAACAATGAAATTCCCTCGGCACTTCGTGTCCTGAGTTATATTACTCAATGATATCATTGATGTCAGTGCATTAGTAGAGTCTGCTTGTTTATAGATTTCCTTTACTGTAGATTCCTTTTAACAACTGAGTCAGCAGACGTTCAGGATGCAGTATTCAAAGGTTTAAGAGGATGCAGGAAATAGTTCTGTACATTTCAAGTCTGATCTCATTCTCTGAGACAGGACATGTAGACATTAACTCACTACTATAATTCAATTTGAATTTGTCCATTTTCGTTAAGAGTTTTTTAAATCAGAATGATGGTATCCAGCCCGTGGACCGTTTCCACACCTAGTACCCATGGCTCTGTTTCCTATATCTTTACCCCCAACCCCCCCATTGTTCAGGCTGCTTGTTGCCCGTTATAATTCCTCTGTACCCTTTGCAGCTTCGCTTACAACCAAAGGATCCGTTATGGAATGTGAATTGACACACAGACATGCATTTCATCTTTATTTATACTCGTCTGGGAGGACTCCTTTTGGGAGGATTTGGCACTTTAAAAATGTAACTTTGTTGTTGTGGCCGCGACTTAGCTTTGTCTGCGTTCTTTATTTTGTTCCCGCCACTTGGCTACGTGCATGCTCTGTGACGCACGATGCCACAGCGCCACGGTCAGCCGGTGCGGTCACCAGGAGTAATTGCGTGCGTACATAGGTGCTCTGTGACACACAATGCCACAGCACCACTTTGACTCGGCGGCTACAAGGTGTGACTGCAGCAAAAAACTGACAATAACTGATGAACGATAGGAGATACCCGAAAACAAATATGCCCATGTTACTCCTAGATGCAACACCTTTCTGATGAGGTATAAATCATGTCTCTATGTCAATCGGTTATTGAGATCCTTCTTGAAGCTGACAGACATTATCATTTTATTACTATAGAATAGATAGAGGAAGATATATATATAAAGAAGCTATCAAATTAGTTCTCTGTTGGTCTGTATTACATATATATATATATATATATGATAGAAGATGATGGAAACCAGAATTACTTGTTCTGTTTCAGGCTAGGCAAATTGGCTGCTGTATTAGAGTCCCTATATTTTACAGAAAAGTCTATAAAGCTTTTTGAGACATACTTGATGTGATATGGTGCAATATCAAATGCAAGGATTATTATTGTTACACAATATTGTCCATTCAAATTCGGTCACCAAATCTTGCACCTGCAAATAAATGAACCAATATATACTGTAATCAAAGAATCACAGCCCTAAAGTAAAAACCAACAGAGAACTCATTTGATAGCTTCTTGGCTTAAAAAAAGTGATACTTTGTCCGTCTTTGCAGAAACTTGCTGAATTTTCAACACTATTTATAGAACTTGAACAAAGTTGCGGCTCCTTTGTTGTGGAAAATTAAGTAAATTCTACTCAAATTCTTGGCTTGAAGTAGATTTCTTGTGAAAGCAGCATGTAATATTGCTACGTCACAAAAGGTCTAAGATTTTTTTTGTTGTCGTTGCCATTCTAGGATTAGAAACAGATTTCCACTTTGTGCATATAATGCTGATGTAATGTAAGGATAGGTGATAGCCCCTGCATACTGCAGCAATGTACCTTCAGTCCAACCTCAGAGTGACCCTCATGGCTTTTTTACAAGCACCACTTTTTGCTGCGGTTGGCAACTGTATTGGCACGGATTATAACCCCAAATATGAAAAGGCTGCATTATATCTCACTGCACCATCCAGTTCTGCATTTTAGTAACTTTTTTAAAGATAGGCTTTTTTTAAAAATAAGAATATAATAATCCTTGCATTTGATAAAGCATCTTATCACTTTAAGATTTCGTAAAGTGCTTCACAGAATATAATGTAAAGTGAATTGACTATTTTGTGGGTAAAACATTGCAGCCAATTGCCACAGCAATGTCCCACAAACAGTCATGGATTGAAGATGTTTCTTGGGGTGGGGAAGAAGCATGAAATACATTTTACAACCAAGTATTGCCTGTATTGTCTGCTTTTGTCTTGCACGAGGATTTACTTTTTTTTAAGGGTGTTTATAGTAATGTATAATTTTCACCTTTGTTACAGAAAATCTTTTTTGGACTGTTTTGACCAAAAAAACATAATTTAATAGCTAACAAAGTTATTCATTGCTTAGACTGGTACTGTTTTTTTCTATTTAACATTATGCAATAAGTGCAGTCTTCATTTCAAAAAGTGATGTTTTTAATATTCTCTTTAACTTATACTGATCTCAGAACCACCTTTAAATATATAGCTCCCTGTTCCTGCTGCCAGTGAAGGCTTATGTTTGGACAATTTTTCATTCATTTGACTAATAATAATTTTGTAACCTTTAGTCTTCAATACAACATCAATGGAAAATGTTTATTTAACTAGATCCAGCAGCATCTGAGCCCCATACCTAAATGGGTGTAGGTTTGAGGTTGATGAGAAAATTGATTAAAACTAATGGTCACACAAGATTCTAAGGGTTTGTTGAAAAAGATTCAAAGTTAAGCTTTTATCCTCGTTAATGCAATTCAGCTCTCTATCCTTGCTGTTCAATATCACCTGAAATAATTAACATTATTAACATTGCTGTAAATCTCTGAACTCTCAACTGATGCTTTTAAGATTCGAAATTTAAACTAAATAGGATTTACTAGTAAAAAAAAATTTGGTAACATACTTTGGAAATGCTAGTAACTTGTGTGTTTCACCCCCAACATACAGTCAATCCACTTTGCAATACATTCTGTGCAGTGCTTTGAGATGTCTCAACTCCGTTATAAAGCGCTATATCAAATGCAAGGATTATTATTGCACACTTGTAGAATTTACAACTAATAAGTATGCATCTAAAGCACTAATACAGAGTGCATTATGTATTGATTAAATCCATTATAGTCTTCAATTTTCCAAAATCTTGATGAAATTTTGGTGCATTCCATGGCTTTTTAGATTAAGTTTGCTTGCACTGTGTAGAACGGATCCATGTAGACTAGATCCACATAGACCAATACGTTTCTCTGACATTTGGCCTATGCTATTTAGCTCATCTCAGCTATGGTAGCACTGGGCTGCTATCATTGGCCTTCAATGCCTCTAGTTTAGAACTGTAAAAAAATGGTCCAGTGTATATCCACAAAAATGTAGCTGCTACCACTTGCTATGTGGATCCACACTTATTGAATGGGAGCAAATTTGAAGCAGGGTAAATGGATAAATGGCAGGTTGAAAACCTGCAGTTCAAATAAACCAAAATATACAGAAAGCATTTATATTTTAATTTTGAAATAATTGATCAACCAAATCAATAGCTTATACCAACATCGGTATTATCCGTGGTCCAGTGGTTAATCCCTTGCTACCTAATGGTTTTGAGCATTTATTTCAAACACTTGACTAGATGCCGAATGGTCCATTTGAATAATTTCTGTTTATGTGCTGCCTTTTTTTATTTTAAACAGATTAACTTGCGGCTTATCTTGGTGAGTGGAAAGACGAAAGAATTTCTGTTCTCACCCAATGATTCAGCAGCAGATATTGCCAAGCACGTGTATGAAAACTGGCCAATGGGTGAGTAATACTTTGGACTTTTTGACCTTGCACTGATCCATGTTAAGTCGATGCTGCCCTTTTTCTTGTAAGGTGTCTAAAATGTTCCTGTAGATATCTTTTTAACTGCACTGTGGATTTTGTCCCATCAGAGAGAATCGAGCTGATCCTCAATTCTCAGACTCCTTTATGTATCTCGTGCCCTCCGTTCCACCATCGGTGACCAAGCTTTAAGCCATTATGCCCCGAAATTCTGGAACACTTCCTCTATCTCTACGCCCCGCCCCTTCCTTCCTCATCTTTAGATCGCGCCCGAAGACCTTCCTCTTTATCCCTGGCTACTGTCACCCTGTGTGAGGGGCGCTATATAAATGTATGTTGCTGCCGTTGAGCTTAAACAAAATTTGTCATCTTATTAAACTGCAGAATTATTAATATGGCAGATTGTTGCAGCACATTTGTTTCAAAGAATGCAATTTTTTTGTACTTTTATATATTTCTCCCAATTCAGTAGAAGAGGTAGCCTAATCAAAATAGCAGATTTGAAATTCGGAGAATGCAAAGGGTGATGTTTTACGAGCTAGCTGGTAATCAAACGTTGGAAGGCAAATTAATGTGGAAGGTTCAAAAGACTGTTAACCACATCACGATGCTAATAAAAATACATCAAACCCTTAGCAGGCAGCATCAAGATTTCATTCTTTGCCCGTGGGTCAGATTAATCTTAAGTTGAATCATTTAAATAAGAGTTTTGATAAGTGCTGAGTTTTATGCTCATCACACAAATGATTGAACTAATTTTGAATACGTTTACTGAAATCCAAATATACATCTAAAAATTGCTGCTACATAATTGTTTCAGAAATATTTAATATGCTACAATTCGCATACTGAAAATTCTCTTCCCACTAACTATGATAATGTTGGAGGGGAATCATTTTGCTTTTAACCACCTAAACAGAAATCAACACACTGTTTTAGATGGAATTAATCTGCTTCAACAAGACACATTTTTTTCTTAAACTGCTATATTTTTCATATCCAGTGTATTTACTAAAAAAGGTTGTCAATTGTACTATAATTGTAAAGAAGTTTAAATATCGATTGAAAAGTAATATTGAGAAATTCATATAAAAAAACAACTTCAGGGATCAACCTGATGTGAGCCTACAGTGGAAACGGTCAAAATAAATGTTCAGCACCATTTTATCTTTGATCAGCTGGGTGTCTCTATCACATGGAGAAACCCATCATCGTGCTTTCGAGAGTATTCATCACAGACTGAGAGTTCCAAATATGTATGCCATGTACACATAGAAATTTATCTATGAATGGGCACTCTCGCTGAAGGGATGCACCCTGCATACCTAATGCTGGAAAGAGTAATATGTGCAGATTTGCAAGTAGTCAAGGCTTGGGGACCCAGAGTGTTTGGAGTCCTACCTAGAGTTTAAGCAACTAAAACTACGTAGCTTGCCATAGCTTTCTGGTGAGCTTTTCCACTGTACCTAGCTAGGTCCACCCTACTCTTTAGGGCTTTGATTTTCAAGGTTAACAGGAGCTGAGTGGGAAGAATTACTTATCACTGGTCTGCCCCTCAATGTCTTGCTGATTAACCCGGCCTGCTGTGGTGTCATCAGCAGTGCCCTGGAATACTGCAGACAACCAAGACTTCCACAGAGGATTGACTCTCTTCTGACATTTTATTACCAAGCATGTCACCTGAAGCCAGCTCAGCTCCAAAGAGACACCACTACTTTATTCCCCCGCCCCCCCAAGTGGAAACAACTTACATTTTTAGTCTTCCACATTTGGCAGTGTTTTCAAAACCAATGGACTTCATTCACAAGACCCACTGGGATAAACACTTTGGATAGCCCAGAAAAGGAATGTGGCATTTACAATTGTAAGGGGAATTCCTGAACTGGAAGTACATTTGTAATAGATTTCTTTGTCTTAGCCAAACTATCTCAATAAACACAAGGACATTCACAGTTTGAGACAATATAATTATCTGAAATCAAATGTCTGCAAAGCGTCCAGACTGAAGAAATTGCGAACGTCTTGCTGAAATGGTGCAAATGGAAAATATCAGCACTGTCTGTCACAGCAGTTACAAGAAAGGGGTCTTGATAGGGAAGTTGTTTTTAAAAAAAAACACCTAATATTGCTTTTGACAGTGGAGTCAGGGAAAAGACTGATTGTTCGACCGTCTTCAGATTCTATTTATTTCTTTCACCACATTTTTCTTTGGCTCTGCTGTCAGATTATATTTTGGTCTTAACAAATCCAGCCTGACCAATATTTTTTTCTTGCAGAACTGACGGATATTTTTATTCCTGTCACCTCTGCAGTATCCATAGTTTTTGTCTTTCATGTTTAGCATGTGTTTTCAAGTGTTAGAGATTTGCAATTTGTCATTTCAACAAATTTTGATTTGAACTTTAAAAACAACAATAAATTGTATGTATATAGCATCTTTCACATCGGGATGACTTATCAAGGTGCTGGACAATTACGGGTTTGCACCCGAGCTGGGGGTTGGAATCAAGAAGGATGGGTCCAAGGGGGATGGGGTGGGAAAATGACTGAAGGCACGGTTAAAGAGGAAGGTCTTATTAATAATAATAATAATAATCCTTGCATTTGATATAGCGCTTTTCACGTCGGGAGGACGTCCCAAAGCGCTTCACAGAAGACACTGTAAAGTGAATTGACTGTATATTTGTGGGCGAACGCGGCAGCCAATTGCGCACAGCAATGTCCCACAAACAATCTTAGATTGAAAATGACCAATTTATTATTGTTTTTGGTTTTGGAGGGATTATTATTAGGCTCTGTGTGGAGTAAGGAAACTTGCCCAAGGTTTCGCCCTGTGCCTGGAATTGAACCCGGGTCTCTTGCTTGCAAAGCGAGTGCTCTAACCACTGAGCTACAGGACTACAGGACTCTTGAGACAGGCCTTGAAGGAGGCGAAGGAGAGGGCAAGGGAAGGAATTCCAGAGGATGGGGGCAAAAAGGCTGAAGGTCCGACTGCCAATGGTGAAGTGAGCATGGTGGGGGGCATGGAGCAGGTCAGTGCCAGCCGAGTGGAAGGAACAGGAGAGTTGGTAATGTGTTAGTGGGTTGCAGAGGTAAAGAGGAGGAAGACAGTGGAGGGCTTTGAAAACACCAAAGTGCTGTTACATTATGGGCATGATTGTATCTATAAAATGATTCCAGAATTGTGATTGTAATGTACATGTTGTGGGAAATACAAAACCAGAAATGTAGAACATTTATTTCTCTTACATAACCAAATGAATTACAGTCTTCACCCACCACCCCCATTTTAGCTCTGAACTTTTCTTGTAATTTTTATGTGCAATGCAGCTGAAATGTGATCTTTTGGCATCTATTAACAATATGTAGTGAGACCTGCATCAATACATTATTCATTACTGTTTTGGTGCTCCAGTTCAAAGACATGGGTTGACAGGTCATGGGTTCATATTTTGGATTTCATGCATTGCAGTTTTGCCATACTGTCGGGTGAAGAGGCACAGCAGAGGTCGGACTCTAGATGTGCTTGGCAAAATACATCTGTTTTGGCTGGCTCTCTTGTACTAAGAAACAGACCACCCTCTCCATAGGCTTAATTTAGGAATAGATTTTAATCTCATCTTCTCTGATCATTAAACTTTTCCCAAATAAGTAAGCTGTATTTCGGTGGAAGCCAATTCGATAACAGCTTTTAAGAGAGAAGTAGATAATTATTTGGGGAGGACAGGTTTGCAAGTTTGCAGGGCTATATGGAGAGTGCGGGGGAGTGGGATTGATTTGGATAACTCTTTTCAAAGAGCCGGCACAGACACGATGGGCCAAGTGGCCTCCTCCTGTGCTGTCCAATTCTACGGTTCTATGATTTTATTTTTGTTTCGCACTGTTATTTAATTCAGTTTATTCTCTAGTAAACTCAAAGGTGCAAAAATCAGGTTTTAAAAAATGTTTTAACAAATTTGATTTCTTGTTTTAAAAAAAAAATGAAATCTTTCCACCTTTAGGTGCAATCTGATTCATTCTCGCTATTGGGAAGCCATGAAAAGAGACTTCTCAAACTTATTATGATGCCATAATATTGGCAGACATATCCATGTAGTTCTCAAATTCTTGTGTTTGCGTCTGGCTTTCTAATGACACTACTGAGAAGGTAGGAACATGTTGTGCTCAGCTTGTTTTCAAAGTTTGCTGGTTTGATACCAGTTGCTATGCAAAATGCAATAGCTGCATTCTAAGTTTTGGCAAAGTCTGATCTTGAACGGGCAAAAAGGGAAAGCAAAGGGAAAAAGTCTGCAGGTGGATTTTAAAGGCAAGAAGTGGATAAGGTGGAGGGATTCTAGGAATAAAATTCTCGCATTTGTGCCAGAACTGGGCTCCAAGACCCTCGTCCATCCTTCATCATACCCAGACTTGATTAGTCCACAGTCGTGCTCACTGTTGGCTTCTCCCAACACAAAATAATAATAATCCTTGCATTTGATATAGCGCTTTTCACGTCTTCTAGACGTCCCAAAGCGCTTCACAGAATATACTGTTAAGTGAATTGACTGTATATTTGTGGGCGAACCCGGCAGCCAATTGCACATAGCAATGTCCCACAAACAGTCGTGGATTGAAAATGACCAATTTACGTTTGTTTTTTGGAGGGATTATTATTAGGTGTGTGGAGTAAGAAAACTTGCCCAAGGTTTCGCCCTGTGCCTGGAACTGAACTCAGGTCTCTCACTTGCAAAGTGAGTGCTCTAACCACTGAGCTACAGGACACAAGCTGCAGACCATCAAAAAATCTGACACCACCTTTCTTCCTTGTTACAAGTATTAGACCCCATCTACAGGTGTGCAACTGGCCAGCTTGATCCCTTCCTCCAGCCAGTTCCCGTACTTAAAAGAACACTAATGATCATGTCATCACTGATTAAGTGATTTTTATGACTTTAGCTCAAGAGCATGGCAGCAATAATGGTAATACTTGTATTTGATATAGCTCCTTATTACACCTCAAAGCGCTTCACAGGGTATACTGTAAAGTGAATTGACTATATATTTTGTTGGCGAAAAGCGGCAGCCAATTGCACACAGCAGTGTCCCACAAACAGTCGTGGATTGAGTGATCTAATTTTTTGGGGAATCTAAACAGGAATAGAGCTGCATGCATGTGCAGTGAATGGGACCTGCACTGCAACAGTGTTATATAAGGAAGTGCAATATAACAAGTCTACACTGAAGTTTGATGTCACTATTAAGCAGGGTGCAATTGCCTGGAATCGGCCCCTTTTTTCGTGCTGGAACCAGTCGGCAGGACAGATGTACAGTGAAAGCAGCTATTGCACCTTGATTTTCTAGATCCCAATCACCTTGTTTTTTATAATGGGACTGCACTACACTCACTACAGGAATCTTTTTCTTCAACAAAGGATTGTTATTGCACTATGGCTGTGCATTATTTATGTAATATATTCACTTTCGTGCTGGGAAAATTAACTAGATGGTTTTTTTTGCGCATTCGAGTGCATGTGTATGCCTTTTGTAAAAGCAAAATTTTGTCTTGTTTCAGATTGGGAGGATGAGTTGGTCAGCAGTCCAAGTATTCTTAGACTTATCTACCAAGGGCGATTTCTCCATGGAAACGTGACACTAGGAGGTAACTAATTTGTTAATTTATTTTCATTAAGTACTTTATGACATTTGGCAAGATTCAGTTATTATCAAATTAACTGGAGGTAGTGAAAATCTAACTGATCAGAGCAAAAAAAAAATCAGAAGCTGGGTTTCCAACTTGGGCTCCAGTAATCATTACTCGAAGAGATTGTGAACTCTGAATTTTACCCCTGTGAATTTTATAATCTGTTTGCTTTCTTGCATCAATATTTACTTTTGTCCTTTCTTGTGACTGCCGTTTTTGTTGTTGTTCAACAGTTTTCCAATTCTGTGTTTTTATATTTTTTGCCTATTTTTATTTTTAAAATGTAAAAAAAGTTGCTTACTTCCATTGTATATTATTTAGTCTTTATTGAAATCCACATCGGCATGATCCAAACATCAGTGGAAGTTCTTCAGCATATTGAACATGGATGCGACTGAAATTCATGGAGGATATTAATGTTTTTTTTAAATTGGATGAATTTAAAGAGAGAAAAATGCACAGACACGAATGGCCTCATCTGTGCATAATATTTGTTTCTGTGGTATTCCATGGGATTTCTTTGTGAATATTTTTGGATAGTTTTGACTGAAATCTTTTGACTATTTGTTGTTTCTGTTTTGGTGCTCTTACTTAATTTGTATGATTTTTGTTCTCATGCTGTTTCTTCCTCCTCTCTGTTCAGTTATCTAACATTCAAAAGTATGCAGCCACCGTTCTGATTTGTATTGCTAGTTGGAGACCTTTATAGTGTGTGTGTGTCTCTCTCTCTCTCATTCTCGCGCTCTCTGTAAGGGGAGGGAGAAAATAGTACATAGACGATTTTTATTTACAATGTTTGTTTTGCTTTCATTTTTTCCTCTACTTGGGAGTTTATGTCTAAACCCTTAAAGCCAACTTCTTGTTTGGATTTTGTAATTCCTTGCATTCACATTTGCTTTGCAGGATTTACTGTGAAACCGAGTGACTGTATTGAAACCACCATGTACATTTCCACATGTATGGGACGACACCCAACTTTATTTTGCCACCTCTCTTTGCGACCCCCCCAGTTCCCTGATGTTCTGTCAGCCTGCCTGTCAGATCTCAGGGGTTGGATGGGCACAAACTTCCTTCAGCTGAACGTTGACAAGACGGAAGCCATACTCTTTGGTTCTCGTCAACGTTTAAAATCTCACGGCTCTCACCTCCTCCACCTACCCGACCTCCCCCTAAAACTCTCCGAATCCGTACATAACCTAGGCATCAGGTTCGACCCCCAATTATCCTTCCTCCCCCACAACCAGTCCCTCACCAGCACCGCCTTCTACCACCTCCGATGCATCGCCTGTCTCCGCCAATACCTCTCCCCAAAAGCCGCTGAAACCCTGGTCCATGCCTTTGTCACCTCTCGGCTGGACTACTCCATTGCCCTCCTCGCCGTCTCCCATCCATAAAATCCAAATCATTCAAAACTGCCGCCCGCATTCTCACACGCACAAAACTCCGCTCCCCGATCACCCCAGTCCTTGCCAGACTGCATTGGCTGCCTATCCCAGAGAAGATCAATTTCAAGATCCTCACTCTTGTATTCAAGTTCCTGCACTCCTCTGCACCTCCCTACCTCTTTGAACTCCTCTCTCCTCAAAACAGTACCCGTTGCCTTCCATTCCTCCGGGTCTGGCCTCCTCCTCGTCCCCCGAATCCTCCGCTTCAACCTCGGCGGCCGTGCCTTCAGCCATTATGCCCCGAAGCTCTGGAACTGCCTTTCTCACTCCCTTCTCTCACTCCCTCCCTTCCCATTTTCAGGCCTCTGCTGAAGACCTTTCTTTTCGACCGCGCCTTTGGTCACCTTCCTCCCCCTCCCCCTGGCTTGGTCCCGGGCTCTGTTACTGTAAAGTGCTCTGAGACACTGTCCGGCGTGGAGTGGGCTATATAAATCCAAGTTGTTGTTGTTATTTGTAGGCAAACACGGTAGCACAATTGTGCGCATCAATGTCCCATAAACAGCCATGAAACGAATGCCCAATGTCTATTTGGGGGATTGTTGGCCAGGACAATTCTTTGCAGTAAAGTTGAATCTTACTGAAAACTCTTATGTGGTTTGTGTATTTTTTTATGTGCCTGATTAGAAACCAGTGGCATGATGCCAATTGCACAATGAAGAGGTAGATTAACATCTGCGATTCCCCACTTGGAGACTTCCTTCTGATATTGACTGCTTTCAAAAAGAGCAACCAAGTAGAAAATTGGCACCACCTTGCAAACGCAGCAAAATTCTGATCTCAGTTGAGAATAAACATGATGAGAAGCATGGTGTACTATCTTTTGTTATTAACTTTTGTTTTGATCACATCCTTCCTTTTTTTAAAAAAAGCATCTTTGCATTTTGAACTTTCTTTATCTATTTTCTTGCATAAGCCTATTTTTGTTCCCTGTGTCGATGGGGAATTCAGTGGAATGCAAATTGTTTTTCGTATCTCCTAACATTGTATTTTGGGAAACCGACTGTAGGGAGCATAGAATAACAACCACTAAAATTCTCTAGGTTTGGATCACCCTCCACTTTGGCTCATTACATGTCAGTTTGGTGTCAGCTTGGCTCAGTTGGTGGCATTCTAGCCTCTGGATCAAAAGGTTGCAGGTTTGAGCCCCACATTGGGACATTGAGCTCACACATTGTAGGCAATGGCAGCCACTCCATTGCAGTGTTGGGGAAGAGATGCATTGCCAAAATTATCGTCCTTCGGATGAGACATTAAACCTAGATCCTGCCTGCCCATTCAGGTGGATCCCATGACACAATTCAATAAAAGAAGAGTGTTTCCTGGTATCCTAGCCACCATTCCTCCAGATTATTGCTCATTCACTTCATGGCTTTTTGAGGGACATTTAGGGCATTGCTTTGTGCAAATTGACTATTGCGTTTGCCTACAAATAGTCACTGCACTTGACGTCAGTTGCGTATGTGAGGTTGTGAGACATTTCGAAAACATTATATGAAATAATCAAATGTTAATAGAAATTTGAGCTTGTACTTTTTATGGCTTTGAATTTGCTTTCTTTCATAAGTGTCAGAATTAAATATTTTTTGATTGTAATAGTAGCTTGAAGATATGTAATTTAACATTTAATCACACTTTCTTTCAGCGCTAAAGCTTCCTCTTGGTAAAACTACTGTGATGCATTTGGTTGCAAGAGAGACATTGCCAGAACCAAACTCCCAAGGTAAGTAACTAATACAATTCTTGTTTTCCTTCTTCCAACTGAAAGTGAGTTTGCAGTGCACCAGTATGCAAACATTTAATATATTTGTCATAAATTAATAATTGGTGAGTAGAATGATCTAAATTTTGATATGGAATCAAAAGCATATTTTCAGTTTAAGTACATTAGAATGCATTAGAATATACAGCACAGAAACAGGACATTCAACCTAACTGGTCTATGTCGGTGTTTGTGCTCCACATGAGCCTCCTTCCCTATTTGATCTATTTGTGACTATTTTATATTGATGGCCCCTGGTTTTGGTTTCCCCCACAAGTGGAAACATCTTCCCTATGTCTACCCTACAATACCTTTCATCATTTTAAAGACCTCTATCAGGTCACTTCTTGCCCTCTTTTCAAGAGAAAAGAGTCCAAGTATGTTCAGCCTTTCCTGATGGGTATAACCTCTCAGTTCTGGGATCATCCTCGTGAATCTCTGTTGCACCCTCTCCAGTGCCTCTACATCCCTTCTATAGTGTGGGGACCAGAACTGCACACAGTATTCTAAGTGGGGTCTAACCAAGGTTCTATAGAAGCAGTTTGGTAGTTATAATCGTTTACAAACTTGCTGCATATCATCACAGCAGGTTAGAATTGAGCATTGTAAAGTTGCATGTTGTGCTTTTTCATCTAAGTAACTACAGTACATGGATTCCTTTAGAAGTGGAATGTGTGAGTTAGCTGATCAGTCAATCAAAAGCATCAAATGTTAATGGGAAAGTTAACCGGACATTATTTGGTTATGAATGTTAAAGCAATGGAAAAAGCTGTGTGGTGGTTGACTGTATATTGGAGTACTGCTGCATTTCTCTGTCAGTGATGTGCTACCGATTCAGATTCTGTTTCCCACAAAATGAGTTTATTTTTAATATTAATTGGTGCTGTTTTTGGGTGGGAGGGTGCAGGTGGGTGCCAACTAAAACCTGCGCACATTACCTTTCAAAGGGGAGAAATGCAGGAAATCTGACCTGCTCCTTAGTGTCTCCAAGCAGCAGCTGCTTTACCCTGCTTTATCCCACTCCCATCCTCTATGTGACTGATGTGAAGTTGAAAGTCATTGGAGAATATTTTGAAGGAAAGATGAGTCATTTTCACATCTCAGTGTTTCTCACCTAAGTTTTTGTTTAATGTCTGTAGGTCAAAGGAACCGTGAAAAGACTGGAGAAAGTAATTGTTGTGTGATTCTGTAAATACTTCCACTTATTTCTGCTAACCGTGATGTAATATAGTCCTTGTCTTTCATGCTGCTGGTATAGAAGAGAAGTAACGTTGCTTCAAGGATCCTTTTAAAAAAAATGATTATCAATCAAAATAAAAACTGGAGCATTACTGTTTGTTTTAAAGCTATTCTCCATTGTACTGTTTACTTTAATTGTGATTTTCTTTCCCATTATTTTCTATGGTATGTATTCTTTCTGCAGTTTCTGTATTTAATTCTATTACCTAAAGACAGACAAATTAAAGACTTTATGCCACTGAAATCATTCTTTTATCACCTTGCTTTTTAGAGTTAAAGTATAATTGAAGGTGCGTATCAGTGCTTTTTTAAAAATTAGGTTTTTTAAACCCAGCCACTCTCCAAGAGGAAGCTAGCATTGCTGATTGAAGTGCTGACATTGTCTTTTAAGCAGAGAAGTTGAAGCCGATTTTAATAAAACAGACAAACTAGTTGATTTTGAAATTATTTTGTTATGTCCAGTATATTTTGCTATTTGCATTAGTCATTGAAATGCTAGTATGTCTTCTGTTTTAAAAAAAATCAAGTACAAAGTTGATGTGCCTGTATTTTTTGATGACGGTTTGTAGTTGTTTAATAATATTGTCTGTTTCTTTATGCACTCTGGTAACATGGCATTACCTGCATCAGCTTATTTTGCAGCATAAAACAGTGCATTGAGTGCATTTTGTAGCCTTAATGTGGGAAGGGGAAGCTTTAGTATAGCTTCTCAGCCTTTCTTCCTGCTGCAAACCATTTACCATATTTGTGCGAAAATGCTCCATTAATCATCCAGTCTGTATTCATTAATGTTTTTGTTATCTTAACTTATAATCTTGCTGTTGACTGTCCAACATATTTCTAACATTATAAATTTAAAATCTAAGTAAGGGGGGGAAAGGGGGAGTCATCATCAAGCACAGTACATTATTCTGCATTTTCTTTCATGACTTAACTTTTAGTACTTGTAATAATTTGTATTTCTGTATTTAGTGCTTGCGATTATACAGAAGATAGGGAGGCTAAATTATTCGAAGGACCGAATTTGGCATGAAAGATAGCATTCCCTTTCCTTTTGTATAACTTACAAATAATATGCTAATTAAAACCCAGAATTTTGCACCGCACTGAAGCATGAGCTACTTTCATCCGAATCTGTAAAAAAAATTAAAGTTTTTATATTTTTCAGCCAGGGATTTCTTCCCAGCTGAACTACAGATATGTGTAGAATATATTTAATAAGAATCTTATACAGTTCATGAGTATAGAACTTATTGAGTATAGATTGGCTTGTAGTATAATAGAATAATAATCCATGTAAGTAACATTAGCAATTTAAAACAGTCACAGGTTGACATTGTGTTCTATATCTAATAAAAAAAACATCTGCTGCCCAGATTGAACTTAATGTTGTGTCAGTTTTTCAAATAGTAGGACATGATATAATCTAATTGTTTTTCTTTAACCTGTGTTTATTGCTTTTAAATGCCATGCTGTAGTTCTTATGAAGAAAAATTGTTCATATTGATCAGGATCAAATTTGTATAGAGCTGAGTTTTGCAATTGATTGTAAATATCACTAAACATTTTCTTTCTGCAACCTGTACTGATAGATTCCTTCTGTAAACTAAATAAAAGAATATTGCAGTTCATTTATGAGACTCCTATTAGGTTATTGTTTTGGTTCCAGATGCCTGCAAACTCTACTGACTATTTTGGATCAATTATTTAAGATGACCAGATGAGAAGGTAAACCATCCATCATCATCGCATTATTTTCTTAATGTTTAGCAAATAAATGTATGTAATCACTGATATTTCCAATGCAATTTAACTCTAATCCCTAAAACGGCAGCAGGTATATAGAAATTCCCATCTTTATTTTCAGATGACACATTGAATTCAAAACAAATATATAAAACAAAAATAGAACTAAACCTTTTAAACTTATTCCCTTATCTTTTCCTCTCTTCTCTCTTCTGCCTTGTTGTATTTTATTCTTAGCTTTTACTTGTATTTTCTTCAGATCACGCTAGGCATTTCATAACATGGGAGAAGTTTTTAAAGAGTTAAGCAACTCCATTGGCTAAAAACTAGCTTCTCAGGCCAGTTTTGCAGCTAAAATATCAAAATAAGAGTCTTAAGATTGATTGAGCTGAGGTGCCAGCCTGATGCAAAAATCATGTCAGAACCAGGAAGTAGAAGCGAACAAGTAAACACATTAGCAATTGTTCCATCCAGAAGAAGGGTTTCTGAAGTGGCACTTTGTGGGTTAAATAGGGAAGGAACGCTTCCTAACATCACTGTTAAGTTTGAAGTTAAAATTTGCACCCTCAAGCATACTCGACCACTCCCCAAACACCCTGGGTTACTCAAATATATTTAAGCCTAGACTGTAGAGGACTTCTGGGTCGTGTTGTGTCCTCCCTCCCTATTCTATCAAATTCTTCTGTTAAACATGTATTGGCTTTCTGCAATTTTCTTTCCAGCTTGATGTGATCCTCGAGCACATTCTCCCAGGCGATTACAGTGACATATTTTCCCTCCAACACCAGTTGGTGACTGCTGAGAGGTGAACCCTTTTTAACAGTAGCTTAATATTGAGTCTGTGTAAGGTATTCATCATAATAAAATGCAGCTCAGTATTTCAAGATGTGTCATGTCTCTATTCAGAAGAAAAAGCTTGTGCAGCCCTATTTCTACTTCCTGAAAAGTATCTATTATTTCCTTGGTCAATTAGGAAAGAACTTGAATTTTAGTGCGTTATCAAGTTGTAATATCTCAAAAGTAATTACTGTCGAATGTTTGCATGCCTATAGCATAAAACAAAATTCTGTTGCTCGGATAATCAACTCTTCAAACTTAAGCCTGTTTATTGGAATATTTTCTTTCTCCAAATATATTCTGATCTTCAAGAACTGATAAACTTACTTAGGTGAGTCACGGTTATGCTTATTAGCTTCTCAAGAACATCCCTTTTGTAAACATGAGAATACTAGGTTTCATTATTAATCGAGGAATTTCCCCGAGCTTGAAATACTGTATTAACTCTGCATTCAATATAGCACCATTTGGTTGGGAGGATATCTCAAAGCACTGCACAGGATTCACTGTAAGTGGTGTATTGTAATGTGTACTGTAAAGCATTGTACCTCCTAATTGATGCAGCCAACCCTTATCCATGCTTTCGTCACCTCCCACCTCGATTATTTCAATGTCCTCCTCGCCGGTCTCCTCAGCTCCACTATCCACAAAATCCAATTAATTCAATACTCTGCTGCCCATATACTCACCTACACTAAACCCCATATACCCATCACACCAGTCCCTGCCAGGCTCCACTGACTCCATAATCACAGAAAGGATTGACTTCAAGATTCTCGCACTCGCCTTCAAATCCCTTCCTGCCCTGGCATCCCCTACCTTTCCAACCTGCTTACTCCTCAACCCACTATCTGCTGGCAGGCTGTGGCCTCCTGCTTGTCCCTCGTCTCCTCTGCCCCACCATCGGTGGCTGTGCTTTTAGCCACTACCCCCAGAAACTTTTCTACCTCAATTCCTGTGCCTTGCCTCCTACCCTGTTTTCAGATCATGACTGAAGACCCTCCTCTTCGACCGTGACTATGATCACCTTCCCCTGGCTCAGAATTGGGCTCCGCCACTATTAAATGATCCAAGACCTACGTGAAGGATGCCATATGAATACAAATTGTTGTAATGACTATTTCGTAGGCAAATGCGGCAACCAGTTTGCACACAACAATGTCTTACAAGGTGAGTAATCAATTTTATTTGGAGTGGTTTGGGCCAGGATACTGGGAGAAATTTCCATCTCTTTTTGAATAGTGCCGTGGGTTCTTTGATGTCCACCTTAACGGGAAGATGGGATCTCAGTTGTCTCATTTGAAGTACAACACCTCCAACAATGCAGCAACCTCCGCGCTCCCCCCCCCACCCCACCGCTTGCTATGAGTTTAAAGACCCAATGCTGGTTGAATCCATAACCTGAGGCGAGAGTGCTACAGAGTGAGTCAGGCTGAATTGCGTACAGCAGTGTCCCACAAACACCCATGGATTGAGTGACCAAATATATATATTTTTAAAAAATTTGAAGGGAATATTACCCCCGGAAAAGGGATCTGCCAATCGACTCAAAAAAATGGATTCCTACTTGCTGCTAGGTGAGATCAGATGAGACTACACTCGGGGGAAGATTAAAAGACTAGGATGCATGAAGGATTAGATGAAACTAATTTTGTGGAGGGATGTCAATATGGTGCGAGGGCATATTACACTGTAAAAGAAATGAGTTCTGGATGGTCTGTAGCTTGTGTAGGGAGGAGCTGGACATTAGAATAATGAAGGTTTGGATGAAGATCTCAACAGCCCAGAAAAAAAATAGAGATGGATAAAGGTGATATAATAATCCTCCATGATGTCTTCATTTAACATATCCTCCCAGAAATCTAGTATAAGACACCCGTTAAAGATCTTTTTAGCAATACCTAATGCCTACAGCAACTCGTATAAGTAATGCCATGAGATCTTTAATGTCAACCAAAATAAGCAGATGGGATCTCGGTGACATAATGGGCCAAATGCCCATTTTCTGTGCTATAAATTTCTATGGTTCTTCCTTCTGATCTGATCTTTACTTTTCACTTGTAAAGCTGCAGAAGCAACCAGGATCCCTTCAAATTTACTGCTTCTCATAAATAAGTTAAAAGTTAAAAAAAATGTTTTAGGCTTAATGTCGACCCTAATCACCTCCAGGGATTGAAAACATTCACTACAGATAATGACGAGGATGGAAACTATTTTCTGCCGCAGCAAAACAAATTTCTTTAGTAATGAGGGTTAATGAGAATATACGAATGCAATTTCAAAACAGAAATTAAAAATGAAAATAGATCGCCAACCCGAATTAAACTCCCGCAAAAGGGGCTGCATTTTCCTTCCAGGTCCATTATTTAATGGTCTTTCATTCGACTTAATGCCTTTTATGTCAGGAGGATATCTCAATGCACTTCACATGATTTTTACAGTGAAGTTCAGTGACTGTATTTGCTGGGGGAAAGTGGCAGCCTATTTGTGAACAGCAACGTCTTACAAACAGCCATGAAGTAACAACCAATTTTATTTGCGGGATTGTTGGCCAGGATACCAGGAGTTAATCCTTTTTTGAATAGTGCGTGGGATCTTTAACATCCACCTGAACAAGCATCAGGGACCTCAGTGTTCAAGCCTCATCGGAAGGATGGCACC
The DNA here is from genome assembly GCF_018977255.1 of Callorhinchus milii. Classification (NCBI taxonomy): domain Eukaryota; kingdom Metazoa; phylum Chordata; class Chondrichthyes; order Chimaeriformes; family Callorhinchidae; genus Callorhinchus; species Callorhinchus milii. Next base: position 70,121,984 of record NW_024704745.1, on the reverse strand, counting down.
TCCTTAGTCGTGCAACGCAGCACTAAACTGTCAGCCTGGGCTGTGAATTCTAAATCTAACCCAGAATTCAAAGGTACAGTTTGAAGCAACAACTTTTTGACTCGGTGCTAAGTGCTGCCATCTCTGCCGGGTTGACACTTAAGTTTGAGCTTTGCTGCCATCAAGTGGTTCAGAACCTCAAGGCATCCTCAGGACTGCACCGTGCTCCATCTCATGGACATGAAGAGAACAAAATGTAATTCTGGGCAACCTACGTTCATCTGTTTATGTGGCTTCCCGTATGCTTGGTATGTTGCATTCTGTGCCAGGAAAAAGGGATATAAATGAGTCAAAAATAAACTTAAATTTTCCTTCTTGTCAGGATAGAACTATGAAACATTTACAGCACAGAAGTGTCTGTGTTGGCATCCTTTACCTTTTCCCATTTACATGTCTTTTCCTCAAACCAATGTAATTTATTCCTTTTTAGATATTTTTTGTCCAGTTCCTGTTTGAAAACTAATCTGCATTCTGTCTTTTTTTGTCAGCCGGATGTCTGACACATGCGGAAACCCATCACTATGTTTAAAAGTATCCAAACCAAGCTGAGATTTCTATGCATCCCACCTACACATGGAAATCCCAGAGATAGATTGTTGGAATGGAATGTGCACTCTCTCCCTGGAAGGATGCTTCCTGCTTACCTAATTCTGGAAAGTATATTAGGCGCAGATTAACAAGAGCTAAGGCTTGTGGGGGAGCCCAGAGTGTGTTTTGGGGTACTGCTGGAGTCTGAACTCAGCCACCGCTTCTTGCAGGGCATTCCATAACTACTCTGCGTGAAAACATTCTAATATTCCCATTTGCTCATTTGCTAGCTATCTTAAATTGATAAACCCTCTCGGAACACAGGAACAGGAGGAGGCCCTTCAGCCCTTCGAGCCTGTTCTGTCATTTAATTAGATCATGGCTGATCTGCACCTCAACTAATCCTTTCAATTCCAATTTCCGGCTTTCTCCCCATATCCCTCAATACCCTGACTTACCAAAAATGTATCAACCTCCAGCCATTGACTCACTGACCAAATCACTGACAGGTCATAAAGAAATGTTGTGAGTGGAGGGAATATTATTTGCCATACAATCAGTTACAACAGTAATATTTTGAGTGGAACTGTGTAGATTTCACTTCTCCTTAACAAATTAAATATTAAGCAAAAAAAAAAGATTTTTAATAATCCGGGTATCTGACACATGTGGAAGCCCATCAACTTGCTTTAGAGTATCCAAACCAGACTCAGAGTTCCATGGAAACCTCAAAAATAAATTTCCATGTCTGCAGGGATTAGGATTTCACTTGTGTTGTGTGTGAGATGCAAACATAATACATTATATTATTTCAGATGAATACGACTCTTCAATTATTTTTACGGGGATTGGGATCAGTACTGAATGCAGATGTTTCTTTTTACCAGGAGAAATAATATTACCTGTCTTTTATCAGGCACCAGCTACTACTGTTATCTCATCTAAATTGGTGTATTTTATTTTTGCATCTGGACTCCTGCTCAGTGATTGCCATTATCATTGTGAGGGCTTTGAGTCATTCATCCTATACGAAAGGTGCTATACAAGTGCTTGTTATTGTTGATGACAAGTGAATTATTAAACAACTCTATGTCATTGTTCTTTATTGCAACACACATTTCCTGCAATACAGGACTGCTTAGTTACATTAACAAAAGCTTCAAAATTCACAGTTGCATTGAAGTTAAATTGGTTATGTTGAACTTCAGCTGAACTGTAAGTGATATGCATTTAGAAATGGAGGTAATATATAGGTGCATCAGTACATTACAGAGATTAATTGAGAAAAAGGAGAAAAGAAATTGAAATGCTGGTTGTGTCCTAGTTACTACGAGGAGTTGGCCATAATATCCTCCATGGTTCAAGAGTCTGGCAACTCTGGCCTGGGTAAGCTCACAAATAAAGAATTGGATGAGATACTGAATAATAATAATAATCTTTACATTTGATACAGCGCCTTATCACGTTTTCAAGATGTCTTAAAGCGCTTCACAGAATATATTGTAAAGTGAATTGACTATAATTTTGTGAGTGAAATGCGGCAGCCAATTGCCCACAGCAGTGTCCCACAAACAGTCGTGGATTGAGTGACCAAATTATTTTTATGTATTTTGAAGGAATTATTACCCCAGGAAAAGCGATCCGCCAATCGACTAACAACTGGATTCCTACTTACTGCTATGTAAACAGAGGCGTGTGGAATAAGAAAACTTGCCCAATGTTTCGCCCTGCCGGGAATCGAACCTAGGTCCTCTCGTTTGCGAGGCGAGTGCTCTAACAACCACTGAAAATTAGAGATTTGATTAGGAACACAAATTTTAAGTCAAATTATTTTACCACACAGTTATAAGCAACAAACCGGTGTTTTATGATTTTAAAAAGCAATTTTAGTATAATAACTGCAAAATTAAATTAATCCTTGCATTTGACATATCAAATGGTATGCATTTGATATATTAAATGCAAGCATTATTATTATTATCATCTATAACATTGAGACATCTGAAAGCACTTCACATGTAATTGTTAAATAGTGTTGTGGAGTCCTGTAGCATATTGGTTGGAGCACTTACCTAGCAAGTGAGAGGACTGGGTCATTCACTTCTGTTTGTGGGACATTGATGTGTGCAAATTGGCTGCCGTGTTACCTATAAAATATCATTATACGTTGCAGTAAAGCCCTGTGAATCACTTTCAGACATTGTCCTGGTGAGAAGGCGCTGTATCAAATGTAAGGATTACTATAGTAGAATAGTCGGCCAAGATGGTGAACTCAAAGTTCATCATGGGGTTTGACCACAATTTACTATTCGAGAGGCGAGAGTGCTACCAAGTGAGTAAAACTGACAAGGATCGCTAACCCTTTCCTCATCTGTCCCAGGAGTGCAGCAGTTTATTATTTGCTGGCCTCGTGCCTGGAAATAGACCCCTTTTCCTCCCTGCTGTTGTCACTTCCTCTTCCTTTTGCGTCAAAATAGTACGAAAGATCACAGACGGTGTTGTTTTAACTTCCTCACCACAGATGTTGAGTACAGAGGTTAGCAGTAAGCTTTGCAAAGCATCAGAATATCATGGAAATCCTGCAACCCGAATCAGGGGAATCACAGGCTGAACTATTGCCTTAAAATATATGTGAAGAATTTTGGAAATTTCAGCTTTGATTTTTGAAGCCGCTTTTGTGAAATCCTCAATCAATTTATAAAGTTGCTTTGACAGAAGTTGTCATAACATAAAATGATAATACTTACATTTGGTATATAGGACTTTTCACATAAGGGGAAAATCTTAAAAAGTGCTACACAAAATTTACTATGAAATAGGGTGATGCTATTTGTAGGAAAACACGATAACCCAATTACACACAGCAAAATTTAACAAGCAGCTATGAAATTAATGATTGATTTTATTTGGAGGGTTTCAGATGTCTCAATGTTATAGGTGATAATAATAATAATACTCACCAATACTCAGTGTATAGCATAAAGAATGGGTTCTCCAAAGGGGTGAGAGAGGGTGGGAAATATTTACATAGATAACTAGGCAACTCATAGAATGTCTAAGTAACATTACCTCATGAAAGGGTCAGTTGAAAATCATACCTTGTACACCTACTTGTACTCTTATACACTAATCATACCCTGTACACACCGCGAAAACCCTCAACTGATAAATACGTGTTGAAAAGCTTTCCAAAAAGAGAAGAATGTCCTGACCAGAGAAGTAAAGAAGTAATTGTTCATTCAGTTTACGCCTGTATGTGAGACATTGCTGTGTGAAAATTGGCTGACGCATTCACCTACAAATACAGTCAATACACTTAACAAAAAATCTTTGAAGCATTTTGAGACATTTCGATGTGATAAGACGCTATATCAAATGCAAAATTATTAAGAAAGCCAGTAATTATTACTGCATTTATCCATAAGTTAGAGCAAATTAAGATATGAGTTTAGATAAAGACATTATATAATGGGATGGGTTTCGATCCTGTTATGGGTTGCTTCATTAACCATTGTTTGCACACCAATAGCTGTCAGCCATGCAGACCAATGTAAAATAGCACCAATATTTCAAAGAAGAACCACAGAAATTTACAAAAACAATAACAACAAATTGCATTTATATAGCGCCTTTCACGTCTGGAGGATGTGTCAGCATACAGTATGCTGGACAAGGCTGTGTGCACCCAAACTGGGAGTTGAATCAATAGGGGTGGAGATCAAAGGGGTGGGAAGATGACCAAAGGCATAGTCGAAGAGGAAAATCTTGAGATGGGCCTTTTTGGAGGCAAGGGAGGGAGAGAGGCAGAGGGGCTTCAGGATGGAATTCCAGAGGGTAATGTATGTTTAAATTTACAAGCCAGAACGAGGCAATTTGGCCCTTTATGTGCTAACGATCTCTTGGAAACAGCATTGGGGATAGGGATTCTTCCCACTCAACTCACGAATATCGACATCCTCGCCCTCACTGAAACCTGGGTCATCCCAGGCGACACCTTCCCACTAGTTGAGAACACACCTCCAGGTTACACCTTTCCCCAAACCCCACGGCCTAATCGTTATGGCGGTGTTGTGGCTTTCATCTCTCGGTCCCCCCTCAGCCTTTCCCCTTACTCCTCCGGAACCTTCCCCTCCTTTGAACACCTTATCCTCTACCACCCCTCAGGGCTTTCCGTCAAAATCCTCCTTGTTTACCGTCCCCCTAAGCCTTCCCCCACCTTCTCTTCGACATCTCCACCCACCTATCTTCCCTCTCCTGCTTTGAATGCCTCCTTATCTTAGGCGACTTCAACCTCCACTTCACCCCCTCCTGCTCTACCTCTGCCGACTTCTCCTCCCTCCTCTCTTCCCTCAACCTCTCCTTCCTCATTCACTCCCCCACCCACGTCCGTAGCCACCCCCTTGACCTGGTGATCACCCGGGGCCTCACCGTCTCGGACATCACCATCGTCGATAAAGCCATCTCGGACCACCACTTCATCTCCCTCAACACCTCAGTCCCCCTTCCCAAACCTCCACCATTACATACCGTCCATAGAAAAAAAAATTCTCCCTCTCCACAGCCCTGGAGTCATCTGAACTCCTACGCCTCTGGCCCTCACTGACCGATCTCCCCTCCTCACTCTCCTTTCTCCACAACTTCCTCTCCTCCATTCTGGACTCCCTTGCCCCCCTCACCTCTCGAACTGCCTCATACTCCTGTAAATCCCCCTGGTACACCAGCCATCTCCGTTCCCTCATGGCACAAGTGCGAGCTACCGAACGCGCCTGGACCAAATCCAAACTAACAGTCCATCAGCAGGTTTGACTTCACCACACCAAAACCTATCGCTGCGCTCTTGCCTCCGCCAAATCCTCCTTCTACTCCAAGGTTATCTTGGAGGCAAAGGATAACCCCCGGCTTCTCTTTTCCACCACTAACCGTCTCCTCCGTCCACCTTCCCATACCTCGCCCATCCTCTCCTCAAACTCCAACTGCGAGGAGATGCTGGACTTCCTCGAATCTAAAATTGAGGGGATACGTTCAGCCACCTCAGCCCCGACCACAGCCACCCCATCACCTCTCCCTCATGACCCACCCCCCACTCATCCCCCACTATACTCCTTCGACCCTATCTCTCCCTCCTCCCTTACCATGACTGTCTGCAAACTCAAACCCACCACTTGCTCCCTTGATCCCATCCCCACCTCTCTCCTCATCTCCCAACCACCTTCTGCCCCCCACCCCACTGTCCGATATCATCAACCTCTCCCTGTCCACCGGTTCAGTTCCCACCCCCCTAAAAACAGGCGTCATCATCCCCATCCTGAAAAAACCTTCCCTGGATCCATCCTTCCTCTCCAGCTACTGCCCCATCTCTAACCTCCCATTCCTCTCCAAGGTCCTGGAATGAGTTGTCACGTCCCAGCTCCGCTCCTTTCTCTCTCGCCATTCCCTCTTTGAACCCCTCCAATCCGGCTTCCATGCTGCCCACAGCACGGAAACAGCCTGGTCAAAGTCACTAATGACATTCTGAACATCTGTGATCAGGGTTCCCTCTGCCTCCTTATCCTCCTTGACCTCTCTGCCGCCTTCGACACTGTCAACCATTCCATCCGCATACAGCGCCTCTCCGCTTTACTCAATCTTCACGGACCTGCCCTTGCCTGGTTCGATTCCTATCTCTCTCACCGTCTCCACTTTGTTGCCTCTAATGGTTTCTCCTCCAGCCCCTGCACTGTCACATCTGGCATCCCCCAGGGCTCTGTCCTTGGCCCTCTCCTCTTTAATTACATGCTCCCCCTTGGTGACATCATCCGCAGACATGGGGTCAACTTCCACATGTGTGCGGATGACACCCAACTCTATCTTTCTGCCTCCACCCTCAACTCCAGGACCACTGCTGTCCTGACAGACTGCCTGTCGGATATCAAGTCCTGGATGAGGGCAAATTTCCTACAGTTGAATGTGAATAAGACTGAGGCCCCACTGATTGGCTCACCCCAGCGCTTCAGCACCTCAGGCTCTGGCAACATCAACCTCCATGGTTGCTCACCCGCCCATTCCCTCCACTCAGCCGGCTCTGGCCTACTCCACGTCCCTCGACCCATGCGCCCCACTATTGGCGGAGAGCCTTCAGCCATTATGCCCCCAACCTCTGGAATTCCATCCCTCAGACACTTCGCCTTGCCCCCTCCTTAGCCTCCTTCAAGTCCCGCTTCAAGACCCTCTTCTTCGACCATGCCATCGGCCACCCCCCTTTCCCTCCCCTCCCTTACCCCCCCCAACGCCAGCTTGGGTTTGAAATGCTGTACTCTGTCCAGCACCTTGGGACGTCCTCCCGACGTGAAAAGCGCTATACAATATAATCTTGATGTTGTTGTAGTCGTTCTTGCCAACCTGTGCCTAATGTTCTCCTGATTTAGGTTAACAGGGTGCGTCACTCTGAGGAGAGAGTGCGCATTCCATTCCAAACATGGGAATTTCCATGTGTAAGTGCTATAATGGAAAGCTTTGTGAGTCTCATTTGGATACTCAACATGGTGGTAGGTTTCTGCATGTATCAGACAATTAGATTATCAAAAGAAATCCTTACGCACTCACCTGCCGTCCTGGAACATACCTTCCAGAAACATTTCAGCCACCCATATGTGATGTAGTATCTCCAGCTACTTTGAATTTTCAGAGAAGTTAATCTTGAACCCAAGCAGTTAGAGAAACTTTGTGCACTGCTATGGTGATAACCAGAATATGTGGTTTCGAGGAACCTCCACAGCCTGTATTGTATGCAACATATTCACCTGCAAAATCCAGAGTCACTACACTTTACAGGAAATCCTTTGAAATGTTTTCAGATGCCCTCCCAATGTGAAAGGGAATATATCAAATGTAAGATTTGTTTTAACATGAGCTTTGTCCGTTCCTCTACACTAACTAATCTGATCCTCATTTAAATTTCAACAAACACAAAAGCCAACAGACTTACCAGAGAGGCAGCCCAATTTCAAAGTCCTAACGTGGAACTTGAACCCATAAAATTCTGACTCAGAGGTGAGAGTGCTTACCAACTGAGCCACGCTGACACCTGGAGCACTGCTGAATTGTAGTACAACCCATGTTCAATCTTAACAGTGTCATGCATTGCAACATAAAGAAAACAGCTGGCATATGCTGTTGCATTTTAGTATGCAATTCCCCAACTTGTTTGCTACATTCTGCTTCAGCCAGCAGTTCTCTTGCCTTTGTGTCAGATGATAATGGGTTCAAGACCACAAGAGAAGCCAACAATCATAGATCAGTGGTGGCCAACCTTTATGGTCAGCCAACAAAATACATTTATATAATTGAATATTTCATGATTATGACAAAAAAATCAAGAAATATTCAATCAAGAAAAACTGAAAACACTACCGTCGAATACGGACTCACCTAGACTTGTGCAAAAGTTTTTTTGGGGGGAGGGTCGCTTCTTGTAGGGTGACCATATGTCATTGATTTCTGGGGGCAGTCCCCAAGTGAGGTATTGTGTCCCCGGCTAAATTTGCCTTGTCTTGAGTTCATCAAAAGAACAATAGAATTCTAAAACAGATAAACTCATCAGAGAAAGACAGCCATTAATCCAACAAGGCTCTCCAGTACTGCCATCATCAGGAATTGTGGTGAGTTCAAATTTCCCATGTGTGTCCCCAGATTTGGTTTACAAAATATTGTCACCCCACCAGCGGGACACAGGTTGACCGCCACTGCTCTTGATGAATGAATCATTCACCTTGTGGCTGTTTGTAAGACTTTGCTTTGTGTAAAAAGTACGTTTTTCAGCAAACATCACTCATAACACCTGACAACTAATTGGAAGTGCTTCGAGATGTTTTGAAATATATAAATAAAGAGAGCCTCACCCCCCCCTCTTGCCTCCTTTATGTCCCGTCCAAAGACCTTCCTCTTCAACTGTGCCTTCAGCTACCCTCCTACTTCTATCCCTCCTGATCCCAACTCCCAGCTCAGGTCCAAAACCCCTGATTGTCCAGGGCCCTGGGATGTCTTTCTGACATGAAGGGTGCTATACAAGTATAATTTGTTGTTATAATTGTTATAAGATCAGAGATGGTGTCAATGCTCTAATGCATTTCATGCTGAGCTATGTTGCCTACCAGGAAGCTTGCAGGGAGTTCCTGATGACTGCCATCCACCTAGGGCTCAAACCCACGCTGGTCCGATGTCAAATGACTAACCAGAGACTATCCTCCTGGGGGAAGAGGTAAGTGGGGTCTCCTTAGAGCTGAACTGGCTTCAGCTGTTAAGCCAGGGAGTTCCCCAGCAGTGAAACAAACCAGCTTGTTAAACCAAGGACAAAAGTGAGGCCAGAAAAGACCAACTTATTGTGTTCAGCCAAAATATAAAGTCAGGAACCCAAGAACAGAGGAATCAGAGTCACTTACATGCCAATAATTCCACTGTTGGCCATACCCCTGAAACCAATATCACTCACCGCCACCCCCCACCCCCCCCCCCCCCCCCCACCACTGGAAGACAGTTTTTGCTCACGGCTCATTTCCTTAACACTAGGGATTTGGGGGTAACTGCTGGAGTCTAACCCGCTAAAACCACATATTGATATCGCTATCTGGCAAGCTTTCCCACTGCTTGTTCAGCTCAGACCAGCCTACCCGTTAGGGCTTTAGCTTACAGGGTTAATAGGAGCTGAGTGGGATGACTCCCTGCCCCCAGTGACTGGTCTGCTCTTCCAGGTCCTCCCGGCTCTGGAACTCCATCCCCCAGTGCCTTTGCCTTGCTTCCTCCCTTTCCTCCTTCAAGGCCAGTCTCAAGACCTTTCTCTTTGACCGTGCCTTCAGCTCCCCTCTCGACTTTCTACCCCTCCTCGCTCCCTCCCTTCCCTCCCCTCACCCTGACCATCTCCCCCCTGCTCGGGTCCTGACCCAACTGTCCAGCTCCTTGGGACATCCTCCCGACGTGAAAGGCGCTCTATAAATGAAATCTTGTTGTTGTTGATGAGAAAAATGGGCTGTGCTGTCATCAGCAGGAACCTGGAAACAAGAACTAAAGTCGTTTGGATTCAATAATTTAAAACTAGTTTACTTAATATGGCAGAAACATTGCATTAGTTCCATGGGCAGGGTAACAATAAACAATATTTGCTTTTATAGCAATGTTACTGTTATGACAATATCCGAGTCAATATCAAAGTCCATAAACCTCAGGTAAATGTTCTGCCTTCCTGGAGAAGTAGAAAATGTAGTCGCTCTCTGACTAACTCTAACTGAACATTCAGGTGACCAATTCTGACCAACAACAACTTGGATTTATATAGCGCCCTCCGTGCCAGACGGCATCTCAGAGCGCTTTATAGTAACGGATCCTGGCGCCGGGGGGGGAGGAAGGTGACCAAAGGCGCGGTTGAAGAGAAAGGTCTTCAGCAGAGACCTGAAAATAGGAAGAGAGGGAACGATCGGAGTTTGGTGCGGGTGAGAATGCGGGCGCAGAGTTTTGAATGATCTGGATTTTATGGATGATAGTGGATGGGAGACCGGTGAGGAGGGCGTTAGAATAGTCCAGCCAAGAGGTGACAAAGGCATGGACTAGGCATGGACTAAATAAAATACAGTTTAGCTATACCTCTTAGAATTGTCCTTTTTTTAAACATCAGTTTGGATCATGCAAATCTGTACAGCCTTATCCAGCTGGGACCATCCTCGAGAACCATACCCATGAGCTGATTCTAACTAAAGCAATGCAGGACCATTACATCAACAACTAATAATAATAATCCTTGCATTTGATGTAGGCTTTTCAGGTCATCTCAAAGCGCTTCATGGTATATACTATAAAGTGAATTGACATGTATATATGTGGGTGAAACGTGGTAGCCAATTGCCCACAGCAGTGTCCCACAAACAGTTGTGGATTGAAGTGACTGATTTATTATTTTTATTATTTGAGGGTTTATCATCTCCGGGAAAGCGATCCACCAACCGACTAACAACTAGTTTCCTACTTACTGCTAGGTAAACAGAGGTGTGTGGAGTAAGGAAACTTGCCCAACATTTCGCCCTGCCGGGAATCGAACTCAGGTCTCAACAAGAGAGCTGCAGCTGTAATAAACACATTTCTTATTTCGGAACCAATTTAACTCTTCAAAGCATAAATACTGTCATTTTCCTTTACATTTTATCTAGAGTTATACCAGCTACTCCGTAACATACATCAGACAGATTTAAACTCTACAGGAAAAGTCTACTGACACTGATTAGGCTTATAGTGTCCACATATCATTCCAGTGTAGAGTAATGATTGCACAAGCATTTCTAACTGAACTAAAATAATGTTTTAAGCAATATAATAATTATTTAGTCACTCAATCCACGTCTATTTGTGGGACATTGCCGTGTGCAATTGGCTACCCCATTTCCGCCACAAAATATACAGTCAATTTACTTTACAGTATATTCTGTGATGTGCTTTGAGATATCTTGAGATTATCATTTGTAGTGTATTTTGGATTTCAACAGCACCTTGGGACATCTTCCCAATGTGAAAAGTGTTGTATAAATGTAAAATTTTTAAGTAGTGCGATTGAGTCAATCCTTTGAAGTAACAATAGTGATGCTTCCTGTACATAGCACGCATTCGCAGTACATAGGAAGTGACATGACTGGTGGGTGACCCCACGACCCAGGGGTTGCCCATTTTTATCTCGGGAAACTGACTAGTCAGTGATGGAGGCCAGGTGTGCACCACGTCTAGTTAGAATGGATCCATTGGGGTTAAAGGGTTAAATTATGAGGCCAGATTGCATAAACTGATCTCTATTCCCTTGAGTTTAGAAGGTTGAGGGGATGATCTCAGCGGGTTCTGTCCTGCTTCACGTCCCCTGCCTTGCCCGCCCCATCATTGGTGGGCAGGCCTTCAGCTTCTTTGGCACCCTCTGGAACTCCATCCCACAGCCCCTCCGCATCACCCCCTCCATCGTCTGCTTCAAGACCTGTCTCAAGACCCATCTCAAGACCCTCATCTACGACCATGACTTCTGACACCCTCCTACCCCTACCCTCCCCGCCATCCACCCCTCCTCCTGATCCCAACCACCAGCTCGGGTGCAGATCCCTGACTCTTCAGAGCCTTGCCCTGACTCCTCTTGACGTGAAAGGCGCGATACAAATGTAATTTTTTGTGGTTGTTGATCTGATTGAGGTTTTTAAAATAATAAAGGGGTTCGATGGGGTAGATACAGAGAAACTATTTCCTCTGGTGGGGGAGTCCAGAACAAGGGTGCATAGTCTTAAAATTGGAAGCGGGGCCATTTAGGAGTGAAATTAGTAGACAGTTTTTCAACCAAACAGTAGTGGAAATCTGTAACTCTCTTACCTAAAAGGCTGTGAATGCTGGATCCATTCACATTTTCAAGACCCAGGTGGATAGATAGATAGATGTTAGGTCAGGATATTAAGGGATACGGGACAAGGGTGGGTAATTGGAGTTGATCAGGCATGATCTTATACAATGGCAGAACATTCCCTGCTCCTGTTTCTATGTTTCTACGTTTCTATTGTAGACTCATGCACTGAATGATTTTGCACTCCCCCCTCCCTGTATTATAATGGCGTTGGCCAGAAATTTGGAAAGAGACCTGGCCCAAAATCCTCCAGGTAAATTGATGAATCTTTCAAGGCTGTTTGTGGCACATTGTTGTAGACACATATATCTACAAATATATAACTGCAGGAAGTAATTATTATACACTAAGCAGCTCAATGCATTTTACTGTCCATTTTATTAGATCATGAAAGATCTTTAAGTGTAATTTTCTGCCCAATGAAAAAGTGGCAGCCTGCTTTGAGCCACCCTCAGTACAATTATTTTGTTTACTGTAACCTCCTTCAATGGTTGTTGTTCCTAGATGATGGCAGCACTGTGCTGATCACAGAGGTAGGCGAAGGAGGCTGCTTATGCCAAGGCTAAGTGAGGAACAGATTAACAGATATTCCTTAACACGGTCCTTAGGCTAATTCATACAGGAACAGATTAAGAAACATTGAAAATTTTACTCGATAGCTTCTACGATAAAGCTAAACATTATTAGTTTTACTCGAGCGCTAAACTCATTTTTGAAGATCTAAAAAGGTATCAGATTTGCCACTTGGGTCAGGCTTGTATCTCTTTAGCAGCTCCCTTTGATTCCACAACTGAGGTTTGAAATGTACCATGATGATACTCAGGTATCTAAGCTCTCCGAGACACTGCCCAGCCTGAATGTTTTTGTTGTAACTGTAACTATATAGTATTTTCTAGGTGCAGTCAGACTAGGCCACTCTACATGCAGGTTGAGCATGACATCTGGGGATTTGAACTCAATTGCTGTGTCAATGTACTTCAGTGTTTGTTTGCCAACTCACACAACCCTGGACATTGGATTTATTTTTAACAAAACATTGGATTTATTTTTTAACAAAAACACAGATTTGTTGAAGAATAAGATTTCATCTTGAAGACTACAATAGTGAAAATAACCAGAAAAAGTTAATAATGTGGCAGATCGCAAACATTTCCCAGAGTTCATTATGACTTTGTAGTACACAGTGTTCTTCGTTGTTCCAGGAAAGCCTTTTTTCATAAAACTGCCACAGGACAGGTTTATGCAGTTGCCAGTGTGAATATTGGCAAGCATCCCATTGCTTGTTCAGCTCGCTCCCCTAATCTTGCCAAATTGCCCCAGGATTAAGTACGCAGGATACGTCCTTCCAGGGAGAGAAAGCACACACTATACCAAACAAACAGAAACCATACATAGGTGAAACTCTCAGGGCGAAATGTTGGGCAAGTTTTCTTACTCCACACGCCTCTGTTTACCTAGCAATAAGCAGGAACCTGCTTGTTATTCAATTGGCAGATTGCTTTTTGGGGGGTAATAAGCCCTTCAAATTTTTTTTAAAACAAATAATAACTTGGTAACTCAATCCACAACAGTTTGTGGGACATTGCTGTGTGCAATTGACTGCCGCGTTTCACCCACAAAATGTACAGTCAATTCACTTTACACTATATTCTGTGAGGCACTTTGAGATGTCTCGAAGGCGTGATAAGGCGCTATATCAAATCCAAGGGTTATTATTATTATTTTCATTTAGTTTTGAGACTCCAAAGCAGGTTATGAGTTTCCACATGTTAGACACCCAGCTGATTGAAAAGAACACAAGTTTTAATTTGTGAGTAAAAAATACTAAGTAATGATAGTGAATGTATAAAATAATGTAGTAGTGTTCTGTGTAAATTCATAGTTACCATAATTGATGATTCTCAAGCAATCTGGACTTTTGGCACTATGTAACAGATTTAACATTCACTTGTATAGCACAAGACATTGGGATTGTGAAAATAGATGATACATTATAGATCATGATATGTGCAACAAGATGAGAAGTTATGCGGTAAGGCGAGGAGTTAACTTTGCACCCCCTGGGAGCTATTATGCGAGAAAAGAAAATAATGCTCCCACGTGTGCTGGATACCCAGCTGATCAAAACAAAAGCAAGTTTTAATTTGTGAGTAAGGAATATTGATTAATCACAGTGAATGTATAAAATAATGTAACAGTAATTATATGCAAATCAATACTATAGTTATCATAATTGTTATAGCATTCTTAAGTAATCTGCATTTTTTTAAAAAAATCATGTTCCAAGATATTTGACAAGCTGACTTACTATTTATATCCACACTGTGTGCTTATACAGTGTATTTCCATAGCAACTCCTTCCAGGTGCTTTTTTTTCAGCATTTCCACCATTCCACAAGCAGCTAAAATGATAGGATTAGTCATAATTTTGAAACAGCTGGTTTAATCAGTTTTGTGGCTGCTGTCATTAAGAAATACTTGCATACAGTTATGGCATATATAACGAGCAAAATAACATTTTTAAGAATGAATGGTTTAAAATGGTAAATTTACATCTGCACTGAAAGCTTTCCTCGGTTCCCATCCATGTGCCAGCACTGCTTGGAAAGAGTGGGAAGAATTCTTCATTGAAAAAAGAGGTCACTTGAAAAGTGCACCACCTAGTATTACATGTATTGCTTATTGCTATGTCTGTGTACTACCATTTAATGTTCACTATCAACACAAAAAAACTGCGGAGAGTTCATTTTGAATCCTCAGACCACATACCATGTTCCACAATGTGTTTCCTTCCTCTTTCCTTGAAGACCATTGGCAGACTTTATGAAAATTTATTCAACAAAATTGTAGCTCCAGAAAATAAATTGAAATTACCGATATTATTACCATACGGTATTTTGCAATGCAATCAATTTTTCAATTTTTAATTCGCCCACAAAATGCGGTCAACTCGCTTTACAGTAAATTCTGTGAAACGCTTTGAGGCGTTGCAACGATGTGATGAGGCGTTATATCAAATTCAAGGATTATTATTTTTATTATAATGGTTGTGCATTCAATAATTGGTCCAGTTTAAGTGTAGCGCATAAATCGCAGGCAAGCTGAGGCCACAGTTAAACACACATGAGGAAAAGTTGTCTCCCGGGAGCTGAACCATATAAACAATGGTTTTATACAAAGGAAAGAGGCGTACAAAGACACGATGCACGTTTCGACCCCATTTACCCAGAAGATTATTCACAAGTAAACCGTTTACGAGACTTCAAAACACACTTCAAATCCCTTTTATATTTCATTTATTTATTTCGGGGAAAAAAAAGCTCTGTGAAGTCCCTGAGCAAGAACGAACACTTTCTCGAAACAACGAGCGGAGCAACTACAAGGAAAGCCACGTGTGGCCACAGTGAGATCAAACATTGTCTGTACAAATGTAATTTTGTTGTTGTGTCAGGAGGAAGACGGCAGGTGTTTGTTTAACGACTCCAGATACTATAATAATAATAACCGGAGTTCAATTCCAGGCAGGGCGAAACCTTGGGCAAGTTTCCTTACTCCACACGCCTAATAATAATCCCTCCAAAACCCCAAACAATAATAAAAATTGGTCATTTTCAATCCACGACTGTCTGTGGGACATTGCTGTGCGCAATTGGCTGCCGCGTTCGCCCACAAATATACAGTCAATTCACTTTACAGTGTGTTCTGTGAAGCGCTTTGGAACGTCCTCCCGACGTGAAGAGCGCTATATCAAATGCGAGGATTATTATTATATTATTAGTATAATAACCCTTGCGTTTGATGTCGTGCCTCGTCACGTCTTTTGAGACGTCTCAAAAGCGCTTTACGGAATTGGCTGTGTACTTTGTTGGTCAAAGGTGAGTCTCTACCCACATATGAGAAGACTGGCAGTTGTGGAGGGGGTGTGTGTGTGTGTGTGTGTGTGAGTGTGTGAGAGCTGAAAATATTGGTCCCTGTGGGTGAGGGATGTAAATACTGGAGTAGCTGCAAACACTGGAGGAGCAGAGTCAGGCGTCCAGACCAAATATAGACAAACACACGAGTGTTTGAAATATCTCCTCTACTCCGCAGTCAATGCAATGCAACGTGAAGCGACATAAATAAATTATCATTCATTGCTCAGGGAAACTGCCTCCCCCCCCCCCCTCCCCCCCTCCCCCCCTCCCCTCCTGCAGTACACACACACACACAGAGAGAGAGAGACCGGATACACACACTCCCCCTCCACTACACTCCACTCCACTCCCTCCTGTGACCGCCTCCACGCAGACAGCTGTATCCCAGGGCGTCCGAACCCTCCGCTGCGACTCCTCTCCTCAGGTAAAGAACCACCTTTTTGTTTTTAATTCAATTTAATTGCATATGTTTGCCATTCCCCCCCTCCCCCCCCCCTCCCCCCCACACACACACACACCACGTTATCTGTATCAGTGAACCCAGACCTCGCCTTTGCCAATGGTTTCAATCCTTTTTTTTTGGGGGAAGGGGTGAGGGGTGAGGGGTTTGGTGATGGGTTAAGGGATGAGGAGGGGTGTGAGGGGTGTGTGTGTGAGGAGGAGGGCTGTGAGGGAGGGGAGGGGAGGGGGGTGTTGGGGGAGATGGAGGATGCATTAATGGAGAAGTTCCACAGTTGCCACATGGCGGGAGGGAGGATGATGCAAGATCACAATGTAAACACTGAAGGGCCCCCTCTCCCCCCCCCACTCCCCCACTCCCTCCCTCCCTCCCTCCTCGAGAATAGGCTTAAAGAACCAGTTTAACACCTCTCTCCCAACCTCTTGCATCGGTGTACATGTTTCCTCCCAATTTATGCACAGCCTGAGTGAGGGGAGGGAGTGGGTTGGGGGCTCTCTCTCTCTCTCTGTGTGTGTGTGTGAGGAGTTTCAGCCCTCATGGCTCACATTGCACACACACCCATATGGCAGCTCGTGCTTCTGTTATTGCCTCTTTTTTTTTTGCAAAACAATAATCCTGAGATGGTCCTGAATATTTATTTGACCTTCCCTCCATCTGCTTTTATTGTCCTGAAGTGAAGGGCTTTCCCTCCCTCCCTCTCTCTCTCTCTCTCTCTCTGCCCCTTTCCCTCTCTCCCTTAAATCCATAATGATAATAAAAATAATAATCTAATCCATTTTTGGGAGGAGGAAAGTCCATCTGAATGCACGGTGTTATTGATCGTTGATGTTTGAAATTGGGGAGGAAATATCCATTTAAGGGCTTGAGGGTGTTGGAAATAATACACCCGAAGGTGTTCCGGATGTGCTGGAGCCAGAATGTATGCTCTATGCTGCCAATGGGTTATATATGTCCTTTATCGGGAATGTAAATAATAATAATAAATAATAATAATCCTTGCATTTGATATAGCGCTTTTCACGTCTTCTGGATATCTCAAAGCGCTTCACAGAATATACCGTAAAGTGAACTGACTGTATATTTGTGGGTGAATGAACAGAGGTAAGCCATGCAATGAATGTACAGTGTGATATTATGGTTCACATTTGTGCTATGGGTTAAATTTGGAACAAGATTCGGTGTTAAGTAGAGATCATATTGCGCAGTTTCTTTTCCCCCATCCCTTGTACAAGGTTAGTATATACCATGAGGAACACCTCCCCCTATTTAGTGTTCAGTGTGAATCCACCCAGTTTCAGCTCCAGCTTAGCTGATGCAATAGTCACTGTGATAGAGCCACCGACACTGACAATTATTTGTTGGTGTGGTCTGTTTTGCATATTGCCGTGTTAAACCTATTGCTGAACTGGTTTGTGAAAACTTTTTTAATATTAAAAAAAAGCTTTTTAAACCCGCAGTACAGGTATTGTAAAGCAGTGAATTGTAAATTAACCATTTAAACCCCCAAAAGTTGAGTTAAAGCGATTATTTTAGGTTAAAAAATCCAGAGCTGGTTTACAGCGGTATCTTTATTTGCAACATTAGTACAAGGGGCCAGAAGGCTCCCAGAGTGTGAAAGACTATATGAAGTGTGTCATGAGTAGTATGAGCTACCTGACCCTCGGATACTCCTTTAGAGTTGACCTCTGGATGTCTTTCTAGCTTCTTGTTATGATTTCATGAACAAAGCAAATCCAGAACTGAGTAATGTGTATTTACTACTAATTGGATTTACCCAATGCTGCATTATACAATCTTACTATAGTAGATGCTGCTGCTTTGTAATTGAATGCTGTTCGGTAAGCTAATGAGGTGTACACCTGCCATTGAAGGGGGGTAAATTCAAGGGAGGTAGATTCGGGGGGGGGGATAAATTCAAGGGAGAGTAAATGAACTAAGTTACTGAAGCTAGGTCAGATTGTGAAAATTCATTTGGAGTACGGTTTTAGCCTTTATATGGGGAAGTATAAAAATGAGAAGTTCCTCCTAAAGATAGAGACTGTTGGACTGAGGGATGTGGGGGGTGGGTGGGAGACAGAGAAAACCAAAAGTTACAAATGGAAAGACAAAAGTGATGAAAGGAATGGATGCTGTTCAGAATGAGATCATTAAAAATGGTAATGCTGGTGAAAAATGGTCTCGGTGGGGGTGCGGGGGATGCAGCAAGGTAGAGAGAGAGAAAGTGGTCCATTGCGGTGGATATCTTGGAACTGCCTCTGTGCTCTTGGGCTGTGGGCAGCACTAAAACCAGGAGCAACAGTCAAACATTTGTGTGCCAAATTTGCACATGAACAACTGTTTGGAAGTCCTGATTCACAACTCCATACTGCTGAGAATTGAAGCTTTCTGCAGCCCAGTGAGGTACAGATCACTGAGACTTCTGCCCCCCAAAACCTGCCAGGTGGCAACAGAACAGAGTCAGAAGAGTGGAGGGTTATGGGCAGGATAAAGTAGCTGAAGGAGATTGCAGAGGAATGGTTGAAGATATTTAAAAGTTGGGGAGAAAGTTTTGCAGTTGATGTCCTTGGGTCCTGAAAGCCAGTGAAACAGGTGAAGATGGGGTGGGTGGTGTTTGTGCAGAGCCTAGTATGGGAGAGGATAAAGATATGAAGTTTGTAATAAATTGGAAAGTGTGTAAGGTGGAGGTTGGAAGGTAAGCTAGTTGTATTGGAGTCAATTTTCTTTTAACATTTCTCTGGTTGATGTAACTAAAGCATGGATGAGGGTTTTGGTGCATTGGAGTGAAATAAGAATGGGCAATCTTCTTGAGATGAAAGGAGGTTATTTGACTATACTGATATTGCTGAGTATTTATTACCTGAATTCACAGACCTGACAAAGATAGTTACTGTAACAGAAGGCATCAAGCTAGGCAGGAGATGGTAGATTGCAAAGTGGCAGCCAATACCTGACTATTGAGGCTCGACAGGTTGTCTACCTGTGAACACTGCACTATTTCTCTTTTTCCACACAAGTTATCGAGTCTACTCCCACTCTCCTGCTGATTGCCTAATAACAACAACTTCCATTTATATAGCGTCCTTCACGTGGGGTAGCGTCCCAGAGCGTTTGACTGTGGCGGAGTCTGACCCCGAGCCAGGGGGAGAGGGAGGGGGGAGGTGCCCATAAGCACAATCAAAAGGGAAGGTCTTTAGGTGATATTTGAAAGTGGGGGGGGGAGGGAGGGGGCAAGGCGGAGGGATTGAGGGAGAGAGTTCCAGAATTTCGGGGCTGAAGGCATGGCCACCGATGGTGGAGCAGAGGGGACGAGGGATGAACAGGAGTCTGGAGCCATCCCGAGCGGAGGCAGTGGGTGGGGAAGTGCGGGGTAAGCAAATCGGATAAATAGGGAGGTGCGAGGGTTTGAAGGGATTTGAAAACAAGTGAGAGCATCTTGAAATCGATCCGTTCAGTAATTGGGATGTCCATATACTTTTAACATTTCTCCTTGTCATGTATCCATTAACTCCTTTTGAAACTTACAGACTGCTTCAACTATGGTTTACAGCAAAGAGTTCCACATGCCAGCCAACCTCAGTGAAGATTTGTTTCTAACCTGTCTGAAATGCTGTACTTTGTCCAGCGCCTTGGGACGTCCTCCCAACGTGAAAGGCGCTATACAAATATAATCTTGTTGTTGTGTTGTTAAGGTTTTTTTATGATTGTCTTAAATTTGTGTACTCATTACTAACTAGTGAGATGCTACCCTGCATGGAGGATGCTATGTAAGTACTTGTGTTGTTGTTGACCTCTAGAAGGTTACCGCTTAATCTTGTCAGCTCTAATGGGGTGGAAGCCCTACTAACTTCTCAAATCTCTCTTCGTAATCAAAAATGTTTTATTCCTGGTAACATCCTGGTGAATTGTCCTTCAAACCCTACATTCGGACTCTCACTAGCTAGGTGTATCCTCACCTATACTCTGGGTGCGTTCTCACCAAGGCCCTATACAGTTGCAGCAAGACTTCCCTACTCTTGTACTCTAAACCTTTTGCAATGAACGCTAACATGCAGTTCGCCTTCTTAGTTGCTTGCTGCACCTGCAAACTAACTTTTTGAGACTGGTGTACAAGGACACCCAAATCCCTCTGAACACTAACACTATGTAATCTTTCCCCCTCTAGAAAATAATCTGTTTTTTTAATTTTTCTACCTAGGTGAATAACTTCACACGTCCCCACATTAAATTCCATCTGCCATCTACTCGCCCACTCCCCGAGCCTATCTATATCCTGTTGCAATCTTTTTGCATCATCCTCAGAGCTCTCTCTCCCACCTAGTTTAGTGTCATCCGCAAATTTAGATACGTTACATTCAATGTCCTCGTCTAGATCATTGATGTAAATTGGAAATAGCTGAGGCCCAAGCACTGATCCTTGTGGCACTCCACTAGTCACATCCTGCCAATTCGAGAATGACCCGTTTATCCCTACTCTCTGTTTTCTACCCGTTAGCCACTCTTCAATCCATGCTAATATGTTCCCATTAATCCTGTGGGCCTTAACCTTGTGCAATAGCCTTTTGTGTAGCACTTTGTCAAATGCCTTTTTAAAATCTAAATACACTACATCTACTGGTTCCCCCTATCTAACCTGCTAGATACATCTTCAAAAAACTCTAAAGGAGTAGTTAAGCATAATGTCCTGTTTCGCTCTGGCAATATCCCTACCTTGTGTTAGCACAAATTGCCAAGCACCCCAACCTCTGCTGCCCATGTTCTCTCCTGCACCAGGTTCTGCAAGATATCCCCATTCTTGCTCAGTTCCATTGGCTCCCCCTTCCCCACGGATCAAATTCAAGATGCTCATCCTCCCGTTCAAATCCCTCAAGGCCTCACCCTCCCTACTTAGAATCATAGAAGGAGGGTGAGGCCTTGGAGGGATTTGAACGGGAGGATAAGCATCTTGAATTTGATCCGTGTGCACAGAAGGAGGCCATTTAGCCCAAAGTGTCTGTGCCGGCTCATTGAAAGAGCTGTCCAAATTAATCCCACTCCCTCGCTCTCTTCCCATAGCCTTGCAAATTTGTCTTCCCCAAATATCTATCTTCCTGCATCCTCCTGCAATTTACTGTCCTATCTGCTCCCTTCAATCAGCTTTCACTGGGTGAAAACTCATGTCCCCCGTCCAAACAACAACAACAACAACAAGATTCCATTTATAAAGCGCCTTTCACGTCAGGAGGACGTCCCAAGGCGCTGCACAGTTGGGTCATGACCCGAGCAGGGGGGAAATGGTCAGGGTGAGGGGAGGGAAGGGAGGGAGCGAGGAGGGGGAAATGGTCAGGGTGAGGGGAGGGAAGGGAGGGAGCGAGGAGGGGGGAAATGGTCAGGGTGAGGGGAGGGAAGGGAGGGAGCGAGGAGGGGGGAAATGGTCAGGGTGAGGGGAGGGAAGGGAGGGAGCGAGGAGGGGGGAAATGGTCAGGGTGAGGGGAGGGAAGGGAGGGAGCGAGGAGGGGGGAAATGGTCAGGGTGAGGGGAGGGAAGGGAGGGAGCGAGGAGGGGAAGAGAGTCGAGAGGGGAGCTGAAGGCACGGTCAAAGAGAAAGGTTTTGAGACCGGCCTTGAAGGAGGAAAGGGAGGAAGCGGCGAAGGCACTGGGGGATGGAGTTCCAGAGCCTCGGGGCTGAGAGGCTGAAGGCCCGACCACCGATGGTAGGGCGGTTGGGGCGGGGGACGTGGAGCAGACCGGAGCCAGAGGAACGGAGGGTACGGGCAGGTAGGTAGGGGGATAGTAGGTTGGAGAGGTAGGAGGGAGCAAGGCCGTGAATGGCCTTGTAGGTGAGGATGAGGATCTTGAAATCAATCCTCTGGGGGATGGGGAGCCAGTGGAGGCGAGCGAGGGTGGGAGTGATGTGGTCCCGAAGCCTGGTGCGGGACAGTACACGAGCTGCAGAGTTCTGAATGACCTGCAGCTTGTGGAGGGAGGTGGCGGGAAGGCCGGCGAGGAGAGAGTTCCCATAGTCCAGCCTTGAGGTGACAAAGGCGTGGACTAGTGTTTCAGCAGCGTGAGGGGTGAGGTAATGCCGTAGTCTGGCGATGTTCCGAAGGTGATGGAAGGCGGTGCCAGTTGTGGTGCGGATGTGAGGGAGAAAGGACAGCTCAGGGTCGAACAAAACGCCGAGGTTCCTGACTGGCTTTGAGAGGTGGAGAGTGCAGCCTTGGATGCTGATGGTGTCAGCGCCTGAGGTGCGGAGGCGCTGACGTGAGCCAATCAGGAGGGCCTCGGTTTTTCGCACGTTGAGCTGAAGAAAGTTGTCTCTCGTCCAGGACTCGATGTCGGACAGGCAGGCTGTCAGGACATCGGTGGTCGTGGAGTTGAGAGTAGAGGAGGAAAGGTAGAGTTGGGTGTCATCCGCATACATGTGGAAGTTAACTCCATGTCTGCGGATGATGTCACCGAGGGGGAGCATATAGAGGGTGAAGAGGAGGGGACCGAGGACAGAGCCCTGAGGGACACCACATGAGACAGTTGAAGCCAATTGTAGTGTTGCTATATCAGCTGCAAGGATGTTATTATTATCAAGCTGGAATAATCTGCCGATGAAGCAAGTGTTTACATTTAGCAGCCAGGAAGATGATGTTGTGCTGTATTCTGGGATCCAGTTGTTTTAGGATTAAGAAACATACAGTACTGACTCCCAAATTTTTAAACTGCTCTTTTTCCCTCCCCGTGCCCTTCCTGAGATGACAGCCAGCCATCCCATACAGATGGGCATTCTTCATATATGAGCCTGGCCGTTAAACATTGCACATTATTCTATTGTGTGACCATTGCAACCAAGTGCAATCCTACCCCTGTTCTACAGACATCCTGTCCAGTAGTGTAGTGGTTAGCTCACTCATCTCGCAAGCAAGAGAACCAGGATTTGATTCCCTGGCCGGGTGAAACCTTGGGCAAGTTTCCTTACTCCAGACTCCTCTGTTTACCAAGCAGTCGATTAGCCGATTGTTTCTGGGGGTTATAATCCACAACTGTTTATGGGACACTGCTGTGCGAAATTGGTTGCTGCGTTTCACCCACAAAATACACAGTATATATATATATATTCTGTAAAGCATTTTGAGATGTCTCAACAATGACGTGATAAGGCGCTATATCAAAATATAAGGATTACTATTATTAGCATCCATTCCTGTAATTCCAACAGGAACCATTGGCTAATGATCAGAAACATGATCTTGCCTGAGATTTCTCTCTCTTTACCCTGATAGAAAACTCAGCACAGGCTTAGGTCTTTCTGGCCTGTGTATGGCCACACCTCATTTTGCATTTGACAACTGCGTTTGACCTAACATTGCTGGCTCCCTTCCAGTGATTGGGAGGGCTCGGCAATTAGTCGTATTCCCAGCATTTATTCAGATCTCGTAGCTTTCAGCCTATAGCAGTGTTGCTTCTAGGGGAGTTTACCAAAGGTTTTCATCCCACTTTGGAAGGAGTCACACCTGGTATAACTCAGCAAGGTCAAATATTTCAACTCTCTGCAGTTGAGAATGTGTTGCATAGATTGTTACAACACAGAAACTGCCCACTCGGACCATCCAGCCAGTTTTAAAAGAATTTAGGGACTCTTATTGAACAACACAGGCAGTTTTAGCCACCCTGAACAGTACATACCTTACCCAGAGATTGGGGAAGTTATGATTCATAGGAACATAAGAAAATGGGGATAGAATAAGGCCATACAGCATACTCCATGAGTTCATTAAATCATGGCAGATCTTTTAATCCCAATGCTCTGCACTTGCATTTATACTTGTGTAGAAGAGGGTATTAAGAGTTCTGCGGGCCAGCATCTCGGAACCCTTAATATTCTTTTTATTATTATTATTATTTACTCCCCGAGTATTTGTCTCTCTCTCTTGTAAACATCACTGTTGATTCTGCCTCTGCAGCATTCCGTGGCAGTTCATGCCATATCTTCGCTTGAATCTGCTTGAATAAATGCTTCCTGATCTCAGTTCTATCCACAAAAAGATTTCTGTGGTTAGACCGCCACCTCTTGTGTTGTGTCTTCATCCCGTCTGCAGAAACAGCCACACCACCTCAGCCAGGTAAAATATTTTGCTTACATATTGCTGCTGATCCCTTGGATTCCACCTGCCATCTAAATTGGTCCAAATCCACGGACATGCAGACTGTTTTCCAGTGTAATGCTGATTACTCGCCTTATAGCTTGGTCCAAATCCACAGACTCGAGGACTCTGAGGCAAACTGGTTCTGTTTGAACCAGCTTTTAAGTACTTGACAAGCTATCGCCAGCGTTAGATCTGGAGGCATTTCAGTTTCCTCAATCCTAACCCAAAGGGCCAAGTAGGAATATTGCAGCGTGAGTGCATTAAAGAATAGAGATTTTTGATATTGTGATAATTTGAAACATCGATCTGATATTCACAGTTAGCTGACATTGGTAAAGCGGTGTATTATGCAGCCTGAGTTGCCTTATGACCATTTGTCTTCTGAACCTGATTCAACTAGGTTTGACCTCCATAATGAATAATGCAGCATTTTCATGTGAGCTCAGGAGAAAAAGTAAAAACAATTCAATACAGCATAGGGCTCAACATTAAATATGATCTTATGGCAAAACTACAAAAGAAACCAATAACAGTGTTTTAAGAGTTGGCAATGTCTGCAGGATATTTACTTGAACGTGCGAAAGATAAGAGTTGAGCTGGAGATTGCTTAGTATGATTATTTTCTCCTCAAATCGACATTTCTCTGCCCAAATCATTGTTTGAAAAAAGCAAACTGTATTGATTGTGCCAAAAACGTGTCAATGCTAGGTAGACTACGGAAGCTGAGCTGGAGCTCTTGTTTATTTATACCACAGCAGGTCAAACTGTGCTGCTGTTTCTCTAGAGTACGTGTATGTAATGCAATCATGTGTGCTGATTATAATAAAGCAGAGTCATTCATTCAGCCGGATTAATCACTGCTTTCCCCATTGTCTGAAAATTCTGTCTTTGACGCGGGAGAGACGCAGATCTGATCATGTATAATTTTGACTGTAGCAGGTTATTCGTAATATACGTTTGGGTACTCAGGGACAAGTATAAAAGTCCCAGAGGCAAAAGGATATCATGCTGATCTGCTGCTCTAGGGGAACTGCGTGGTAGTTCTCCTAGAGCAGATAATAATAATAATCCTTGCATTTGATATAGTGCTTTTCACGTCTTCTCGACGTCTCAAAGCGCTTCACAGAATATGCTATATATTTGTGGGCGAAACGCGGCAGCCAATTGCCCACAGCAGTGGTCCACAAACAGTCGTGGATTGAAATGATCAATTTATTATTGTTTTGTTTTGGAGGGATTACTATTAGGCGTGTGGAGTAAGGAAACTTGCCCAAGGTTTCGCCCTGCCTGGAATTGAACCCAGGTCTCTCGCTTGCAAGGCCAGTGCTCTAACCACTGAGCTTTTGGACTTCTGTAGCTCAGCAGCGATAGAACCTATACAGGACCTATCCCTACATGCACACTTATTAGCAAACATTAGAATTGCATGGGACACCTGCAGGTCACAACAGCTGTTGCCCCTTCTTCATTATTTTAATTTTAAGACTGTTACAAACAGCTAAAAAAATTAGTTGGTAATTTTTTTAAGCCTATTCTGTTATAATAGGCTGTTGTAATGATAAGTCCTATCAGACCTTTCTAAATGCAAAGTATGGTAATGAATGTCATAAAGATCCCGTCCTCTGCACTGTGCAGGTACGCTACGTGCAGGAATTGCGCTGGTATCACTTGCGGAGGAAGCGATATCGATGAATAGCGCAGGAAGTGATGTTAGAAGCAACCTGACGATCTGCAAGTCAATCATTTTTTAAGCACACGAAAGGCTGGCTTGTTTGCATTTTTAAGCAAATGGGGTACACAGGGTGCCTGTGTTATACGTCAGTCAGCATTATAATGGGATTCTCCTGTAGTTACCTTGGTTACATAGAACATGGAATTTATTCCACATTTGTGATCGAACGAGGAGAGAGGAACCACTTTGCTGTAAGCTTCTGCCAATTAATTAAAACAAATTCAAACAATTATACCCTCGCTTTGAACACCAGTGTCACCACCTTTACCCACAGTAACTCGTAGTTGCCCTGCTTCTTAGCAATCCTGTACGCAAGGGAGAAAAGTCTCATCCCTCTGGTATTTAATAGTAAGTTTTGACAACATAACCTGAAACTAGGGCTGGTTTATTGTATGAATAAAATCTTCCTGTTCAAAATGAGAACTGAATAACTCATCTGTGTCTACTTTACTGCTGACTTATGAGATGTCCACTTGTATTCAGCAGCTTCCCATTGTCTTCTCTCTGTGTGGTGGGTATTTATGGTCAGCCATGTGATGGCATAAATAGATCCGGCACTGACTGGATAAATTCCGAGTGTCAAAGTCACAAGTGTGTTTCCGTCATCCTCGCGACTGATGTTTTAATGGCTACCACTGATCTGGTGACGCAGCTGCAAGCAGTGTTGTCTTCTTGACTTTGACATTAGTTTTTATACGTAGAATTTTCTTTAAAAGAAACAGAATTGCTGATATGATTGAGTAAAATTATCGTAGCTACTACATATGATTTTTAATTGGATGGCGTGTAAGAAACGATTGGTTTCTGAATGACGTGTATTGGCAGAATTGTAATTTTTTTTGGGTGGGAGTTTGGATGGCACTTTTATCATAAAATATACTAGCTGTACCCATTGCAGCTACACTTGCAACCAGTTTCATTTAATCAGCCTTCTCTCTTTCGTCTGGCATTTTCATTTATCCTTGAAAGGCTTAATCTTCGCTTCTTAGGCACCTTTATCCCTTAAGATTAAAAAAAAGTGCTATTGAACTTGTTAGCATCCCTTGTTCACATGTTTGCACACACATCCTGTTGGGAGAATGTATTTGATAAACATCACTTATTTTCATCCCAAATGTTTCCAATATAATTTAAGAATCATGTGTATTGTAACATAAGAGGAGGCCATTTGACTGACCTCCACTGCAGCTGACTATGTAAATTCTAAATTCTCTGCTCTTTCCCTGCTACCCTCTATTTTAAAGATTATGTTATCTTCAATAGCCACTTGTAACAAAGCTGTGTGTTTTGTTCCACGTTTGCAGGCAACCTGCCTATTGAAAATTTCCCTTTGTCTGGGCTTGACTGTGCACTCGCATCCTGGAGGGATGTGCCATACTTACCTAATTCCGAAAGTATTATGCCAAAGCCGAACCTTGGGAATTCCAGAGAGAGTGTGTGTGCGAGAGAGTGAGCCGGGGAGGGCGCGAGAGAAGGAGAGAGAGTGTCGCCCTCCCCCTCTCTGTCCCCCCACCCCCTCTCTTCGCACCTTTCTCAAATAGGGAATCCGGCCTGTGGTAACCAAAATGTTGGACCACCGTGTATTAGATCATGATTGATCTGTACCTCAACTCCACTCAGCCTATTTTGTTCCATATCTCTTGATAACCTTATCTAACAAAAATCTATCGACCTCAGTCTTGAAAATTTCAATTGATCCAGCAGCCACGGCCTTTTGGGGCAGAGCGTTCCAGATTTCTACTACCCTATTTGTGCTTTTAGAAGCATCGAGATGTTTTGTGCAAGTAGAGTACTGACCTTGTTCCCCCTTCCCTGGTAAACCATTCTAGCTGTGGGGTTACCTGTGGAAATAAATGCTTCCTTGTTTCTGCCCTAAACTACAATGATTGTGAGATTGCTGTCAACGAAGATATAATAATAATACTTGTATTTGATATAGCGCTTTGTCACCTCTTTGAGACCTCTCAAAGTGCTTTTCAGAATATACTGTAAATATACTGAATTGACTGTATATTTTGTGGGTGAAAGAAGAAAATGTTGTATCAGGATGCATCTTGGGCAGCTTGAGTATATGCCAAAAAATCAGCACTGGGCTTTCATTAGAGGACTAGCGAGGCCACATTTGGAATAACTTTGTGCAGCTTTGGGCACTTCATGTTCAATAAACATTGATCTTTGGAATGTGTCCAGGGAAAAGCAACCAGGATAATTTTCGGACGTAAGTTGTGAAGAAAGACTCAAAGACTCTAGCTGGAAGTGGTTTCATCCAACAAACTGGGCTAAAGGGATGTGATCCAATTCTTCAAAGGCTCAGCAAAGTGCTGGGGGGGGCAGTGAAGAACGAAACAAATTATAGTATTGGATTCAACTTGAACTCGAGCATTTAACAATTGAGACCAGACATTAGAAGAAGCCAATTAAGGGTATGGGATAAGGCAGGACATTGGCTTTGATTGAACACAGCTCTGAGAGTTGCTTCAGACTCGATCAGCTGAATGGCTTCCTTCTGTGTTTCCATGATTCTAAAACTTTCTTTTTCCTGTAGTTGATCAACTGATCTTGTTTTTTTAAAACCGCTGAATATCTCGCCTCATGGCTGAAATTTATAGGGACAAAAATACACAGATGCTGAAATGCTGATGCTAAGAAGGAAATATTGTTCATAGAAATAAACTACCCCAGGTTGAATTATGGTGAAAAGACATAGTAACATAGAACAGGAACAGCAACACCTATGGGGAGTGAGCTATGAGGAGGATGGATGTGCTTTAAAACACAAGGAAACTTGATGAGCCGAATTCCATGGTTCTGTGCTTTAAGATTCTGTGCTTAGCTGGAATGGGAAGATATTCTGTAGGTTTGCTTGACTACTTTTTGGGAATTGGGGAGTAATATTCCCAAATTCCCCTCCCCCCAATTAAATCAACTGGGTCTAATGTACTTATTATTGACACAGTGGGCTGAATGGTCTTCTGTGTTGTACATTTCTATGGTTAAAAACGTTCTATGGAAGGAATGGGCCTTTCCTATTTCTATGCTTTATGTTCCTAAGTTTATGGCTATTTCAAACCTCAGCATTTTAATTAAACTCTTAAAGGTCTTGACTTTAAACACTTTAAGCACCCAGAAAGTTCTAATGATATAATAATTGTTGCATTTATAATGACTCCATTTACATATTTAAATTAAAAAAACTTGCATTTGATATACAGCAGTGCTTAACAACAACAGCAAGATTACATTTGTATAGCGCCTTTCACGTCAGGAGGATGTCCCAAGGTGCTGGAAGTGTACAGAATTGGGTCAGGGTGGGAGAAGGGAGGGGAGGGGAAGGGGAGTGGTCGATGGCATGGTTGAAGAGGAGGATTTTGAGGGGGGACTTGAAGAAGGCTAAGGAGGCGGTGTAATTGGGGGATGGAATTCCAGAGGTTGGGGGCAGAGTGGCTGAAGGCTCTCCCGCCAATGGTGGAGCGGGTGGGTTGGGGGACGTGGAGCAGGCCAGAGCCGGCTGAGCGGAGGGAACAGGTGGGTTGGTAGGGGATTAGGAGGTGACAGAGGTAGGATGGGGCGAGTCCAGGAGGGCTTTGTAGGTGAGGATCAAGATCTTGACCTGGATCCTCTGAAGGATAGGGAGCCAATGGAGTCGGGCGAGAGTGGGGGAGATGGGATCTCGGAGTTTGGTGTGGGAGAGGACACGGGCTGCAGAGTTCTGGATTATCTGCAGCCTGTGGAGGGAGGAGTTGGGAAGACCGACAAGCAGAGCGTTTGTATAGTCAAGCCTGGAGGTGATGAAGGTATGAACAAGAGTTTCAGCGGCCTGAGGGGTGAGGTAGTGGTGGAGTCGG
The DNA here is from genome assembly GCF_018977255.1 of Callorhinchus milii. NCBI lineage: Eukaryota > Metazoa > Chordata > Chondrichthyes > Chimaeriformes > Callorhinchidae > Callorhinchus > Callorhinchus milii. The sequence goes on along the minus strand of NW_024704745.1, from coordinate 70,091,963 downwards.
GTGATGTTACGGAGGTGAGGGAAGGCAGAGCGGGTCATGGCTTGGATGTGGGGAAGAAGAGACAATTGAGGGTTGAACAAGACCCCTGGGTTCCTGACCGGTTTGGTGAGTTGTAGTAGGCAACCATGGAAGTTGATGCTGCTGAGGTGCTGGCGCGAGCCAATCAGGAGGGCCTCAGTCTTGTTCACATTCAACTGTAAGAAATTTTCCCTCAGCCAGGACTTGGTGTTCATGTCAAGAGGACATTTTAAAGTGCTTCGTGGGATATATTGTAGTGTGGTGACTATTTCGTAATAGAACACAACAGCCAGTTTGCTGCAATGTCCCACAAATAGCCATGAAATGAATGACCAACTTTACCCGAGGGATTGCTGGCCCTGGTCACCAGGAGAATTACCTTTCTCTTTTTTAAGTCGTGACATGGGATCTTTAATGTTCACCTAAACATGCTTGGTTTAATTTCTCATCCAAAGGACGCCAACTCCCAATAGTGCAGCACTCCCCCACCATTGCACTGGAGTGTCGGTTTGGACTATGTAACTTATCACTGAGTGCCAGGCTAGACTATCCCATTTAGATTTTTATTTTCCAGGATGCATGTGGCTTCCTTATTCCTTCTACCAAAATGTACCACCTCATACTTTTCTACATTGAAAAGCATTTACCAATTAAATGCCCACTCAGCAAGTTTATTAATGTCTTGCTGTAATTTGTTGCAGAACTCCTCTGTATTAACTATTCCCCCCACTTTGGTGATATCCCCAATTTTTTAAATTGTACTGCTGATTCCCGAATCCAAATCATTAATGTATATTGTGAACAATAGTGGTCCCAATACCGATCCTTGTGGAACACCACTGTCCACTCCCTCCCAGTCTGAGTAGCTATCCTTTACTCCTCCTCTCTGTTTTCTGTTTCGCAGACAGTTTGCTATCCATTCTGCTATTTTTCCCCTGACTCCACATGCTCTGACTTTATTCATTAATCTATTATGTGGTACCTTATCGAACGCCTTTTTGGAAATCTAAGTATATTACATCTACTGCATTACCCTTGTCTACTCTTTCTGTTACCCCTTCAGAGAATTATATGTAGATGGCGACAGTTAGTAATTTGAGCATGTTTTTTTTAAAAAATGAATAATACTTTTAAAAATCACGTCTGATTTTAAGTTTGAAATATTGAGACAATATTAGAGTTGCCTTTGGGGCTCAGTTGGTATTTAACTTGCCTTATGTGCAACTGGCACATACTGATCAAGAATGTTAAGGGTTCAATCTGAGTTTATTGGAGCATGACTGTTGTTCTTAGCACCCCGAGCTGGGGCCAGGGATGGGGGAAAATCAGCAAGGATTTGTGTTCTTGAATGCTGTTCAGTCACCTTTGCTGGAAATTTCATGTGTGGATGTGTTAAGCAGTGGGAGGGGATTACCTCCCTGAAAAAAACCAGTTGTTGTTTAGCCTCGCCCATCAAAATCTTCACTGGGGGGCGGGTGGAGTGTTACCGCATTTTTAGTTGGCATCTTTGAGAACAAATGGGGAAAATTAGGGTGGGAAGTAAGATGCAGTGTTTTGGTGTAGATCTGATACAACTGTAGTTGTTGCATTCCGATTTTTATTTTCTCCCCCCCCCCCCATTAGCTCACAGTCTAATTGGCTGTCTTTCCAATGCAATACTGGAGGACTTATCACTTGTTCTGCTTTCCCTTACCTCTGCAATACCGCCTGCCTCATATACTCTAGGCTGGCACTCCATTACTAATATTATTATTATTACAGTGGTAGGGGGGGGTGCGACATTGTTGGAGATGTCTCTCGGATTTAAACCCAGGTCTCGTCTGCTAGTTCAGGTGGACGTTAAAGGTCCCATTGGAAGTATCTGAAAAGAGAAGGGAGTTTCTCCCAGTGTCTTGGCCAACATTTCCCCACATAAAAGGCAAAATTTCCCCAGATAAAATTGGTTATCCACCTCATGGCTGTTTGTGGGACATTCCTGTGCCCAAATTGGCCGCTTTCACTTACAAAATCTAGTTTACTACACTTCACAGTATATCCTGTGGAATCCGTCCCCTCGATGTGCAATATAAGTGTTTGTTTTATTGAGCATTCCACAGTCAGAGGCCGTGCGTGAGTGAAGCTTCACCACTGATGTTCTATGTGAATTCAAATTAATGTGGAATAAATGACAAGCTAAAAAAACTTCTTGAGTTCTTGACAAAAGCATGCAGGCTTTTTAATTCTTGTAATGCTGTTTATGGTTTAGCCCTAGCTCTCTGATGTTGAGACTGAACTGTCATTTTGGCAGGTCAGAGATCTTAGCAGTTTTGAAATATTCAGTGATTAAGAGAAAGGTAGCTTTCTCTATAGCTTTCCAGCCACAATGTTACACCACCTGAGGCCCGAAATGCAACCCAGCCTCAGCTCGTAAGACCATTTTATCTTAAAATTTAAGATGGTACAAAATTGTGGAAGATTCTTGAATTCAGTCTTAATTTAAAAGATTTTTTTTCTGCAGAACATATTAAGGCTGAATTTAACGAGACTGAAGCTTTGGCCCTTGTCACTTCCTCTCACCTGTAGCTCTGACCTCTGGCACCATAAAGGCACTGTACAAATAAATACAAGTTGTGTTTTTTGTCTTTGTGTTTGTTTTAGAGTTTTCCAGTTTTACCCCATTTTAAATTTTAAGACCAAATGGTCTTTTAAGAGGCAATGAAAGATTAGATGAAATTTTAGGCTGCAGGATTGGTAGCAAATACTTCTGTGGATAATAATTTCTTGGGTGACCCAACAGGTGTAGAAACCCTCACCATGCTTGAGTATGTAAACCAGACTGAGTTCCACATATGTACACCACCTGCACATGGAAATTAATGCACACACACTGCTCATCTAAATCCAAAGATTATTAGCGATAGGTTGAGGAAAGCTGAGCGCCAGAGTGCGCATTGGGGTACTGCTGGTGTTCAACCAGCTAAAACTGTATCGCTTGTCACTGAGAGCATAGCCTGGCAAGCTTCCCACTACTTAAACAGCTGCAACAAGGAGGCCCTGCTTAGCTCCTTCTCTCCCCACCCCCCTCACCCCCATGCCCTCCAGAGGAATCGATGTGTACAAATAGGCGATGGGTGAGTTGTTGCATTCGTAAAGTTCAGCAGAATTGCAGCCTTAAGTTTGCTACCCTGTGTGATGGGCCCAATATAAATATAAGTTGTTCTGGTTGTTGTTGTTCATTTGCTCCTGAGTAGTCTGAATGTGATGGTTGAGGTTTTAAAATTGGAGCAGAATGTCTGTTTTCCTCTCTCCACTACTGAAGCTATCCTGCAGTAACTTGTCTCTCAGTGACTGTTCCTCATATGTGAATCTAGACAGTCAGTGCCCCCAGGGTATTGGACATTGCGAGCTTCACAGCCAAGCCTTATTCTGCTCTCATCTGACACGTACACTCAGATGCACTTTCTAGCAGGAATCACTGAATAATGATTTTGAACAGAGCTCTGGCCCATTATGGCTCCCTCGCCCAGCGGTACTGAGACCAATTGTAGCAGCCCAGCCAACTAAGCAGGGATGAGGGAATAAACGGATCAGTGTGTGTGGATCAGTTTTGTCATTTGAGATATCGAGATCAGTGAGGTATTGAGAAGATCATACCCTGCCACATCTGTCAGCCTGGCTCAGTGATAGCCCTCTTGCTTCTGAGTCAGAAAGTTGTAGGTTCAAGTCCCACATCAGGACGTGGAACGCGCATAGTCTAAACTGACACCTCAATGCAGTGGTGGGGGGTGATGGTGGTGTTGCATTGTCAGAGGTGCTGCCCTTTGGATAAGGTGTTAAACTGAGGTCCCGTCTGCCTGCCTCTTCTATGCAGTCGCAGAGGAGGATCTTGAGACGTGGCTCCAAGGGAGGGAGCAAGGCGAAGGGACTGTGGGATGGAATTCCAAAGGTTGGGGGCAGAGAGGCTGAAGGCCCAACTGCCGATGGTGGGGCGGGCTGTGTGGAGGATGTGGAGCAGGCAACCAGCCTGCTGAGTAGAGGGTGCGGACAGGTCAATATGGAGTTAGCAGGAGGAGCAAGGCCGTGGAGGGCTTTCAAGTCGAGGACAAGGAGTTTCAACTCTCTCCTCTGGGGGATGGGGAATCTGTGGAGCCAGTTGAAGATGGGGTGATAGGATCACGGTGCCTGGGAAAGGATATGAGCTGCAGAGTTCTGAATGATCTGCAGCTTGTGGAGGGAAGAGTTGGGAAACAAACTATGGACATAGTCTCAGCTTCCCCTTGAATTGTCTGTAAAAACCTGCTGTCTGCTTCGATTGGGTGCACTGTGGTCCGTAGGTACAACAGTGATAATAGCAGCATAGACTAAGCTCATGAGGTACCCAACTCACACTAACTTGTACAACTGCATGTTCCCAGAGACTTCTGTTTTAATTACTGGAGATCCTGCTGGACAACTGAGTAAATGCATTTACTGGTGGAGCACAAGCCTATAGAGACTGTATATGATGCATATGCCTCAGTGACAAAGTCCCCCAGAGATTCACACCTGATTAACCAAAGGCTTAGGTTGGAAGGCCCTCATTTGTGGATACAAGGTGAAGAAAGGGTTAGGTTTACATTCTGTTATCTGCTAAAAATAGCGAGTATAAATACTAATGAGAGGGCCAAGCATTTGTAATTTCAGCCAAAGTTTTTCGGGTTGGATATTTGTATTTTACCGTGATGCAACTTTTAATCCCAATTAAAAAAATGAATGCTTTGCTCTTGTACTACTGATCACAAATCATTTCCATGCTCCAAATCGCTGAATACGCCTTGTGTTTTGAAAGTTTGAGATGGTTTTGGGGAGATAGGTTTTTTTCTATGCTCGATGGTGGTTTTTGTAACAAGAAAAGTTGTGGAGGAAGCAACTTTTAAGAAAAGAATTTAAAAGGAATAGTACCATAGGAAGCCGCCTTTGGACTGTGAGAATTTATGAAGGTAAACAAAATAATTAAATTGGAAGGAGTTAAAACAAGACCTGTATAATAAACAGCAAAAGAACATGAAAACAAATTTTCAGAAGTGCTGTATCAAAAGAACATACAGCAGAACATACAAAAGAACAGTGAAGTGTTCTGTGTCTCAACCCTAACCTCATGAACCAACAATCTTGCTCAGCAATGTTGTGCAGTTTCCTTGGCATGTTACTGATTTGCTGAGATTATTCCTTGGGGGTTACTTCTCCACCTCTTTGTAAATCTCCCTAAATTTTTGTGGCACACGCAAGCATGTGCTGCTATAATAATACTAATAATTTTGCATTTGATATAGAGCCTTATCATGATTTGAAATGTCTCAAAGTGCTTCACAGAATATACTGTAAAGTGAATCGACTTTGTATTTTCTGGGCGAAACGCGGGAGTCAATTGCGCACAGCAGTGTCCAATGAAGAGTCTTGGATTGAGTGACCATGTTATTAATTTTTTTTGAAGGGATGATTACCCCTGGAAAAGCGATCCACCAATCAACTAACAACCAGGTTCCTACTTACTGCTAGGTAAACAGAGGCGTATGGAGTAAGGAAATTTACCCAACGTTTCGCCCTGTCCAGGAATCGAACCCAGATACTCTCGCTTGCGAGGCGAGTGCACTAACCACTACGTTACAGGACTCCACTATATGTTAGATGCAATATTGATAAATTTACCAATATAAATACTAACGCGTTTTACCAAATTTGGGTTCATGCACACTTGGATCTAAGGTTGAGACAATCTCACTTTGGCACCTTACAAAGAGACTTGGCCATCCCACTAATCACAGTTGGAGTTAACCCAAGCAGTGGACATTGGCCTGCAACATAGCACTGTCCCATCCCAATCTCTTGTGCTGAAATTCTTAAGTTCTTAGAATTTTTTTGCCTGATCTATATTTTTTTCTGTTTGCCTTTGGCAATAATTCTTTCTAAGAAAAGAAAACGTATGAAAATTGACCTAAAATGCCTACAATTAAAAGTGGATCAATGTGTGTGTTATGCCAGTTCTACTGTTATCTTATTGTTTTAGCTGCTCCTTTTCCTCTGCTCAGAATCTTGGTCCAACTATGATTCTGTCAGCTAACCAACAGTGTAAATTATGTTTTGCCAGGGCTCTGAAATAGTTTCTGAATTCTTCGTGTGTGTGAAGCAACTTCTAAGAAAGAATTAATAGGAAATTTACTGTACTTTCAAAGTACAATATATCCTGTGAAGTGCTTTGAGACTTCTCAACATTGTGATAAGGCGCTATATCAAATGCAAGGATAATAATAATATTATTGTAGTGAGTTACACTTATACATTGTTTCCAGACCTCTGAGGAATGCAGGGCAGCTTGATCATTTCAGATACACCTTATTATTAGTTAAAAGTGTGTTGTTAATAAAAATGATAATCCTTTCATTTGGTATAGCGCCTTTCATGTAGGGAGGATGTCCCAAAGTGCTTCACATGAGTGAAATGATTAGGTATTTGTAGCCAAATGAAGCAGCCAATTTGTGCACAACAACAACAAGATTTCATTTATAGAGCGCCTTTCACGTTGGGAGGACGTCCCAAGGCGCTGAACAGTTGGGTCAGGACCCGAGCAAGGGGGAAATGGTCAGGGTGAGGGGAGGGAAGGGAGGGAGCGAGGAGGGGGAGAGAGTCGAGAGGGGAGCTGAAGGCACGGTCAGAGAGAAAGGTCTTGAGACCGGCCTTGAAGGAGGAAAGGGAGGAAGCGGCGAAGGCACTGGGGGATGGAGTTCCAGAGCCGAGGGGCTGAGAGGCTGATCTCCCACAAACAGCCATGAAGTGAATGACCAATTTTATTTGATGGATTTGTTGGCCAGGACATCTGGAAGAAACTCCTCCCTTCTCTTTTCGAATAGAGCCATGGAATCTGTAACATCTACTTGAATAGGCAGAAGGGACCCCGGTTTTAATGCCTCATCCAAAGGACAGAAATTGAACTACTTATTCAGCAATATTGGGGCTTGCAGAGTTAATCAGAGTCAAACCTGATCTGTATGGTACAACTTTCATTTAGGCAGTGATTTTACCAATATTTCAGTGCTTGAAATAGCCTTTAGGGAGAGCTTTATTGATATTTAACCGTGTATACAAATAATTAATTTATTTGCCAGTTTGCTCCCTTGTTCTACTCCTTTGCTGAAATCCTTGGATAGGGTAAGATTTAATGACCTGTGCCTGCCCTCCAATACCTTGTTCAAGTAGTCATTCCTTGTGTGCAAGTCCAGGCAATGAGTGGTTAATTGGCTATTTGGCTGGAGGAGGCGGTCGGTTCTAATATTTGTGAGTTAATCCAACTGGCCAGGAAAGCACAGGCTCCCAATATTGTAACCTGAGTATACGTGGCCATAAATAATGCAGTTCCCTTTATGAGTACATCATAGGAAAATTTAGACCATTTTAGTTTTTCCAGTGTGAAATATTCATCCCAGCCAGCACTATTTGTAGCAGCCATCAACATAGGTTTGCTTGCGTTGTTGTGGTGCAAAAGCATTTTTGCTGTGATTGGTTAAACGTTGATACACCCCTGCTCTGCCCACTTGTTAAATCTACTTGCTGCGATGTCACAAGTGCATCATGCTAATCTACAATTAGCGTGGTACCTCGGTACGCAATGCAGACTGGTTGGACAAGATCAGATTAAACCAATTTGCAATGCATTTATTTATAGATTTTCCACATTAGCTTCCAGCAAGCTTTGTAAAACGTCAAGCTATTGGCGCATACCTACCTCATGCAGAGTAATTTTGCTAAGGGCATGAGATCACCATAATTGAGGCAAATGGTTCTTGACCATGTGATTTTAAAGGAACTTCCTGTTCTTCAAGGCAATACAAAGTTTCCCGTTCAGATTTTTAACAAAACAATGCCCTGTCTCACTTTGTACTTCAAGCGCGTAAATCTGGGCAATTGTAAAATGTTTCTACGCTGTAATAGTGTGGTGGAGAACCAATACAAAGCTTTTAGTCTGTTCAGACAGATTATTAATTAATTTATTAATGTTATGGTCTGTAGTTTTGTACAGTAATAATTTATCTGCCAGTGGCTTTTGACTGTTTTCTTCCCAGGATAAGGTCAAGCTTTTAACCTTCTGTATGAGGTTGGATGGTGCATAATTACTTGACTGCAATAGTCTTTTGGGGTGGGGGGGGGGCCTGGATTTTTTTTTAAAAATCCCATTATCACAGGATGTACCCCAAAAATCTGTTCCTGCTATTGCATCTGTTCTTCGTTCCACATAAGTTTGCCTTAGAAATGTATTGTTGCTACTTTCAATTTAAAGGAAATATTAGCAAGTATGAATTAATAAAATGTATATGCATTTGAAGTGGCTAATATATACAGTATCGCCATAATGATATGCATGTAAATGCAATGGTTAAAAGTTGTATTTGAGAAAATACCACTATATTCTCTGGGGATTTATGATTTGAGAGAGTTTCCCCTCCTGTAACTAATTTAAAGCTGTCTATGCAGTCTAGTAGAAATCCCTGTAGACAGGGCCGGATAACCAATAAATCAGTTTAGCCATGTCTCACGGCTCCGAGGGCTGAGGAACCCGGATATGATTGATTTCTTCACCTCTCAGCTGTGCCTCTCTTCCCGTTGGTCTCCAGTGAGTGACTGCAAGAGGGGCGGATGTGGAGGTACTCGTCATATCCAGGTAAGACCAGGTAAGAGGCAGCAATAGAGCTTATTTTAGCAGTGCTGAGGAAAGATTTTGATGCAGACAGTGTTGATGAATTTTTACACTTTCTGGATTCATATCACGTATTAAGGGTGAGAAAACTCCACGAGCAATGCTGAAGTATATGAAACAGAATCACTTGGTAGAATAAACATTTTCAGTCAATATGGCAGTTGTTCTTCTTCACATGGTCGTAACATGACCATTAACAGTCTATGAAGGTGAACGTTTGTTCTCAAAGATGAGTCTCATCAAAAACTCGCTCAGATCTACAATGACCCAGGAGAGATTGAATACACTTACAATCGTGTTTATTGAGCATGATTTGACACATGCACTAAGTTTTGATCATGTAGTTGACATGTTTGCAACTATGAAGTCACGCAAGAAAGTATTTTAAAAAAGTATTGTTGCATAGTTCAAAGGGCCCCCAAATGTGAGCAATAATAATTTGGTCACTCAATCCACGAATGTTTGTGGGACACTGCTGTGTGCAATTAGCTGCCGCGTTTCACCCACAAAATATACAATCAGTTCACTTTACAGTATATTCTGTAAGCGCTTTGAGATGTGTAGAAGACGTGAAAGCGTTATATCAAATGTAAGGATTATTATTATCTGCCTTAGGCCTCCCCGATTCCTTGATCTGGCCCTACCTATAGATATACAAATGCTAACCAGTACAAAAGACAGCCACGTTTTGAAAGTTGTATTTTTTTAGTTGTGAAATGTGAAACTATTAAATGCTAAATCGCTATGTAAATCCAAGTTGTTGTTGTTGTTTTGTAGCTGTCTTGATTGCGTCTCCTGTTTTACAATAACTGCAGCACTTGAAGTATACTGGACAATTGTATCTTTGAATGGAGATTTAACATGCTTCATCTTGGGGAATGACGTTAAGGCTCTACAGGATTGGTTAACACTGGGACAATATTGAGGGGTGTGTCTCACAATGTTTGTGTAGATAAATCTGCCAGCACATGCAGTAAGTAGTAAAAGTGACCTCTGCTGCTGCCAGTCTTTTGATTTTCACTTGCTTGCGGCTGTGAGTATTCAACCAGAAGCATAGAAACTTGTTTTGCCTGTGTACTGTTTTTTCCGTAAAACTGGGGACTGCACTGTAGTGCCCCAAACTTGACAGAGTTTGACAGAAATGTTCTTTTTTTCAGCCCACACTATGATGGAAAAAATGTTCTGTGATTGCTCTTTTCATTTTAAATCTTTTTTATGGTAATGAGGCAGAGAAGTAAAAGTCGTAAAACCTGTAACGTTTTAAGACATGACGATATATATTTTGGCATACTCGTTTCTGTGTGGACGGGAAAAATCCTCCCAACACAGGGATAGGGGCGGGAAGGAAGGCAAGATACATCTAAAGAGCATTAGCAGAATGGTAATATTTTTATATAAGTACAGATCAATATCCAATACCTCAGTGGCTCAGACTGGATAGTAAAATCGCACACAAGTCTGCACTTTGTTTGGTGCCTGAATTACATTTAGACACTTAAATGTAAGAAGAACAGAATAAAACAGCCACTATGAATTCCACTGTATAATCTTATGTGGAACCAATAGAACAAAGTAACTGTTTCAAAGATGCAACGCATCTGAGTTTAGATGTTGATAAAACACGTTTTTCTGAAACTCATTGCATAAGGAGTTGCACCCTTTCGTATTTCTAATTGGAAGCACTAAAGCTGATTACAATTTTGCACCTTGTCTTTTAAAATTCATGGGACATGATAAAGAGGAAAGAATCTGTGTTGTGTGCTAAACTGGTGGATGGGTAGGATTGATTGCATTGCTCGGTTTGATAGCTTTCAGCGACTGGGACCACAGTTCAGGTCCTGGAGTGAAAAACCTAAGTAACTGCTGCACTTCAGGTTCACTCGTGGTGCGGGGAAATAATGAGAAGTCATTTTCATTTATTTCTTTCGTACCATAGTTTTGTTGATACCCCGTGTGAAGGTGCTCTATAAATGCAAGTTGCTGCTGCTGTTGCCGTAGTCGTAGTTTTGTCGCAGGCTTTTTTTTGTCTGGGCTTTCCGATTTTGTCCATTGCAAATTCACTTTGTGTACACGACACAAAGAAAGGGCTTTTGTCTAAGCTGCCTAGGTTAACAGTCTCTTGGCTTCAGCTTGTAACATTACAGACTTGGTGCTGCGAAGGGATGGATTTTTGATTGTGCTGCAAGTTCCATCCCTCTACCAGTAAGGGAACAATTTCTTCTGTGTTGAAATTGGTTCGAGATTTTTTTATAGCTATGATTATTCACGCAGTCGGGAGAATGTATAATCTGTGGCTGAAAGCCAATGTATTGCATAGTCTGTTTGGAGCAAGGATGATTTTTTTTTATTCTCTTTGATTGGTATTGCACGAGAGAAAAATAATAAACTGTAGACCTATGGTGCTAAATCGGAATCCTCACTAAAGGTTTACGGTTGCGAGCTGTTTGTGGGTTGGCCCGTTTTATTAAATTTTTTTCATGTTCTGATATTATTAATAAAAATGATAATAATCTTTCCAATTGATATAGGGCGTCTCACATTATCCAGCCGTCTCAAAGCACTTCACCAGAATATACCGTAAAATGAATCGACTGTATATTTTGTGGGCGAAAAGCGGCAGCCAATTGCGCACAAACAGGCTGTGGATTGACATTCTGTAGAAAAATGTATAGAAAGTGCTGAACAATTGTGCTAAATGTGAATCCTCGCTGAAGTTATGGCAGCTATTTGGAGGGGTGGATGTGTTTATTATTGTTCTGTGTATTCTCGCTTGACTCGTGGTGATTAGCTGTTCATGTAGGCATGTGAGTAGTTGACACACCCACCTTTAGTTTTGGAATAGGAATTAACAATAGTGGACTAGTAAAGCAGGATTTATTTAATGGAAATGTTACAAATGTCCGTCTTCCTCATTTGGACAATACTTCAGCCACACCAAATCCCAGAAAACAACAGCAACTTGCACTTATATGCAAGAAGGCAATGGGGGAGAAAGGAGACATTACTTAATGTATGAGCTGACATTGAATGTTGGCAGTCTGTGTTGGCTATTCCACTGAGCCTGATCATGTCTTTACCAGACGTCTGTCTATCCACCTTTCCACAGGAACAGCTGAGTAATGGTAGGAAGTGGGAAAACTCAAGGTCAGGATTAGTTAATAATCCTTGCATTTGATATAACGCCTTAGCACGTCTCCGAGACGTCTAAAAGCCCGTCACAGATTATACTGTAGAAGTGAATTGACTGTATATTTTGTGGGCAAAACGCCCAGTTATTTGAGTGAGTTGCTAGAGGAGCACTGCAATGTCAGAAGTGCCAACCTTCAGATGAGACATTAGCGAGGTCCCATCTGTCTGATTGGCTGGACTTTAAGGATGCCCATCGTACTATTTGAAAAGAGAAGAGAGTTTCTTCTAGTGTCCCATTTTATCTTTCGGATAAAATTTGTCATTCCATTCATGGCTGCTTGTGGAACATTGCTTTGTGCAAAATTGGCTGTAGAATTAGCCTACAAATAGTCACTACACTTTACGTCTTGGGAACCGCTTTGAAACATTTTTAAATAAAGTACAATATAATAATAATATAATGATAAGAAGAATCCTTGCATTTGATATAGCGCTTTTCACATCTTCTCGACATCTCAAAGCGCTTCACAGAATAGACTCTAAAGTAAATTGACTGTATATTTGTGGGCGAATGCGGCAGCCAATTGCGCACAGCAGTGTCCCACAAACAGTCGTGGATTGAAAATGACCAATTTATTATTGTTTTGGAGGGATTATTATTAGGCGTGTGGAGTAAGGAAACTTGCCCAAGGTTTCGTCCTGCCTGGAATTGAACCCACGTGTCTCGCTTGCAAGGCGAGTGCTCTAACCACAGGACTCCGCATATCAACCTTACATATCAAATGTAAGGATACGCATCTCATTTTGCTATGTGGACACCAGTCTGCATATAGTATCCGAATGACTTCTTGCCCCATTAGCTTTGTAGTTAAATGCACCGGAACGGAGCTCCTGATTGTATGTGTGCGCCTGTTTGTTGAGCAGTGTTGGGTTTGACTGTGAAGACCGTGTACTATTGAGTAGCTGCTGATTGTCACTGTTTTAGGCTTATACTGTAGGAATGAATAGTGACTCACTCGGATAAGGTACCAAAGGGATGCCAGCTTCTGTGGAATTCTATCCCAGTTAGAGTCAGTTGTTCAAAAAGAGGAGGAGAAGGATAAAAATCAAAACACTGCAGATGATAAGTGTAAACTAAATCCTTACCACCTGTCTGGAAAATACCCCGGGGAAGACTTTGGCTTAATTTGGCAATCAGTACTGTCTCATGTCCACCGAGTGTAAAATAAACCCGACATAAATGCAATTTGTTGTAGAATTCAGGAAGGTTTGTCGGAACTTGTTTGGTCGGGCAGACATGTAAAGGTCTTGACACTGCCGGCTGGACACCCGAGCTGGGGGTGGGAGCTGAAGGGATTGAGTGGGGACGGGAAAGATGACTGAAAGGAGTACAGGTTTCTTTGAAATCAGACCTTGTGTGTCGTAAATGTAAAAATATTGGGTGACTCCCATCTATTTGCAGCAATTACAACACTGATTTTCTTTTCCTAGTTTTTTTTCTTCCTGATTTGGTTTTCCAACTCGTATTCTCCTCTCCCAGCCTCCCCCCCCCCCACCATACGCACACGCACACTCACATACACACTCTCCTCAATTTGGGCACAAATGCTGTTTGCTCCAAAAAAGGAGTTGCAGGTTCAGTACTGGCACTGCATGAGGAGGCTTTCATCTCGGCTTAGTGGAAGAGACAGGCAGACTGACCTTTAAGGCAGATGTTCACAGTTGGCCCCAACCAACACACAAGATTGGAGAAACTGAGCCTCTTAATGATATCATTAAAAACCTTTTTAAGATTGTTCTGCCAGCACAGAGCACAACCCTGCATTTGATCTTTAGCCACTCTTTAGTCTTTAAACAAGTACAGTTTTAAGACAGTGGATAGGAACACTAGCAAGTAACTATACCTTTCATATCATTTTGTTATTGTTTCGCCCACAAAACATACATTCATTCACATTACAGGCTATTCTGTGAAGCGCCTTGAGATGTCTGGAAGTTGTGATAAGGCACTATATCAAATGCAAGGATTATTATTATTATCTTTCAAACACTTTTATCTGAGCTGTTTGACAGCTCCTCATCTGTTTCTCTGTTAACTTTCCTATATGTGCCTTTTTCTCTCTTACTGGTCTTGTACAAGAAAAGTCAGGGATGAGAAAAGGTCTTTCAGCCCATTGAATCATATCCTCAATGCACTAAATGAAACCATGGCAGTTATTATGTTTGTTTTGAATAACTCCTTTTTTTTTACCTCTGTTGCTTTACTTGTAGATAATTTCAAACCTCTTATCAATCGCAATAGCAAAGCATTTTTCTGGATACTTTATTCCATGTAAAATAATCCTTGCGTTTGGTATAGTGGTTTATCAAGTCAATATTTCATCGTGTTTTCTGTTAAGTGTAGTAGTACCTGTGTATTTGTAGCTGAATATAGCAGCCAATTTGCACACAGCAATGTCCCACAAATAGCCCCAAATCTGGGAGATTGTTAAAATGCCCTTCTCTTTTTGATTAGTGCCAAAGAATCTTTACCAGCTAACTGACCAGGTGGACAGAGCTGCATTTTATCGTCTCCTCTAAAGGACAGCAGCTTGAATAATACAGCATCCGCTTGCATCTCATTGGAGCGTCAGTCTAACTATGAGCTCATGTAGTCTGTTTTTGTGCTATAATTTCCTGTCATTGTATCTACTCCCTTGTCCCTTCCCCTCCACCATTGGCGGCCACACTTTCAGCTACGGTGCCCCGAAGCTTTAGATCTCTTGCTCAATCCCACCGCCTTTCCCCCTCCTTCCCTTCTTTTAGATCATGACTGAAGACTTTCCTCTTTGACCATGCTTATGGTCACTTCCTCCCTCCCTCTCCTTGGCTTGGTGTCGTGCTCTGCCATTTTAAGTGCTCCGAGATGTTGCTCCGTTTTGCTCCGGTGCTACATAAATGCAAGTTGTTGTTGTACTCTGAATTCACTTTTAACTTATTTCATTGATGTCTTATGCTTTTTCCTTTTCTTGTCTTTTATAATTGTGGTCCGAGTTTACTAGATTTTATAGTGACTTAACACATATTTAAATAAAATAACAAATCCTACATTTGATATAGAGCTTTTCACGTTCCGGTGACTGTATTTTGTAGGTGAATACACCAGCCAATTTGCCCCCAGCAATATCCCACAAACAACTGTGAAGTAAATGACCAATTTGTTTGAAATCTGGGGGATTGTTGACCAGGACACCGGAAGAAATTCCCTTCTCTTTTTCAAGCTGTGCCATGGGATCTTTGTGATAGCCTCAGAAGTACAGTAGAGTGCTATTTTCTGCATTAACTGGCACTGGATAAGCAAACACATAATTGATTATCATACAAAATGCAATTTGACAATAGTGCAAATAAAAAAAAAGTTGTGTCAAGAGTTGACAGGATTTCTATGTTCTGTGGTAGCACATGGTGCAGCCTTCTCTCTGATCCTTAACTTGCTTTCTCATTTATTTATCTCTTTCTCTCTCTCTTTCTTTGCCTCTGGTTTTCTATCTTTCTATAACGTTATCTCTATGACTCTTTCTATTTATCTGACTAACCTTACACTTTACAGAAGCGTGTTTACTTGTCTTTGTGTCACTCGCAACAAAAATCGTCGCTAGGAGAAGATAGTTTTTTTTAAAAGTTAAATCATTGTACCTTTTAATAGTTAATAGGATTTTGCAGTGGAACATGACTAAACTTCAAATCTCACTTTCCGGGCACATTTTCAGTGGCTCTTTTAAAATGTGTGTACCCGTCCATTTGTGCAATGACTTTGTTCTTGTCCTTCAGTAAAATGTCCACAAATTGCATGACGGGAGCTTTCCATTCTGCCCAATGTCACATTGTTGCAGGACATAGTTTAGATCCAGATCTCGTTTTCTCAGCCCTCTTGTTTGCAGAGAACAAATTCCAATGTTTGCGGAACTGATAGAACCAGCTAAATCTTGTTCTTTTCTCTGGCCCTCTATCTCATATTTCCAGTGAAAACACCTCCAGAAAGTTGCTGGGCATTCAGTAGTTCACAGTTGACATTTAAGCACAAGTTGGCATTTATTTTTCTGTGAGTAAAAATGTATTTCAGTTACATAAGCCAAGATAAATGGAGGTCAGAGCTTGTATCTGTGATTGTCGCCAAACCACTCCGTGACCAGAATTGTTAAATTTTTATGTTAAGTTCCTCTTATTTTCCTGTTGTAAATTTGGTTTAAATTATCTTCTTGATGAGATCATTTTTGCTTGTGAATGAATTTATTAACTTCTTTCATAATTCAACCCAACCCTCTACTATTGGGATTGGTATGGTGCAATTGGAATATAATAATATTAATAATCCTTGGATTTGATCAAGTCATTGAGAGTCTCAAAGCGCTTCACAATATATACTGTAAATTGACTATTTTGTGGGCGGAGTGGATAGTAATTGAAAATTGAGTTGTTCTGTCCTTTCAATTCTGGGGTGTTGAGTTCCAACATGGCCCAAACCAATAACGTGGAAAATATTTTAGCGGCTATTGTGGTTGTGTGATATGTTGTTTGATGTGCTCCGGGATGCTAACCCGCATGAAGGCGCTATAAATACAAGTTATTGTGTTTGGGTATGGGTGAACAGATTCACAGTGTATGTGGGTCTACAGATGATACAATGACCCTGATTAGACACCATTTGTCCAGATCACTGAAAGAGATGTTGGAAGTGGAACTGTCATGTTGGTGTATCGTGACTCTTACCTGAGATTAGTTTTCAACCATAAATTTTAACTTAAGTGTGTGCTTTCCACCCCCTCCTTCACTCCCCTCTCCCACATTATTATAAGCACACGTGAGCAAATTCACTGAACTTGATTTGTAATTAGTGTGTGCTGTATGTGTCATGTTAAGCTTAATGCTGGATATGCAAAGTGTTAATGTATTTTATTGCCATAACTCCATTCCCTTTTTATTTGAGAGAATACATTTTGCTAGTTTTCATGTTGATTTTGGGGCTGGGGGGGGGGGGGGGGTGGGATTGTGACCAGATGCTTTGATTACAAAGAACTCGGGTTAAACATGGGATTCTTGGCTTGTCGTCAGGAATGAACAAAGTTAAAATAGAAATATTTTGACATCTCAAATCGTTACACTGAGTTCCTGGACACAATAGTTCAGCCATGGGAATGGGTCATGTTTTCAGCCAGGGGTGGTGTGAGTGGGCCTGGAAGACTCAAAATAGGCCAAATAATGAAAATAATCAGAGTCTTAAATGCCAAGTGTTCTTTTTCTGAGAAGCAAAGGGTTTTTTCAGTGCCAGAAAGGCAAAGCTGCAGAATGTCATCTCCATGGAATTCAGTGGGCAGAGGCTCAAGCAGTTGAGTAAAAGAATTGGAAAGCGGAATGGGATGGCAACTTCTGAGATGTGGATGATACTGAGGAAATCACACGGGAAGGCAGGAGTGGAGGAAAACGTCTTATAATAATATTAATCCTTGCATTTGATATAGCACAGTGTCTTATCATGTCTTTGAGATGACTCAAAAAGCTTCATAGAATGTATTGCAAAACTGTGTTTTATGGGCAAAACGCAGCAGCCAATTGCACATAGCGGTTTCCCACAAACAGTCATTATTTGTGGAGAGGTAATAGTTTTAAGATTATAGAGAGACTTGGGAAACCACCCACTATTTTAGGTCAGTGGGGTGGTCAGGGGGAGAAGTTAATTCTGAATGGGAATCTGCTTCAAGGAAGGGTTTGAAGTTGAAGCTGATTCATGAAACAAATTGTATTTCTAAATGTGTTCAGGGTTGCTCTACACATTTCAGAGTGAATGAGGAACTAATTGTGGGGGAACAGACCCAGAATCAACTAGGTTAGGTGTATTGTCGTGGATCTCTTTATGAGAATGTGGAGTGTCGCTTCATGTGGCAGTAACACAAAAGTGATATAGCAGTTAAAGTTGCTCATTTTACTGATGGAGCGGACTGCCTGCAAATACTGTCTAAGCATTCTATTAAACACAGTGGTGTACCACTTTCTAATAAGCAGTATTGGGTGATTTAAAGTTCACAAAGCTGTGATTGTGACTGGGATGATCACATTGCTAGACTGATGGAGTAGGGGTGATGAAGAATGTCCCCTGTTCCCACTGAACTGACGCCTTCAGACGGAGGGTTTTGCAGATTTTCGATTTCTTTCTTAAAAAAAAACTCTCAAACTGATTTACAATCTCAGAGGATTTTCCAGGAGGAAGTACCTGTCTATGGGGTTTACTAATGGTCCAGTTACCATCTACATCGAGGTGGTCCAACCTTTTGGCTGTTGAGGGCCAGGTGGCCTATTTGGGAAATATCTGCGGGCTGCATAAGCAATATTTCTATGTTTCCCTTCGAGGAACATAACATAACATTTATGGTTTATGGAGGGAGCGGATGGGCAAGATGAAATGGGGGAGGGGGTGGATGAACTCAGCCTGCGGACCGCCAGTTGGACTGCCCTGATCTACTTAATGTTTCCTGCTGGGAAAGAGTGTTTGTTACAAGCGTACGATGGGGGATGTGTGCGAGGAACATCTGCTCTCAGCTGTTTGTTGCTTTCACTCTTATCCACTATGAATGCAGAAAGTACGTCACGTAGACTGGTGGGTGTAGATTTCTCACAGTATACATCAAGGCTATGCAGATAAAACCTACTTATTTTTATCATAAACTATGTCTGAAAGCAGTTAAACCCAAACTTTCAATATTTAAAATTTTATTTAAAGATTATGCCTTTCTCATCATACATTGATAACATTTGTTCTTCAATAGTATTTTCATTCGCAGGTTCCAGTCTTGATCTGCTTTGAGTTAGCTGATCTGATCTGGTAACAACAACAGCTTGCACTTAAATAGTGCTCCTGAACAGCGCGTGTCCCAGAGCACTTGGGAGGGACAGTACAATTGGTTTGGGTGGTATACAGTCAACAATATGCAGTATATATGTGTTTATATTACTAATGATAGTCCATCTTAGCCTTTAGAATGGATTCTAAATACTGTGTAGAAACTTAGTGTAGAATTGCGTTTGAATTAGAAATGATCAGCCAAGAGGTGTTTATAGAATTTATGAGTCAGTAGCGAAATATTGTAGCAAAGCAAATTCTGTGATACAATGTGGTTTTGTAGACACTAAACAACTCGATGTTTTTTTTGACCAGCACTATGCATGCACTATCTTACTCCTTGATAAAATCAGCCACAACATTTATAATGAACTCAGCCTTATTATTTGTAGAACAGAAACACTTACCATGTTGCTTTGGTAGAAGAGCCTGGCAAGTCTTTAACCAACTTATTGTCTCTAAATGAAGATGATAGATTGCAAATTGTATTAAAACCCATCTCTTAAGAAATGTTCAATGTTTGCCTTTTGTCATCCCAAATTTTTTTTGTTTTGCCCCCTCCTCAAGTATCAGCATTTTGTAACTTGTTAATCTATTTGTTTTTATTTCAGGTTGGTGTCACTCGGAGAATCCTGTCTTGAAAGATGGATTGTAAACCACTCGTTAATTTTGGACGGCAGCTGATTCGCCGCAAGTACGTGGACTCTTCGAATGAAGAAACCAGACTGGCGAGATGCTTAAATACACTGGATTTGGTTGCTCTTGGTGTAGGCAGTACCCTGGGTGCAGGTGTCTATGTTCTGGCTGGAGCAGTGGCCCGGGAGGATTCTGGCCCCGCCATTGTCCTTTCGTTCCTCATTGCTGCGCTGGCCTCAGTACTTGCTGGCCTCTGTTATGCGGAGTTTGGTGCTCGGGTCCCCCGGACAGGTTCTGCTTATCTCTACAGTTACGTTACTGTGGGGGAATTGTGGGCTTTCATCACTGGCTGGAATCTAATTCTTTCCTATGTAATTGGTAAGTACAGTGCTGCAAAGAATTATAAATGTTTATAATGTAATAATAATAATCCTTGCATTTGATATAGCGGCTTATCACGTCGTTGAGACATCTCAAAGCGCTTCACAGAACATATTGTAAATTGACTGTACATTTTACGGGTGAAGCGCGGCAGCCAATTGCGCATAGCAGAGTCCCACAAACAGTCATGACTTTAGCAAATTCTTATTCTTATTTTATTTATTTATATTGAAGGGATTATTAACCCCAGAAATCGACTAACAACCGGGTTTCTACTTACTGCTTGGTAAACAGAGGCGTGTGGAATAAGGAAACTTGCTTGAGGTTTCGCCCTGCCCAGGAATTGAACTCGGGTGCTCTCGCTTGCGAGGCGAATGCTGTAACCAATATGCTACAGGACTCCACATTATAAGATTGATAGAAGATGTTTGCATGGCTGCACCACTAATTCAAACTAAATTGTTTAAGAGCTATAGGGATTTCTCTCATTCTAGTACACTGGAATGTTAGCTGGGAGAAGATCTGTCATGGGAAATCGACATTGTGATAAGAAGCTACTCTGTAATTTAAAAATAGTAGCAAAAAAGTGTGACACAAGCAAGTCATGTTTCAAATCCAGTCTTCAGACTTTTGGAATACGTTTTTTAATCATCAGTGGTTAAACCTTTTTTTAATAAAAGTTGAATACGATACTTGAAAAATGTTTTGATCTTTTTGGCATCCTGTTTCTTGAAGGGGAAGTGTGTGGCTGAGATAGAATTGGTTCAGCCCAAACTCTTTGAGATCAGCTAATCTTTACACATCTTTGTTTACATACATGTTCTTCAAAAGACCCAGTTAATCCGCACGTTTAACAACCCAAGTTGGAGGAGTGTAAGATTGCAGTTATTCTGAACCTTAAGGGAGTTTCTCCCAGTGCCCTGGTCAACAATCCCCCCAAATAACATTGGTCATTCACTTCATGGCTATTGGTGAGATATTGCTGTGTGCAAATGGGGTACTGTGTTTGCATAAAAATACAGTCACTACATTTTACAGTGGATCTTGTGAAGCACTTTGAGATGTCCTCCTGTTGTGAAAGGCGCTATACCAAATGCAAGGATTATTTATTATTTATTAATAATAGTAAGAGTCAGTTACTCTTGGCTTTAATCTTAACCCTGACTGAAGATCTACTTTATCTAATTTGCTGTTATCTTTACTCTACCTCAATATCCTGTTGCTATTTATCTGATTGAACGATCAGTGTCTGTTAAAACTAGATAATATCTTTTATACATTTTAAAGAATAAGTGCAATTTTATTAAGGCTCATTTAATTTGGTGCAATAAAACGGTGTTCCAATTTTTCACCTGCAAATTTAAATTATATTTGAAGCCTTTTTTTCTTTACTTATTTTTATTCTGAAAGATCAAATTCTTTTGATGTCTTTTATTCTTTGTAATGTAATAGTTTGATCGGTGGGCATCAAATCTTCAACATGTCCATTCAGTTAAACATAATAACAAAAAAATAATTGATTTTATATGTTTGAAGTGTAGTTTGTGCCTCTTTACAGCCACAGGGCAGTCCTGTTACAAGGCGGGTGCCCTTGTGGACCTATAGTTGTTTTTCTGTGTACTTTTTTAAAAAAAACATCAATACTTCTAGGTAAACCGCACTGTTAGCACCACTTCTTATACCCTCTGGTATGTGCAAGAAGTGCATCTAATCTTGCTTCCTACATATCTTGGAGCCTGCTCTGTGACAGTGACTTGACAGCTAGGAAGTCAGGTATTTTTTAATGCTTCATTATTCAACTTTGCTTGAGATGTTGGACAGGACGACCATGTTATGCCCAGTCCTTTTGTTGTCTGTATTGCTGAAGTACAGCACCATATTTACGTTCTGATGTCACTTGTACTGTTGGTACTTTACCTAACACAATTTCCCTATCAAAATACTTTCAGACAGTTCATGTGAATAGGTAACGAATGATACAAGGGTATTTTAGTGGTCAGCTTGTTTGTGGTACAGGATATTGTATTCTGTAAAACTCTCACTTTGTGACTTCTAACTCCCAAGCCTGTAAGATACAATGTAGTAATATACAAGTCTCTCCATGTTTAATGTCCTCACCAGTTAATGCTCACTCCTTTCATTTAATTTTAATGAGATAAGTAAGTGTTAATGAAACTGAAGCCGTCTTATATGGTTCACACATTGCCTCTGGTTCCCTCGCAATTTACCTCACTAGCTGCTCGTTCAACCACTTCACAATCTACTAATAATAATAATACTTGTATTTGATATAGCAGCGCCTTATCACATCGTTGAAACATCTCAAAGCACTTCAAAGAATATACTGTCAATTGCATTGACTGTATTTTGTGGGAGAAATGCGGCAGCCAATGTAGCCACTGTCCTACAAACAGTGGTAGATTGAGTGATAATTTATTATTTTTTGAAGGGATTATTATCCTCAGAAAGTGATCCACCAATGTGAATGGTTGGCAGATGTGACATGTGTCGCACCAACGATAGCCGAGCATTCAGCCACTATGCACGTTTCCTTTGGCATCTGCTCTCCAAACCTTATTTGCTACCCTGCGTGAAAGATGCTATATAAATGCAAGTTGTTGCTGTTGTTGTCATGTGTCTTTTTTTTTACACCTCAATACAGGAACTTCAAGTGTTGCCCGAGCCTGGAGCGCCACATTTGATGAACTCGTTGGTAAACATATAGAGGTGTTCTGCAGGAAATATATGGCAATGAATTCTTCTGGAGTGCTGGCAGAATACCCAGATATTTTTGCTGTGTTTATAATCTTGCTGCTGACAGGTATTCAATTTGTTTAAAGTTTCAATTATTTAAAAAAATCTACTTGGTTCATTTAGCAGATTAGGGTTGTGAATTCACATTGCAAAACAACAAATTACATTTGTAATGCACTGTTAATGTCGGGAAGACGTCCCAAAGCGCAAAAGGTGTGGACTTTGAACACTTTTGTATTCAATATTTTGTGGTCTCCATGATGTGAATGGTTGGCAGATAATTGTGGACATATGTTGCAGAGGTTACTGGGGTAATTTGATGGAGATGCCTTAAGATGTAATATTAAAAAAAAGTAACACTGACCTGCAGGATGTGGGATGGAGAACCTGTGTGCAATGGCATCATATGATTTGCATGTAGCTTTGTGCAGGTGTATATCTTGCTTCTGTCCGTTCTTCGGATGAAATGTTAACTTTCTACAGCTGAATGTCAGCAAGACTGAGGCCCTCCTGATTGACTCGGGTCCGCACCTCAGGCACCGGCAGCATCAGTATCCACAGATGCACACCCCACCTCACCAAGCCAGTCAGGAACCCGGGCGTCTTGTTCGACCCTCAACTGTCCTTTCTCTCCCATATCCGTGCCACGACCCGCTCTGCCTTCCCCCACCTCCGTAACATTGCCAGACTCCGCCACTGCCTCACCCCTCAGACCGTCAAAACCCTCATACATGCATTTGTCACCTCAAGGCTCGACTACGGAAACTCCCTCCTTTTCGGCCTCCCCAACTCTTCCCTCCACAAGCTACAGATCATCCAGAACTCTGCAGCTCATGTCCTCTCCCACACCAGGCTCCGTGACCCCATCACCCCCAGCCTCGCCCGACTCCACTGGTTCCCCTTCCCTCAGAGGATAGAATTCAAAATCCTCATCCTCACTTTCAAGGCCCTCCACGGCCTTGCCCCCTCCTACATCTCTGACCTGCTGACCCTCTATTAACCTGTCCACTCGCTCCACTCAGCAGACTCCAGCCTGCTCCATGTTTCCCCCCCCGACCCGCCCTACCATCGGTGGCCTGGCTTTCAGCCTCTCTGCCCCCATTCCTTGGAACTCCATCCCACAACCCTTCGCCTTGCTCCCTCTCTCGCCTCCTTCAAGGCACCATTCAAGACCCTCCATTTCAACTGTGTCATTAGCCGCCCTCCGATTCCCTCTGCCCTCCCTCATCCCAACCTTGCCCCCCACGCTCAGGTCCTGATCACTGACTGTTCAACGCCTTGGGATGTCCACCCGACGTGAAAGGCACTTTACAAATGTAATTTTTCTGTTGTTAAACTGAGGTCCCGTCTGCCTGGTCAGGTGAACGTTAAAGTTCCCATGGCACTATTTAAAAAGAGAAGGGAGTTTCTCTCCCGGTGTCCTGGCCACCAATTCCCCAAATAAAATTGCTCACTCATTCAGTGGCTGTTTGTGAGACATTGCTGTGGGCAATTGGCTGCCACGTTTCCCCCACAAAATACTCAATTCACTTAACAGTACATTCTGTGAAGCGATTTAAAATGTCTCAATGACGTAATAAGGCATTATACGAAATGCAAGAATTATTACTCTGTGCCTACACATCATATCGTTTTTAATTGGATATAAGATCTGAATAGTACTAAATAAAGCCTGTGTTAGCTTTGTGGGAGGGTTTCTATAGATCAACATGGGAAATTTGTGTCTGATAAACCTCTTTTTGTTATCCGCCAAGGGTTATTATCTTTCGGAGTGAAGGAGTCCGCACTAGTGAATAAAGTCTTCACTTGCATCAATATCCTGGTGTTGTGTTTTGTCATGGTCTCCGGCTTTGTGAAAGGATCACTCAAAAACTGGCAGCTAAGTGAGGCAGATATGGTTAATGAGACAAACTCCACTGCTTCTGAGAAGTGAGTACAGTATTGTGAACCATACAAATTATTGATATTTATTGCAGTATATCAATGTATTATTTGGTAATAATATACAATTGTGGGGATGTGTTTCTGAACCAATGGCAGAAAAATATTTTTGCGAGTTAAATGCTTCTGAATGTTGTCGTTTGGCTGAATTACTCTGGCATGGAAATATATTTGGACAAAGTAGCTGGGTTTTCTGTAACATGGAGTCTCACTCAGCATGGTTATATGTTGCATTCTGTGGATTCAGAAGCAGTGAAAGGAACCTCAAAGCCACAGTGTATTTTTGAATGTAACAATCTTACAACGTTTTTTGAAAGATGTCTGTTTTTAAGAGCATATTCCTTGCATCCTCCTTCAAATATTTAGATGTTTCTTAGAACTGATCAAAGCCAAGTATTTTAAATCATTTAAATCAGTGAAACAATGATGCGTTCTGTGGTGTCAGTCTGGCTCAGTTGGTAACACTTGCTTCTGGATGGGAAGGTTGCAGATTCAAGTCCCATATCACCACCTTGAGCTCATCCAAAGAAAAGCTGGGGGAGTGATGTGTTGTCAGAGGTGCTGTCCTGTGGCTGAGATGTTTAACCGAGGACCCACCTGGCTCCTCAGGTGGATGTTAAACTTCCCATTGCACTATTCAAAAAAAAAAGGAAATTTCTCCCAGTGTCCTGGGCAACAGTCCCCCAAATAATAGCAATGCCCCACAAACGGCCATGAAGTCGTTCACTTCATGGCCGTTTGTGGGGCATTGCCGTGCACAAATTGGCTGCCATGTTTGCCTGCAAATGCAGTCACTACATTTGATAGACAAACTTTGAGACTTCTTTGACATCACTGCTGCTATGTCAAATGTGAGGTTTATTATTTGTATTAATCTGTTAGCAGAACTTTAATATGTTCAGCAATACGATTGTAATAACTGTTTGAGCTTCTGGGCTACTCATTCAAGGAAATGATTATTCTGCAATGAATGTTTCCTTTCTGTTGTTTAGCTGTACGAGCTGTACCAAGCCAGAAAGCACTTGGAATTACGGAGCTGGAGGTTTCATGCCATATGGTTTTAGTGGAGTTCTTTCAGGCGCAGCTACATGCTTCTATGCCTTTGTAGGATTTGACTGTATTGCCACCACAGGTGAGTAAAATGCTTGCCTGTGTTGTATACTATGGAAAACTATTTGATCACAACGTATACCTATAAACGCACATTGCACCTATTTGAATTTTAGACATTTGGGCAAATTTGCATAACCCAAGATTGCGAAACTTCAATCAATCCTAACGACAGACTTCCTTTCATTCTTGCACTTTTTATGTTCTTCATATTCATTTTATAGTACTCCATTACTATACGATAATTATTGTGTTGATTAAGTTGTGAAACTCCACAAATTGTGAGCTACTTGTGAATTATTGCCAGGTCTCTAGAGTTGTGGCTCTTAGATCTGATAATCATCAACTTGATCTCTTTGCTGCTGCCCCTTCAAAAAGAACTTTTTTTTGCTAAGAGTCGGTGGCCTGAAATTCCACCTACGAGGAGTCCTGTAGCTCAGTGGTTAGAGCACTCGCTTTGCAAGTGAGAGACCTGAGTTCAATTCCAGGCACAGGGCGAAACCTTGGGCAAGTTTCCTTACTCCACACGCCTAATAATAATCCCTCCAAAAAACCAAAAACAATAATTAAATTGGTCATTTTCAATCTACGACTGTTTGTGGGACATTGCTGTGCGCAATTGGCTGCCGCGTTCGCCCACAAATATACAGTCAATTCACTTTACAGTGTGTTCTGTGAAGCGCTTTGGGACGTCCTCCTGACGTGAAAAGCGCTATATCAAATGCAAGGATTATTATTATTATTATTATTACTCTTAGCATGCAATACAATTGTTTTTCAAAATTAAAATTGACCAGAACTGTGGTAAACATCTTTCAATTTAGTTTAAAATTGGAAAGATTGAGTTCAGCAGCTTTAAAAAGACTTGTCTTAATAAATCAAGATTGAATTTCAGAACTTTCCTCAATTCTTTGTGATTTTACATTTTGAGATGGTCTGGCTTACCAAAAACTACGTGACATTTCGGTCTTGTGCTTTATGCAAGTTGGAGGTTAGAGGAAGCCTGCGTGCTTGTTTGTTCAACGTTTATTAGGGGGGTGGGGGGGGGGGCTCGGTGCATGCTGTATTATTGAGTTATACAGGAAGGTCCTTAATTTGATGTGTATAGGTCTGAGCCAGGACAGCAATCGGCCCCACAGTTGACCTCAGTATCCTCTTGTTAGGGAGTCCGTAAAATCAGCCATGGGCTCTTTGCCTTGAAGCTCATACAGGCAAATTTTCTGATGGGACAGTATGAAGATAAGTTGCTCTTTTTAGAAAATAAATCTATTCTCTGCCTTTCTCTGTCTTTCTCTATCTCCCCAACCCCCACTCTAATAACCTGTTGATGCTACCAGCCTGGAGAACAAAAAGTCAATGCCACTGCGGTTTTCGATTTGGATGGCTTTTATTTATACAGTAATATAAGTCACATCAGTTGGGATCATACGTTTAATATGACTTACACAAAGTATGAGTTATGTCAAATTTGCATAGAATTTAAACTCTTGAACGGAACTTAGACGATTATACGATTTATACAGATCAGACTTACGTGAGTTTTACTGTATATGGAGCTTACGTTGTAAAAAATCACATCAAAAGTAGGTGGTACTATTGGCTAGTGGGTCTTCTGCAACTCTGCCCCCACCCTCTGGAACTCCATCCTGCAGTCCCTCCGCCTCGCCCGATCCCTTGCCACCATCAAGACCCATCTCAAGACCCTCCTCTTCGACCGTGCTTTCGATCTCCCTGCTTCCCCCCCCTGCCCTCCACCCTCCCTGACGCCCCAGCTCGGGTCCAAAACTCTGTCTATCCAGCACCTTGGGACGTCCTCCCGTCCTCCTATACAAATGTAATTTTGTTGTTGTTGTTGTAACATTACCTTGAGATCATCTGCAGCATTCTCTAGGCTTCTGTTTTATATCTTGCAGGAGAGGAGGTAAAGAATCCCCAGAGAGCTATTCCCTTTGGGATTGTTGCTTCGCTGCTGATCTGCTTCGTTGCCTATTTTGGAGTGTCGGCTGCCCTCACGTTAATGATGCCCTACTATTTACTGGACAAGAACAGTCCCTTGCCAGTGGCTTTCAAATATGTAGGATGGGACGGGGCCAAATACGCTGTGGCAGTTGGCTCATTGTGTGCTCTTTCCACCAGGTATTATGCGACTCTTACCTTATCTTTAGTTCGGTGTGTCCTTGCATGCTACAAAATAAACAAGCCCAGCAGAAATATTTCTACCCTGTAGAAGTGCTCAGCTAACCTACTAACAGTGCCGCGCTGCTGTAAGGAGCTTGAGAAAACACTGTCTGCAGTATACCTTGTATTTAAGAAAACCTTGTGTTTATTTTTGATTCTGCATCAAGACTGTTGCTTCAAAAATGTAATCGATGTACTTTACAGTATGTATTGTACTTAGAAAGACTTTTAGCGATCCTGTGAATATAGTAATTGTCTTGCATGTGGATTTATTGATTTATTTCACTTATTTATTTTTTTAAGTATTTGACTTCCAGCAGTGCTGCTTTCTAAAATATCAAAGGAAACTTGCCCCACTGCCTTGCATTTTATGATGTGAGAATTTTGCTGAAACTCTAGAGAAAATTTAAACCTATGAACAATTGGCTATTAAATTCTCTTCTAGCCGGCTTACTGCAAAATGCTGGAAACTTCACCTGAGTGTAAATTCAAAATCTCCTGTTTAAGGTTTGCCTCTGATACAAATCAAGAACCTCCTTTGCTGTTTGTTTTAAAATTTGCAATTAGAAGCCAGCATAAGGTTATAGAGTTTTTACACTTTACTTTGCCAGAGGGTTTGCAGTCGTCATTTGCAAGTTAGGTCGACTGCACTAGAAGTTCATCAGACTGAACCGACTGCTTCTAAACACTATACCTCCTCTTGCGTATTAGCCGTATTCTTCTTGTTTCATTGGTGTGATTGTACGATAATATGACTGTTTAGAAAGTGGAAATGGGACAATTATCATAAGCTAAATGGCTGCTGGAGATCAGATGCGTTTCTAAATTATCTTCAGGCGCACTCTAGCACCACTTCTAGTGGTATATACCTGCCAGGACTTTATAGGTTTATTAGACTTGGAAGAGATTGTTTTCTGTATCAATGATGGATTAGTTCATTGAATTACAGTGTTCTGCAATAGCAATTAGATCAAGCCCTTTAGTTTCCTGGTTGGAATTTAATTCACATCCCTGCATGATCTGTGCATCAACAGACCTAGCTTCCTCGAGTTCATGGAGGGGAGAAGCAGGAGTGGAAAGGCTTCCTGCTGCTAAGTGCAATGAATTTCATAGGCATTTATAATGAGGCAATTCAGTTGTAAGCGAATATTGTCACAAAGTAGCAAGATGTTTTTAGTCCTAAATTTCACAGTAACATTGTTAGAACTAACTGCAGTGCTGTGCGCTTTCTATCAAACAGTTGAGCAACATTGCTGAACATTGAATTCAACAATGTGTAATTGAGCAAAAAAAATTCTTGGGCTAATCAAATCACTAATATTGGATTGTATCTTTTAGTCTGAGAGACAGAGTTTATTGGGGTAAGTGGTTGCAGGCTATCAGACCTGGTCGATACTTTAGTGAACACTCATACAAATTTGGCACCTGATTTGCAAAGTTAGCTTGATAATCACTAGTACAGTTCCCACTTGCAATGCAGTTTTTGTGAGTCAGGACTGTGCTGTTTTTAGTACACTTGGCGCAGTGTAGATTATTAGTTAGAGCACTCGTCTCGCAAGCGAGAGCATCCGGTTTCGATTCCCGCAATTGCAATTTTTAATTCGGCCACAAAATAGTCAATTCACTTTCCAGTGTATTCTGTGAAGGGCTTTGAGACGTCTCAACGACGTGATAAGGGCCTATCAAATGCCAGGATTATTATTATTGTGCTCAATACCTGCTCAAAGGTCTGCTGCGTGTAAATTAAATGGTGGTTCTGGGTTTGTCCTCGTGGGTGGGATTCACATGGTTATCACATTCTGTGTGCAGGGGTAAGAGTGCCACAAAAACGTTGGCAAGGTAGAAGTCATTTCTGTTGACCGTTCAAAAGTTATGCTTTATAAGTAAGCATTTAGTTTCTCTTCCCAACTGCTGTAGGGGAAATCATCATATAAAAATAATAAACTTGTCCAAAGCTTATGACTGCTTTGCAGGTAGGAGTTTGATTTGGAGGGTGGGCAGTAGATAAAGTATTCCCAATATCCCAATCTCCTTGCACCCAGTTTCATAACCTGCTTGTGTTAGCAGTCTTTATTTATATGTTGGTAATTGACACTAAACATAAAGGTTGATTCAGGGCTAAATTGTAACTGTTTGCAGATTGTGGCACTACAAATTCTTCAAAACTCAGTCCCCTGAGTTCTAACCAAGATGTTGCTTTTTTAAAAAAAAACATTTGTTGTCTGTGTTAAGTGAAGTGGCCGTTTCATTGTTGTATGTTTGCAATTAACTGTGCCTGTTTGTACAGCACTAACCCAGAATGGAATGTCTTTTCCTATTAGTCTTCTTGGTTCCATATTTCCAATGCCGAGAGTAATTTATGCTATGGCAGAGGACGGGCTGCTGTTTAGAGCATTGGCCAGAATCAACGAAAGGACTAAAACGCCACTAATCGCTACAATAGTCTCGGGGGTCGTGGCAGGTAAGGGACTATGACTTTCTAAAAAAAAACGGGGAAGGTAAACGTATCGTGCCAAGTGTGCATTTATGTTGTAACTTTGGAGTTGAAAAACAAAGTTTTTGGAATTTGTCTATCAGAATAAATTCTATTTACAATATTGATTTTATTATATGTGTATCAGCTTTTGATGACTGAATAGTCCTTACAGTTCAAGGTACTCCTTTTTTTAATTGGCCAACAAACTTGCTCTGTTAGCTGTCCAAACACATTTGGTTGTAGAGATAGCCATTTTTCAAAATGTTATATTTTATATTTTCCAGGCGTGTTGCCCACCAATTTTGTCCTCTTGTTCTGCTCTTGTGGGGAGCAGGAGGGCTCCGTCACTGTTAAGCACTCCGAGACACCACCTTGTGTGAAGGGCGCTATATGAATGCAAGCTGCCGTTGTTTGTTATGGTGTCTCTGAGACGTGCACCAGTTGCAGTCGAATCCTCAAGAAAGTGAACTGCTATAAGGCCTCTGTTACTGTGGCTCTTGAGCA
The DNA here is from genome assembly GCF_018977255.1 of Callorhinchus milii. Lineage (NCBI taxonomy): Eukaryota > Metazoa > Chordata > Chondrichthyes > Chimaeriformes > Callorhinchidae > Callorhinchus > Callorhinchus milii. The sequence continues at coordinate 70,061,255 of NW_024704745.1, read as the reverse complement.
GGTTGCTGCTGAGTGGAAAGGAGCAATGAATGAAAATTTGGCCTTGATTTTCTCTAATCTTCTCATGTCACAAAGAGGTAATTGGCTTTCCGTTTGGCAATCTACCCACTGAAGAGTAAGTGTAATCCCGATGAGAACACTTAATGAGAATTGCTATCAGGATTAAATAAATTTCACTATCTTACGTGAAAGTCAGTGCACACTGTTGGTATCCATACGCTTACTTTTCTCGTATAACCATAGATCATTGAATGATGCATTTGATTTCTTCCTTGTAGCCTACTAGGTTCAATGTTTCCATTGCCAAGAATCCTATTTGCAATGGCACGTGATGGGCTGCTGTTCAGATTTCTGGCCGCAGTGAGTGAAAGAAAAGCCCCAATATTGTCAACTTTAGCAGCCGGGGTTCTTTCTGGTAAGCTGTAATACAAGCTGAGTGCTGTGGGCTGCTCTGTAATACCTGCTACTTGAGTGAATAATCTCAGTGCATCACAACTCTTGCCTAACCGTGTGAGTATCAAGCAAGCAGGCATTTCACAACAAGATTTTTTTTTAATAATTTTTTATTTTATTCCCGTTATTCCACTCACATTTTCCGACAGGAGGTGCTTTTTATCAATCAGCCTCATTTAGCAGGGATCACAGAAGTGGCTGGGGATTGGACTGGCACGCAAGGCATGTCAGTGTCACTCTTTCACCAGCTACCGCATTAGTAATGAGGCACATCACAACCAAGTGAATTCCAAGTTTGAAAGATCTTCCACAAACCGCACCCGAAGCCGAGTCTATAGATTCTTTCAAAAGGGAATTAGTCTCTTGACGAAGAGGAAGTCTTAAAGATGAAGTTTTATGATTCTATAGGAGAGTTCTGGTAGCCAACTTTTTTTAAAAAAAAAACCTGGGTGAGCAAGGTCGATTACATTAACAGAATATTTTTGCCTAGTGTATTTTCTAATTTTTTTCTAACTTGAAAAAACCTATATTTGATATATACCCTGGGTGGGTATTATACTATGGGGAAGAGTGGGCCAACCTTCTGACTGCTGAGGGCCAAATGCCCTATTTGAGAAATGTCCGCAGGCTGGTTAAGCAATATTTTTGTGATTCTATTCCAGAAACATAACATAACAACATTTATGGGTTATGGAGGGAGTGGGGTGGGGGGCGGCAGATGAAATTGACCGGCGGGCCACCAGTTGGACCATGCTGCCCTGGGTATCAATAGGGTGAGTGTACTGATGACCAGGGAGAGGTTTTGTTGAACGGAAACCATTTCATCGATCAATGCGAGGGTTTGGCATAGAATATGCTGATCAGTTGGTTATTATGATCGTTGGTCGGATCCTTTTAAGAGTAACTTGTTCATATATTCCCAATTGGCTGATGGTCAAATCATCCAGCCATCACTTTGCCAAAAGGCACAGCCTACGCGATACCCACCTGGAAGTGATTCCATTCAAATGTTGCACTTCTCAACTCATTGACTCATACGCGACCTGTGTAGCTCTCACTGGTAATTCCCATCAGGGAGATCGATCACTGCTGAATTCTGCTTCAGTTATGCCCATCATAATTGGAAATACAACTATTCAGGTATGATTTTCTGGTGATGGTTTGATTTCTGTGGGTTTTGTTAAAATTACTGCTCGGTGTGGGGGGAGGTAGAGTTGGTGGGGGAGAAGCTATACCCTTGGCAAGGTATTTCTAAACTGTAGCCAGGAGTGACATTTGGTGGCTAACATTCAGAGCCAGGTGAATGGAACCACCAACAACTCCAGAGGTGACTTCATGCCTGCCGTGCTGAATTGAAAGACCGTTGATCGTATAGCTTATCACCACCATCGGCTGGAAAAAAACAAATGTCTGCAATTGGAACATTTTTGCCCGAATTGTGCTAAACGACTGTACTAATTCTCCTTCACTCTTAACGCTTGTGTGTCCAATTGTTTACTTTTGACTGGGAGATTTAGAATTCTGTTCTTTTTACGACAGCAATCATGGCGTTCTTGTTTGACTTGAAAGATCTTGTGGACCTTATGTCAATTGGTACCCTTCTTGCCTACTCTCTGGTGGCTGCTTGTGTCCTCGTGCTGCGGTAAGTAAGGGTTGTCACTTGCTATGCATTTCCAGAACTCACAGAAGCTCATTGCTGATCCATTTTACTTCCTTTGTCAAATTTTCCCCCCTTTCTAAAGGCATCAGAAACCCTCTTGTATCTCTTACAATTGTCAATTGTTCATGTGTGAGCCTAGAGAGGCAGTGTCAGTGGACGCTGACTTGGTGGGGTGTGGGACATCGAGGTGAAGCCTGACCAATTCATTAGATAGTGATGAGGTGTGGGAAGCCTGACTTGTCTCTCTTGCTTCAGGTGGGTCACTTAAACCCATTCAAGACTCTGTAGTCTCGACACACCTAACTCAGTTGAGATTAGAAAGCACATCTCAGGGATCGCGCTCTAGGAAATTTTTGATCTGTTTTATTCCATGTTACGGTGAGACACTGCGCTTCCCCTCTCGCACATCGAGTGACACTGCGTTTGCTTTTCACTTTGTGTTCAATTGGTTGGATATTTTAACGACAATGAAACAATTGTCCACTTAGTTCACTTGCTTTCTGTGTAAACGTTTGGGAGTGTAAAGTAATGTGAGTTTTTTTTTAAACATCAGGTACCAGCCTGACCAGATGAGTAACGCTGCGTATCAAATGGCCAACACGTCTGATGACGCGGACATGACCGAATCAGCCAGCACCAGCGAGTCCCAAACTGAAGTTCTACGTGGAAACGATGAATTCTCTCTGAACTCCTTGCTGTTCCCAGAAAACAGCCTCCCTTCCAAACAGTCAGGATCTGTCGTTAACGTGTGCGTGAGTCTGTTAGGTAAGTCATTTGATTGAATCAACCCTGCTGTCGGGGGGACAGGGGAATCGGAGCAGAATCTGATGTGGGATTCTATCCAGTTCCTTTTAAGTGTGAGCTCAGTGTGCGCAGCTTGGTGATGTTTGTGCATTTAGCTCATAACTAAAAGGAAGCAGACTGACAATGCCAGGTCTATTCTTTGCCCATCAGCTCAGAAGGGGAGCAGAACAAAAATATCATTCAATGCTGTTACTTCCGTGATGTATTATGCAGTTGAATGTTTACAAACTCCATTAATACTCAGCCAAGGCCAGGCTTGGTAATCAAGAAATCCAAGCTTCTACCGGGGGTTTGACTCTTCCATCACCGGCCCACCGTGATTTCTTACTTTGTTTTCGTGGTGATTCTTTTCCTGGAGGGAGTGCTGAAGTTTGTTTCTGTCACACCAGTTAACTCTTCATCATATCAGCAGTGTAGTGGGTTCTGCCATGTTTGGTATTTGTTTCTTTTGATTGAAATTCAAAGCAAGGTTTTGGTGAGTGAAACTTTTAATGCAGTTATTTTTAACAGACTGCAAGAAATGGGTAGAGAAGCCACCTGACAGCTATCTGCAAATTACTGCAAACTGGAATATAAATAAGATCTTTAAATTACACAGCATTCCCCATCCTAGCGGGCACTATGTAAACAAGTTTGTAGTTTGTGTTGTTATTTTTAAAGCAACAAATTATTTACATTTTAAATGCATTTATCTTTGAAGCCCAAAAGTGGTTTGATATTGTGTTCAGCTCAGGTAGTGTAAGTACAGTGTGAATGTCTCCAGTGACAGCAGTCTAATGCACTTTAATTTAGATCTCTGGTCTGGGGTTGTTTGTTTTATCTTTGCCAGAGCAGAATTGCTCCAGTTTAGGGAGGTGCAAATTAACGCAATTCTCACAGCTGATTACTATTTATTGGGCTCTGCTGGAAAGTTTTGAGGTTGAATGAGAACCAAATTATGCTCACTTCTCTCCCTCTTCCCCCACTTCGCTTCCGAGTCAAATGGAATAAATTGCAACACTGATAAAATGATCTTTTCTTCTTCAGGATTTTTAATCTTAGTTTTCTGCTTGCTGGCGGTTCATGGAAAAGATGCTTTGCTGGAGGCGCAAGCATGGTGCATAATCTTACTTATTCTGGTGTTTGTCACGTGTGTGATTATTATTTGTGTAATCTGGAGACAACCAGAAAGCAAGACCAAACTGTCATTTAAGGTGAGTGATGTGATTGCTGTTTTATTTCAACAACTTTATTGGTTATTTTTACAGCAGCCTTCACACTTCTGCTTTTTTTTATATATTGTCCTGATTTCAGGTGCCTTGCTTACCCTATCTACCCGTCATAAGTATGTTGGTCAATGTGTATCTCATGCTGCAGTTGGATAGAGGTACATGGATCCGCTTTGCTGCCTGGATGGTAATAGGTAAGTTTTCAATTGTATTACTTTTGCCTGTGATTTGGGGACAAGGTCTGTGCAATAGGCCGTAAGTGTTTGGAGAGGTCTCAACGACTTGATAAGGCACTGTATCAAACGCAAGGATTATTATTATTACATTCTGCTGAACAAAGGAAAACTTTGCAGCCTTTTATCTTGTATCTTATTGTGCATTACAATACTGGCTACTTTTCAAGGCTTTCTGTTGTATAAATATTATTGCTTCTCGGTTCTAATCATCACTAGAGGTAGTTCAGCTTTTGAAAAATAAACATTTGTGAAAAACACAGTTCACAGCATTTGTTAAAGACAAATATCTAGAATGTGTGAATGTGACAAAGCTATGTTTTAAATATGCCGACATTACCGATTCCCAAGAGAATGGAGGAAAGAAAGAACTTTTGCATTTAGAATTCTTTTATCGCATTGGAACATCTCAAAGAGCTTTACATGTAATTACTACATTTGTAGGCAAGCTAACAACGATAAGGGACTTCCCACGGCCCTGGGTAGTCAAGGGATTGCACCGGAGCTGTGGGATGGAATCGAGAGGGCTGGAGGACAAGGCAAGGGAGTGCGGGGGGATGATGACCGAAGGTCTTGAAGGGCCTTGAAGGAGGGAAGGGAGGGGTCAAGGTGGAGGGGCTTCGGGGATGGAGTTCCAGAGGGTGGGTGCAGAAAGGTAAAAGCCCAGCTTCCAATGGTGCAGAGGGCAGGGCGGGTGGTGTGGAGCAGGCCAGTAACCACCAATGGACGGTTGGTAAGGATTTAGGACCTACAAAGCCATTTCTCAGCAAGGTCCCACAAACAGCTGTGAGGTGAACCATCATTGAATATAAAGGAATGTTGGCCAGGAACACTGGGAGACATTCCCCTCACTTTTTGTATGTTTTCAGGGGATCTTTAACCTGAATACAGAGAAATTAGACCTTATAATAAATAATCCTTGCATTTGATACAGCTCCTTATCATGTCTTGGAGATGTCTCAAAGGGCTTTACAGAGTATACTGTAAACTGAATTGATTGTATATTTTGGGCGAAACTCGGCAGTCAATTGCGCACAGCAAACAGTTGTGGATTAAGTGACTTTTTTTTTGTATAATGGATAGTGATCAGGAGTGATTTAATATCTTATGTCTCATCCAAATGATAGTAGTTCCACCATCACAGCACACCCTTTGCACTGGAATGTCAGCTAAGATTGTTATATGATATCATTCTGTTGGTTGACACTCCAGTGCAGAGAGATAGAAACAGTGCAGAGATCATAAACTGATGAAGATAAAGGCTATCTAAAGTCTGTTGAGTATAAAGATTGTGTATTAAAAGCATTGTGACAAGTGTTACGTTTACATATAAAACGTTTACCAGCTAACCTTTATATGTTAACATACACAAAATAGAAAGATTCCAGAAGTAATGCTGCATTGCAGTTTTATTGTCAACTACAGGGCTATGGGAAAAGGGCAGGTAAATGTGAGTGAAAACATTGCTCTTTAAAGAGCCAGTGCAGACATGGTGAATGACCCAGATGGCCCAACTTGCCTCCTTCCTTCCTCTGTACTGTAAATTTCTATGGTTCTAACTGAGGCTGCAGTCTGAGGTCAGCTGTGGTTCACACAGTATAATGCCATACAAATTTACATCTGTATACAGTAGGGCCATTCTTATCGAGAAGTGGAAATCGGCAGGTAAATAGCTTACTTCAATCAAAAAGAATGAAAGAATAATTTGTAAATCTGCAGCCCATGGCAACTGTTTACTCACCAGGTTTATGTTTATCTTACAGGGTTCATTATTTATTTTGCTTATGGAATATGGAACAGTTCTGAGGCTGTTGGTTCCCGTTCATTACCCGAAAGAACTGCCTGTGCTTTTAAGGCGACGGGTGTCCTGAATGGTGATCCAATTCCTCCAGAGAAGGAAGCTTTTCTACAAGATGCAGAGGACAACAGGAATAGAGAAGAGGACATTTAAACTGAGAGGCATTGGAGTTTCTTCCAGATATATGTATCTCCAGTATGATTGATATCTCAACCAATTCAAAACAAAGCATAGCTAAAGGATTGCTAACTACTTGCATCAAGCAGGTGTAGATCTCTTTCATAAGTGCTGGTGAGGGATTTGTAATACATTGTACTGCTGAGCATTTATATGCCAGAGGCCAACATCGCTGCTACGTTACTGTGTATCTGGATAATCAGACCCTCCCAAGTCTCTGGTAGTATTGATTACACCATCTCCAAATAACTAGTTCAAATTTGGATGTTGATAAATGGATCGGAGCTGGTCAGGTCTATGATATTTAAGGGTTTTAGCCATAAGCAACGATGGAATGGTAGAACATGCTCAACCTTTAGCTCTATAATCATGCACATAGACAATGTTTTTTAAAAAGTTATGTTTTTTTTCCTGGTCACGTGAGCTCTTGTAAAATAATGTTGTTAGTAAGTACAATAGTGTCTATTTTTATTTGAGCTTCGAACTTTTGTACGTTGCACTATCTTGCTTTAGTTACAGTTCTTAAAGTGCAAGACACTGGATGTCTGAAAATGAATTGCTTCTCTATCCAGTGGCTTTAATTACAGACTCTAATGCTTGATTTACAGTACAATGTAAACTGAGCATTATGCTGCATTAATCATTATGTCTTCGATGCACACTCTGTGTAGCCATTCAATTGCAGTGGGAGGGGTACATTGATATCCTGGAAGAAGCACATATGTTTGTCAAATAACCTGTAATAATCTATGGGCGTGAGAGGGAGAAAGAGACTCAAGAAGGTTCACATTGGAGAGAGTAGTCGATGAATGCGTATGTGTGGCCAGCTGCTTCCATCCTTTTTTGTCTCTCTCTTACTTGCTTTCTGTGCCTGTAGAGGAGGAGCTGTTAGTTTCTACAGTAGAGTTGAGCCTCTCCATCTGCCCCCATTGTTTTGTCACTCATTTGTCTTTGAGTTTCTGCTGGTTGGTATTGGTGTTCTTTCCTCGAGCAGGAGTGAGCAGAGAGAAATTAGTTCCTGTTAGTGTGGCTATCAGGATTTGTGGAAACGATAGCAAATCTGTTGAACCTCGATGCACGGAGATGATTTACTAATTATCCTTGCAGGTGCTAAGTCAGCAGCTAAAACAAAAGTAACACCTTAACAAAATGAAAGGAATGAGTAGATTTCTGTTCAGGTCTTTATGTTTGAATAATTTCTCTGAAATGATTGTTGTGCAGAAACACCTTCAGATTTTCTTCATAAACAAAATCATAATGACATAGTACAACTTTAATTTCTTTACCCACAGTGAGAATTTGGGCCACTTTATTCCATCTTAATTTTACTTCTGTTTGTGGTACATTAACGTTTGGGTAACTAAATAGTAGATATTAGCAGTTTCAACATTAAAAGAAAACCTTCCTTTCACGATTAATTCTTGGGCATAGAGAATGCAAGCCCTGAATCTTCCTCAATCATTCTTTCCCTTTGAGATATATTCAACACATCTCAAGGCTTCACATGGAATTGTCAAGTATGACGTTGTATTTCTAAACAAACAACCATCTGGTGAATGACCAACTTATGTGGCAGGTGACCTGGTAAAGTGCACCCTTTCTCTGTTTGAAAATTGTCATGGGATCTTCAACTTCCATCTAACGGGCAAATGAAACCTCAGTTTATGTCTCTTCTTTAAGATGGCATCTCTGACAACGCAGCACTCCCCCAGTGCTGCACTGATGTTTTAGTCCAGATTGCGAGCTCAAAGCCCCAAAGTGTAACTTGAACCCACAACATCTGACACAGAGGTCTTAACAACTGAGCCAAGCTGACACTAGTGAAGTAGAATTGAGTTGATACAAGATTGCAACCAGCACTAGAGAGAGAGTCAGCAGGAGGTCACATAACTTATATGAACTTGATTTTCTGCCAAAAGAAGAGAATTTGCAGCTGTGGAAATGTGTGTGGTTTTTCCCTGGCACGTTGATGGTATGAGAAAATCATAGGCATGTGGAGTTCTTTGTCAAAGGATTAAGATTGCAAACCTTGAGTACAATTTCTGTATTTATTATAAAAATGATTATCATGAACAGATTGAGCTTTTCTAGAGTCAATGTTATCCATTGTTGCTGAGGACGTGGACAGATCATGAAAACAGTCTCAAGACCCTTCGAGAAAATTACAATGCTGTAACAATTTCTCATTGTTTTATTTTTATATAAATGTAACAAGGCTTAAATATTTGTACATACAAGGCCCTTCATGTCTGAGGTGATGCTTCATTATTTAAGCTTGGAGAGTGGCATCAAGATTCAGAACCACATAGTTACGTGAGCAACAGTTACACCAAGCACATCATTTTAAAGGAACTATGGTGTTCAAACAAATGAGAATTAATTTGACTCATAATCTGTTTGATAGATTTGCTTTGATTTGGTGCATTCAATGGAAGCAACACCCCCCCCCCCCCCCAAATAAGCACACAACAAATGCTATGATTCTCATGCAGTAATAAACTAAGTTATCTATTAAATGTTTAAATTTGTAGCATTTTCAATAGCTTTAAACCCAGTGCCTTGTACTGTAATATGCTTATAATGTTTTCTTAAGTGAACGTGAACATGTGAGAGAAGCAATATTTTGTTTGTGCTTCTTTCCTTCCCCGCTGTGTTTAGAAAAATACAAAATGAAAGTTTGCTTTTGATGTGTACAGAATAGTTTGAAATATGGCGTGCCGGCAGCTTCTAAAACTAAAAAAAAACAGAGAGCTGTATTTTGTTATTTCACACCACTGATCATGCAGACAAAAGACAATGCTTAGGTTGTTGGCTTCAGCGCTAATGTTATTGAAGTATTTTTAGTGAGTGTTTAGAGAATGTTGAGTTTCAGTCGTAAACCAAATAAGCTATTTGTGCCAGGGAGCTATTTGTAACTACTCTCCAGTTATTGTATTGATTCTTGTTTGATTGGAACCTTATTACCTTATTAACTATAAGATAAGAGCGTTAGAAAAGTGTTTGGCTGGAAAAACTGCAGCCTTGCATCTTTTTTCTCTAAAAGCTCAGACATCAAGTGCATCTCCTCCAGAGACTGCCACAGAAATCACGATGACTTGTGGAAGGACAAGTTAATTTGGAGCTGAGGTCTCGTAAGTGGGCATAATGTACATGGAGTTCTCTATTTTGTTTTTATACCTCTAAGACTGATGCTTAGGAAGTTGGCTTCTTATCATTGATGTGTTTTTCTACTTTGCATACTGAGATGTTTTTTTTNCTGGTTGTGCTCAGTGTGTTATTTTCAGGGCCTTTTTCAATTCCAAAACTTGTCACAAACTGAAAAATGGGTTTCAGATCTGTCCGGGTCTAGTCTTTGCTAATATTATCATTGTACGAGGGAAAGATTATGATCTTGTGATTCTGCCCCTTTCTATTTACACTTTTAATGTTTGGGATAAGTAGAGACCCTCGATCTCAAGTTATTGAAAACTTCTGTTTTATTCTAACACAAGCTGGAATGAAAATTCAGTAGACAGAAGGTCACAGGTATCTCAGCTATGTATGGTTTCTTTTGAACAGAACCTGTTTGTACAAAACGCTGCACTTCTTATCGGACAGTTTTGACTGATGTTCATGATGGTAGGTATGCTGGGTGGGATTAGTTGAAAGACCATTGAAAATCAATTACTGTACCACTAGCATTTCAAAACTACCTCTGAGTGTAAAAAAAAAGGTTTTTGAGGTCTCAAAATCTCGAGGTGCTTCTCATTATTAACATGGTAGATTTACATGCCGATTCTTCACTGCAGTAGGTATGTTTGCTGTTTCATCTGCCCAGGTACATATAGCAATTTATGGAACAATCGGATGCTTATGGCTCAGATGATCACCTGCATCAGCTCCTTCTACATTATTTATATTTGAGAGATTACCACAGAGATTGTAAGTGCTGTCATGCTACTTTGGGAATCTGTTAGTTTGTAAATGGTGCTTGTGAAATAATCATCAGTTTTCTTTCAAAATCCAAGATTATTATTTCTATAGCTTATTGATCAGTATCTGTAGATATTTCAGTATCAGGAATGATTTGATGAAAACCATCAAAATTGTGGGAATCAATCTGCGAGAATGGGAGCTTTGCGAGAGCTTTTGTGGAACATTAAAATGAACATTGCAGGAAACACTCATTGATTGTATTCTGGGGATGATAACTGCTGGGGATTGCAATATCTTTACACAGGCACACTGATAATGCTATCAGTGTTCAACAAAACTAAATACATCTACAGCAATGGAATAAGGGAGAAGGAAGTTGATCTTAATTCAATATCAGTTGGTTTACTGGTGACGATTTAACTCTTAATTCCCTCTTAACATCTATCTGACTGTTCAGGATCCTTTCCATTGATGCTGAGAGCCTATTCTAGTATCATATGAGTATGATTCATATGAATAGACTAAAGGTCAACAAGCTTATAACTATTTATTGTGCCAATAGTGAATATTCTTGTGGTGGTGGTGAAGGTGGGGGGACGGGGGAAAGGAGGGGCAAAATCAATGGGTACAACTAATTACCAATGTTATCAAATCTTCCTTCACTGTTGGTTTAGATTATATTTACTATGGGGAAAGTAAAGGAGGAAAAGGTAATCTTGGATTCAGAGTATAGCAACATTGTGTTATAATGTCTAACTTACACATGCTTGATTGTATCTGTTTAAGTTGTGTACATAATTCTGTACCTTGTCACTGGATATAGTGGTTTATTTGCATCTAGTTGCAAGCAGTCTTGCTCATTGTATTTGCAACATTTTTTTAAAGAAGCTTATTTACATAACAAACATGTGTTTTGTTACTTGAAAATGGTCAGTAATCTACACACACAGAGCACTCAGCAAATAGAGTGGTTACCACTAATTTCCTGAAGCCTTAATGCTCACATTTAAAACTTCGACAAAACTCAAGCTGTATGTGAAGTAGGTGCCCAGGAGTGCAGCAGCACATAGTGGTAGGATGTAGCTTCCCACTGCAACTCCGACCTCCGACTGCAAGTTCTGACTTGATTGAGGCGATTATAGGAAAATACTGAAATAAGTACAGTAAATAATATAGTTAGCCAATAAGTGTAGCCCTTTGCCAATAAAACTTAAATGTGTTTACCCAGGCTTTTCTGCTGAACATTTTTAGCAATCAAGTACAGTTTCTGTTGGATTCATTCAGTCTGTAATTAGGGCAGTGTATGTTTTCTATTTACAATTATTGAATAAGGCCCCAGAGGATGAAACTTCAACTCGTAATCTTGACTTTTTTCCTCGGCTGTGGCTTCATCATAAAACTACATGCAATATTACAGCATGGAAATGGCTATTTCAGTCCTACCAGTCCATGTCAGTGTTTATATGCCACCCTCCCTAATTCCCTTTCTTACACCCCTCTATTGCCTTCCCTCCTTCAGATAAAGATAACATGACAGAACAAAAACTTTGCTAACTTTCTGTAGTGCTAACAGCCGGCTCATACTCAGCCTGCAATCTTTAATGTCTTCTGCTTTCTGGCAAACCTACCTTATGTTTTTCAGTTTTTATTGGTTTAACCTTGGTGTTGAGTCAGTGTATGAATTGCATCCAAAACAAAGTTGCTTATAAGCATAATTTGAGACCAGCTGATTTTAGTCCTGTTGTCAAATAACATTGATATAATGAAGCATTTCCTTCTGTGCTAAATGAGGCTGTGCCATAAGGTAGAAGAGAACCTTCATATTCATACAATCTCTGTGACTGTACATAGCAATTGTCTTGAAATAAAACCGATGTCTACAGTTCTGAGCAAGTCCTTGTTATGCTACGATACTTGCTCAGTAAGTAGATAGAACAGAGATGATCATCAACGTGTGTCACATGCCATAAAACAACCTTCAATTTTAACTCGTACCAATGAGAACATTTTTTCTTGAGACTTCCAATCTGTCATTCACCTTCATAAAATCAAACTTAAATATATGTGTTCCAACAGTTGTGGCACTGATAATCACACTTAAATATATGTGTTCCAACAGTTGTGGCACTGATAAAGAACCCAATTTTACACATTGGATGACATATAACCTTGTAAAATCTGAAAGGCAGTCATCAGCTGCAGAGCTATCAACGTATTTTTCTCTGCGTTCACTCTTAAAAATTTATGTAGCTTTGTTTAAATTAATACAGCAGCTGTTGTGGCTAAAAGACAATATTTATTGTTCAGAGCTTTTATTGGCGATGGGAGACCTAGAATAAGGATTGCCAGCTGCCCTCTCTGTCTCTTCCAGAGCATCTCGCTCCACAGATGAATCTTTCTCATCTCTCTTGCTCTTAACAATTTGCTTTTTGAGTTGAAGTGGCATTCATCCAGAAATTGATTTATAATAATTACAATGCTTGCATTTGAGAGTGCCTTATGTCATTGAAGTGTCTCAGAGCAATAGTGATTTTACTTTGGAGGCAAATGGGGCAGCTAATTTGTGCATAACAAACCACAAAGAGCCATGAAACAAATAACCATTTTTAAAAATTCTCTGAGGCATTGTAAGCCAGGACACTGAGAAACCTCCTACTCTTTTCAAGTCTTTCCATGGGATCTTTAGTGTCCACCTGAACCAGCAGGTGGGAAATTGATTTAACATCTGATCTAAAGGACGGTACTTCCCACAGTGCCGTGCTCTGCAGCCTGGAATATCAGCCTAAATTAAGAGCTCAAAGCCCCAATGTGGGGAATGAACCCACAACCTACTGACTCTCAGGTGAGAGTCCTACCAACTGACGCCTGACAATAATGGTTGTCCTTCAGCTGCGAGACACTGAAATGCTCCTTTCCTCTAAGACCCTTTTAGACCAGAAAGCATTTCCAAGTTGTTCACTTTCTCAGCAAAAGACAATTAGTTCTCCCTACTCTACCTACCCTATGAGTGGTATAAATTCATTTAATCAGTCATACCAATTATAAATGAAAGCATTTCATACCTTGTGGTTACATTGCATCTTCAGTTTTTTCTCCAAAAAACAAAACAATAATAAATTGGTCATTTTCAATCCATGACTGTTTGTGGGACACTGCTGTGTGCAATTGGCTGCTGCGTTCGCCCACAAATGTACAGTCAATTCACTTTACAGTATATTCTGTGAAGCGCTTTGGGACGTCTAGAAGATGTGAAAAGCGCTATATCAAATGCAAGGATTATTATTATTATTATTATTAATGCAGATGGTTATTTTGCTGGTAGGTTAGTGGCCCCCCAGCACAACTATTAAATGCAACCTGAGGCATTACTATGTCTTGTTGCTAAGATTCTCTGAGATTATTGTACCCAACTGGGCCACTGATTAAATGTACAACATGGGCCTTCAAGAGCTCCAGGATAAGGGAAACTAATTTGGGCTAATTCTGTGCTTAATCTTTCAAAACGTTTAATGATATTAAGACTCAGTTTTGATGTCCTATCAGAGTGGAATACAGTAGATATATTTTATGTGTTTGTTCACCAGATGGTGGTGCCTTTTCCCTTATCACATGCCTGGTAGATTTCTCATGCCGAAATGAAAAGCACATACGGCAGGAGATCACATCCTGCGGATGGCATGGAATTTACTGAGAAATCCCCCCATGTGTGAACCATCTTGTCTTGGTAAAGAGTCAAATCTGTAATCTGTTTGTTGCAAGTTTCTTTGTTGCTTCCTGGCACCCGTCGAAACAGTTACCTTCAGGAGAGCTCACACCTCATTAAAATCCCCCTTCCCCCCATAAAACAAGTTCCTTATTTGTTCTCTGGTTTGAAACTCTAGGTAGTAAAGCTTTAGGTAGTATATTGCCAATAACTAATTGGCATAACAATATCAAAAGATTTAAATTGAATAGGGGAGTAATTGTCTATTGTTTAAGACTTCACTGGGATGAGAAAAATTGGATGTTATTGAAAAAATACACCTTTGTAGTATCTGTGCTTTGCTTTGTCCTAGATTCTGTGATCTGTGACACATATTGAGCTATAGACTGTTATTTCACTACGTCTTCTGTCTTCCAGATATTTGAGGTACACAAAATGTAACTTACCTTTAATGTAAAATGTAAATAACCTTTATGGTTATTTGTAAATCGGGTATTAAATGTTGGGTAAATTGCAAATATTAGTGCATTACTAGTGTGTCAGACAAGGCAGTTATCAGAGAACAGGGAAGGTGATCCTATTCTTTTAATGGAGCACTGAAGATGCACCCCCCCCCCCCCCCCCACCCATCCCCTCCAAAAGCTACAACTTGAAAGAAGTTTACAGCTTTGATGATATTTTCAAATATTTAATTCTTTTCCCAGCTTTAGACTCGTCATAAAGGTTTGACCACAAAACACCTCTGTTGTTTGTGTTGGATGCTTTAAGATGTCATATTCTTTTTGAAATTCTAAGTATGTCTGCATAATGCTTTTTGCATTAAATCATTATGGTAAGACATTTGATAACAACTAGTGCTTGTACTTAAGTAGCACCTTTCAAATGGAGAATATGTCAAAATGTTTCACAAAAATGGAGTGAAAGCCTGAGCAGGTTAGGACATGAGGAGGGCGAACAAACGTACAATGTAGTCATAGTTTTTTTTGGGAAGGTTTTGAAGGCCGGGAGGGAGAGATTCAGGTTTGGGAGCAAAGTGACTGTAACCATCTCTTTCTCTCAGTGTGGAGGGATTGGGATGTTTCTGTGACCGGGGTAGATCATTCACAAATATTTAATATTCTTAATACTTCGCACCCTTAAAAATTGAGCATTTTAATAGCAAGGAAATGTGCATCAGGTTTACATGATATAAAAGTATACTAAAGTTTCCTTGAGGATGGCTTTAGGGTTACTTTTCTGTAGTCTGGACAGCATTGGGAGAAACACTTATAACATTTCTCATATCATCTGGCCACAGCCATAGTATTTTGCAGAGAATCTGAATAAATGAGTTTTGACCAAATATCCAAGTATAACGCGAGTGAATCTGTTCAAACTACGCTGTTTAGTGGTGGTGTGTGAATAGCCGAGTGATTTCAGTACAAGAAAGTGGGATGGTCGTGTGTGTGTATATTATGTTCATACGTGGTTGATGATCTGTATTTATGTAAAAAGAAGTTATCTAAGTATACATTTGTGGTTTTGTTTTTTCTTGCTAATGGTAAATTATTAGCCAAATTATTTTGTTTTTTTGTCTAAGGGTGTATTAAAAATATTCATTTTAATTTTTAATGAATTGTTATTATCTAAGAAACTTCTGTATGGTTGGTTTTATCTGTAACAAATGGGTTGTTTCTGTATACTTTATCGGCTATTCCTCAGTTAGCGCTCTTATAAACTGTAAATAAACTTTTTTTAATGGCAATTTAGTGTCTTAATTTTTTACAAGAAGTTATCTAGGAACACATCAGTTGAAGCTGGAGAGATTCCAGGAGTGAACCAATAGTCAATGCCACAAATTGCCAGCCAGGTACTCTTGAAGTTTCATTTGTACAACTGGCGCATAACATAGGGGAAAGATTGCTAAGGGACATAACCTGACAAATAAATTTTATACAATCATGTGGCATTCTGGGCAGGTAAAGAAGAAATAAATGTTGAAAACGTAGTTTGGTTCCTGAGTCATGTTTGGAGCTTTCAATGGCGAGCTTTCAATTTTAAAAAAATGATAAAAAATTATTCAGGAATGCATCAGTCAAACCTGAAAGATCTAAGGAGTGATCTCTCTCAGGTTTGACTAGTGGATTCCTGAAATTTCTAAAAAAAATAAGCAGAACATGATTTTATTGTTTGTAGTTATGAATTATTTAATTTTGTAATCCTGATCATTGTCCAAATTCCATCAGTGATCAAGTCTTAATCTCAAAATGCTTCGCATGATATATTGTAAACTGGATTGATTGTATTTTGTGGGTGAATTGCGGCAGCCAATTCCACGTAGCAATGTCCCACAAACAGTCATGGAGTGAATGACCAAATGTTTTGAGGGATTTTTACCCCAGGAAAGCGATTCACCAATCGACTAAAAACCAGGTTCCTATTAATTGATGGGTAAACAGAGGCGTGTCGAGTAAGGAATCTTGCCTAAGGTTTCGCCCTGCTGGGAATCGAACCAGGGTAGTCTCGCTTTTGAGGCGAGTGAGCTAATCACTACATTACAGACTCCACAATTATTAGTTTGATGATTTTTGCACTCTTGCCATATTGCTCAATACATGTGATTTGAATTACAGTGCAAAATGCAAGTCAGATGTAATAATCCCAAAGTAGGTTTCACACCTGCAAATTTTCTATGAAGTGTTCATGTAGCAAAGAAAAATCTACACAAACGTGATGAAGCCAACCCATGTATCAAACTTCACTGAGGTTAATTAATCTACAATTAATGCTGCACTTGGCAATTCTAACGTGCGTTCCCCATAAATTGGTGTTTAAACAAAAATAGGCTTGTCAAATCAAGGATTAGCGATGTTTCTGTGTTTAAGAAGTTGTAATATCAATATCTATGAGTTGAGTTTAAGAATGAGGAATAAAAAGGAATTGTCAGAGCTTTAATGTCTGAGCTTCATGCCTATTAGTGAAGTGATTCATTCCAAACAAAAGCAGACGTGAGGACGAGAGTTTTCACACTTCCATCTTTAATTGTGCTGGAGCATGGCTATACTGTAATGACAATACAGTCTAGTAATACACTCATGTTGCACAAAATCCAACTCAACCAATGGAAATAAATATAAAGTCACAACTTTTCAAATACTAGAACTAAAGCTGACCACACAAATGCCAATCTACATCAGAAACAAACTTCTTAAGTGTCCACAGGACACAGATCCAATCAGTGCAGCCTTTAAATTACCTGATTTTTTGTATTTTTACACATTTGTTCGGCTACCTGTCTTAACAAGGTTTGTGTTAAATGCAAATGAATCAATAAACAGTTTGCCTCAGAATGATGTAATTTGTATATAAACCATGACTGAGTTCCTGAGCTACAGTGGCTAAGTAGCATCGAGGATCTACAGCTTGTTTGTTCCACCATTTAAAAAAAAGTAGCAAGACATAAGCACCTTCAGTTAGTAAGTACTGTATATTTACACTGCTTTTATATTCAGAAAGTACTGGCAATTTGTGCTCTTAAGAAAACCCAAATAGATTACTGTACTGCTTGAGATATATGTCAATATGCAATTTGTGATCAGCATTGTATACAATATCTTATGCATTCCAGGTGAGCTTTTATTGTATTTTCTTGAATTAGTGTTTGTTTGGAAATAAATCTGCAGTGTAACAACTGAAACAAATTAGCTGTGAGAGGGTTACTGAGTTAGTTCCAGTTAAGGTGAAATCAAACCTCAATCATTGGAGTTGGGGTGAGAATGAGCAACAATGCAAATTGAACAGCAAAACAGACGCTCTCTTTTAAAAGTGAAGATCAAAGTCAAATAAATGGATCTTATTCCTGAAAAATGTCTACATTGTGTTTTCTGCTCCAGTTTTACTGCTACACAAAACAAATATTTTCATGTGTGCTGCATTTAACAAATATCCTTCCTTTTAGATTCAAATGATGTGCTGTTCATTTGCTGAAAGAATCGGTGAACAACAGATTGTAAACAGTTAATATCACTGAACATCAACATCTTTTTGGCCAAGACTCCCCACACCTATTTAGGTCTTTCTCACCGAATTAGGTATGATTTCCAACTTCCTGGTGGGTACTTGTAGGGATGAACCCATATCAGTGCACTCTGCTTAGGAGCACTAAGGCAAACAAACCAACTCCGCCACTGATCCTGGCATCATCACAGTTTGTCAGCCTGTAGCTAAAAACATGAATTTGCCTATACATGTTGCATCAGTTACCAAAACATCATAGGCTGCTAGGAAGTCACAGAAATGTTGTGAAAGCATAAATAGGGGAAACAGTTTGCTGGACTACATTCCAAAATCAGTTGACTGAGGGAACCCAGGAGTCATCCTGAAGCTATGCAGGGTTCTGGCTGGACTGCACTTGGAGTACTGTATGCAGTTCTAGTCACTGCAACACAGGAAGCCCTGAGGACAATACAGACAGCAATAAGATTGATCTCAAGCTTTCATGGGATAAGCAATAAACAGTCAAATCAGCCAGGGCTCTTTGGCTTTGAGATATCTCAGATTTTTAGAAGAATATACAATGCTAAAGGCAGAGACAATGAACAAAAACAGCAGGACAAGAAAGCACAAGTTCAGAATTGTAAAGAGCAATCAACAGTTAGAAGTTAGTTACCAGGAAGAATGCTTGAAGTCATTAGGAATTAACAAAAAAAATCTGATGCTAGAAAAAAGGTAGGATGAGCTCAAAGGTTGAAGGGCCTTCTTCATCTGAAACTTTTGTGATCTTGTTTAGTTGTCTGCTCTTTCTGAAAATATCTCACTTTTGAGAGGAAAATGCAAAAACCCATATAACTCTGGTGAAGCTCCTGCAGTCTCCAGGCAAAGCATCCACAAGGTAAGCCTATGATTGTAGCATAGTTCTTCCGCCAAGGAATAAGTGCTGCTTGCAGTTGGCTTCATATTTTGGTGAAGCTACATTTGATTGCTGATATGCGTTGGGATTTCCCCAAATCTCATGAACCAATTGCATCTTTTGATAACAAACTTAATAAGATAGTTTAGTATCTCAGGTGATAATTACCAGAACATACATTGGTGATTGATAAGGAAGCAATGAATGAGTACAATAGAGTGGGCCACTTAATCTTTGCGTTTAAACTCAATCAAATCCTTGCCTCCTTTAAGGCGAGTCTCAACACCCTCTTAACCCTACCCTGCCTGGGACCAAATTCCTGACTGTCCAGCGCCTTGGGAAGTCCTCCCGATGTGAAATGCGCGATACAAATGTAAGTTGTTGTAAATTTCTATTATTCTATGACAAATGGCTGGTGGAATTTTTCAACAATCTTGCATTAAGTGGCGTCATTTTAAGAAGAACTGTTTGTTTGCTTTTAAAGCAATAACATAAGTTGCATTACAATGCATCATTACTTGTAAAAATTTAAAGAAAATTACATCCAGCTTTTCTTACTTCCCAAACAAAAAGTTGTTTTTCTCAATGACCCCTCCCTTCAAAAATTACTATCCAGACATCAAAATCCTCCTGGTCACTGCTGCAGGTGACTGAAGATGAGCTACAGTGCCAGTCTCCGGTAGATTGGATTTCCACTAACTGGAAGCTGTAATCAAGGTCAGGCTTCATAAAGTGTTGATTGGGAACATAGTAGGATTGTGAATGGCAATTTCAGGATAGATATCAGGATGTGTTTCTTTAAGTAGAGAGTAATTAACTGCTAAATTACCAGGTAGAATGTTTGATTCTGGACAATGAAATTGTTTTAAGAATCAGCTTGAAGCTTTAAAGGTGGATATTCTGAAAGGATGATATTGCATTAGTTCTTCATCTGAAATTCCTGTTATCTTATGGTTTCTGAAATATTCTATAAACGTACTGTACTTACCTTGAAAATTGTCTTCAAAGCTATTTAGATTGTTCTGTTTGAAAATGCAAAACAAGATGCAAATATATCTAATAGTTCAAGATAGGGCTGCTTTTATATTCCTACCTTATCTTAGTGGGATTTTTTAAGCTACTTCAGTAAATTCCCTGCAGGGCATGAAGCTCATTTATAATCCTGAGAGAAAGTGATTGTTCACCTGCCATGTGGCTTTTAGGAGTTAAGGGAATAATATTACAATCACATAGCAATGAGTTAAATTAAATCTCAGGCTGTTTGGTAAATCTCCACAACAGTGTTTTAGCTGTGAGCAGATTTGAAAAGATTGGGTTCTAACTTACGGTATATCTGAATAGGATTTCTAAATCTTAAAAAAAGGCAGCTGGGAGAAGCCTAGAATTGGAAGTAGATATGCAACACCCATGACACTGGGGAAAAAAAGATGCTGGAAGTCTTGGAAGAGAAAAAAGAGTTAACACCCTTCATCAAATCTAGAACAGTGGGGCATCAGAAGCCTCAATAGTGTATTAGGGATGAGACCAAAAAAGATTATGGATGTAAAACCATTGACTACATATACAAAGAGACAGTTAATGCGTCATAAACAGACTGCGAAGTCCATGATGTTTCCTTCGCTTTGATTCTGAGAATTTTGAGTATTTTTCTCAATTCCATCTATTCCTCGCCTTCCTGTGGACAGTGCCCGACTCTTTCTTCACATCTCTTTTGTCTCACTTAGTCAGATTTCCAACACATCTGTTATACCCCTACACAATCCCATCTAATTTAAGTTAGGATTCTTCCCATTGCTTTAGTTGGTAACAAGAGCACAAACCTTAAGAATTATCAGCAGAAGAAAAAGGGAGGGGTAGATTGTTTTTTAAAATAGGGGGTTATTAGAAATAGCTGAAGTAGTCCACAACACAATTTAAAAGAGAATTGGATCATTACTTCAAGAAAGATAATATTAAATGGAGAAATCACAGGGGAATAGGTTTAGTGGATATCTACAGTGGGTGGTGGGGGGGGAGAGAGAGACATCAGTACAAACAAGACAAACCAACAGGCATTCTGCTCAGTAAATATTTTATGATTCGTCCTGTAAATTATAACCGCGTTCCATCTTTTTCTCTTGGTTTCTCCATTATATATGCTATGATGTATAGTCTCTGAAATGGGCTCATTTTCTTTCCTCCATCGATGGCTTCCCTTATAATCGAGATAGTGTTTGATCGTGACTGCTTCATTTTTAGTGCCACATTTCCACATTGCATCCTCTCATAACAGGAACTGAGCCCTTCTTATCATTTTCTATCCCATCGTAAACATCTATTTAGCCTCTACCAAATCATCTTCCATTGTATTTGCCACCTACAATTATCCCGGGATCAGCTTAATATTCTTCTTCCTCTGCTTTCTGGAATGACTAGATCCTCTATAGCAGTCCAGCTCACACCTCCATCATTCCCATCTTTGGCTGTTCCTCCTAAGGTACTTTCTACAGGAACAAGACCGGGTGTTCCTTCATTTCTTCCCACACCATTGGAATTTCCAAGTGATTTATATAACCTCCTCCAATCTCATATAATATTATATTACCTCCTTCCCTCTCGACACGAAAGATGCTATACAAATGTAAATTTGTTGTTGTATATTGCATTGTCTTCTTGTAGTATGGTCTGTGTATCATCAGGACTGAGTGTACATTGATTGCTGAATATCTTCATTCCCTCTATAAAATGCTATTTTTCTCTTCTGGACCTGCTTGACCTGTTGGGCATTTCCAGAGCCCACAATTTTGCTTTTCATCTCTACTAATTCCATTGCAAAATAATTTTTTTGGTCAGGAAGGTTCTTAGTAACATCTAAATCACATTGCAATTGTGACCATACATAACCATTCCAAAATAAACTTAGTAGGGTATGTACATGAGTAATGATCGACAAATGAAGTTCAATACAGATATATGCAAGGTATAGCATACACAAAAATAGGAAGTGCATGTACTTCACGGTCGGAATCAAAAATCAAACTTGCCATTGGGGAAGCTGAGAGAGATCTGGAAGTGTTAGTTGGATCAATGCTCCCTATGTCAAAACAGTGTGAGGCAGCAATAAAAACAAATAGGATGCTTGGCTATAATTATAAATTAGTCGAGTTCAGATTCCCAGATGTCGTGCTCTAATTGTACGATGTTCCAGTGAGGCTGCTTGCATCGCAAACAGTTCTAGTCACCAGCCAGGCCCTAGAGGCAGTGCAAAGGAGCGCAACAAGGATAACCTCTCGTCGTAAGAAGAATGAACTACAAATAATGAATGGAAAGGCTGAGAAAAGAGATATCTCAGAAAGGACCTTAGAGAGATAAGATTATAAGATTTTCAGTTAGATGGAAAAACTAAACCCAAAACAATACTTTCAGAAATACCAAGGCAGCAAAACAAGACGGCACAGGTTCAGAGTTGCACAGGACAA
This sequence comes from Callorhinchus milii, assembly GCF_018977255.1. NCBI lineage: Eukaryota > Metazoa > Chordata > Chondrichthyes > Chimaeriformes > Callorhinchidae > Callorhinchus > Callorhinchus milii. The sequence continues at coordinate 70,038,958 of NW_024704745.1, read as the reverse complement.
TTTCAGGCCAGAAACCGGGAAGTATTTTTTACCCCAACAGAAATATGAGTGGAATGGGTTGATCTAGGAAGAGTCTTTGAGGCCACAATTCAGGATTCATTTATGAAACACTTTGATGCTGAAATGGGAAGACAGTAGGATAGGTATTCTGGAAGTAAGGTTTTTACCCATAAGACATTAAAAAAGAACTGTGGGTGTTCTTTTCAGCTTCAGCTTCAGATAGGGGGAGTTGGGTCATCACATTTTTAGTAATTGGTCAATATCCATTGAAATTTCCTGTATCTTTCAGGCCAAAATTATTACTTTTCCTTTGCACACATTGAATGATCTTATTGTTAAAATGACAATTTGAGAAACAAACAGATCTATTATAAAGATGTAATGAAAAGATTGTCATTTTTACTGATCTTGCATAAAATATCCCAATATAGAATGCCTTTCTCCAAAAGCTGAGTCCATTACAGCATTTAAAAGGAAATTGATAAATATTCTAGCACCAGCACAGCTATCACAGACTGAATTGCTTCCTTCTGTGCTGTAAACACTCAAGCATTCTATGGTTTATCATTAAACAAATTATTTAGTAAATTGTTACTGACCTCATAAACTTGTTTTTTTTTGTTTATTTTGATAAATACTTCTACTTATCAAGTTGAGGGATACCAATATTCATTTTGCAATCTGGTGCTCGCAGTAACAACTTCCAGATTAGAATGTCTTCTCAATTCTGGTTCAAATATGCACCTTGACACGTAACATTTACATAGTTCATATTAGCTTTTATATTTTTTCATTGTTTTGTTTTGACATGTTCAATTTCCCCCCTTCCTAACTTATGCTAAACCTATCCCATGGTGACTATTCTCCAGGTATCATAGTAAATCTATGCTAAACGACAGTAATTCTTGTCCTATGACATTCTGGGCACAAGGAACTGCGATTACCAAACCTCATTCAGAGTAGACAACATGAACCCATATTATCTCATATTGACAATATCATTTAAGAAAAATTGATTCCTGTCTTTCTAATCTATTATAATTTCCAAATATTTGTTTTTCAATGCACTTTCAATGGATAAAGCACCAAGGGGGAGAAATTCTATTTCAATGTACTTTTATTTCTATTTATGTAGCATTTCAGTGTCTAGAATTTGGTAGATTCTTCACCTCGTGCTAACTTTTGAGGCTGATTATCTGTATGTCTTAAAATAAGTTACAGAAAAATGGCTTCAAATTTTAGATTATGTTTAAGAATTTGACAAATTCTCTATTCTCTATAATGCTATCGAAATAGAGGCAAGCTACACCCAAAATATAATCCATCAGAACAATGACATTGTCCTGTCACCTCTACATTCAATTTTCATAACTACTGATTTGTGTGCAGAATGTTTCTGATGTGTGGTATCCCCTTAAATCATAGGTCCCATGAATTTTTCTGAAACTGCTTGAAGAAGCCAAACAACAGCTAGTAATAGCCTTGCTTGAGTACTGCTGTGACCCACTGCACAATCATCTGATACTAGTAAATAATGTAGGTCCAAATGCGTTCTTCAAAATGGAATTTGATCATTCCTATATCACTTATATACTGTACTGCCTCTAAGCAATCTGTTTATTGACATTCTGAAGCTGGGGTGATTTGATATCTATAATGTGGCATTCTTTTTATATTTAGGATAATGCTTTGCTTACAAAAATGTACATTCATCCAATCAGACATAACGTTGTTTCAAGCTGTACAGCATTCATTTTCGTAACCACTGTGTGTGTAGAGCAGGAAAATACCATCAGTATAAACGGGTCTCTGTCTTATCTTGCTTAATCCAGAGTGTTTATTACAAAATAATGGAAGTTAGTGTTTAGACTTGTAAATGGTGGAGAAAAAAAGAGCTGAGCAGTCCTGGCCTGTTCCTTAAGCCACTGCTTGAGTTAAAGGCTGCAATGTGGTCCCTTCTCAAACTGCTGGTGCACGTCAATGATCTGGAGCGCCACCTGCTGGTGATGGACAACATGACGACTTTTTCTCAAAATTCCAGTGAATTTCATTCAGGTCATATTTTCAAAATAGACACCAGACTAAAATATTTCAACAAATGAGTAAAAATATAGAATTTAGCACTTCTGTCCAATACTAAAAGGGAAAAAAAAAATCACAAGCTTGAACTCGTCTAAAAGTCTTATTTCATTTCAAATTGTCACTCAAGAGGGACAAACTCTGGGCGTGAATCCTAATGTTTAACGTGCCCGCTGGGCAAGGAAAATTTCCCCTTTGATTTTTGCACACCTGGTCAATAACTGACGTTGGTACTTAACAGCACAGCCGAGGAAGAAAGAAATTCCTTAGGTCAAACTGTACTGGATTCACCTTGATCAGAAAATACATTAGTGTCATTGACTTCAACAAGGCTTTCAGGGGATTTGAGAGCAAATCCTCCTGCTTATAGCTACCTATCTGCTGCTAAGCATGCTCAAAGCAACTTCTGTAAATCTCATTCATAACTCATGGCTCTTCTCTGAGCAGAACCAGGGAGTAATATTCAACAGCTGCGGCTGAGCTTTGTAGATTATATGTGTAATGCAAGGAATATCCTGTGTGTTTTTATTATCATCTTGGGTTAGAGCTCACTGCTGATGGACTGAGCGTGTCCTGAGAAGACTCCAGATTTGAAGATGATGTGCATATTTTAACCGGGCTTCCTGGATCTCCAACCTGCAGTTTCCAAACCAACTCCTCATTTGTCCTGCTGAGTCTTTTCTTTTCTTTACTCTCCTTCTCGACGTATTCATGCAGCGTTGCGTTTTCCTCAGACAGTTGTCTAGAAGCACACACAGACAAAAAGGACTTTAATCTTTAAGGAACTGTCAGATCAGGCACTGAAAAGACACAGAACATAGGACATTTGAAAGTGTATAAATGGAAACTCATCTCTTAATGTGTTCTCTCACCAGTTCTCTCACCTTAAATAATACAGGATAAAGAAACTGTTTAAATTTGTTTTTAGATGCAACAAAGTGCAGAACTCATACAAAATACTGCTCCCTCATACATGAATAATTTCATATACGTTTTAAGGCCAATTAATGACCAAAATGGATAATAAGAAAATAGAATCAGGTTTTAAAGAATAAAAACAATCTGTAAAGATTTGCTGGTCCAAATGTTCAAGTTAAATATATTTTTACCAATATGTACTAGATGTATTTAGAATTCTGTGTCACATATTGTCACCTTACACCACAGTTAACACCATCTTCCCCCCACCCCCATACACATTGTTTCTTTTTACAAGTCTAACAATGTTAGAAATGTTTATTTTAATACTGCTGTGGTAATTCATGTTCCATTATTCAAGAGATCTAAAATTAATGCTGTCCATTTTGTGGATGAATGCTAGATGGGCAACTGGTGCAAAACTCACTTTTAAAGGCTGAGAAATTCTAACCTGTAACAGTAGGGAGATATTGGATGTAAACCTTCTTTCCAGTGTTTAGAAAGACTAAGTTCTACGCAAATCCCAGCATATGTCACTTTATGTCTGTGACTTGATCCATCATGGAGCATCTCCTTTTATAGCATTTTGCCTACATAATACAGTCATTACACTTTACAGTAATTCCTATGAAGTGTTCAGAACATTCTCCCAAAGTGAAAGGGACTGTATGAAATGCAAAGATTATTAGGATTATTATAAAAAGCAAGGAAAGATAAAATAGATGCAATGTGAAAAAGTGAGTAACAAAAATACAAGTAAATGTTTAAGTAATTACTTGCCAGTGGATATTCAATTACCTCCCATACTTGGCTAATAACTTTCAATAGTGTATATACAGAGTAGCAATTGAAGTAGAACTTCATCTGGTTTTATTGCAGGTTACAGTTGGGTGATTGTAGGTACTGATTACCTTGTTACAGCAACGTTCTGTTCAATCCTGGCTTTCAGGTCTTCATTTTGCTGTTGAAGAACTTGAACTTTTTCTTCCAACACAACATTTTTCTCAGCCTGCAAAAGTGCCAGAAAAAAATACTTGATCTCACAAAAGTAGGAACAATGAACCACATGGATTTCTTATATGCAAGTTCTAAGTGAAAACATTGAAAAATGGATGTCTAAGTGAATTTCAAGTCTATTGCTCAAATTAGTGAACATTTTGGTACTTGCTTATATTGTGATTATGCTATAATGTAATACTTTTGCTTGTCCCGTCCTTTTTTACTTCAAGACCCGACTTAAGACCTTACACTTTGACTGCGATTTAAAATCTTACACTTTGACTGTGACTTCACTCTCCTATTCCTAGCCTCACTCCTCCTGATCACAAACCCCAGCTCGGGTGCATATTCTTGACTCTCCAGCGCTTTGGCACAACCTCCCGACCTGAAAGGCGCTATAGAAATGTAATTTGGTGGTGTTGTGATATCTGCTGTGGCTAACCAAAGTTCATCACACTCCTGCTCCAATGTAGCATGAAGATTTGTAAGTGAGCTGAGAGAGGTCGGCATTAAATACAGGTAAGGAAGGGTAATGTACAGACAAAAATAGGAATGACTATTTTTCATGAAAACCCGAAATGTGAACATTTAGCAAACTTTGCCGACACTGCTGCTGAATGTTTAATAATGTTTTACAAGTTGATTTCCTGACCAGTTTTTCCAGTTCCATGATCTGTTTTTCCTGGTGATGGATTTGTTGATTTTTCATTTCAAGAACATGTTTTAAGCTGTTCATGTCTTCTTCTATGTGCTGATATGGTGCCAAGGCAATCTATAAATTCAAAACCCATAAAATTAAAGACATTAAAAACTGAAACAAGTGGAGCAAAATTTGACACTTTACAGAGAATGTATCCATTTGTGTTGCTCTATGGTATTGCTCAGTGCAAGCTGGGTGTGCCCTGTATATTAGGAGTGGAATGCATCCACGCTACATCTAGTTTGGAATTTAGCCAAACCAATGAATTATACACATTTGGATGCACCTTCAGATGCATACACATATCCACCCATGAATTGAACCCTCATAATGTAGTGTCTTGCTCCTTCAAGAAGCTATTTATCTTAATCCTAATTCCCTGCTCTTTCCCAATACTATTTAATGTCCTTCCTTAGCACATGTTTGCCAATTCTTCTTTAAATGCACCAATTAACTTTGCTCTAATACCCGCCCCTTGATAATCCTTTGGGAGGGAAAGTTCTTATGAACCTTTCCTTATTACAATTCTGAATGTCCTTAAATCACCAACCAGCAGAATTTGTTTTCCATGATTAATTCTCTCAGAAGCTTTCATTACCTGAAACACCTCTATCATATCAAACCCAACGTTCTCTGAAGCTCTACCCTCTCTAGTCTCATCTCATATCGGGAGAAGAGAGGTTCTAACACCAATCTCTGAGAGATCCCACTAACTATTCTCCGCCAAATCAGAAAAACATTCCTTTAATTCCCACTCTGACACCAGTCCTTCAATCAATGCCTCTATCCACTCTGCTACCATTTCTTAATTCTGGCCACAAACTCTTGTGGAGCACCTCATTGAACCGTTTCTAAAGTCCATAAAAACATTTGCTGCATCTCCATTCTCCACTTTTTTTGGATTTTTTTAAAAGAATTAGTCAGACACAATCTTCCCTTTACATTGTCAGGAGAATTTCCACAACCAGACCAAATGCTCAGTTTAACATGCAGGATACTCCATATCCAGTTAAAATGGGAAATCAGGGTGTTGAAGGGTGGAAAAAAAGCAGGGTTTGAATGCAAAGATCCGCCATGATCTTACAAAATAGCATTACATAAAATGGGCCAAATGACCTACCCCTATTTCTATTTTCCTAAATAAAAGTAGCTCTGCAGCACTCTTGAGACTTGTATCTGTGGCAGAATACCCAGTGGCAACATAAATGGAGGACATAAAAGTTCCCATGGATGTGGTGCTGTCTTGTGAGTAGATTTTCTTTAATTGCAGGTGGCAGTCCCTACAGGCTAAAGTGCACACTGGAAACAGCAGATGAGCCATTTATTCTGATGACTTGTGTATTGTGATCTCCAGACCCGCATTGGGCAGGAGGGTAAAGAACACTGCTGTTTTATTAGATTGCAGCAATGGACAACTATATAAACAAAACATCAATCACAGCATTTATACACGGTACATATAATTCTGTACCCTACACCCAAAAATTCAGTTCATATGTGAAACTGCAGCCTACGTTTGCCTTGTCGTTTGTTCAATCTCCACATGTAAATGTTGACGAAAGACAGAGTTCCTGTCTTCGCAATGGGTGCTGTAATATTACCATGTGGGAAATTGCAGCATGAATCTGGAAGGAAAGCTGTAATGCCCCAGCACTGACTCAGTGTCACTATCTCTGCACATATACACAAGCTTGCCTCTGGCAATATACACATAATATGCACATACATGAACTGCCACTCAATACACAATGTTAAGCTTCCAAACACAACAGTGCTACTTACGTAGATTACAGTTAAGACAATGAAACACTGTATACCTCGACTTGTTCATCTGTACTTCTAAGTAAGGCCTCTTCAAACCGTTTAGCTTTATCCTTCAGGGAACGGCTCTGGAACGTTAACGTGTCGACTTGATCCTTGAACACAACATTGAAATATTGAAAACAACTGTAGCAGGGATTCAGAGATCATCTGTAGCAGGGATTCAGAGATCATCTTACCCCTTTAAACCAAGATAAGAATTTTCTTATCAAATCTAGAGCCTCTAGGCAGTGATTCTTACAAGAATAAATTAGAATGATTTCTGTTAGGAAATAATGTCGTAGAATATACCATATAGTTTGGAACATGATATGTGCATGCGACTGCCAGGATGGGGAAGGCGAATTCTTAGGTACCTCCTGGAAGGATTAATGGGCAATAATGAATTGTATCTTTAAATTGCAAAACTGCTACAAAAAGAATGGCTCAGTAACACCTGAGATATATATGCAACTTCTGCTACTGGCTGCCAGATTTGATTTCCCTCCATAGGCTGCAGATCATCTAGAACTCTGCAGCCCACGTCCTCTCCCACACTAGGCTCCGTGACCCTATCACCCCCATCCTTGTCCGGCTCCACTGGCTTCCCATCACACAGAGGATACCATTCAAGATCCTGGTCCTCACCTTCAAAGCCCTCCATGGCTTTGTTCTCCCCTACATCTGTGACCTCCTAACCCCTACCATCCTGCTCGCTCCCTCCCCTCAGCGGGCTCCAGCTTGCTTCATGTTCCCCGTCTGGCTCGCCCCACTATTGATGGGTGGACCTTCTGCCACTCTGCCCCCATCTTCTGGAATTCCATCCGGCAGTCCCTCCGCCTCGCCCCCTCCCTCGCCTCCTTCAAGACCCATCTCAAGACCCTTCTCTTCGATTGAGCTTTCAATCTCCCTGCTTCCCCCCCTGCCCTCCACCCTCCCTGATCCCCCAGCTCGGGTCCGAAACTCTGTCTATCCAACACCTTGGGACGTCCTCCCATCCTCCTATACAAATGTAATTTTGCTGTTGTTGCTGTAATGTAACATTACCTTGAGATCATCTGCAGCATTCTCTAGGTTTCTGTTTTATGCCCTGCAGGAGAGGAGGTAAAGAATCCCCAGAGAGCTATTCGCTGCTGATCTGCTTCGTTGCCTATTTTGGAGTGTCGGCTGCCCTCACGTTAATGATGCCCTACTATTTACTGGACAAGAACAGTCCCTTGCCAGTGGCTTTCAAATATGTAGGATGGGACGGGGCCAAATACGCTGTAGCAGTTGGCTCATTGTGTGCTCTTTCCACCAGGTATTATGCGACTCTTACCTTATCTTTAGTTCGGTGTGTCCTTGCATGCTACAAAATAAACAAGCCCAGCAGAAATATTTCTACCCTGTAGAAGTGCTCAGCTAACCTACTAACAGTGCCGCGCTGATGTAAGGAGTTTGAGAAAACACTGTCTGCAGCATACCTTGTATTTAAGAAAACCTTGTGTTTATTTTTGATTCTGCATCAAGACTGTTGCTTCAAAAATTAATCGATGTACTTTACATAAATATACAGTCAATTCACTTTACAGTGTGTTCTGTGAAGCGCTTTGGGATGTCCTCCTGACGTGAAAAGCGCTATATCAAATGCAAGGATTATTATTATTATTATTATTTACAGCACGTATTGTACTTAGAGAAAGACTTTTAGCGATCCTGTGAATATAGTAATTGTCTTGCATGTGGATTTATTGATTTATTTCACTTATTTATTTTTTAAGTTGGACTTCCAGCAGTGCTGCTTTCTAAAATATCAAAGGAAACTTGCCCCACTGCCTTGCATTTTATGATGTGAGAATTTTGCTGAAACTCTAGAGAAAATTTAAACCTATGAACAATTGGCTATTAAATTCTCTTTAGCCGGCTTACTGCAAAATGCTGGAAACTTCACCTGAGTGTAAATTCAAAATCTCCTGTTTAAGGTTTGCCTCTGATGCAAATCAAGAACCTCCTTGCTGTTTGTTTTAAAATGTGCAATTAGAAACCAGCATAAGGTTGTAGAGTTTTTACACTTTGCTTTGCCTGGGAGTTTGCAGTCGTCATTTGCAAGTTAGGATGACTGGATTAGAAGTTCATCAGACTGAACCGACTGCTTCTAAACACTATACCTCCTCTTGCGTATTAGCCGTATTCTTCTCCTGACATGAAAGGCGTAATACAAATGTCAGTTTGTTGTTGTTGACCTGTACAGACCGACTGAGCTGTTACATCCCCCATGGCCAGAACACATGGCAGTGAATGCCATAAGACGCAGTGGGAAGCATTCATCAAGATACTGACTTCAAAGTTAGGAGACCAACCATTAGAAGTGTTTATCATTTTTGCCACAATATAACATGGAAATGACAAAATGATGTGTTTCAATACACATTACATCACTGCCATTGTGCATTTGTAAAGAAGTGGAGACAACTTCAAACATTTTTATCAAGGCCCACTTTCAAATGGATCTTACATAAAACCACAGTGTTATCAGGCAAAACATTACTAACCTGCAAAGTAAGTCTTAATTTCTCAAAATCTTCTTCTAATGTCTTTCTCTCAAGTTCATGGATGTCTGTCAGCTCTGGAAGGAACACAAATGCCGCAGGTGAAGACAAAAATCAAATGTTACAATTTCAGATAGTGACAAAGCCACAGAGTCGGGGTAAGACCAGGATGAGGCACAAAAACATAAGTTAAGTTTCAGGACAAATCTTGTGAGATTTGATTATTTTGCTTTGTTTTTAACCCCTGTTGTAAGTTTCCAGCACAGGCTCTTGAAGCTAGAAATATTTATAGAAAAGTCTCAGGCAGAATTAAGTTTTGAAGTTTGTAAAGAATATAAATAAATTGAACCTTAATTTTAAAGTCAAACATGTGGGATTTCTCATAAGGAATTACATTAGAAACCTGAATTTTCAATCTGTTATTAAGTCTAACATAGGTCTAAAATCTTTGAACAAGGGATGGAATGAAGTGGGATATGAACAGACAGTTCAGATTTAATTACATTAAAGGGAAGATAGTGGGGGACTACTGTATCAGCAAATTCAAGAAGAAACTGGATAATTATATAGTGAAGAAATCGATGGATGGGTATTACAGACAAAGTAAGTGTCACAATTTTGTATATTTGTCTAGTTTTATTGTATCGAATGCCCTCCTGCTTACTTTTGAAGGGGGTGGCTACCACTCTCAGATGCCCCCAGTGTTTTCCTCTCAAGCCCATTGCGGGGATACGTTTACTTCTCTTTGGTGCAAATCACAAGCTCTGACTGGCATGGAACAGGCTGCATATTTTACAAACCGTGTGTCATTTTACAGTCTCATCCTTATGGGGCAAAAATATCAATAATCTCTCACGTTGAGTGAGGGTTTTCCAATCATAATAGTTTAATTAATACATTCCTAAATAAAGAAACAAATTTGCTTGCACCCTGCTGCAAACAGAAATAATCAAAAGAATTGGATTTTAGAAGTCTGATGGTCTTTGTTCTTTCAGTTTTTTAAAGAAACGAGCAGATAAGAACATTTCTAAATTGCCACAATAAGTATGCTGCTTTTTTAAACTAGAACTGGCCAGATGGTTCAAAATTATCCAGTATATTCTTGAGTTGCTGAAAAATATCAGAATAAGACATGACACAGTTTTGCTTACACCATATCCCTTCTCTACAGATGAATTCACCTGCTGCTTCCTCCACACCTCTTACTCTCAAGTTACCACTTTGCCTTGAATACATTGGTGAAATGATACATTCAGTCAAATTAAGCAGCAGGTCATGTTCAAACTTTGTTCATGTTATGTAGATACCTGCCAGTTTTTCTTCATGCTCGTCTTGAAGAATTGCTATGGTGACTGTATGATTGTTCTCCATCTCTGTGATTGCACTGGTGTGAGCAGCTGTCACGTCCTCCACCTTATACAACAAACAGGACTATCAACCGGCAATACCTTTTACAACTTAAGTGCATTTTTAAACTTTAAACTTTGGTAAAACTTGGAAGGTGGGTACAATGCCAGTTAATGTTAAAAATGTTAAAAAAAAGTGTTCAAGTAGTGTAATATTTGCCACATAATGTAAGAATACATTTCATATCTACAATTGCAAGCATATAGCTAAGAATGTTGCTCTTTAAACCAAACAAACATAAATTGTCAGTTTCTCTTAATATTAGTACTAAATTGGGAACCAGACAATGTGAATGAAAAATGAAAATGTTGTGCTGTTGCAGTATGAAGGGCTAGAGCATCATTGCGGGACAGAGAGCATTACTAAGCATCTAAATGTGCTTAGTCTGACCTTCAGAGTGCTCGATGCTGACAGTGGAAATCGTCTACTGTTTGTAACTGTGCTGACCTTGGTTGTCTAGATTTATAAGTACAATAAATTTACAGAGAAAGCAGTGGAGAATGATACACGCTTGCTGTCAAGGGCAACACAAATGTACTGACGAAAACATCTCATGTGTCCAATTAAACGTATCTCCTTGTTAACCATGTAAGAATAAATTTCTAATTTTCTAAGGTACTTTCCAGAAAGATACTTAAGTATTACCTATACACTGAGAATTGTACGACACAGAATTTTATCCCTGCTGTATTGTTTCCTTGGCAACCTTCCCTGGACCCATCCCTGCTTTCTAACTACTGGTCCATCTGCAACCTCTCTTTTCTTTCCAAGGTCCCTGAAAGGGTCGTTGCTTCCCAGCTTCATTCCTTTCTCTCCTACCACTCCCTTCACGACCCCCTCCAATCAGGTTTCCGTGCTGCTCTGGTCAACTGTGACCAGGGCTCGCTCAGCCTCCTCGACCTCTCTGCTGCCTTCAATACTGTGGACCACTCCATCTTTCTCCACCATCTCTCCTCTCACCTCACCATTCAAGATTTTGTCCTTGAATGGTTCAGATCTTATCTCTCACACTGTCTTGAATTTGTCTCCGCCAACGATTTCTCTTCCAGCCCCCGCACAGTCTCATGCGGTGTTCCTCAGGGCTCTGTCCTTGGTCCCCTCCTCTTCAACCTCTATACGCTCCGACTTGGTGACATCATCCACAGATATGGGGTCAACTTCCACATGGACGCAGATGACACCCAAATCTATCTCGCTGCCTCCACCCTCGATTCCAGGGCAACTGACCTCCTGACAGACTGTCTATCAGACATCAAGTCCTCAATGAGGGCTAACTTTATACAATTGAATGTCAGCAAGACTGAGGCCCTCCTGATTGGCTCACATTAGCGCCTCCGCACCTTAGGCAGTGGCAGCATCAGCATCCACTGATGTCTTGTTCGAGCCTCAACTATCCTTTCTCCCCCATATCCGTGCCATGATTCACTCTGCCTTCCCCACCTACGCAACATTGCCAGACTCCGCCACTGCCTCACCCGTCAGGCCGCTGAAACCCTCATACGTGCATTTGTCACCTCAAGGCTTGACTATGGAACCTCCATCCTTGTCAGCCTCCCCAACTCTTCCCTCTACAAGCTGCAGATCATCCAGAAGTCTGCAGCTTATATCCTCTCCCGCACCTGGCTCCATGGCCCCATCACACTCACCCTCGCCCGGCTCCACTGGCTTCCTATTTCTCAGAGGATAGAATGCAAGATCCTCGTCCTCACCTTCAAGGCCCTCCACGCCCTTGCCCCCTCCTACATCTCTGACCTGCTGACCCCCTATTAACCTGTCTGCTCCCTCTATTTAGCAGGCTCCAGCCTGCTCCATGTCTCTCACTCGACCTGCCCTACCATTGGCGGCCGGGCTTTCAGCTTCTCTGCCCCCACCCTTTGGAACTCCATCACACAGTCCCTTCACTTTGCTCCCTCCCTTGCCTCCTTCAAGGCACAACTCAAGACCCTCCTTTTCGACCGTGCCTTCAGCCACTCTCCTACCTCTCTGTCCTCCCTCACCCCAACCCTGCCCCCCATGCTCGGGTCCTGATCCCAGACTGTTCAGTGCCTTGCGACGTCCTCCCAACTTGAAAGGCGCTTTCCAAATGTAATTTTGTTGTTGTTGTTGCTAAGAACATGGTGAAAGGGCAGGGAAATAATCATAATAATAATCCTTGCATTTGATACAGCACTTTGGAAGTGGAAATAAGTTGCAGATCAGCAATGATCTAATAAAACTTAGACTAGCCTCAAAGGGCTGACTGGTCTACTACACCTGCTCCTCTCTTTTTATGTTGTTATCACATGACATGACCACAGAACGTGCTGCACATTTGGCACATTCTGACTGACCCTTTATGATGGTAGAACCAAATGAAGTAAAAAGCTGTAACGTGGCCAAGTTAGGCAGACGTTTGCGGTCATAGAACACAACATTAAGAGGAATTGAATGAGTCAGCAGGTCATGAAGGAAGCAATATTTCATGCAGTTATGTACAGATTTAGGATCTCAGTCCAGACTGAATTTCATTACACCTTTACATTCCATAATAGCTGCCAGTCTGGGCTGGACAGGCCAAGTTTAGCATTGTAACCCAAGAGTGCCACACAGTATTTCAGAAGAAACTGCTCTTTAAATATTGCAACAACTTGAATCAATAAAACAGCACTCATCCAAGCAGCGTCTCAAAACCTTTGGCTGTAAACAGTGGGAAGGTGAGTGGAGGCGCAGTTAAAGAGGAAAGTCCTCATGTGTGATTTGAAGGCAAACAGAGGGGGCAAAATGTAGGGATTGAGGGAAGGAGTTCCAGAGATTTGTGGCATAGTAGCTGAAAGTACAGCTGGAAGGATTGGGGGACATGCAGAAGACCTGAGCCAGCTGAGTGAAGGCGCAGATAGTAGAGTGGAGTGTGAGCAGATTGGTGAGGTAGGGAGGTGCCAGGACGTGAAGAGATTTGAGAATGAGGATCTTGAAATTGATCCATTCTGGAACCGCAAGAGCTAGGTCCACAGAGCCTAATGCTGCTGAGGACACAGGTTTTGAATCATTTGGACCTTGTCAATAGTGGAGCTGAGGGGATAAGCGAGGAGTGCATTGGAAAAATTAAGATGGGAGGTAATGAAAGCATTAATAAGAGTTTCAGCAACATCTGAAGTAAGATAGGAACAAATAAATATTACAAGAATTATAAGATATAATTGAAATGGACCTGTTCGTTATGCTGAAATCGCATTTTCTCACACTGTTCCCTCTGTTCCTGTATGAGACGCTCTTTTTCTGCAGCAAAATGTGCCTTAAGCCTCTCTTCAAGGGATTGGATCTCCCCTTGCTGTTGAAGCTGTAGCCTCTCAACCTCAGTCTCAAATCTCCTCTCCAATTCTTCTTTCTCCTTCTGCAGCTTTTCACATCTTGCTGTATGAAAAGCTGAAACAAAATATTACATTGAAATGAACAGGGCTGAAAATGGTTACACAATTTGCCATTGCTTTGCAATTTAAAATGCAACTTCTTTAGGAAAACCATATACGTGAGATGAGTCTTTGGCTCTGAGATCCTGGACCAGAGCCAGTCTTGTGAGTCAGGGGTTTGCATGTGGAAACACTCTTTATGTTGCCAAGCATTTTCCAGTGGTGTGGCATCAATAATGGTAGCGCTTTCAAGAGGAGCACTTTTTCAAATCCAATTTGTTTTAAACACATCAGAAAAGAATAATGAAATTCACGTATAGAACCTTCACACAGTAAATTTATTCCTTGCTGATTCTAGATTTTATATACTGCATAAGAGCATTGAATGCAAGAAGAAGTAGATAATGTTAATTTTTTCGACCATGCCTACAATCACCCCCACTGGCTTGGCGTCATGCTCTGCCACTGTCAAGCACTCTGGGACGCTTCCCTGCATGAGGGGTGCTATATAAAAGCAAGTTGTTGTTGTTGACGAATATTGAAATCAGTTTTGACCAGTCCTTGAGGAAAGGACATCGAGGATGTATAGCAGAGATGAGAAGTATCTGGAGAGCACTGAAAGGTCAATGTTTATATTTGCGCAGGAGATTTAAGGGGATCCAATGGAGGTTTTCAAAAATATGATTAGTCTGATTTTAGTGGCTGCAGTATTTTCACTGGAGAGTCTGTAACAAGAGGGTATAACAAAATCATTATCATGAGAAGAAAAAAAAAGGTTAAGAAGAATTTGTTTTACATGTTAGAATGTGGAATATTTTCCCCAAAAATGGTTGTTAAAGCTGAGATCATTAAACAGCATTTAAAAAGGTAATTAGATAAACACTTGTGAAAAAAATACTACCAGCGGGGGAAGGGGATAAGAACTGATAGCTCTAATAGAGATGGTAATAGGCACGAATGGCTGGCTTCCTTCTGTACTGTGCACAGTACAAAAGAGCTCTGAGCATTGCCACTAATTATACTGTGTATAATTAGTGGCAATGCTCAGAGCTCTTTTGCGAAATTGGGAATCAACAAATGTCCATATACGGAGCATGAACCAGACCAGCTGATATGCCCATCTTTTTATGTTCAGGTCATTTGCCTCACACGCGTAATCACGTAAACTTAGAATAACTAAATCTCGACAATAGTTTCAAAAACATCTGGCCAAGGAAGGATGTATATGCATGTCTTGCCGCAATAAGCGGTCATAACATTGATAATTATGTTACCATTGGCGACAAAGCTTTTTGTGATGGGGGGGGAGGGCAAAGTCAAAGGTGGGGGGGGTGGGGTGATTGCCACGCTCCTTTGACATGTCTACCCTGACCATCCATAACGGCACCTTCAAGGTGAAATCGGCCACTGTTGAAGCAAAATCATTTCAAATAAACAGCACTTACTGGAACATGGAAAGGGTGGTTTATAAGCTGGCTCCATGGCACTTGCATTGAGTCAGGCTGACTCAGGGATGGAACAATCTTGACAATGAACCAAGCTCACCATCGAAGGAAGCTTTTAACTTTGGGGCAGTGACGCTGGAACAATTTTTAAGAGGGTTTTATGAAACATGGCTCTCTACAATGTCAGAGGTATGAAGGAGCTGTCGGGGGTGGGGGGGGGGGGGGAGATTTAAGGAGAGACAAGGAGTTGCTGAGGGAGAGGCTGCACCCATTCCCACTCAGGGTTGGGCTGTTCTGTTCTCCTAGTTGCTGTCGAGCTACCCAGCAGCTACCGCTTACCTTCTGGCTCCACTTCAGCATCACAGGAACAGGCTCTTGCTGTCCCGAACTAATGCCAGAATCTCAGGCCCTGACCTCATTCCCCAACCCTGCATCGCACCACAACCCAAGCACCTCTAATTCCCGCGCTTTTGGTTGGAATCATACTTCTGCTCCCCCACCCTCCCCCACCGTGTATTTATGGGGGGGGAGGGTGGGGGAGTGGCAGCCGCCAGCACCGCCACCATTGTAGGGCCAGTGCAGCCCTATTATAATGCACTTCATGTTGCAGATTCAGTTATAATTTGGTAACACTGTGGACCTCATTATGTTATGGCAGCTTTTTACACTACAAATGACAGACTATTGAGTTATTAGATTGCCACTGATATAATTTTCTGCTTTTCTCCCCACGCCCAAAGCAGGAAGTTGCAAAGCAGGGTCTCAGCCTTGCTGTGTTGGTAGACTTAAATGGACTTCAACGATTCCATGGCACCATTCAAAATGAGAAGGAAGTTTCTTTTGGTGTCCTGGCCAAAATTGCCCCAAATGCTGTGTGCAAAATTGGCTGCCATGTTCACCCACAAAACAACAACAACTAGCATTTATACAGTGTCCTCCACGCAGGATAGCGGCTCAGAGCGCTTAAACATACAGTCAATGCACTTTACAGTATGTCATGTGAAGCTCTTTGAGGCCTCAAAGGCGTTGCTAAATGTAAAGGATTATTACCAATTGTAAGGATTATTATTATTAATAATAAAGATCCCATGGCACTATTTGAAAAAACAGAAGGGAGTTTCTCCTAGTGAAACTGGTCATTCACTTCATGGCTACTTGTGGAACACTGCTGTGTGCAAACTGTATGTGTTTGACTACAAAATGCAATCACTGCAGTTTCAGGTAAAATCCTGCGATTTTGAGATATCTCGATGATGTGAGACTAACTTACATCAAACGCAAGGGTTTGATACATTCCTACATTCCTAGCTGCTACAGGAATAACACACCGTGTTCACTAAAAATATTATTTCAATGCAAATTTACTGTCAGTCCTGACGTATTACAGCTTAGCTGTATCAATATATTCATTATGTCAATAGAATAAAAGAGGCAAAGGTCTACAGGGAGTTGCTGTAGTCCTTCTTAATGACTTCTTTCACAGCAATTTAAAGATCTATATTTATTTTGACAGATAGCCTGTAGCTTTAGGCAAATGGATAAATTGTGTGTTTTTAAATAGTTTTGAAAAACGCTGCATGGGTTGACAAAATGCCAAGGTCGTCTCTTCAGTGATGAACATGCTTTCAGCTAGGTTGTCTTATAGTGTTGTCTCCCAGGCCACCGACCTATACAGTGAATTATAACCAAGGTTGGATTGTACAGAAGGAGTGATCTCAATCAAGCTTGATAACTGTCTTGAGGATAAATATTTCAAGACGAGCAGTTAGCGTTTCCTGTAAATGTCAATGTAACTGTAAACTGTAGATATTTTGATGATGTTCAAAACTCATGTGTTCTAAAACAGTATGTGTACAAAAGCCCTTTGATGGCTGTTTCGTCTGCAAGATTGAAATTCCTTTTTCTGCCATGATGTTCTGCGAACAAAATAATGATGAATATCAAAGCCAGGGCTTGTGTTCCCGTTTGTGGCATACTTTTTACAGAATTGACAAATGCACTGGAGCTCCACTATAACTCAGTGGTTAGGATCAATAAAACAAGGACATAAAAAACATAGTTGATCGACTTTCTCCCTGGCTGGTCCACATATTAAAAGAAAAATGGAGTAGTTCCAGGTCATTAGGTGACCGATGAGATTACTTCCTGTTTGCTATGCACATATTGGGTACCATGATGGTGAAGGGAATGGTCCCACTGTCTAATCCTGGGGTAGGATACTCACATTATACGACTAGTACTAATAATCCTTATAGTGCTATTCATATTGAGAGACATCTCAAAGCACTTCACAGGATATATTGTAAAGTGTAGTGACTGTGTATTTTGTAGGTGAATGCACCAGCCAATTTGCACACAGCAGTGTCCCACAGAACAGTTATGAAGTGAGTGACCAATTTTATTTTTGGGATTGTTGGCCAGGACACTGGAAGAAACTCTCTTCTTTTTTTCAATACTGCTAGGGGAGCTTTAACATCCACCAAATGGGACCTAAATTTATCGTCTCATTTGAAGGATTTTACTTCCAAAAACGCAGAACGTCCCATAGCACTGAATCAGAGCGTCAGCCTAGACTGATTGAGTTAAAAATCCCAATTTAGCCATCGCGTCACCACACAATTACTGTTTTATTAAGCTTGGCAAGTATAATAAATTGGTCATTTTCAATCCACGACTGTTTGTGGGACACTGCTGTGCGCAATTGGCTGCTGCGTTTCGCCCACAAATATACGGTCAATTCACTTTACAGCATATTCTGTGAAGCCTTTGAGACCTCTAGAAGACGTGAAAAGCGCTATATAAAATGCAAGGATTATTATTATTATTATTGTGTCAGACATTCGGCTGATCAAACAAAATGATTTTTAAAATGTCATATAACTCTAGAAATTCCTACTGTGACATCTTTCAAGGCTAATCATTGCATTTAGCTTATTTCTCCAACATTGGGGATCATCCTCGTTGCTCTCCTTTGCAGTGCCCTCTAGGGCAAGTAGGCTGCTTAATTCACAGTGACTGGAACTGTCCACAGTACTTTAGATTAGTATGGTACAAGAATGGGGCATTGGGATTAAAATATCTGTTAAGATCTAAAACTGGTAGAACAGGCTTTATGGGCTCAATAGCTTCCTCTTATTCCTTTATTCTCATATTCCCTGACAACAGCATTATACTGCTTTAAAATAACTTCTGAGAATCTGAGATCAATTTATTTGGTAATGTAATGTAGCATCCTGTTTGCCTAACTATCTCACTGTTTTGGCATGGTGAGCAATTGGTCAATTAACTCCCCTAGTTCTCTTTCAGCTTCCCCCTTGGCAAATTCTACTCCATTCATAAAGTACATGATTTTCCTATTATTTTCTATATGCAGTAGCTTGTATTTATCTACAATGAACTTCTTTGTTAGTATCAACAACAACAACTTGCATTTATATAGTGATCTTCATCCAGGGTAGCGTCCCGCTCATACAGTTTCTCATAGTCAATTTGGGATGTCATCTTGGTCAGACAAGGCGTAGCACTTCTGAACCAAAGCTGGCTGTCATTTAGTAGATTATTTTTATACAAGTTAACATTTCATTTTATTGCTGATGATTGATGGTACCAGTTTTCCAATTATTGAGATCAAGCTAATTGATCTCCAGTAGTTGCCAAGTATGGTTCTGTCATCTTTCTTAAATACAGGAATCACAATGTCATCTGTTGGAACCTCGCCAGTGGTAGCTGCCTTCCTCAAAATGTCCATCAGTTTTACACAAATCTCCTGCTATGTCTCTCTAAATACCCTGTTACAGTTCATATGAACCTTCATGTGGGGTTCCATCTCAGAGTACTTATCTAGAACCCTAGCCTTACTTTATAACAAAGTGCTGGAGCTCAAAGCATGTTTGTTGGATATGGGGGGCCAGGTTTTTAGTGTCCAACCTGAATAAAACCTGAAGGAAATGAGTATTTAATATGGTTTATCATTTATTTTTCAACTCTCTTTGGGTCCCTTAAGATGCCACTCTTCCCCTCTGTAGATCCAATCAGATTAATTGAGCAGCTTCATTTGCTATATATAAATGCGGGGATAAAACACGTTTTAGAAATGTAACTAATTTTAATTTTCTTACTTAAAATGCATTCTATAGTTTTTTTTAAAAAATTTCTCTAGTTTTAAACTTTTTTTAAACCTTGTGTTTTCCAGCTTTCTTCGAGCTTTCACTATTCATTTTCGAGGTGAGACAACTTTTTTTGAATTAAAAGATTTTCAGCGGCTGAACTTTAATAGGTGTTTAATAGTTTTTTTTAATCTAATAGAAAGGCCAAACTTGTTTATATTGATGTGGATGTATCTTTGGCACTTAGAGGGTTAAACGCTTGCCTGTCCAACCTGCCAGTTTGAACAAATCATGACTCAAATAATAACATGAGATTAACCGTCTGCTGGGAAGCAATCAGGGTTGCATCAACCAGGCTGAGGTAATTTAGGGCAGCATTTCTGCTGAGAATCAATGCTAAACTATCCAAATGGTTCTCACATGTAGAAGGGAAGATCTGGGCAGATATATTGTTTTTGTCAAATCATTTTGTCTTGAATTTAATGACGGCTTTTGAATAGTTTTCTATTTGATTTAATTCCATTGGGATCCATGGTCAATTATAATCACTGTAGGAGTAGTAACAGTTTAAAACCTCATTGAGTTGTAACATATGCTCCAAAAGTCATCTATGTCTCGGATCAATGCACGTATCTCCAAAATAGGATTATTTGGAGGTCTTTCCCACTCCCTTGCGGGCGCGTGGGCATACACACAATTAATTATTTGGATACTTGAATCTCGAATAACAATTGCAAATGTAAATTTCCATAATGTTTTTTCTAAATTTCAAAGAACCACCTACCAGGCTCAAGCTAAACATATCTCTTTACTATCCCTTTCTCGGCTGGATGTATTTTATCAAAGGAATCCTTTAAACTCCTAAACACTTGTTCACAGTTAATGAATCCAAATCTTTGATTGATATAAAAATCAAAGCATAGTTGTTTGCAATTGAACAATTAACCAGGCCTTCACTTTACACATATGAACATGGAATATTTACTATGGAATAAGTTGTACACATTTAGCATCAGGTTGGAGTTTAACCACTGTTCCAGAATCCTTGCCCATGCTTTCAACATCTAAAGTGTAGATCTTTCCAATGCTCTACTTACCAGGTTTCCTAGCTCCACTCCAGCAACTTCAATGATCCAGAAATCTGGAGCCTATGTTTTCTCTCATACAAGGCGTTGAACACCTATTACACCCATGGTCACGAAGCTCCAATGGGCTCCCAATACCTCAGAGTGTAGAATTTAAGTATCCTGATTGTAGAATTCAAATCCATTCAGTGCCTTGCTTACATATACAAATCTTCTGCAATACTAAACTCAAACAGGTACCCTCCAGCCAGCCAAATCTGGTCTATTGCTCACTCCTCAACCATCGATGGCCAAGCCATCATCCACCATGCACTATCCAATCTCTTCCAAAGCTATTTTGTTACTTGTCCCTGTCTACAAAAACCTTCCAAACACATATCTGTTTGATCTCAGCTGTGATTAACATCTTAAATCTCTCATTCCTTGCTCAGTGTGCAGCACTTTGTAAAGGTTCTAAACAAATACAAGTTATTGCTGCAACAATCTATAAAATTACTTCAAGGCTATTTATTGACATTAATCTTTCAGAAAATATTTGTTGCAGTGGTTAAATTTCTACCTAGATTAGCATGTATAAAATGTCACATGGTGTCAGAAGGAATTAGCTGTTCTTGTGACTGTTGTTCTGTACTGAGCATCAGGTACTGGATAGAGCCAGCCCAGCTTGCACTTCATCCAAATGTCTACACAACACTTGATGCAGAGCAGAGGCTCTGCCCTGCAGTTATGTCCGTGCTTGGCAAGCAGGCACCAAGCATTTGTGTTCCGACTCGTCATGTTAAAGCTATGTTATACAACTAATGCCATAACCACGTAGCTTTTCATCCCAGTCGTTCTGCAGCACTTTCCTGAGCAGTGCAAACAGGTAGTTATTTTTAATCACAGTCATTTTGGGCTGTCTCATTGCTGACCACTGTGTAAAAATAACTGCTTTAAAATATATACTTGAATCTTCAATGACTGTATTTTGTGGGCGAACGCGGCAGCCAATTTGTTCACAGCAATGTTCCACAAACAACCATGAAGAGAATGACCAACTTTTTGAAAGATTATCATGAAAGCATGATGAAAGACTATGCAATGATTCTGGATATGATTAGTTTACATTAGCCCTTGCACTGTTTACTATGGCTCAGTTAGTATTATTCACCTCTTCTTACCTTCACAGATACAGGCACACATTATATGTATTACATTGTTTCCCAGTGCTCTGTCAGTGAGTGGCCTATAGACTGGGCCAATAGAAAATTGTGGAAATATTTGCCAAAAATATGACAAATTTTGCAGAAAATTGTGGAAAAATGTGATAAATTTGGGGGAAAATTAAGGAGGGTTAATTGGTGGTATTGAGAGATGCATTTTGTATTTTGTGAAACAACCTGGATTACAACTTATATACAGCATATTTCCTGAAAATGTTAAGTTTAAATACTAAAAATGTTAATTTCAATAGTGCAGCACGTGCCAAGAATTCATCGCAGGAGCTCAGTTAAGGCCGAGCATCGAGCAAATAGACCGCAGTAGTGTCCCGCAACTGGTAATTTTATTGTGGGTCACTCACTACCGGGTGAAGCCGAATTCCTGTTCGTGCCGCTTTCATGATCCCTACTCTCTCCATGCCGCGGATGAGCAACCGGAGTCGAAACAGCACGAGAGGCCCGGGTCGTAGCACACTGTGTGCACAGGTTTGTAGCGGGGGGGAGCATTTGTAGTGGATGTGGGGCATTTGTGGCAGGTTCCATGGAAAAAGTGCAGCCAAACTTTTCTATTGGCCTAGCCTACAGCATTGCCTATGTTCCATTCAGCACACTCCTGGTCTATCACCATAGTCCTCGCACTGTCTCCCTGAGGATCGACTTCAAGGTCCACACTCTCATTACTAAATCACTTCAGGCTCTAGCACCTCCCTATTCTTCACCTTTCCCTCTTCTTCACTGAGCACCCTTTCCACTTCGGTTTAATTGCTACACATCGAAACCTTGGGCAAGTTTCCTTACTCCACACGCCTAATAATAATCCCTCCAAAACAAAAAACAATAATAAATTGGTCATTTTCAATCTACGACTGTTTGTGGGACATTGCTGTGCGCAATTGGCTGCCGCGTTCGCCCACAAATATAGTCAATTCACTTTACAGTGTGTTCTGTGAAGCGCTTTGGGACGTCCTCCCGACTTGAAAAGCGCTATATCAAATGCAAGGATTATTATTATTATCTCCACCCTATCCATACCACCATTGGTGGAATAACTTTCAAATTCTGTGCCCCTAACCTCCCACCCTCTATCCCTCCAACTCGCCCCCTCTATCTTTCTTCAAACTTATCCCCCTTCAAAACCTCCCTCTTCAACTGCACCTATGTCATCTTTCCCTGCTTGATATCTGACTCCAGCACTGTAAAACACTTCAAGAAATTATCCCAATTGAAGAGTGCTATTTAAGTTGTTACAGGGAAAGGATGAATCAAATATGTATATAAACTATGTAACAAGGAGACACAGGCTCAAGCTTCAATGTGAGAAAGTGAGCACAGTTTAGATTGAATAACTTTTATCAGAGTTGTATTATGCAGCATATGTTCAGTTGTTTTTTTTCACTCAAACCTGAAACCACCTGCACAGGCCTTGTAACTTCTTTATTATATGTAGAGCTAGGAAGACTTTTGTTTGCCAATATTTTGTATAAATTCACATGTGGATTATAACGCACAAACAAGTTCAGAAACCAGTATAAAGGTACACATCTGGCTTAGCTATTTGGGTTGTGCACATTACTTCACTATTTATGGCATGTTAAACGGTGTCTGCACATAATCATTCCAAATAATTACCCGATTATGTCACAGCCAGCCTGTAGCTCTAGCTTCAAAGTCACTTTCACCTTGCATTACATTGTTTCCCAGAGCTCTGATGTCAGTGAGTGACCTGCAGCACTGCCTACTTTCCCAGGAAAAGATTGCTCTATCCATTTCTACTCTGAGCTTCAGCTTCCTCTCTTTTCCATTTTTTTTCTATTTATCTAATCACTGGGTCAGCAGTGTGTTGACTTTGTGGCTGAATTACCTTTCAAATCTTTCACTATCTCTATATTTATGTACAATTGTTTATTTTGTTGTTTACCACTCATTTTGTTTTTTTCTCTGTCTCCAGATTTCCTACCCAAGCTTTTTGACATTTTCTGTGTACAATAACTAAGCTACATTCTCTACCCTCCCAGTTTTATGTCTTCTTGGGACGTCCTCCTGACGTGAAAGGCGCTCTATAAATGGAATCTTGTTGTTGTTGTTGTTGTTGTTATAGCCTGGGCCAATAGAAAAGTGCGACCGCAATTTTTTCACGGAATCTGCTATAGATGACCCCCTCCACTACAAACCTATACAAACATAGTGAGTTTGGGACCCTGGGCCTCTGCGCGCTGCTGCCGGCTATTTACTTGACGCCTTTACTGTGCGCGGAAATGGGCTTCACTCACCCCGAAGACCCGCTGTTGTGATTGCCTCTGTGTCTGTCTCACTCCTCTGTATGTTTGTGTCTGTGTGTTTGTGAGTGCCTTTATCTCTCTCTTCTCTGTATGTTTGTGTGTGTGTGTTTCTGTGTGTGTCTCTCTGTGTCTGTGAGTGTGTGTCTCTCTGTGTTTTCTATCAGCCCTACTTGTAGCCTAACGCAGGATGGTCTAACCTTTTAGCTGCTGAGGGCTGGATGGCCTATTTGAGAAACATCCATGGGCTGCATTAGCAATATTTTTCTGTTTCCTTTCCAGAAACAAAACACTTTACAGCACCTTTTTCATGTCAGTAAGATGTCTCAAAGCGCTCAACACTGGGCACCTGAGCTGGGGTTGGGAGCAGAGGGAGGTAGAACGGGGAGGGGAAAAGATGACTGAAAGCATGGTCAAAGAGTTAAGTCTTGATGTGCTTTGAAAGAGGGGAGGGAGAATCGGAGAAAATGGAGCTCCAGAGAGCGGGGGCAAAATGGCGAGGGTGGGGCAGATGATGTGGGGGCCATCAGGCAAGCCAGTGTTTGCCAGGCAAAGGGAATGCTTTTGTCAGGAGGTCACAGATAGGGGCGGGGGGGGGGGGAATGAAAGACAATAGGAGTTTCTCACTGGGGAAATAGAGCGTTTTCTGTGAGAAAACTGCACGGCACATCGTTCGGTGTCTGACCTTGGTTCCCCCCACCCCGTGGTGATCAAGGGAGGCTTTGATCATCTGTCCCGTCAGTGAACCACAAAATGCTGCCCTCACTTCTCTCTCTCTAAATCAGTCTTTCTCTCCCCTCTCTCTTTTCCCTCCCTCTCTCACGCAGTCTCTCACTCTTACATACAATCTCTCTCTCCCCCCCACACTCTCTTTCCCCTTTTACAATCTCTCCTCACTCTCTCAATCACTTTCTCCCCCTTGTCACTTGACACACACTCTCTCCCTTTCTCTCTCATTTACTCTCTCTCACTCCCCCTCTCTCCCACACTCTCCCAGTCACTCTCTCTGTTCTCACACTGTCTGTCTCTCTCTGTTTCTTTCGCCCCCTCTCTGCAAACCACTCGACCCAGTGGATTATTTCATCCGGCCCGAGATCCTTTCCAACTTCGGGCTGCCTGCCTGCTCCCTCCCTCCCTCCCTGGTGAACAGTCCTCTCATGGCAGCCGCAGGAGCCAGCGGTTGGGAAGACGTGGTTGGGAGGAAAGCTGCTTGCCTTCCCCTCAGCTCGGGAATACTGACAAACTGCAGTAACAACCGCCATTATTTCCATTCCCTGTGCTGCGCTCTCCCAAACGTCGGCTCCTGAGGTTGCCATTAGAGGACGGTTCCCGGGGAGGGAGGGAGCCGGTAGCCCGAAGTTGGAAATGGTCTCAGGCCGGATCAACCATCTGACTTTTGTTCTAATTGGTTTTGTGTACTAAAGATAGTATCAATATTCAGCAAATATACCGGCCTGCTTCCTGTTTCCTGCCCCACCATTGATAGACAAGCCATTCTGTCTCCGCTCTCTGGAACTCCCTGCTGGAGTCCCTCTGTTTCCCTCACCACCTTGAAAGCTTGCCTTAACGCCTTGCTTTTCAACCACATTTGTGGTCATCTTTCTCAGCACCTTACCCAGTTTCCAGTCAGCTCCCTGAAGCTCTTTCAGATGTCCTCCAAACATGAAAGGCACTATATACTGTAAATGTAATCTGTTGTTGCTGTAAATTCCTAAGAAGTTAAAGGGATAGAAACCTCCAACAATACAGCACACACAATTGTATGAGTAAAGGCACCTGCATTGATTATCTGATGCAGCTACTGAGACACTTCAACCCTCTGATTAAAAACAGGGTGGAAAGTTGTAAAGAAAAGTACAAAGTAATAAAAGGATTACAGGGAAAGCAGGAATTGGGATAAGGAGACAAAGTTTCATTGGAGGAGCAAATGCGCCTGGATCAAGCTTAACAGTGGCAGGGAGAGCGTGGAAGTAACCGAGGAAGGTCTTCAGGTGTGATCTGAAAACAGGCAAGAGGAAGCAAGGAGAGTACAAGGCAGTGATTGAAGCATTGAGTTCCAGAGTCTCGGGGCGTAGTGGCTGAAATCATGGCTGTCAATGTTGGAATGGAGGGATGATTGGCTTGCAGGAGGCTGGAGTCAACTGACTGAAGGGGTAGATAGAGGAGTGGGGTGTACGCATGTCAGAGAAATAGAGAGGAGCCAGGGCATGAAGTAATTTGTATGTGAGTATGAACATTTTGGGACCCAGTGGAGTTTTTAATTCATTGGATTTTATAAATGATGGAGCTGGGGAGATTGGCAAGGAGGGTATAGGAAAAATCGATGTTGGAGGTGACGAATGCATGGATAACAACAAAATTATATTTATAGAGCACCTTTCATGCCGGGAGGACGTCCAAGGATTTCTGCTGTGTTGGGTATGAGGTATGATCAGAGGCGGGAGATGTAGTGGAGGTGGAGGAAAGTGATCCTGGTCAGGGACCAGATATGGGGTAGGGGATAGAACATGATACCTCGGTTGTGTACGGGTTCAGTAAGTTTGAGGGATAGGCTGGTGAGTCAGAGCTGCTGGTGAGGGATAGGTAAGGAGGTCAGAGCTGCTGGTGAAAATACGTTGATGGGAGCCAAGGTGTATAGTTTCCGTCTGTCGACATTCAGTTACAGAAAATTGGGGCGCATCCAGGTCGCATTCAGCCACTGCGCCCCGAAACTCTGGAACACTCTCCCTCAATCCCTCCGCCTTGTCCCCCTCTCCCCTTTTTCAAGCCTTGCCTGAAAACCTTCCTCTTCAAGTATGCTTCCCCCCAGCTCGGACTCATGCTCCACCCTTGTTAAGAGCTCTGAGACGCTACCCTGCGTGGAGGGTGCTATATGAATGCAAGTTGTTGTTGTTGATGTCTGACAAGCAAGTGGACAGAACATTGGTGGATTTGGGTTCAAGCCTAGAGGAGCAGTTACAACAGGGTTCTACTGTAATTAGATGCACACACATGAATACTAAAAGTACTTGAAATAAAATAGTAGGATTCAAGTTTTGGTGGTTATAATTAGGAGGTGGTAGGAATCGCACAGACATGGCTAAATTAGAATGATGGAATAGCATGGTAGCATTTAATAAAATACCTAAAAAAGTACCTGCTTTGAACAGATTGGTTTGAGGTACTTTATAGCCTCATGTCTTTACCTATCATTAGGATTAAAGTGCTAATTATAGCTGATATCACATTATCATTTGTCAATATCAGTACAAAATATGTACAATGCTTACTAATCCAAAAAGTCAATCTTACTTTGTTTTCCGTGAACTATTTCAAAATTGCCTCTATACATATGAAATATAATAGGTGCTGGGTATAGGAACTAAAATGTATTACTGTACATTTAAATTGAACTATTATGAAGGTTTGAGGCTGAAGATGAAATCTCACCATAAACATTTAGGAAGTTGTGATTAACATTAATAATGAGATATTGTTTTTGTACATTTTATAAATGCATTTAAGCCATAGGTGGTGATCATAATATTGGATTAGGTTAAATCTCATTAATAAAGCCAAGAATGCGAGTAAGGAAGCTGCATTAGCATATGCGGCAACACAGCTATTAATCTAAGGTTTCTTCAGAATCAACTGTATGAGTAAAGTCAGTCATACCAAGCCAATTGAGATAACATCACTGGTGATTATACTGCATGCCTCACTTTCCTCCCTTGTGATAATGCAGCACACTCCTTTCACTGCATTGGGGTGTCAACTGGACTACATGAGTTCAAAGTCCTGGAGAGGGCCTTCAACCTACAACTTTCTGATTTAAGAGTCGAGAGTCTACCAACTGAGCCAGACTGACACACCCATATATTCTGTACATATGCTGATATGTCTTGCTAGGCAACCCAAAAAGTTACAAGATAGGATTTAAGATAATGTTGAAAGCCCTAATGATTTTAAAAAGAGTAAAATGTAATGAGTTCAATACAATTGGAAAATCACTACAGTAAATGGTATCTCGGACTGTGCTGGAAATAGAACTAGTAGAAAAAAAAGTAAGATAAAGGCACAAAGTAAAATAGGATAAAAAGGCTATAATGGGAGGGGAAGGGTACAGAGAAAGCGAGACGTACTTTTGAGACAAGAGAATAAACAGTCTAGTGAGGCACATGGCCATATCACATCAAAGAACGCATATGGAATTGGTGAAAGGTTACTGGGCCATTCAGTCCCTCATTCCCATGGATGGAAATCTCATCTTACTGTTTAGTTAGTGGTTGGAAGATGACAAAACTGTCTTTCTATGAGTGCAGATTGCCCTCTTGCTAAAAATATAAACAAGATATTCAAAGATGAATGATACTAATAAGCTTAACTGAAAGCATTATTCTCCCTCTTGATTTGGCCAAACATTTCCCAAATTATCTTGATATTGATATTGATTATTGTATGATAATCAATATTTACTTTTCCTCAAATAACAGAGTACTTAATTAGCATATTCAATCAGTTTCTGTAGATATGTTTACAACTGTTTTTTTCCGAGTTTATCTTTCATGCCTCTGGCCCAGTAACCTTTCAGGGCCTTGGGACGTCCTACTGACGTGAAAGGCGCTCTATAAATGCAATCTTGTTGTTGTTGTTGCTCTGCTAAATAAGTGTATACATACTGAATTTTCCGACACACCCATTAAGAAATCAATTTACTAATTGTATTAAAATTCTCTTTCAGTACCACAAACTAAAGATAATGACACAGCTGACCAGGAAATGACTGAGGTTCATATGGTTTTACTACACTGGACCAAATTACATTAGTTTGGTTTGAATCTGACTGCCAACTAGGACTAAAAATATCCAATGCTATCAGAACAAAACTACAGAAATGTCTAAGAAACTCCTTTTGAGATGCTAAGGAAGGAGGGTGTAAATAATTTAAATAGTGAGAAAAATATTTGATGAAACTCAATCCATGAATAATAAAAGTTAATAATCTTTCAGCCCCGCTGAAAGAACCATGTTATGACCACATCACCATAGCAACAGGGAACAGTGAATTATTGGTCCCAACTGCCCACTAGATCACGCACAACCCTCAGAAACTTAACATTTACTTCTCTGCACTGCTGTATCTTAGTTTATACAAAACATATAAATACAATGCAGACTTAGAAGACCTCAAACTGCCAATATCAGATTAAATGTTTCATTGTTATGCTTACCGGCTTCATCTCTGATGTGAGCAAGTTCTATGGAGAGCTCTTTCTCTTTGATAAGGGCACTTTCATTCTGCAAAGAAGAATAAGAGGCACTATAATGCAAAAAATAATTAAGTTGAAATAGCTGTTCAGAAACATAGACATAAATAAGCAACAGACCATTTGTACAATAAATGGTGACCCAGATGGATTAACAAATATCACTCATACTTTGTCTTATGTCAGCCTGTTCCACGTAGTGCCTGGTACTGAGAATTACTAATGGCTGTTAAACTAATCCCCATAAAATGCACTAATGAAGTCTAGCATCATATTTTTAACTTTGTAAAACAACTGGTCACAATTTGTTTTAACATTTGCTAAAATTTGGATTTTATTAAAAAAANCTACTTTCTGTATCAACTTTGAAAATAATGATAATAATCATAATCCTTGCATTTGATATAATGCCTTATCATGTCGTCGAAACATTGCATAGCACTTCACAAGATATACTGTAAAATGGATTGACTATTTTGTGGGCGAAACGCAGCAGCCAGTTTGCACAGCAATGTCCCACAAACAATCATGGAGTGACTGACCAATTTTATTTGGGGAATTGTTAGCCAGGACAACAGAAGAAATTCCCTTCTTTCGAATAGTACCTTGGGATCTTTAACGTCCACCTAAACAGGTAGACAGGACTTCAGTTTAACATCTCATCCAAAGAATGAGTAACAAATCGAAGTCTTTCTGAAGCATT